>NC_140583.1:484172654-485372654 GCF_964204655.1 Triturus cristatus | reverse complement strand
AATGCAGCCCAATTTAAATTTACACCGCTCAGTGATGGGGAGCCAGTGGAGGGATTTCAGAAGGGGGCGTACGTGCTGGTATTTGGGTTGGTGGTAAATGAGCCGTGCTGCCTGGTTCTGGACCAGTTGGAGCCTCTTTAATTGGTAGATGGATAAACCAACATAGAGAGAGTTGGCATAATCCAACCTGGAGATGACAAGTGCCAGTAATACCAGGGTAAGGGCCTCGGTGGTCAGGAAGCGGGCGATCTTACGAATTTTTCTCAGTTGAAAGAAGCTGGAGGACACCACTGCACTGATCTGTGGTTTCATTGAGAGATCGTTACTGATGGTGATCCCCAGACTCTTCACTGAGCTGACGGGGATAGGGGGGGTGCCCAGCCTGGAGGGCCAGAAGGTGGAATTCCAAGGGTTGGCTATGCCCCCGACAAGCAGGAGTTCAGTCTTGTCGGGGTTAAGCTTCAGATGGTTCGCCCCCATCCAGTCACTGATATGACAAAGGGTGGATTGAAAATTGTCAATGGACTGGGCCGAGGGATTAATGTCGAAAACCAACTGGATGTCATCCGCGTAATTAAACGCGGTGACACTACTGCCTTGTGGCGAGCGAATGAGGGGGGTGAGATATAAATTAAAAAGGAGAGGAGATAAAGAGGATCCCTGCGGGACACCACAGGTTAGTTTAACCTCGTCCGCGGAGAACTGAGAGAGCCGGACCGCCTGATGGCGGTCGCTCAGAAAGGAGCGGATCCAGGCTAACGCGGGGCCCTGGATGCCGGCCTCCCCGACACGGTCGATCAAAATATCATGGTCGACCGTGTCGAAGGCGGACGACAAATCCAGGAGCACTAGGGCCTGACTGATGTTAGAGTCCGCCCCTCTCCGTAGTTCCTCCATCACTGAAAGTATGACAGATTCTGTGGAGTGGTTGGGTCTAAATCCAGCCTGTTGATGGTCGAGGAACTGAGAGTCCTCGATAAAAGTACTCAAAGTGTTGGTCACATGAGCCTCAAGGACTTTGCTAAGGTAAGGAAGGAGGGAGATGGGTCGAAAGTTGCTCATGGTTGTGGGGTCTGCCGTGGGTTTTTTAAGGATAGGTGTGACCTCAGCTCGTTTGAATGACCCAGGAACGGTGCCAGAGGAGAGAGAGTTATTCAGCAATGCCAAAGGGGGAGAAGGGCAAGCTGTAAAGGCCTCACGAAGGACTGAGGGAGGGCAGCAGTCAGTGGGGGATCCTGACGCAACCTTTTTAAGAAGGGCTAAGAATTCTGTCTCAGAGATTGGAGGGATCTGGGTCAGCTGCCTGGAGTTGAAAAAAGGCGAAGGGGACTAAAGACCATGATGGTGAGAGAGGGCTGAGGATAGGATACTCTTCTTGATGTTAGCTATCTTTTCAATAAAGAAAAGGTTTAGAGAGTCACAGAGTGCCCGAGATGGGAGGGGTTTAGGAGTGATCCTATCTGGGTTTGATAGCTCCTCGACAATAAGGAAGATGTCCTTAGTTTTAGTGGCCGAGCTGACAATCTTATTTGAAAAATACATAGATTTAGTTTGCAAGACTGCTAGTTTATAATCTTTGAGCAGGGTGGCGAAGTGTAGTTTCTTGTCGGGAGCATAGTCTCGTCGCCACTGACGCTCAGCCTGCCTAAGGCCCAGCTTCAAGGCTTTAAGATCGTCCGTAAACCATTTTTGGGCATCATGGGGGCGTTTAAGTTTTAATTGTCTACGAGGGGCCACAATGTCGCTGGCTGACTCCAACCAGTGTATAAGAGCAGAGGCTTGGGTGTCGATAGATCCCAGACTGGAGGGGGTGGAGGTTTTAAGTAAAGTGGCAAAGTCATTGAGATTAGCCCTGTTCCAGTTCCGGGCTGAGAGATTTCCTTCCTTAGATCTACTAGGAGTGGAGATGACTATGATAGAGAAGGAAATTATAAAATGGTCTGACCAAAGACAGGGAAAAATGAGGGGAGTGGAAATATCCAAGTTGGATGTCCAAACCTGATCCAGAATATGGCCCTTGATGTGAGTAGCTGTTTTTATGTGTGGGATACAGTTCATGCTGGACAGGAGCTCAGTAAATGATACGGAGCAGGTGTTCTCCTTGGCATGAGAGGGCCAGTAATTAAAGTCGCCCAAGACCAGAATTCTTGAATTGTTGATAATAAGTTGAGACAACATATCACCAAACAACAAAGGGAAATTCTGCATAGGATGGGGAGGGCGGTAGACTAACACACAGACAAGTGGGGTGATGGGGGATTCCAGTCTGGCCGTAAGAAATTCGACTGAAGGAATGGCGATTAAGGTCAAGGCAGAGAACCAAATGGAATTTTTAATGATTGCTGCTACCCCACCTCCCGGCCTACCAGAGGCTCTGTTTACATGGAGGATGTAGTAACCTGTGGGGATTGCTGCAAGTAAATCAGGGGCGGAGTCATCATTCAACCAGGTCTCTGTGAGCAAGAGTATATCCGGCTGCTCAGAATCTAACAAAGCAAAGATTTCCAGCTGGTGCTTTACTAGTGATCGTGTGTTGAGGTAGATCACGGTCAGTTGATTGGATGAAGTTTGATCATTAGGTAGAAAAGGAGTGTTAGGAATGTTGGGAAGAGGGGCTGGGGGTGAACCTATTATCTCGGGGAAAATATCTCTGGTGCAAAGAAATCCCAGTGGCTCGCATTTAGACAGAATAGGGGGGGGGGAGCCCTGTGTGAATGCAGTCGGATCAAGTCTATGGACGGGCCCCAGGTCCCAGTCGGTCGCGGACGGGCGCAGAAGGGCTCGCCTTAGGCGCGCCCGCTGCGCTCGTCCGCTGCGCGTCCGGCCGAGGCACATCCTTTATGGCAGTGCCAGATGCCAGTAATCATTGGTCCCTGTGTATAAGCAATTAGGGTTCTGGGCAGCTAGTCAAAATGGCTGGTGTTCACCATGCTTCCAGAACCGATTCCGTGGTCTAAAAGGTGAGCGAAAAGCATGAGGGAATAATAGAGTGGCACGTTAATGCTGAGAGGTGAATTAAGTGGTACAGGATTCAGGTGGAGCACATCTACACACACACGCACACGCACATTGCAGTCTTCTGTGCCTGAGGAGCATAGTTCAAGCGTTGAGGTACAGACCTGCTGCTGAAATTTGCAAATAATAGAATTATTTCTGTTGTGCATCAATATATGATTTAGGGATGCATTCCGCGTGTGTACAACAACGTGGCCATGGATCAACAATTATGAAAATATGCAATATAATGAAGAGAGGAATGTGTATGCTTTTCTTGGAAGAGCACACTCATAGCCGAAGAGTGAGGGGGCTGAAATGTCGTGGTACTAGTCGGAAGGCCCAGGCCAGGCACAATGGGCAGTGAAAGGACATGCTTGTCAGCAGTCTGCCCTCTGATTTCATCTGCTTTCATCCATCCTTTCTCACCTGGCCTTATTTGCAGGGCTCAGCAAGAGAGCGGATCCCCGCAGGGCGACGTCTGGAGCCGAAGTCCCCAAGCCCCTTTATACATAAGAGTTGACATTCTGATTAATGGGGTCTTGCTTTGCTTTCTGCCCTGGTCCAACGTGTGCGTCATCTGCATATAATTGCTGACCTATAGCAGGCCAGCCATTTCTGCCAGGGCTTGGTTCAGTTCCCTTGAGACGAGATCTCATGTCTTATTAACGCTGTTAGCAATGATTTCTAAGTATCCAAGGCTGGCAATGGCGCTAAGAATGCTCCGACAGAAACTGCTGGGAATTTGGGAGTTTAAAACAAGAGAAAGAACTAGGCCAATGCATACTGCGAGGCCTACATTCACACCGCTGCCGACAGATGCGTCTTCTTCTCACTCTACGTGACACCACTTCCACTAATTAGGGCGCGAACAATGTCAACAAGAACACTTGTGCGTTTCTCTGGATGTTGTATTTGTTAGAACAAGCACACTAGATGCATGTCTATGACGTCAGGTAATTCGCATGTGATACAAACAGAATTAGTAAACTAGCATGCGCCTTCTCGACCAAAAAAAGATACATTTGTAAACACCTAAAGTGGCGCAAAAGGTGGTAAAACAAATATATTTCTGCAAGCTAGATGAGACAGAATCTACAATTGGAGTTTAGCTGCACGCGTTCAAGAAAAATTGAACCACTCAGGACCCCACAGTTCCGCTTCCAGTTTTGATCATGTTAATACAACCTAAATTCGCAGCCGGTAATCAGGCGAAAGCTGTATTTCAGGTTCCTCTCCTGCGCGCTCACACTGATTGAGGCCCCCCGATTATTACTTGAGGGGAGAGAAATATCCGAGTGGCATTCTGGGTCGTTCAATCGTTAGTAGGCCGTTGTTCCCACACCTGAATTTTTACCAGGTTCACCTGCAACAAACTAGATTTCACCATCCGATTTTAACTCTCAATCACCCTGATCTTTGGGCGAAGGAGAAACGATCCCCACTCTTAATATAGTGGAGGGACTTCGTACACCCATGTCCACTCCTGACTTGTGCCCTTCACAGGGGATCAGTCCCAGTGTACAGCTGACCAGCATGCAGAGTGGGCCTTGGGGGCAGACCTGGCGATCCTTTTGCACCGAGACTTCACGCCGTCTGATTGTTCTGTCGGGTCGGGTCTAGCGGGTCATAGCTGCAGGCATCTTGAGGTAAGTGTGTACCCAATCCAGGGCTGGACTGGGAACCAAAACCGGTCCTGGCAAAGTGCTCGGCCGGCCCCCCCCTCCCCTCGCTTGGGGGTCCTGCCGAGCTCTTTGCCAGGACCGGTTTTCCGGCGATTTTGTTACAGGGCCGATTTTGCAGCTATGCTACAAAAACGGCCCTGTAACAAAAACGGCCCCCAGGGGCCCAAAACCGTCCTCCACCCGTGCGGCGCACCGGGGGATTGCCCGGTGCCCGCTACGGCCAGTCCGGGCCTGACCCAATCCCTCCCCTCCCTTCAGTCCCGCTCCCTCTTCCCCGATCCCTCGCCGTGCTGGTCCAGTTTCGCGTTGGAGGAGTGGCGGTGAGTTGGCCCATGTCTCCCTGGGTCCCACCCCTAAGAGGCCGTTTTTAGGTCTCGCCTGACCCAGCGCTTGCGCTGGCCTGGTGAGACTTTAAGTAAGGGCTTCAAAAAATACTACCGGCGGCCACAGCTTGCAGTGCATTGAGCGGGCGCGCGCTTGAGCAGAGGCGCCATATTGCGTGATTACTACTGCGCGCGCACCACTAACGCACATGCACTGCAAGCTGTGGCCGGCGGTACATTTTTTCCCCGCGATCACTTTCCGTACTCACTTTTGAGACGTATTCTGAGTCCATGTTTTCAGTGTCCCACTGGGCATGCTGCCCCACGACTTGTGATGGGGGAGGGGTGCTAGTGGGTCTCATTTGCATTGAGTGTCGTCCTTGAGAACAAGGCCCGCATTGTGCAACAATTACTAGCCGTCACAGCCCAGGGGGCTTGCGGGGTCTGGATTGTAGCTTTCTCCAAGTTTCCTGGCTGAAGACCGTTTTATGTTGCAGGGCATGTGTCTGTCTTTTTAGGGCTGAAGGTATTTTAATAAGCTCACAGTGTATTCCATTGGTGTATTGTGCTTCGACAAGTTCAGCCTCGGCATACAACCAGCCCTACCCGATACCTCAACGATCCGCCCGGTTGGTTGGCAGACCGGCACTGGAGGCGATTGTGCTACAGTTGTGCCCGCCACAGATTACTCGAGTGGCATAGCGCCAGCAGAAGGCAACAGTCCCCACCCCCCACAATAGCATGCATGTTCTTACACATAAATAAAACACACCACACAAGTTTTTTGTTTTGGTAAGAAACTGCTGCAGGTTTATTACATACACCGTTATGTAAAATGGTGGGTTATCTTACGGGCGATCCAAGGGCAGGCAACCAACTGGGCCGCCTGCCCGTATGATGAGCCAAGCAACACTGGGGCGAACCCCGTCTGTGCTGCCCATTCGATGATCCTCTTCCCGGATCACGGTCCCTTATTACTCACGCCCCTTTCAGGGCGGAGCGTAGCAAGGAAAGCCCCCGGTTGTTCAGGTCCACAACCGCCCGAAGGACTGACGCAGCGCCGACACGGTTTTCCAGGAACCTCCCATGAGGCTCCTGGGCTCTGGCACCCCCTATGGTGCCGTGCAGAGGTACCCTTCGGTACCCATTTGCTTCCAGACCGCCCTGTAACTCCGCCACAGCTCTGGAGGTAGCCACCGTCGCCTCCAGGGCCCCCCCACCAAAGTAGCCATAGTCTTGCCCGCTAGATCGTCTGTCTAGGGCCTCCTGTAAATCTAGATGAAAGGACATCTCACCAGGATATCGATGCCCCAACTATCTCCCAATAGCCCTAGACGTTAGCTTGGGTCAGCTAGTGTCTGATGAAACAAACGCCCTATGCCTGTAAAGTTGTGCCAAGCACTAAACACCTCACGCCGCAAGGTTCCACTGCGTCACGTCACTCAGCCCCGTCCAGCACAGGGCAGGACAGTTTCTGGCACCCTGGCTCTCGATGCCCACCTATTAGCTGATCACACTGGATGCCGCCCTTCTGGCACCGTGTGTGCTGGACACATGGTCTCTGATCTCCGGGACTGCACTCACTTGTTAGGGGACCATTCCTACCGTAGTAGCCAACTAGGCTATTAGGGCCGGAAGGAATATACTTAACCTAGGCACCGTCCCTTTACTCGCTAAATCAATGCGCACATGGAGGTCCCTAACGGCGTATGAACATTGCCCACAGCTGCACCCCAGCGCAGTCCTGCATCCCCTTATTCAATATAGGAAAATCGACCGCAAGTTCCCTCTGGGAAGTCCCCTAGGCATACCCGCTTAGAGAATCAGCTGCTTTGGTACCGGGCGCACTGTCTGTGATCCAGTGCCGAACCTTAGAAGAGGTAGGTGCCACCCACCGCCTAGGTATGGGGATCTAAAGGAGCACACCCTATCCCCCGGGCGTACCTCTAAGTGGGACTGGCTCCATCCAGCTGTGACACCAGAGACACACCTCTTAAACCTCTTTACTCGTTATGCACTTGGCACCCTTCTTGTTGCAGCTTGGTGTATTAGTAGAGCGTGGTGCAGATCGGAGCTTCCGAATCCCCTCTACTTCCACGGACGAAGTGATTTCACAGTCACACGCACACACACACATCACACACTGGTGGGGCCCATTACACCAACATTCAATGCTACCGCTCTATCCGTGCCATGTATAAGGGGAAACACTTTCCTGTACCTAGCCAATCTGCATATACCTTGAGGTCAATGGCATCAACTAGTTGCTATAGATCTGGTAAAAAACATCAAAATATTCTTTACATTCAATAAACATGACAATAAAATAACCACCCGACACAGTGATTTAAACAGAATATTCGTTTATCTAAAATTGTAAGAAAAGCCAATTAAATGTAAGTTCATTTCTCTCATATTTACCTATTCTGTCTAAAAGTCGTTTTCTAAGTCAGAACCGGTCCTCAGCAAAATAATTAGAGTTTCTAGCCGTCATGTAGAGTCACCGTCCTCTCCGTCAGCATCGGGACCTCTGATCATCAGTTCGGGAAGAAGTGGCACTAGACCTCTCTAGTCTACTAATATTTATACTCAAAGTTACATTCTAAATGTTACAATCATATTATTAAAAACGGATGAACAGCGGAAATAATGTCGTCTTGTTACACCAAGTAACATTGGTAAAAGTTCACACATATTGATCGTCTCAAATAATGAATAGAAATAAAGATTCCATAACTAATTTGTTACTTCTACGGATGTCTTTTTTAGATAAATTGTATCCCATTTGTGGGATCATTACAAGTTCATAAAGTCAGTATTTGGTTTTGCAACAAATATCATGTTCAGGGGCTCTTGGCATTCAGCCTGGATTTGTCGTCATGGTCATGGCTTTTCAGTTCATCAAGGAGGCAAGGTCACAGGCAGCACGAAGCCTCCTTACAAAATTTCCATCAACTCGAATGTAGGCTGCGGGTGGTAGCCATGTTTTAGTAGACCACATTGGACAACTTTAATAAAATGAAACACAAAACATAATTACTGCACGAAAATGATTATACAGTGTTATTTCCCTACTAATACCCTTATGTGTATGTGTTTATCTAGCCATTTGCGACATCAAAAGCCATTAATGCATATTAATTATAAGCGCAAAACACAATAACATCACATAAGCAACATCTATTTCTGTCAGTTTGCTCACCAACTTAGTTCACTTATTATTTTAGCCATGCAATAGCATTCCCACGTGTAATTCTTCTGTTAATAAGGTTGATTAGACTAGACACGACACATCTTTAATAGTTATTAATTAATCAGTAGTACTTTTAATTATGACATACGAAAATGAAACAGGTATTTGGTTTTAAAGTAAAAACCCTGCTCCATCAATCCCCCCTTTGGTGATATCTTATTACCACAAAAAACAAAACCCCCAAAATCAATTTAATTTCCCCTTTTTGAAGAAATTCAAAATGTCTTCTTGTTTATTTTTTTAAACCCTAGTTTCCAGCTCATCTTCCTTCTTAGTTTCTATATACATGCTTTCTCTTAATTCTTCTAATTCTATTTCTTGTGGATCTCTTTCTAGTTTCTTTTGTCTCTTTTTAACATTTTCTTGCTTTGTAATTCTCTTTTTATTTCTTCTATATCTACAACACATACACCCTAGTCTAAGAATCAATAATACAACAATTACACATGTTAATGGAAATAATATTTTACCAAAAATGGTACTACCTATTTTAGCTACAAAGTTCTTAATAGCAATCATCTTATTAGCCATTTTAGTCCAGATACTTTCAGCTTCCAGTGGTACTAATTCTTCATGCAAATCAGTAATATTTTTGATATAGACTTTTAGATCTTTGCTTTCGTCAGGAATGTAAGTGCAACAATGTTGAACTTTCAGCATTCCACAGACTCCACCCTCTTTTGCCAATAGAATGTCAAGGGCAAGTCTATTTTGCATCGCCATAGCGCGCAAAGCAACCATTTCAGTATTTACCAAAAGAAAGCCTCCAGCGGTGCTTGTTGACAAGCGATCCACCACTGTTGACAGCTTCCGAATGCCAAAGGCATTCAAAGAAATTCCCACTGCTGGTATCAAAGCTCCAAAAATATCTCCTACAATTCAGTCCATGTTTCTCTTCTATAGCGTGTTAATAGATTAGTTTGTTCAGCATTATCTACTCTATCCATATGAAAAATCTTTGGAAAGACCAGGCCAACATAACACGTTCCAAACCAATGGTCAGGCAAATGGTAATAAGCCTTGTTCCCACAAATATAATACACTCCCGGAAACACGGGATCTTCTCCTCCTCTAAAACCCCATCCGGTTGCTATAAAGTATGTATCATGGCACTCACTGGTCCCTATGAAATAATAATCATACTGAGATCTCTTTCTGGTAATGCATAATTTGCCTTTCTGTGGTGCATCTATAGCCATAGTTGGACTGGCTCCATCTTTCAATTATTTTTCTTTCTCAATGTCCCACATTGTTTCACTCATTTTATGCCCTTCTGCTTTCTTGTGCATGTTCAACCTTCTTCTCTCAACCATATCTAGAAAATTCTTCTCTTCTCCTTTCAAACTGCAAGTTAAATTGTTTCTAAAAACATATTCTAAGGTTAATTCTCTAGTTTCTAAAAAAATCTCACCTAAAGTGTTAGCTTCTTTTGCAGGATTCAATTCTTTATTCATAGGCAATTGCCCAAGAATATTATCTACATTAGACATATTATAATCTAATTTCCCTAATTGATAAAATATACTAATCAACACACTACATGAAATTCCATACGTAGCCGGAAGATGATGATAAGTCACTCCTTCCGAAACAGAGGCAGGTAATTGCATGCAAACGTAGCAATCCCTTACTTCCATTGTCTTAACATTTTCATACAACAATTTTGAAAAAACATTGCTAGAGAAATCATTAATTGACCTATCCTTATGTATATATACATTACTAGTTCTAGTTGGTACTATCTTTTGTAAACTTTTCCCTATATTAGTCCTGTTCTCAGTATGTCCTTCTAAAGTGTCTATTGTTAGAGATCAGCAGAGCCAGCACGCTCCAAAGCAGCATTAATAATCCTGTACAGCAGCAGCACATTTTGCACCATCTTTTCAAGAAGGTACATCTACTTTGATTATTCTCAGTGTTAGCCATTTTGTTAATTTGACCGTGTCTTTTGACTTAACCTCTTCTACTCCACTACCGAACTTTTCAGGGCAGCAAGTACCCACCAGATTATTACAATCTATTAGTTCTTAATTTTGCTTCTTCACTTTCTTCTTCAAGTGACTTCTTTTGAATCTATTCAATTTGGATTTTTATCACTTTTCACTGTTTCTTCATCATCATCAAACTGTATTAGGTCCTGAACATCCGTCTCTTCTCCAATATCGGACAAGATAACTCTCAGGATTCCTACTGCTTCTTCTTCATCAACCACTTTCAGTAAAGCCTCCTCTGGACTTCCTTGACTGTCTGCCTCTTCTCCTTGTTCAGGCAGTGCCACATACGTCCATTCTGGTGACTTATACTTCTGGTTTGGTTTTCTGATTCTTTTAGTTCCTTCAGATAACTTTGTTTCCTCTTCCTTCGTTAGATTTTGACTTGACACTTCGTTCACTTGTTCAGCTTTCGAAGAGTTAACTTGTGTCAGTCTATACCTCAGTCTTTTTATTTTGTTGGGCTAAAGATCTCCTTTAGCATTTCTCTTTTGTCTTCCTTCTTTATTGTTTCTTTCCCCAATCCAAGTTCTCTTTCTCAGAACTCGTCCTCCATGTATCTCATTTTCACTTTCATCAGATTCTGTTTCAGTTGCTTCTTGTTCATCAACAGTTTTCTCTTTTCCAACCGCTTCTTTTCTTCCAACAGTCTCTTTTTCCACCAATTGGGATTTCCCTACTTCTGTCCCTCCTCGGGTCTCCGACACGCAATCTTCTTGCTGTCTACTTGTCCCTTCACCTAGCTTGTTGTTGATGTTCCCTACACCTCCTCGGGGTTTTTCCGCAATCTGTCCCTCTCTTTCTTTTTCTGTCCCTTCTTCTTCAAGAATTATCTCAGGTGGAACTTGTCCAATTATCTCATTTGATTCAGGTGTTACCTCTGTTGGGATATTCTTTTCTTTCCTTTCTTTCTTTTTGTGTTCGTCACTGTCAGTTGGAACTTCAGGCACTTCTTCAGACTCTGGACTTGTCTCAGGAGTTTGCAATGTTCTTTTTAGAACTTCTCCTGGTGGGATGAAGATTTCTCTTGACTCGCTTTCCCCACTTTCAGGATTCTTTTTTCTTCTTACTGCCTCACTATCTGCATCATCACTGGAATCTGATTCTTCAAAGTATTCTTTTCCAGTGCCGTCTCTTGGATTTGGAACTCTCAGTGTGTGACTTGCATGTATCCAATTTTTCACTCCAGCACACTTCACAGCAGTTGTTGTGGTCAGAATGACTTGTCTTGGCCTTCCCCACCTTGGAACCAGGCAATTCCTTCTTCTGTGGACTTTTATTCTTACCCAGTCCCCTGGGCTCAGATCATGGGCTGGTTTCTTTTCAAGTGTGGTGGTGTCTTCTCCAACCTGGTGAAACACAGAATGAACTGCGTCAGCCAGGCCCTTACAGTAATCCAAAATCATGTCATCAGTTATAGTCATCAGCTTGTTGACTGGTACAAAGGCATGTCTCATAGCACGTCCCATGATAATTTCATGTGGACTCAAACCTGTTGTTCTGTCTGGAGTAGACCTAATGGTCATCAGGACTAGAGGCAAGACATCGGGCCATTTCATTCCTGTGGCTAGGCACATTTTGCCAATTCTGTTTTTGATAGTACCATTCATTTGTTCAACCACACCAGAAGCCTCTGGTCGGTAAGCACAATGTAGCTTCTGCTGTACACTCAATGCTTCACAGATCAAACCCATGATTTCATTATAAAAATGCCCTCCTCGGTCTGATTCAATGGTTACTGGGAACCCATACCTTGGGATGAACTCTCTTAACAGTAACTTAGCCACTGTTATCCCATCATTTCTTCTTGTTGGATAGGCTTCCACCCACCTGGAGAACAAACAGACCACCACCAGGACATACCTCAATCTGTTGACTTGGGGCATTTCAATGAAGTCTATCTGCATTCTCCCTCCCTGCCTAATATTCCTAGGCTCACCACTGTTTTCTTTCCAGCATTGAATTGCTGACATATCAGACATCTTTGACAGAGACTCTCTGCTATCAGCCTGAATTTTGGACTATACCAGGTCTGCTTAAAGGCCCTTATCATAGCATCCCTCCCCAGGTTTCCTTGGCCATGATACATCCTTGCCATTGTTGATAGCATGCTATTTGGCATGACTGGTCTTCCATCCCTATAGACCCACACATTATCTTTTTCTCTTGGTGCACAACCTGCTTTCACCCAATCTTTCATTTCCTCATCTCCTGCCTCATCCTGCAACTGCTTCACTTCCTCCCATGTTCCCATCTCATTAGTAAACATTAAGAAACAAGAAGACATTTCTTTTTCTTTGCTCCGATTAATAGAATGATTATTTCTGGCACAGTATTGTGCTATGTCATTGGCAAATTTGTTCCCAACGGTGACAAAATCATCACCTTGACCATGAGCAGCACATTTCACAACTGCTAGTTCTTTAGGCAGCTGTATCGCCTCTAGCAATTTTCCAACCACTTCAGCATTCTTTATGGGAGTTCCACTTGAGGTCAGGAAACCTCTTTGTCGCCATAGCTGGACAAAATCATGGACAACTCCGAAGCCATACTGGCTGTCAGTCATCACAGTCACTCTCACATTTCTTCCAATCTTGCAGGCTTTGGTTAGTGCCACCAATTCTGCCACCTGAGCGGATTTAACTCCCTTCAAAGGGGATGCTTCCACAACTCCTGAAACTGTACACACAGCATATGCAGCACTCAGTGTTCCTTCATCCGTTCTCAAGCAAGAACCATCCACAAACAACACATGATCACTCTCAGGCAGTGGTAAATCTCTTATGTCTGGCCTTGGTTTTGTACAGTCATCAAGCACATCCAGACAGTCATGATCAACTTCATTCCTCACTCCCACACATTCAGCATCAGGCAACTATGTCGCTGGATTCACATTTACACATCTCTCCAGGCTTACATTGGTTGCACCAAGAATGACTTTCTCATATTTAGTCAGCCGACTATGAGACATGAACTGTGTCCAGCTCCTTGTTAAAAGGATTGCCACATCATGAGGTACGAATACCCGTACAGGGTATCCCATTATGATTCCCTCACTTTGTTCCAGACTTTTGCATGTAGCAGCTACTGCTTTCAGGCAACCTGGTAAACCCACCGCTACTGGGTCAAGTGTTGCTGAGAAGTAGGCAATTGGTCTTCTCAGACGTCCATGTTTCTGGATTAACACTGAAAGTGCACATCCATTTCTCTCACTACAGTACAGCTCAAATTATTTTTCGTAATCTGGCATTCCTAGGGCAGGAGCTTCACATAGTCTGTTCTTCAACTCTTTAAATGCTGCCATTTGTTCTGGGTTTAATTCCAATGGGTCTTTCACCTCACTTTTTGTCAATTTGATCAGTGGCTTGGCAATCAGGGAAAAGTTACTTATCCACTGACGACAGTAACCAACCATTCCCAGGAACATTCTTACTTCTCTTTGTGTCATTGGGGCTCTCATCCCTCTGATGATTTTAATCCTGTCAATGGTCACTTTCCTCAGACCTTTCTCAATATTATGTCCCAAATACTGGACTTCCTTTTTGCAGAATTGCAATTTTGCTGGAGATACCTTTAATCCTCCATCTGCCAAATGATTCAGTAAAGCAATGGTGTCTACTTCACAGGCTTCACGTGTTTTTGATGCCACAAGCAGGTCATCAATGTATTGGACCAAAACTGAATTTTCAGGCATTGTTAGACTTTCCAGAGATTTCTTCAGCAATTGATTAAATATCGAAGGGCTCTCTGTATACCCCTGTAGAATTCTGCACCATGCCAAAATTCGCTCTCCAAATCTAAATGAAAAAATCGGCTGGCTGTCATGATGCAATGGGATTGAAAAGAAAGCATGGCACAAATCAATTACTGTATACCATTCTGCATCATGGGGAATCTGATACAATATTACTGATAGATTTGGCACAATGGGACAACATGATACAACAATCTTGTTAATTTTTCTCAAATCCTGTACTATTCTGAACTTTCCATTGGGTTTCTTCAGTCCCATTATTGGTGAATTACATGGGCTGCTCCATATTTCCCTTAACACCCCCTGCTGGATCATTTTCTCAATTATGGGTGTTATTCCTTCAATTATTTCAGGTGTCAATCTGTATTGTGGAATGTTTGGGTAAGCCACACCCTCTTTTACAGTAATCTTTACTGGATCTACATTTCTCATCAGACCCACATCTTCTCCAGTGAAATCCCAGACTGCTGTTTATACTGTCTGTTTTAATTCTGGGGGTAATGCATCTGGATTAAACACAGCATATGTTCCCATAGCCTCACATTCCCTGTTATCCATGGTCATTCTGTATAGGACATCCTCATCTGGTGTTTCAAAGGTTATTCCATCTGGAGTACAGAAAATAGTGCAATTCATCTTGCACAGTAGGTCCCTACCTAGCAAGTTCACAGGACTAGTGTCACATAACACAAATCGGTGCATCTCTGAAAATTTCCCTATTCTAACTCTTACTGGTTCAGTAAGATGGGTTTTGATCTGTGTGTTGGACACACCAACTACTTGGATTGCTTCATCCGAGAGAGGAAGATTCTTTATATCAGCTGACCTGACAGTTGATCTCGTAGCTCCTGTGTCAACTAAAAAAGTAACACTTTCACCATTGATTTTCCCATCTACAAATGGTCCTGCCTGGTCTATTTCTAGAGTTGCGCCAAGTACGCACTCTTCTTCCTCTCTTCGGCACCGTCAGAATTCTCCCTCAGAGTCACTTCCCTCATTCTTTAGCCAATATTGTGACACAGCGCTTGCGCGTTTTGGTTTGTTTACCTGCTCTTCATCGTAGAACCCCGAATCTTGGCTGTACTTCTGGGATCCTCTTCTTTGTGGCAAGGGTGGTTTTGGCACCTGATTCTGCTGCTTAACAGCCTTCTGCTGTTGCTGATGCTGACCACACCCCTCACTCTGCACCTGTGAATTCAACAATGGATTGCCATCATTAGTAGACGGTGGATTCTTACACTCGGATTTCCAGTGCCCTAATTTTCCACAGTTGTGGCAGGGGAACCTTTTCTTTGCTTCCTCAATATTGCCTTTCCCTTTTCCTGTGCCAAACCTGGGTTTATTTCCTGGGTTATTTGCTTGTTCAACCAACTGAGCTTCCTGTCTTTCTGCAACTTTCACCTGTGCCCACATTGCCTTTTCCTTCAATTTCCTTTGTTTTGCCTCAATTTCATCACTGAAGTATTTTGCATGTCTCAGGATCTCATCAATCTTTTTGCTCTGCCAGTCTACGGTATGCTGCCTTATCATTTCACTGATTTCAGGTCGCAAGCCGTACACAAATCTATATACAAAATGGCTCAGATCCTTGTCACCCAGATGTTCCTCTCCACTGAACTGTTTGAAAGCCAGTATTAGTCTTTCATAGTAAGCAGGGACTGATTCTTTCACTTCCTGATGTGTTCGATCTATTTTAACCCAGTCTGTTTCCTTGAGGGTATCTTATTTTTCAGGAACGCCATAACCTGTTCATACTTTTTCATAACCTCCGGGTCTGGAGCTCCTGTCTTTGGATCTCTTGGGTATTCTTTAGTGGGCCAGTCTATGACTATTTTACATTCAGCCCACAGGTCTGCTGGTACAATTATATCAAACAGACTATTCAGGTTGATCCACACCACTTTTGACAACTTCACAAATCTGTCGACCTGTCTATACCACTCGACGGGCTTCTCCCTTAGTCGAGGGAAATCATTAGTAAATGACAAAATATCCTGTCTGGTCCATGGGACATGTACGTACCCACCCCCTGGAATCTCCCTCATGGGGTAAGTTGTCACTGCTTTCTCTTTTTCTTTCAGGGGGAATGTTGAATAAGTTCTGTCTGCTGCATCCTCTCGTTTTCTATACCATCTATCTATCCATCTCTCCACATCTCCCCATTTTCTCAGCAAAGCAATCATCTCCTTAATCTGCCCTGTTCGGCCTGCATTGTTCAGATTCTCAATGTCCTTATCCGTAAAATCCACCCGGTAAGGCTTTTGTAAAGCTTTTACCTTGTCCATGTCGATCCCCATTTCACTGGCTATTCCTTTCAACCTGTCATGTATGTTCTTTGCTCTCCAAGTGATGCTCTTGCACAGGAATAGAATCTCCCCTTCCTGATAATCTTTCAGCGTTTCTGTAGGGATTGTTCCTACAATCAGCTCCTCCATCTCCATACGTAGCCTAGCTACATCAATTCCCTGGGATTCTTTTTCTTTCCTCTGCAAAGCTTTCAGCCAATCATTCAAATCTTCCGCAGTTATCCCTGCGGATTTTTCTGCACCCCCTGGTTCGGTCACTCTTTGTGGTTCTAAGATCGATCCTCCAATCATTCTGTTCCCTTCCACACAACCGGAATTCAAACCTGAGTTAGTCTGCACATTCAACTCTCCTCCACATATGGTATGTCTCCACTGATTTTCTCCTGTTCTCCACTGTGGTTCTTCTGTTCTCATTTCTGCCTGCTCTGGAGAAACAGTCAATCTATTGCCCACATATGGAACCGTCAAACCACTTTCGCCTGTCCTCTGCTTGTCGAAAATCGGCATAACCGGACCTATTGTTACAGGCACCGTAACTGCCTCAAGATTTTTAGTCAGTTCCCTGATTTTCTCTGTCAATTCAAAGGTAGTCCTTGCTAGTTCTCTGGTCTTCTCATCCTCAATTTCATTCTCCCTTTCTCTCTCTCTGTCTCTCTCTTTTTCTCCCTCTCTTTCTCTCTCTCTCTCTCTTTCCCTCTCTCTCTCTCTTTCTGCCAGAGAACAACCGCTTTTCAACCCAGGGGTGGTACCCTCTGTCTTAATAATGCGCAGGGTGTCTCTCATTGGGGTAACTGCTGTTCCTACCTCTGGTTCTCGTCTATACGGGGGTGGTCTTTTGTAGAACATGTCCTCTAAGACATCATCATCAGACTCATTCGCCCCATACCTCCTTGTTTCTACATTATGTTCTTTCTCTGTACAATTTCTCCCTTCTGTCTCTTCGGCTGTTCTCATAGGATATAATCCCTCAGTCATACTGGCATCTCGCCATCTTCTCATCCGGTCATGATGGGTTTCGCGATCATACTTTCGCCCAAATATATACCGGTAATTCCCTCCACTCCTCTGCTTTTCTCGCTCATGTACTTCATCTTCCCATTCAGTCAATGCCTCAAATTGTGTAGGCCTAGGCCGTGGCTCTAGGCCCATCATCCTCTCCCGTAAGTTCCTCATTATGGCCAGATTAAAAGAGCCATGCTCTGGGAACGCTAAAACTCCATCGTCTTTGGTATATTTTACCCAGTTGTCCAACCAAATACAGGTATGATACCCATATTTCGCAACCATGAAGGATGCGGGGGTCCTTATCGGAGGAAGTAACTGTCCTTCCCTAGTCACAATATCCTTATCCTTGTCAAACCAGTTTTCAACCTTACTAAACAAGGATTTCTTTTTCTTTTCCTCAGCGTGGTAATACATTTTCTTATTTTCCTCAACCCTATCGTCCTTCTATAACTGTACGGTCTCCTGTCCAATTGCAGCGCGATTCACACTAACGCACCAATCCTGAAGCGTCTACGTCACCAACTCTGTCCACGAATCCCAGCGCGACTCACACCAACGCACCAATCCTGGAGCGTCTACGTCACCCTGTATGTCTCCCAATCCTTGCGCGGCGTATAGTAGCACACCAATCACAGTGCTTCCACTGTTCTAACCCACTGTCCAATCACAGCGCGGTCTTCCTGATGTCAGCAGTCGCTGCAGCAGCTTCTGCTCCTGTCTCCTGTCTTTCTCGTCTACCCCTCCTTTACAAAGCTACTCGATAGACTTTGTTTCAATCTCTACGAGTCTGTTAGTTACACCATACAAACATCTCCATTGTCTGCTTCGCTAGCCACAGAACAGCAAAAAGACCTTTCCCACGAGAATTCTGCCTTTCCCGAGAGCAGCGCTTACCTCTGCCCCACTACAGAATCGTTACTTCCGTTTCTAAAGTAGCACATCCCTCTACTCTACCCTTCTAACAAGTACCAATTAACTGTTTTCTCCGGAATGCTCCTAAGAGTTTCACAATTAACCAAAATGCCTTCTCATTCACGCACTTTCACACCAGAAAATGTAGTACATTCACACAGAATCCTGTCTTTCCCGAGAACAGCGAACAGTCTGTCCTACTGCAGAATTATATCACACGTCAACAAAACAGCGCTTACCTCTGCTCTGTCCTTCTAACAAGCTCAGAGAGTACCTATTACCTTTCCAGTGATAAGCGTTAACGGAATGCCATAAGGATCCCTGATACCTAAGACCAGAACTTCACAGATAACCTTCGCTATCATATACACTTCTCTCACACAGAAAATACGTTTCTAATGGCAACACACGGCGATGCTACCTCATCGAACCCAGACAATACGATGCGCAACTTCAATTGTCACACGTTTTCCCCTGTCTACATACAGGGCCAACAATCCCGCCTCTTTCCGAGAGCAGCACTCACTCTGCCCTACTACGGAACTGTCACCGACTTCCTACGTCCCAGAAGCCGTACACACTACACAAAACTGAATACGACTTCAACATACAGTGTTAGTACAAACATCAATATCAATCAATAATCAATAAGCTTATATACACGCAAATTCACCAGATCAAGACAATAGTTAACCATCATTCTGCTACCAAGAAACTGGTGCAGATCGGAGCTTCCGAATCCCCTCTACTTCCACGGACGAAGAGATTTCACAGTCACACGCACACACACAGATCACACGCTGGTGGGGCCCATTACACCAACATTCAATCCTACCGCTCTATCCGTGCCATGTATAAGGGGAAACACTTTCCTGTACCTAACCAATCTGCATATACCTTGAGGTCAATGGCATCAACTAGTTGCTATAGATCTGGTAAAAAACATCATAATATTCTTTACATTCAATAAACATGACAATAAAATAACCACCCGACACAGTGATTTAAACAGAATATTCGTTTATCTAAAATTGTAAGAAAAGCCAATTAAATGCAAGTTCATTTCTCTCATATTTGCCTATTCTGTCTAAAAGTCGTTTTCTAAGTCAGAACCGGTCCTCAGCAAAATAATTAGAGTTTCTAGCCGTCATGTAGAGTCACCGTCCTCTCCGTCAGCATCGGGACCTCTGATCATCAGTTCGGGAAGAAGTGGCACTAGACCTCTCTAGTCTACTAATATTTATACTAAAAGTTACATTCTAAATGTTACAATCATATTATTAAAAACGGATGAACAGCGGAAATAATGTTGTCTTGTTACACCAAGTAACATTGGTAAAAGTTCACACATATTGATCGTCTCAAATAATGAATAGAAATAAAGATTCCATACCTAATTTGTTACTTCTACGGATGTCTTTTTTAGATAAATTGTATCCCATTTGTGGGATCATTACAAGTTCATAAAGTCAGTATTTGGTTTTGCAACAAATATCATGTTCAGGGGCTCTTGGCATTCATCCTGGATTTGTCGTCATGGTCATGGCTTTTCAGTTCATCAAGGAGGCAAGGTCACAGGCAGCGCGAAGCCTCCTTACAAAATTTCCATCAACTCGAATGTAGGCTGCGGGTGGTAGCCATGTTTTAGTAGGCCACATTGGACAACTTTAATAAAATGAAACACAAAACATAATTACTGCACGAAAATGATTATACAGTGTTATTCCCCTACTAATACCCTTATGTGTATGTGTTTATCTAGCCATTTGCGACATCAAAAGCCATTAATGCATATTAATTATAAGCGCAAAACACAATAACATCACATAAGCAACATCTATTTCTGTCAGTTTGCTCACCAACTTAGTTCACTTATTATTTTAGCCATGCAATAGCATTCCCACGTGTAATTCTTCTGTTAATAAGGTTGATTAGACTAGACACGACACATCTTTAATAGTTATTAATTAATCAGTAGTACTTTTAATTATGACATACGAAAATGAAACATGTATTTGGTTTTAAAGTAAAAACCCTGCTCCATCAAGCGCGCATGCCCACAGGGCACGATGACGCTGCTAGCCAGTGTATGTACCCACTCGCTGATACTTATCTATCCTAGCTGGCTTTACTTGGGTTGAGGAGATGCTGGATGCTACCCCAGGACTGAAGACTTCATGCTCCAATCCACTATGATCCCCGAACTTGGGGACAACCCCAGAGGTGACCCTGTCTTACATGGTACATCTACCCCAGCGCTCGACTATCAATGTGATAGGGACCCCAATCCCAAGAGATGCCCCTTCTGTCGTCTGGTACTAGCCTGCAGAAGGCTAACCGGGGGGGGAGGGGTGAGGGGTAGACAAGTCTGCGGAACCAGGGGGAAAAAGTGAGTGCAGATACCTCCCCTTTCCTGAATTTTTGGGACGCCAAAAGGTCGGAAATGCCCTGTCGCCACTTGACACTAGTGCAGAGTTACCAAACCTCTCCGCGCCCCAGCACACTTGTTAGCTGACAACTACCACCACCCGCCTGCTGCCCTGGGTGATGCGCGGGTGAATATGTCTTACTGGAGCTACCAGATACCAGCCCTTGGCTGCAGGGGACAGCCCACCCAGTGTGCATGGTACCTGATTCTGTATGGTACTCGCAGGTGTTCCCCATTACCCTCGTAGTCAATTGCGCAATGCAGTCCCAGTATTCTGTAATGCCTCACTTTGCGCTGAAATTAGTTGAGTAAGTGTAAAATTATACTTTCCCATCATAGGGCTGCTAACCGGTGGCAAGGCAGGCTCTTATTAAGCAGCTCCTGACATTGCCTCCGGGTAAATACCACAACCACGTACCTCACTACATGCCAGTACCCTTGGCTTAAACAATGCTTGTTAGTTGTATAAGATAGCTGAAGACAAAATTCTGGCTTCCCTGCTTAGCATATTGAGGATTTCCCTTCTGACTTGGTGGGACTGTCACCTAACGTGTTGAACATTCCTCAAATGTCTCGCTTCTATGCATAGCGAGCTCAGCTGCAAATGGGACCAACCCACCAATCAACTTTCGCAACAGCCAGGCAGGACACCTGCCCGTGGTCCAGGAGCGGAAAGCGGGAGCCCTTTGGAAACGGAATAGTGGCGCACAATCCCCGCGTTGGAGACAAAATTGCCCTCATTGTACTGCGAGAGACGTGCCTGCGGAGACAACATAACTGTCCTTGCCAACAGTCAGTCCGTAACTTTAGTCTATAATGGGCAAAGGAAGAACCAAGATAATATCACTGATCCAGTCTGTGATGTCATATACGCAGTCTCCCGCTGTGCTTTGTGTGATATTGGCCCTCCTTGGTGTGAGCAGAGCCCCGGGAAGTGTACTTGGGTTCTAGGCTGATAATGCACCGGACAGTCGGAGAGAAAGTTGAAACCATGATTGCCGATCCCCGGCCAAATCCGACAACCCTTTTACCCTTTGTCAACAGTAGCACATAACTCACTAAGACATTGCTAAGGGCCACATGCATAACTCCTGGTGGCCAAAGGCCCTTGTTGGCCAGGCAGCGAAATCATCACTAAATGCAATAATACGAAACCGTCTTCTCACAGTGCACGCCACCCAGGCACCAACAGGACACCTAGGTTTACACCGAACAACCCGATTCCAAAGGAACGGCCCCCAACCCCCTGCGCAAGTCACTCACCAAGGCACCGCTGAAGGATCCACCCCTGACCAGCGTCTTCAGTGAAATATCAAGCTCAAGCGCAAGTGGCACCATTACACTAAGCAACACTACCTATCAACGGAAATCAACCATACTCCCCTGCAACCGGTAGTGTGTGTGAAACGCAGCCACCAGACGAAAACAAGGAAATAGTTTACCTGGGGCATTGGGGACGTAGCCGATACTAGACAACCTGTCCCTTCTATCTGAAGCTCGATACCATTAACAGAATGCCGGGTGACTTAAAGAAGGCATAACACTGTAACAGCTCCCGCGCTGCAAAGGCTCTTGCTATACAAGGAAAACACAAGTAAGGTGTTTTCTTTACCTGCCTACGCATAATCTGCGTTCATGTGACCTTGGCTGGTGAAGAGCTATCCCCGAACATAACAGGAAATGAAAACTCTGGAACTGCAGCCATTAAAGCTAATTAACTGAAGCCAGTGACCGAGGTAACACCTCAGGAGTTTATACTCGCAAAGCTGGAGTCATGGGACGCAACACGTATGGATACCAGAGCCTGTCCAAATGATCCCTTAATATCCTTCTTGAATGCTTTAACCCATGATGCATAAGGCTGCTTAGACCACCTATGCAATTGCCCACCTTGGTGAATGTTCCCTAGCTTGTATGTTAGCCACCCACCGGTTAGCCAACTCCATGTGCTTGCAAAGAACACAGTCCCTATCAAGTTGGTGCCAACCAAGAAACCGTAATTCACGGTCTCATCGTTTTCAAATGGTAAACCGAGCACCTGAACGTGGGTGTGTTTAAATCCCCCGCTCTACGATGTACATCACCATGAGAGTCACGGGCAACCATGCCCTCTTGGTGATGTACATCGTAGAGCGGGGGATTTAAACACACCTACGTTCAGGTGCTCGGTTTACCATTTGAAAACGATGAGACCGTGAATTACGGGCCACCATGCCACTCTGACAATGTTCACCATATAAGAAGGTTGTTGAAACATTGGAACTTTCAGTTATCAGTCTGAATTATACAAAGAAACAATCTATATTGATCTTTGAAGCCCTGAAGAAGTCTCTTTTCAAGAGACGAAACGCATTGGCTATGATTCTTCATGCTTATGAAAACACGAAAGAAAGAAAAATTACATCGACGTTTTGGACATTTATTCATATATTTCATTGCCTTTCTGAATAGTGCTGAACCCTCTTGTGTTGAATCTTTAAAATGGCCTGATGAGGAGAGATTATTGCGAAACAGCAGTACTTGGATCAGTGGAAAGGCGAGATTCTCTGGCTCCGTAGCAGTTTGCCGTCCGCCTTTTCGTTTTAACATTTGATTTACTGAGGTTTTTTACCTTGCGCAGGAGACTCATGTCCTGCCAGTTGCTCTAAATGTCTTACCAGTTGAGCACTGGACCAGGAAAACTCAGTTTACCATGTGTAACAAATATTTCTATGCCATGATACAACTAAAGGTTGGTGTCAGCTGATTGTTAGTTGTGGAGCACAAGCTTTTTTTTTTTTTACCTACACTCTTGCTTGTGAAGGCTGCCAAAGGATTCACACAGATGGTAAATCTGTGTAGTCTGTCATAACGGGCACCCACAAACTCCTTTATAGTGTTGGGGGCAGATGTGTGTCTGTAGAACTGGCGTCCCCTAAGATTATGCGAATCCCCCAAACAGGTAGGTTGCCATTATAGGCTTTCAGGTAGCTGTTTCCCACACCCCCTTCAGCATACCTGTGCACTGTTAATTCTTATCTCCCCATGCTCCAGTGGACATCGTTATCCAGGTTTTTGTGTATCTGGCTTTGATCAACAAAATCTTCATTTTAATAGACTCGTTGTACTTACCTCACTGGATCAAACTAGTTTGCACAGGATAACCAGTGGTCTGCAAAGAAGCAGTGCCTTGACATATTCTGTGTCCAAGGATGTGGCCACTGCTATGAAAAGAAACAAGCATTGGCATAGCCAATAGGTCTCGCTTTTGGGACCTTATAAGTGTTTAGCCATGCAACAGTTGATGTTGTTGCACAAAGGATATTGTGCTGCATAACTAAATACTTACAAGGTCCTAAAAGTGAGACCTATTGGCTATGCCAATGCTTGTTCCTTGGGGTGACCCCTCCTCATACAGCACGCTCCCTCCCTCTCCGGCCATATTACAGCTGTTCGCCTGAGGTCCGCGTGCACCAAGTAGGCTGAGTGGTGCAGTGGCAAGCAACTGGGCCGGGACGCAGGCATCTATCCGCGGGTACGCACTTGAGAGGGGGAGAGGTGAGACAGTTTCCTTCGGCCTGTTTGGTTAGGTCCCTCGCACTGCGGGCCTACCGGGCGGTCGCAATGTCAGAAGGCTGTACAGTGTGCACCCCTGATGTCTCACCACTGCATGGACTCCTCCCAAAAAGTTACCCCCTGGTTTGAATCGGCCTCTGTGGGGGGTTTGGTCTACCGTTGGGCCCCAGGCTCCTCCCCCTTTCACAGCAGTTGCGCTGGTCAGAGCGGAAGCATCCAGGCTTAAAACTAGGAATATCCGGCCCTCCCGTCCTACCTCCCATGCACCACCAGTGGGGAGTGAGTGTGTCTACAGGCGGCCGGTTATGGGGGGAAATTTGTAGTTGGCCTTGCTTTCTGCCAAAATGCCTCTGAGCCGTGTTAGGGGTACCGGGGAATGGCTCCGTCAGCCTGGGGCTCGTTCCTCCTGCTTTTGGCCTGGCCCTGCCCTACATGGGGCTGCGGCCTTTACGGACCTGTGCTGGCCCGCCGTTACCCACGGCTGGCGCCCCCTGGCCACTTAGCAATTGCTGGGCCTGTGGGAAGCGGCAGAGGAAACAGTGCCGCAATAGTGTCGGCTGTGGTGTGGGCTGCGCTCCGCCGCAGCTAAACCTGCAATGCTGGGGGCGGCAGACTGCCCGGTTCATGCTTTAGGGGCCCACCCGCTAGTCAGTTTTCGGCGTAGTTGGCTCACCTTGATGTGGGGGCAGAGGTTATGCGGCCGGTAGGGGGGGGCGTGTCCGGCCCAGTGCAAGCAGCATGGAGGATGACCTCCCTCATCCTTGTGTATTGTGCTTCTTCATGTTCCGCTTGCAGTCATGACTGTTATTCGCATGCGTACATTCTCCTGTGCCACTGGAGGTCATCGCTTTCCCTTCTGCTTACGTGGGGTGGGTAATGGGTATCCCCCACCTCAACCCACGGTTGGTGGGGTTGTGCCAGTGGGGCTGGGGGAAGGGCTCTCCGTTTGGTGTAAGGGGCGATTGAGCGGCATGCTTACACTGAAAAGAAAAGTGCGCACACGCATTACAAAATTAAGTATTAACGTGAGCGATGAGGTGTTGCGACCCTTGAGTTGACTTGTTGCTAAATATTTCGGCGTGAGGCCCCTACCCAGGGAGTAGTTAGGCGCCAGGAGAGGAGCAGGGCGTGCGTTGGCCCTCCCTGCTTGGGTGCTGGAGGCAGGTGCAGGAGACCTGGGGCAATTTGCGCAATGTAGGGGAGAGGTGAACATTAACATTTATATTTGTGTCCCCAGCTAGCATACAGTTCCGGGCCCTCCACGAACGGCAACATCGGGAGCGTGCACGAACGGACCAGGTTGCCCACAGCAGGCACAGGTTGATTTGAGCAGAAACCCGCCGACGCTAGCAGCGGCTTAGGAATGGGCAACACAGGTCGGGTAAAGGGAATTGAGGGAAGTTAGTAATGAAATAATCTATTGCAGGAGCAGCACGTATCCAAGAGGAGCGACCCTTGTCTAGGCGGCCGTCTCGCAGGAGAAAGGAATCTCAGGGGCTTTCCCAGGTATGCGTACGTAGGTGCGTTAAGCAGGGGAGGTAGCGAGCGAGTACCTATACCTGAACTTTGGTTGGGTGTGCAGGAGGGCACGGTGAGGGAGAGCTAGCGAGGAGTTAGCAACCCGGCTTGACCAAATCAGAGTGACAGCACACAAAGAGCGAAACAGTTGCTAACATGTTGTTTTTTCCAGCTTCGCATTCAGAGCAATGTCGATCTTTCGGTAGGGTGAACAAGATCAATACCCGGAATAAGTAAGTACAGGGAAGCAGGGAGTTGAGAGAGGACATGGTGGAGACATGGGTTGCACCGTGGCCCAGTCTGTGAATCAGTCATGCAGGTTTTGGGTTCTCTGTCTTACACGCAGATTTTCTCCCCCAGATTGGTCGCTCCGTGGCCTTTGTCCTAAGAGTGGCATGAATAGCCAGGGCTCCCCCCCCTATTTTCCCAGATGTCCCCGGTGGAGGATTCACTGCCAGGCACGTCACAGGATGCGCAATGGGCGGCTTTTATGCAGATGGCCGAGACCAAGGGTTTGGCGTGGGCGAAGGGAATCTTGAACTCGCACGACCCGGAAGATTCGGGGGTAGTCGTCGACAGTCCCGTCCTCGAGCAACAGTCTACCACAGACGCAGGACCTTCCAGGCTGAAACAGGCATGCAGACCTACCAACAAAGACTTACCCGCCGAACCGCAGGCACCTAGAGATAGAGTGCAGTCAAACCCTCGAGAAGTCACCCCATCGTCGTCAATCCCCCCATGCGCCGGTCCGGGGTCAATGGCCATGAGGGACAGTAGTACAGTTTCAGCAAATACCGATTGTATGGACAAAATGGGTAAGCTCATGGACACAACACAACGTGGCAAAAACCAAAGGAAATGATGGACGGAGTGTTGAACATTGCAAGCACTGGGGTGGCAGAGTGAGCTAAATAACGGTGATGGATTAAACCCAGATCAGTTGACTGGGGGTGAGTGCTTGCAATGTTCAACACTCCGTCCATCATTTCCTTTGGTTTTTGCTGTGTTCGCCATAAGTTGGCAGGGTATGCTCAGACGTGAGTCCCTTGCTCACTTTGCCACTGGATTCAAGCAAGCCTGGCTGAAGACGGCTGAAATGCCAGAAACTGGTCCTAGGAAGCTTGTTTCCGGTCCAGGGAAGACATGGCTTGGCAGTTCGGGCTGCACTGTTCCCATGAGGCACAGGGTCAGACTGATTTGCATATGGCCATGTCTGAACTGGGGTGGCAGAGTGGGCTAAATAACGGTGATGGATTAAACCCAGATCAGTTGACTGGGGGTGAGTGCTTGCAATGTTCAACACTCCGTCCATCATTTCCTTTGGTTTTTGCTGTGTTCGCCATAAGTTGGCAGGGTATGCTCAGACGTGAGTCCCTTGCTCACTTTGCCACTGGATTCAAGCACGCCTGGCTGAAGACGGCTGAAATGCCAGAAACTGGTCCTAGGAAGCTTGTTTCCGGTCCAGGGAAGACATGGCTTGGCAGTTCGGGCTGCACTGTTCCCATGAGCGTTACAACAAACAAATGATGGACGGAATGCTGACAATGCAGACATTCTCCCCCAGTCAAGAGATCTGGGTTAAATCCATCGTTCTTTTGCCCACTACGCCACCCCAGTTTAGACATGGCCATATGCAAATCAGTCTTGACCCTGTGCCTCATGGGAACAGTCCAGCCCGAACTGCCAAGCCATGTCTTCCCTGGACCGGAATCAAGCATCCTAGGACCGGTTTCTGGCTATCAGCCGTCATCAGCCAGGATAGCTTGACTCCAGTGGCGTAGTGAGCACGGGTCCCACGTCTGGGAATACCCATCCCACTTAGGGCGAAAAGCGTTACAACAAACAAATGATGGACGGAATGCTGACAATGCAGACATTCTCCCCCAGTCAAGAGATCTGGGTTAAATCCATCTTTCTTTTGCCCACTACGCCACCCCAGTTTAGACATGGCCAAATGCAAATCAGTCTTGACCCTGTGCCTCATGGGAACAGTCCAGCCCGAACTGCCAAGCCATGTCTTCCCTGGACCGGAATCAAGCATCCTAGGACCGGTTTCTGGCTATCAGCCGTCATCAGCCAGGATAGCTTGACTCCAGTGGCTTAGTGAGCACGGGTCCCACGTCTGGGAATACCCATCCCACTTAGGGCGAAAAGCGTTACAACATACAAATGATGGACGGAATGCTGACAATGCAGACATTCTCCCCCAGTCAAGAGATCTGGGTTAAATCCATCGTTCTTTTGCCCACTACGCCACCCCAGTTTAGACATGGCCATATGCAAATCAGTCTTGACCCTGTGCCTCATGGGAACAGTCCAGCCCGAACTGCCAAGCCATGTCTTCCCTGGACCGGAATCAAGCATCCTAGGACCGGTTTCTGGCTATCAGCCGTCATCAGCCAGGATAGCTTGACTCCAGTGGCGTAGTGAGCACGGGTCCCACGTCTGGGAATACCCATCCCACTTAGGGCGAAAAGCGTTACAACAAACAAATGATGGACGGAATGCTGACAATGCAGACATTCTCCCCCAGTCAAGAGATCTGGGTTAAATCCATCGTTCTTTTGCCCACTACGCCACCCCAGTTTAGACATGGCCATATGCAAATCAGTCTTGACCCTGTGCCTCATGGGAACAGTCCAGCCCGAACTGCCAAGCCATGTCTTCCCTGGACCGGAATCAAGCATCCTAGGACCGGTTTCTGGCTATCAGCCGTCATCAGCCAGGATAGCTTGACTCCAGTGGCGTAGTGAGCACGGGTCCCACGTCTGGGAATACCCATCCCACTTAGGGCGAAAAGCGTTACAACAAACAAATGAATAAATGATGGACGGAATGCTGACAATGCCCGAAACCAGTACTAGGATGCTTGTTTCCAGTCCAGGGAGGACCTGGCTTAGCAGTTCGGGCTGGACTGTTCCCATAGGGCACAGGGTCAAGACTGATTTGCATATGGCTGGGTTCAAACTGGAATGGCATGGTGAGCAAAAAAACGATGGATTTAGGCCCAGATCTCTGTACTGGGGCGAATGTATGACATTGTTCTGCATTCTGTCCATCAATTGTTGTTTTTGCATTTGTCTCCCCGAGTGGAAAGGGTATGCTCAGACGTGAGTCCCTTGCTCTCCATGCCACTGGAATCAAGCTATCCTGGCTGACGAGGGCTGAAAGCCCGAAACCGGTCCTAGGATGCTTGTTTCCAGTCCAGGGAGGACCTGGCTTAGCAGTTCGGGCTGAACTGTTCCCATGGGGCAAAGGGTCAAGACTGATTTGCATATGGCTGGGTTCAAACTGGAATGGCATGGTGAGCAAAAAAACGATGGATTTAGGCCCAGATCTCTGTACTGGGGTGAATGTATGACATTGTTCTGCATTCTGTCCATCAATTGTTGTTTTTGCATTTGTCTCCCCGAGTGGAAAGGGTATGCTCAGACGTGAGTCCCTTGCTCTCCATGCCACTGGAATCAAGCTATCCTGGCTGACGAGGGCTGAAAGCCCGAAACCGGTCCTAGGATGCTTGTTTCCAGTCCAGGGAGGACCTGGCTTGGCAGTTCGGGCTGGACTGTTCCCATGGGGCAAAGGGTCAAGACTGATTTGCATATGGCTGGGTTCAAACTGGAATGGCATGGTGAGCAAAAAAACGATGAATTTAAGCCCAGATCTCTGTACTGGGGTGAATGTATGACATTGTTCTGCATTCTGTCAATCAATTGTTGTTTTTGCATTTGTCTCCCCTAGTGGATAGGGTATGCTCAGACGTGAGTCCCTTGCTCTCCATGCCACTGGAATCAAGCTATCCCGGCTGACGAGGGCTGAAAGCCCGAAACCGGTCCTAGGATGCTTGTTTCCAGTCCAGGGAGGACCTGGCTTGGCAGTTCGGGCTGGACTGTTCCCATGGGGCACAGGGTCAAGACTGATTTGCATATGGCTGGGTTCAAACTGGAATGGCATGGTGAGCAAAAAAACGATGGATTTAGGCCCAGATCTCTGTACTGGGGTGAATGTATGACATTGTTCTGCATTCTGTCCATCAATTGTTGTTTTTGCATTTGTTTTCCCGAGTGGAAAGGGTATGCTCAGACGTGAGTCCCTTGCTCTCCATGCCACTGGAATCAAGCTATCCTGGCTGAAAAGGGCTGAAAGCCCGAAACCGGTCCTAGGATGCTTGTTTCCAGTCCAGGGAGGACCTGGCTTGGCAGTTCGGGCTGGACTGTTCCCATGGGGCACAGGGTCAAGACTGATTTGCATATGGCTGGGTTCAAACTGGAATGGCATGGTGAGCAAAAAAACGATGGATTTAGGCCCAGATCTCTGTACTGGGGTGAATGTATGACATTGTTCTGCATTCTGTCCATCAATTGTTGTTTTTGCATTTGTCTCCCCGAGTGGAAAGGGTATGCTCAGACGTGAGTCCCTTGCTCTCCATGCCACTGGAATCAAGCTATCCTGGCTGACGAGGGCTGAAAGCCCGAAACCGGTCCTAGGATGCTTGTTTCCAGTCCAGGGAGGACCTGGCTTGGCAGTTCGGGCTGGACTGTTCCCATGGGGCACAGGGTCAAGACTGATTTGCATATGGCTGGGTTCAAACTGGAATGGCATGGTGAGCAAAAAAACGATGGATTTAGGCCCAGATCTCTGTACTGGGGTGAATGTATGACATTGTTCTGCATTCTGTCCATCAATTGTTGTTTTTGCATTTGTCTCCCCGAGTGGAAAGGGTATGCTCAGACGTGAGTCCCTTGCTCTCCATGCCACTGGAATCAAGCTATCCTGGCTGACGAGGGCTGAAAGCCCGAAACTGGTCCTAGGATGCTTGTTTTCAGTCAGGGAGGACCTGGCTTGGCAGTTCGGGCTGGACTGTTCCCATGGGGCACAGGGTCAAGACTGATTTGCATATGGCTGGGTTCAAACTGGAATGGCATGGTGAGCAAAAAAACGATGGATTTAGGTCCAGATCTCTGTACTGGGGTGAATGTATGACATTGTTCTGCATTCTGTCCATCAATTGTTGTTTTTGCACTGTTCCCATGAGGCACAGGGTCAGACTGATTTGCATATGGCCATGTCTGAACTGGGGTGGCAGAGTGGGCTAAAGAACGGTGATGGATTAAACCCAGATCAGTTGACTGGGGGTGAGTGCTTGCAATGTTCAACACTCCGTCCATCATTTCCTTTGGTTTTTGCTGTGTTCTCCATAAGTTGGCAGGGTATGCTCAGACGTGAGTCCCTTGCTCACTTTGCCACTGGATTCAAGCAAGCCTGGCTAAAGACGGCTGAAATGCCAGAAACTGGTCCTAGGAAGCTTGTTTCCGGTCCAGGGAAGACATGGCTTGGCAGTTCGGGCTGCACTGTTCCCATGAGGCACAGGGTCAGACTGATTTGCATATGGCCATGTCTGAACTGGGGTGGCAGAGTGGGCTAAATAACGGTGATGGAATAAACCCAGATCAGTTGACTGGGGGTGAGTGCTTGCAATGTTCAACACTCCGTCCATCATTTCCTTTGGTTTTTGCTGTGTTCGCCATAAGTTGGCAGGGTATGCTCAGACGTGAGTCCCTTGCTCACTTTGCCACTGGATTCAAGCAAGCCTGGCTGAAGACGGCTGAAATGCCAGAAACTGGTCCTAGGAAGCTTGTTTCCGGTCCAGGGAAGACATGGCTTGGCAGTTCGGGCTGCACTGTTCCCATGAGGCACAGGGTCAGACTGATTTGCATATGGCCATGTCTGAACTGGGGTGGCAGAGTGGGCTAAATAACGGTGAGGGATTAAACCCAGATCAGTTGACTGGGGGTGAGTGCTTGCAATGTTCAACACTCCGTCCATCATTTCCTTTGGTTTTTGCCACAACACAACGTGGATACACTTTATGATAAAAATGGTGCCTCACTCGTGTGGGAGGCCCAAGTACCCGCCACAGGCAAGGGCCCAAAACGTATTGAGGAGACATCAAAACTGCCTATCACAAAACTACCTGGTTTTGAAAGGGGGGTCACCTGGGTTTTTGGCCCCGTGCTCGTCGGCCAGCTAGGGAAACCTACCAAAACCCAACATTTCTGAAAACTAGACACCTGGGGGATTTCAGGGAGGTATGGCTTGCGTGGAGCCCCCAACGTTTTTTTACCCACAATCCCCTGCAAACCTCAAATTTAGCTGAAAAAATCCCTTCCGTGTCTCCCCCAGGGGAAATTTTAAAAAAACAATCTCTGGTGCTTTGCACCTGGAGGATTAAATAGAGCCCTCCCTGGTGACGGCCAATGGACATGCGCCACACCAGGGAGGTAGTGCTTGCATCGGCCATTGGCCGATGCAAGCACCAAACAGGTTAAATATTGCTTGCAGCACCATCAAGTAGGCAGTTATGAAGCGCTAGGAGAAGGCTATGCACATGAGGCATGGATCCTACCTTTCACTTATCGTTCTAAGAATGGCGTGACTGATGATTTTTGGGCCATACTCTGGTTTGCAGGGAGGTTACACTACATGACGCATGTAATGCGTCCAATACGAACTTGCCATGTTATCTGAAAGGTTCCCCAGCTGCTGTAATTTGTCCAGCATTTAGATTGCTTTCCAATGGTAGCTATTTGATGTTGAATGATCAAGGTTGCTGTGGGATGAAGCTGGGAATACCATATCTGGTGACGGTTTCTGCGGTCGTGACTTGTTGTATAAAAGTGCTTTTTCCACCTGCCCGTACAGTAAGGGATGCAACAATTTGGCCTTTGATTAAATTTTGAATGTGGACATTGATGCTTTAGGCAGACTGATAGCCTTATTGTTTCAGAATGAAGTGGCCTTAAAATCTGTACGAGAGATAATTGATCTTCAATTTGCAATCTGAGACACAGTTGTTACTTCACACCAATCTCTCACACCATTTCGGGGAGCTAGTGCACTGCATTTTTAACATCTCAAGTACAGCGGGGTAGAGCACTTTTTAAAAACAATCGGCTCCAGGATGGTTACTACCTTCCAGACAGTCTTCGGAGTTATTCCATTTTTCATACACTCGTGCTTGAAAAGAGTTTTTGGAGGTTTACAGCTGGTCTTGTTCCTGGTTGTCAGGACACTAGTTTTATTTTGGTTGCTCCACAATGGATGTTCCATCATGCAGCCAAATGGGGATAATTTGCCAAATGTGCTACTGCGTTGTGAGAGAATGATGCAGTCTTCTGGCACACCCTTGCTTCAAGAACTAAATGACAACAGATTCTTGTCCTTTCGGCCTGTCTGACTACACTTTGTGCAGCCCGTATTCCACTGTCATCTGTGCACTTTCTTTTCAAATCTGTTTATTAAAAGATTGCAGTCTTATATCACAGTGTGAAAGCATTTAACAAATTGCAGCATAATATGCAGCTGGCTTCATAGGTGTACACAAGTTTAGTATTGGCATTATCACTGTGTATCATATTACCATAATCATAGCAGTTATGTGCTCGATTGTGCCTTGCTGCACACCATTAGCTGTAGTGTTAAACATTCAACAAAGAACAGAAATAGAAGATAGTGAGAATGAAGAAAGAAGAAAGTATCAAGAAAGGGAGGAGGTCATTCCAAGTGAGGGGTCTCCAATTTCCCCATCAGGGGCTAAGGGGCAGATGTCAGGCTCCCTGTGTTGTCATGCTGAAGAGTCTTGTGTGGAGTTTCAGTGTCCGGGGTTATCGTAATGTCCTTAATTGAGGCGTGAAGCTTAGGTGGAGTAAAACATATATGTTCCAGTTTGGAAAAGTAGTCTAGCAGAGGTTGCCAAGTATGTGTAAATTTAGATTTAGTGTCTGTCACCCAGGATGTGAGGAGTTCCATCGCCATAGTGTGCCAAAGACATGTAAACCACATGGCGATGGGAGGCGTAACTTGCTTCTCCATTAATGGGCTATTAGCTGCTTGGCAGCTCTGAGCAAGTGTGATATGAGGCGCCAGTCTGCGTGGGTCATAGCTAAGAGCGTTAGGGGCCTAATTCCTAAGATGACCAAAGTGGGAATGTCTGGTATGGGAAGCCTAATTGTGTCCTTAATGTGACTTAACACGTCTTTCAAATAAAGGGTCAGCAATGGACAGGTCCACCATATATGTAAGAGGTCTCCAGCTGCAGTTTGGCAGCGCTAGCAATTGGCTGAAGAGGTGGGGAAAATTCTTTGCAAGCGCAGAGGTTTATAGTACCATCTTGTCATGAGTTTGTATGCGGTTTCCCCCTTGGGTATGCTTTTGAATATTTTCGGACTGTAGCGCCATAATTACTCCCACTGGTTCGGGGTTACCTCTTTAGTAGTATCTGCTTGCCATTGAATTTGATATGTGTGGGGTGTAATCGGGGTGGAATGCTGCAATACGTGATAAGTATGGTAGATCAAGTCCCACAAGCCGTCTTATGAGCGCACTCGTGTTTCAAAGGGGGTGAAGGTCCCAGTTGCCCCATGAGTGTTTAATGGTGGGTGTAGCCATTGTCGAATCTGGTAATATTGTAGTCTAGACTTCTCAGGTAGATGATAGTCTCTCTTGCATTGATCAAATGGATTGAAAAGGATTGAAGTTGCAGGGCTGGGGGAAAGTTTGGCTTATGCGCAAATGGTGTGTTGGAGGAGGGGAAAGAGGTGAGGCCCCTGTTTACTTCAACTTTATCCCAGATGTCTAGTACTGTCTTTGTGGGTGTAGCTATATAAGCACTATGAATTGGGTGCCCCGTGGAAGCCAGGCTAGGTCCCACAGCAGCCGGCAGGCCACCGCCCGATCCATATGGAACCATTGCTTCTCGCTCTTGCGGACCACCCATTCTGAAATGTATCAGAGGTGTGAAGCCCAGTAATATTCTAGGAGATTGGGACATGCTAGCCCCCCTCTATCTCTAGGTAACATGAGGAGTTTGTATGGAAAGCGCAGCTGCTTCCCTCCACATATAAAATTGGGAAGGTCCTGTTGCAAGCGTTTTATATCAGCTTGTGGTATCGGAGTAGGGAGTGTTTGGAATAGATATATCTTCGGCAGGATGGACATTTTAATTGTGTTAAGTCATCCAAGCCATGAAAGTGGGAGTGATTTCCATGTTCACAGGTCTTCTAGCACTGCTTTCCTACATTCCGGCCAGTTTGCCTGCGTCTATGTAGACAGGGAGGGGGTCAAGTTTAACCCAAGTTGATGGATCGAGTGTGACGCCCATTGAAGGGGGTGAGGGATTGAAGTTCTGGGTTTTCCTCGCTAGAGATCGACAGTTTGAGAGACAATGACTTAGCCAGGTTGATTTTAAGTCCTGGGGTTACTTCAAATGATCTTAGGATTGATACCAATGCTGGCAGCGAGGTCCTGGGTGCCGTCAGGGTGAGTTAGAGATCATCTGCAAACAATGCTATCTTATGCTCTATGCCCCCAAAGGGAATGCCCCTAATATCTCCTGATTGACGAATGGCTATTGCTAGTGGCTTGATCACAAGGGCAAAAAGCAAGGGTGAGAGCAGATAGACCTGCCTGGTGCCTCTGCGTATGTGTATTGGTTGTGTAAGCTGGCCATTGACCCTAGCCTGCGCCTTGGGAGTAGCATATTATGCCATGATTGAAGAGACCATTATTGGTCTCAGCCCTATTTTCTGGAGGACCGCCAGCAGAAAAACCCAGTCCACAGGGTCAAATGCTTTTTCAGCATCGAGATCTAGTAAGTAGGCTGGGATTTCCCAACGGTGTGCTTTTTCCACTAAATGGGCAATCCAGCGCATGTTGTCTGCCCCTTGACGTTAGCGAATAAACCACACCTGATCCGGATCGATCAAGCCATATCTGTGATTGGTTTAAAGTCTCCATGATGTCGCAACATTACTGGAGCAATATCTTTGTAGAGTTCAATAGTGTACCCCTTATGGATTAATTCTGTCTTACTTCAAGAGACCTTCAAGATGGCTTCTTTCTCAGTAAAAAAGTGCACCCTTCTGCTTCTGTTTTTCAAATCCTCCTGTGTTATCTAAAGATCAATGTGTTGGTCCTCTAGAACAGCCAGTCTCCTGTGCTTCTGTCCGGGCGTCTATTGTGCACTAGAGGTCGTCAACCTGTCCTCCAATCTCTGTGACATTTCTCTTCAGTTCTTTGAGGCAGGTCTTAAACTCAGTTTTGAGGGAACCGATCTCTGGTGTAATTTCTTGGAGGAAGGTGTTCATATAGGCCTGTGTAAGTGGCTCGGCGGCAACCTCTGGTAGGGGATTCATGGGTGCAGGAGTGGAAGGGCCAGACTTAAGCCACAAGGAGGCAATCGGGTTATCCTGGACAGGCTTACCGTAGTTTCTTTACCCGATTTGGTGCGTGGCACATTCCTGGAAATGTGTCCCCCTCAGAGTGCTACTGGTTCACAGCCGAGGCACTGTTTCCAGGAGTCCCCATCTCAGCTACCCAGGCCCCGGTGGCCAAAGACATGCACGATCCTCCAGTAGAATCAGATACTTCAGTAGGTTGTGGCCAAATGCTGTGGTGGCCCCAGTCTCCTCTGAGTGGGCAATATTATAACCCAAAGTGCAGTGCTATGTATCGGTTCTACTCCTGTACAGTGGAAACAGTCTCACCCCCGATGGAGGTGAGATGGCTCTCAGGGACTGTAGTGGGCAGCAATAGTGAATCTAACGCCCGTTGTAGGGCGCGCTGCCGCGCCACAGCGCTGACTGAAGAGGGGTTAATGTTCACCAGGACTCCCATTACTGGTGGCTAGGCAGGGCTACAGAGCAATGAGAGAAACACGTTTGAGGTCAACAGTGCGCAAAGCAAGTGGCTAGAGGAGTTTAGAATAGGCCAGGTCTAGGTGTGATCCCCTACGATGTACCTGAGGCTAATAGAGGAATCAAGTCTCAGTCGCATTAGATGATGGGGCCAGGCTGCGTCCCTGGGGCAAAAAGAAGAGGATGGTGCACGATCCCACAGTCGATCACGCCGTGTCCCAAGATGCGATCAGCACCCAGTCAATTACTAACGAGGGCTCCAGGCAAGCAAACCTAGAGATGGAACAAGGGCGGTAAGAAACAGTTCAGAGGCAGGGGCGGGGAGCCGATCCTGCTGCACGAACCCACAGCCGGTGGCCCCTTACCTCGCAAATATAATCAGCTCTCTGCCGGGCATCTCCAATCTCCATTGGTCCCGGGCTTAGGCCACCTGGTCAAGCTCCTCTCAGGGTGCTGTCCAGGGCCCAGTGGTGGACCTCAGCCCCCAGACTAGATTTTTGAAGTCATATGGTCAATAAAATTTGATTACCGAGTTATAAAGAAGATTCACATTTTCTTTAATTTTCCATCAAAAGTAAAATCCATACAAAGGGCCAACACGTGTTTCACGACACACAATTTGCTCCTTCAGGGCCAATCCACAGTTACATATACTACACCGTGTGTCATTATAGCATGAATTACACTGATGCATAATTTCTTAAGAACGATTCTTAGTAATTATCCAGAAAACATTTAGCTAAAAAAACTTTACACTGCATAATATCCTTGGATAATTCAAAAATGTGTTCAGTCCGCTTCACAATTGCTTTTGAAGTACCAGCATGGTAACCGCAAGAGAGTATCTGCGTTTCAGGATATGTGAGCCATGACAATATCCTAATCTATTCTGCTCCCCTTGAGGACCACCTTACAGTGCCTCAGTGACTATGGACTCACCTTGCAAAGGGGTAAATGCTCATTCTTTGAATCGCACATCAAGTTTTTCGGCTATGTCTTCAGGAAGGATGGACTTAAGGTCGACCTGAGGAAGTCAGAAGCTGTCCAGCATGCTCCTGCATTCCATAATGCAATAGAGGTGCGTAGTTTCTTGGGGATGGCCACATGCTTCAGGTGATTTCCACAAAGCTGCTGACCTTCTTAGAGCTGCTGAGGGCTCTGACAAAGACTGCAGTCAATTGGGCCTGGAGCTCCAATGAAGAGCATTTGAGAACGTCATATGGGCCTTGCTGTCCAACACTATGGTGGCCTATTTTGACCTCAAGAAGGCCACATAATTGATTGTCAATGCCAGTTCCATTGACCTAGGGACAGTACTCGCGCAAGAACAGAAGCCAGATGTGTAGGTTCCCCTAGCATTTGTAAGCAGAGGTCTCAAAGCTACTAAAGCCCTGTATGCTCCAATCGAGAGGGGAGCCTGGCCTTCAAATTGGTGTGTAAGCAATTACAATCTGCATACCTGTGGCTGGGAATTCAAGGTGGTCATGGACCACAAGACTCTGGTTGCTCTATTTGGTGGCACTACATGCTACCCGCCCCCTTGTATCAAAAGGTAGGCTGTACAGCTGCAACAATACTGATTCACCTTCCTGGGGCACAAATCCGCTGACTTCCTGACCCGTAATACTGTGAGCCTGTATGACGGCTGTCCTTCCACAGAACCTGCTGTCATGGAATACATGCAGATAGTGGCCAACAGTTGGGTGCCTGGAAGACATGCCTGCAGAACGCTGGACAGTGGACAGCCACTGACAAGACCACCTGTCCCATTTATGGAGGGTGAGGGATGAGATGAGCAGGTCACTGGACGGCCTGCTCCTGCTCCTTAGGGGGCACAACATTGTAGTTCCCGCAGCTCTGCAGCAGAGAGCGGTAGATCTAGTGCACAACGGACATCAAGGAGTTAGGAAAATCAAGGCAGGCCTGCAAGAGAAAGTGTGGTTTGAGAATTTGATGCCACTGTCAGCAAGACAGTGGCACGTTGTCTGGCGTGCTAACTGACTGGTGGGATGAGAGCACCGGCCCCCGTGAACACGGAAGATTCCTGCATAGCATCCTGGACCAGAGTCAGTTTGGACTTTGGAAGCTTCCACGATGGATGGAAATGTTAACAGATAATTGAAATATCCATTGGTGGAAGTGAGTCCATTGTGTTTCTCAAACAAGGGCAAACCTGCTGGAGAAAATCTTTTCAACCTTTGGTGTCCCTAAAGTAGTGCACACTGATAATGGACCTACCTTTCAGGGAGTAGATTTCAGAGGGTTTCTGGAAAATCTAGGGATCCTTTACTGGAAGATCAAACCCCACTGGCCTCAAGCCAAAGGGGAAGTAGTACAATTCATTCACACTCTTAACAAGGCCTTGTGGAGACAATATGGAGGTCATATCAGATACTGCACGACAAGATGTTCACCTCTAGCCATGATGCTAGGGAGTCAAAAGAAGAACAAGATGGCAGTGGTAGTAACAGACTGCCAGCACCTCTGTCAAATTGGTAAGTACATTATAGGAACAAGTATGGTGTGCTCAAGTGAATAGACACTATGCCATCATAGTAGTGTACGTTAATATATGGAAAAATAATTTCCGCATATATTCAAATATTTTACAATCCAGAACACCACACCAGTAGAGTAGTTTTGGTCCATCACTATTGCAGATCCAATAGGCCTGGGCATGATGACATCCCTACAAGCCCTCTGTGGTGGGCTCCAGTGATCGATCCAGATGGCCCCCAAGAAAGATCGAGGGGCACCAACAGCTGACCCAGTTGCCACTAGTGAACCGGGGTATCTAACTTGGCTCCAGGTGATGAGGTCCTTGTTGCTCGGAAATGAATTTACCATTGAAAAATGAAAAGACAAGAGGCCTTTGGCAAAACAGGAACAATTTTGTTTTATTAAGCAAAGCGACATCGAGAGAGGAGCGTCTCAAGACAGTATCAATGTATAGAAGTTTTGGCCGAGTATATATACAATTCATTAGGGACAATAAACCATTTTCACATTCTTAGAGAGCATGTGGGTCTAGTCTTAGTCATAAATTATAAATACAACCATCTGATAACAGGGACACAGGTGGCTCTTAGCCTCGGGTATGAGCTAGGGTGTGCCAGTGTGTATATGTCCAGATGTCCGGCATGAGGCGCACCCAATCACTGCCTGTGTTGTGCGTGCTGTGTCCTGATTAGCTGAGTGTTCCTAACTACATGTGGCATCTGACTATATGGCATTTTGGGAGTGTGAGCTTTTTTGCCAAAAGTGTTTTTTGGGGTCAATTTCCTCAGACCTGTTTGTGGTGTAGCTACCTATCTGTGGGATTGATTAGAGTTGTCTCTGGTTGCGCGTTTGTCTTCTTGCTGAGTGTCACCCCACCTATGACCTATCAATCGGTAGGTCTGGGTTTGGGTCGCAGGGCCTGTCTGACCAAGTATTTCTGACTCTGGTTGAGGGGGAGGTCATCTTGGGTGAATTCGACAGCAATGATATGAACTCGTTGTTGCGTGTGCATAGAACATGGTGGTCATTGATATCATATTTACCGACATTCTCATTATCATGCATCTAGTTGCAATACTCAACATCGACATTGCTTTTACTAGTTTTGACATTGTTATGCAAGCATACTTTATGGCATACATCAACATTACATTTACTGGTATTGCCATGTAGGGCCTGCACATTTCATAGTGTACATTGACATTGTATTCACCGATATTAATGTTCCCCCCTCTAGTTGAACTTTCAACTACATAATTTTTCTTATATGTCATGATAGTCCCATTATTCGATACAGTGTTTGTTGCTGTATTATCCGCTATTCTTTCTGTGGCTATTTGCATACTACCTAATTTGAGGACTGCATTTTTACCTCAGGAAGCCCCCATTTGTAGGAAACATCACAACAGTAGTACAAGAATGAAAACTGGAAGTAATGACGTGTATAGTTTGGACATCCATAAGGAAATCCAATAAAAAATACTTTGAAACAAGTCCTGCTCAGGGGCACCTCCTCCTTCTTCATGTCAGCTTGTAGACGATGCAGTGCCTGGATGGCAAGAGCAAGAGTTCAATTTTCAAGATCATTTCCAGAAATAAAAGTACAACAGGAAGCAATAATCTTGGCACACCCCCTCCCTCCATCGCGGTCATCAAGTCTAACAAAAACTGATGTTGGGTCACTTTAAGGCAGATGGCTCTCAGTTCTTGCTTGATAGCGTTTAGGCCAAGCTCAGTGCCATTGATCATCTTCAGCATTTCCCATCTGGTTATTTGTAACCAGCGGACGTTCACCTTTGTTTGTAAGGTTAAGAACTGTATCAACCCCCTGCATTAACTTGATTTTCGGAAAACAGTGATGTCCTTGTACTGAGTCCAGCCAAAATATTCAGCAGTTCTTCTTCGATCCTGATGCAACAGAGTTGTCTTCTTTTGTAGCAGAAGTTGGGACAACTCAGACAGATCTTCACCGAGGATGACCAGTGTTGGGGTGTGTATGGTGACATGGGAGCAGAGGTCTCTCCCTCTGGGGACAAGCTGGGTGTAGGCAAGCTTGCCGCATTGCCAGTACATATCTGTCAACGTGGAGGTGCCCCATTGCAGGTCCGGTATATGCAGTATTACTTCACAGTGGTCATTAGAACCAAGTGGTATGGTTCCTTTGCCCCTGAAATATAAAGAGTACAGTGTAAGCTTCAATACAATTATGGGTTGCCCTTATCCCTCCAACCATGTGTACCTATTAATCTCAGTATCCCATAATTCCTGGCACGGGGTGTCTATGCTGGCATTTGACCCCCTCCCCATGGATTTATTTCCCTTAGTGTGGCCAAGGTGAGTGGCCCTGCACTGGAATTTCATATCCAGGGTCCACTTGCCATTTAAAAAGGTAGCCGCAAAGATGTTAAGGGCCAACCTGGTACCGCAGACTGAGGCAGAAGTGGACATATTTGGGCACTGGCGCAGTGGTCTTGCTACCTCCAAGAACTTTTTTTCTATGAAGTCCCATGGCAAAGCAGTGTTCTCCTCCATAGTGCCCCTCCTTCTCATCCTGTCCAGTTCCATTTGAATATTTCTAGGTTTGGTAAAAAGGTACAGTGCTGTGGAGTTGGCGTCATACCAGGTGATGTTTACTACTGTTCTACAGGGTTCTACTCTATTGGATGGAATCTTGGCCTTAATCCTACACAGGTGTTAGTGGATGAGACATTTTGCTTTCTTAGGGGCTTTCTCTTGGTATAAATAAAGCCTATCTATGCCTACGATATGGGGTATGAGTGAACATATGTAGCACAACCTATTTGTGGTTTGAATGCCCATGGCGGTCATGTGCTGATACTAACCCTGGGCGGTAAATTTCGTTCAGCTCGCGGAATTTGTGAAATTTGGACATTTTCACATTCCGCGGAGAACGCGGAAATGTCAAAACTTCCGCGATCCACTGCGTAATGGAAGTATTTTCATGTTCATGCTTTAAAAATGCGTTCTACCAGGATCCCTGAGTTCGCCAACGAGTTTTCCTATCCGTTTGCGAGCGCCACAAGATGTTGGTAGCTGGTCGCGCTATCCCGCGAGAGTTTGTGAACACGTCATTCGCTGCGCCATCAAGACCGCGAGAGAGAGCATGTGATCGCGAACACATCATTTGGACGCGCCATCGGACATCCGGCGGAAGTTTGGTGAAGCTCGCGATCCCGAACATGCAAAATTTTCAATCTGGAGAAGAAGAACATCTCGAGCAGCATAAAACCTTCTGTAAATGATGATTTGGATGAAAAAAACTCCTCAGATTGACATTTGGCTATCCTTTTTTGTGCAAGGAGTCTCCAACTTCCTGTTTTGTCCAGCAGCATCCTCCTAGTGCTTTGTCCATCTCCTGTTCATTCTTCCTTTGGATTATGAGCTGGAAGGGTCACTCTTTGTGTCTGCTGCATCATTATCATTGGATTTGAGGACTTTTGGATTTTAGATTTTACAAGTAAGTTGGTGTTGTTGTTTGTTTGATTGGGGGCATTGCAGTTGCTGCAACTAAAATGTTGGTACTTATCATTATTTAAAAAGAAAATTGTTGTGGGTAGCCAGTAGGCCTAGAGCTAGTCATGGGTGGGTGCATGATGAAGCAACTGTTCCTTTGGTGTGTGTTGAATGTATTTCAAACATCATTTAGGGCATGGATGGCATTGGTTTGAATTGCAAAATGTGTATTTTTGGGGGTACTTCTGTTCTTTTTGGGTGTGTGTTAAATAAATGCCTTTGTTGTATGCGGTGTGTTGTTGTGTACCTTGCAGACCTTGTTTAGCCCTGTGGATTTTCATTTTTGCATTTTATTTCATTAAAGGCAAAGCAGTGTGGTTTAGCATGCATCCTTTGCCTGGCTATTATAGGCCTTTTGTCAGTACATTGTTTTCCAGGCCTCCTGCTTGTTGCTTGTGATTTGTGAGTGTCTATTTGGCTGGTGGCCATTTCTGGTGGGAGTTATATAAGTGTGCTGCTTTTGCCATATAGGCCTGCATGGTTTTCCTCTTGGCTTACTGCCTCCTTCCATCCCCTTTGCCAGCAGCAGCTCCCTGAATGATGTGATGAGCAAATAATTTAATGCCAAACAGGGTCCACTTCCATTACATTTGTATATTTGTTATTATTCTTCTTTCCTATCCTTCCTGAGACTGTACATAGTATACCATGAAAGCCCTTGTTGACAAAGTCTCACAAATGGCTACACTAAGTTATATCTTTTATTTGTTTGTTTGTACTAGTAGTAATTGAACCACAACAAAAAATGCAACATTTCACTGATGTTCTTCTCCTGGCTTCTTTGCTTTTAGGTGCACAAAAAGACAGAGGAGGAGGTGTCATCATCACCCGTTGTACTGCCAGACAGAAGTCCTGCTGCGCACCATGTCACGTCCACCTGTGACCACAGACATCTCTGCAACTTGTGCACCTGCGTCCTGCTGACATCTGAAGAAGATGGCCCCAAAAAAAGGTAACTGGTCCTCCAGTACCAAGAAAGTTGTCAGTGAGAAGAAGGAACAGAAAAAGGAAGTGGCACTTACCAAGACAGGTGCCGCCCCAGATGTTTTTTGGGAAACAAAAATTACGCCTGCAGCAGCATTGTCCGGGGACCAAGCTGGGAGCAGCACCTCCGCATCAGCAGGCCAGCCCCACCAACCTAGGCCCAAGCCCATGGGTGTCGCAGAGGTAGCCAGTCTACTAACGAGCAGTGATGCTCAAATGTCATCGCAAAGTAGTACACAATAAAAATAGGCAGAAACTCAGCAGATAATTGGGCAGCAGCAGGCGCAGCAGCAGCAGCCGCAAGAACAGCAGCAGCCGCAAGAACAGCAGCAGTCGCAAGAACAGCAGCAGCCGCAAGTACAGCAGCAGCTGCAAGAACAGCTGCAGCCGCAAGAACAGCAGCAAGAACAGCAACAACAACAGCCCACAATAGTAGTTGTTCTTCCTGAAGTAGGGGCATTTTAGGAAATCAAGCTTCCTGCAGACAAAGAGGAGTGAGCCACTGTTTTAGAAGATCCATTGTCTTCCAGACCCCCAGCAAGGAAAAGGAGGGTTAGTACATCATCATATTCTTCAAGCCCCGCTTCTGATGATCGAGGTGCCACTTGAAAGCATCCAGCTCAGTCTGAGAGTGATGCACGCCACAAGACAAGGCTATAGAAAAGGAAGGTTCCAGAAAGCCTTAGAGTTATGGAGGTAGATGTACAAGAGGGGGATGATGATGATGACGAGCCACTCATCACAAACATCACTCCTGGCTCCAAGGAGTTGGAGACCAACATATTACCCAATCCAAAATCGCTGCAAGGGATGTAGCACAGATACCACCAACACAGGTAACACCAACACAACCTCAAGCTTCCATATTTGCATTTGCAAAGGCCTGGCAGGCACCTACATCCAGCTCAACCACCACCTCAGTAGGTAGTGGTAGTGTAACTGCATAGGGTCACATTCCAAGCACACCCTCTAGTTCATCCGGCATTGCAAGTGGCACCTCCAGCAGCACAAGAAAGTTCACCTCCCCAGTTTGGGACTTCTTTTCAGTCAGCAGTAAGGAGTAGAACGTTGCTATATGCTATATTAGGGGAAGATATGATCGCAGTGGAAGATAAACAAGATGGAAACATTTATAGCCCCATCCCCAGCAGTGTAGTGGTACCGCCCACATTCTCAGAAACATCTCGGTGCCACTGCAGTAAAAGTCATATTCAGTCAGACTGAGACACCAAGGCAACCAAGTACTGCAATGAAAAAAAGTGAGTCGTTGAGCCTAACTGGGTTCAAGAAAACAGATGCACCACAAAGGAAAATAATCCAGCCTACCTTTGAGAGCATGCGTAGGTCGGAGGGGCAGTACCAACTCAACCACCCAAGGGCATGGTTGTACAATGCGAAGCTGGCTAAAATGTTAGCGCTGGACCTTCTCCCTTTTTCATTTGTGGAAGGGGTGGGTTTCCTTGAATTTGTGTCAGCCATCTGCCCTAAATGGAAAGTTCCCAGCCAGTCCTATTTTGCCAGAGTTGCTGTTCCAGCACTACATCACGATGTGCTGGAATTGGTTGGACAAGCTTTGCAGCAGAGTGCTGTTCACAATATCCACCTGACAACAGACATGTGGACCAGTTGCCAAGCCACTGATTACATGTGCATCACTGCACAGTGGGTCTCTTTTGTGGGGGTTAGAGATAAGCTATCTGAAGTAGGTGCTGTTGACACAGCTGAGATTTTTAATGCTACTCGGAAACATGCAACTGTAGCCATGTTCGCCATGGAGAAATCTCATACTGCTGTAAACATTTTGGAAGAGATTCACAGCAACGTATTTGAATGGCTGTACTCAAGAGGGCTTAAGATTGGTTTTGTTGCCACAGATAATGGCAGTAATGTACTTAAGGCCATGGAGCTTGGTTGCTATTTCAGGGTCCCGTGTTTGGCGCACTGCATTAACATTATAGTTTAAGACTTTCTGAAAAAAGAAGCCATAGTCAGCAACTAACTGACCACCTGCCAAAGAATATTCACTCATTTCAGCAATTCTTTTAAAGCTCTGAAGCAGCTGAGGATCATTCAACGTGACTATAGAATGCCAGTCAAAGCACTCATCCAGGAGGTGACAACACGTTGGAACCCAACTTATTAAATGCTTGACCGTCTGTTTGAGCAGTACAGACCAATGAATGAATATGTCATGCGAAGAGGGGATGCTACTGTGAAAGGCATGACCCTTCAGATGGACCAATGGTGCCTAGTTAAATGCCTGACAGAGATGCTTCTTCCTTTCGAGGTCTTCACACGTGAAGTAAGCAAGGAGGACTGTACTATGGGCCAAGCTATCCCATTGTTGCGCATGCTAGAGCAACAGCTGAAGGAGGTGTCCGTAGCGTACAAAGGTGTAGAGGAAAAAAAAGAAGCATATGAGTTGGTGGAGAGCTTATACCGTCGCTTAGCTGACAATACAAGGGTGCAAACTAAGATTTTGTCACAAGAACATTACATTTGTGCCACAATTCTGGATCCATGGTCCAAATCAGTACTGAACAGTAAGACATTAATTCCTTTTTCAGAAGTGGATGTTGCCCGGTACAAAACTTGGATAGCTGAGGCAGCCAGTAATTTGGAAAATGAACGGCTGGTAATTAAAAGCCCGCTACATAAACCCACAACAAGTACTGCAGCAGGCATCCAGTGTGAAGTTCAACTTCGGAGCCTGAGGGCAGTGCGTTTGGCTCAGAACACTCACCAACACTATCGACAACAGCAAGAACCAGATCATCAGACCCGGTAAAATCGTTAAAGGATTGGTATTTACAGCAAGGACTTGCTAGGTCCAGTGCTGATGCAAATACAAAAGAGGCCAAACAAACTGTAGAACCCCTGAACATTGAGCAGATGGTCCAGACCTATCTGGATGACCCAACAGAGGTGTACATTGATCAAAACCCATTGCGGTATTGGTATGGGAAAAGGGGCCAATGGCCACTGCTCAGCAGGCTGGCGATAAACTATCTGGCGTGCCCTGTTGCAAGTGTCTCTTCTGAACATGTTTTCAGTGCTGCTTGTTCCATAGTAACAGTGAGAAGGACCAGTCTCTCGCCCAAAAACGTGGAGAGGTTAACCAGTATCAAAACGAATCAGCACTTTATACCACCGAATTGCACAATACATGAATCAATGCAGGAAGATGAGGACAGCGGCTCGTGTGATGGAAGTAGTGTGTTAGATGATAAATACCTACTTCTGGTTGAACCCCCAGAGTTTGAGGACGAGCTATACTTCCCTGACAATTAGGCTTGCACTTCTTACTGTCTTCCTCCCTTATTCACTTTTATTTGTGTGTCTGTCTTTCTGGTTCGAAATTTCGAATCACAACAAATCCATCACCACCGTCTTCTAGTCTTTTATTGCAATATGAGTTTCAGCTGTCTGCATTTCAGACAGTCCACTCCTCCAAGTCCTGCTCCTCCATCCTCCTGAACGGCCCTAACTCCATTGCCCTCAAGCCAGATGATGATTGGATGAAGCATAATAGAAGAAAAAAGTCCCTCCAAAAGAAGTGGAACATGATGATGACTACTATAGCTATCCTCCTTTCTGAGCCGAGAGAGAATGCCCATTAACTGAAGATGAGAAGGAACAGGTAATGAATGATGCCATGCATTGGACGCTGACTGAGTGATTTGTGTCGTTGTTTGTTGTGCATGAAGTTAATTCATTGTGTACTATTATCTAATCTACACACTAAAAGTAACTCAAGGCAATTTTTCCCTTCTTGTATTTTAATAACAAATTTGTACTTCTGCTGCAGGCCCATCCATTGCATTTTGAATATGGAAAGGGGACTCGATCTGTACACTGCACACCGAGTTGGACAACACCATGATGATGTTGACCACAGTGACATAATATCTTCGTAGTCACTCAGTAGGATCGGAGATGATTGATGGAATAAGTCAGGGCATTTCATGAGTGACATAAAAGGTAAACAAGTCAACAACAACCACAGCAGACCTACATGTCTGTGTAGTGGTGGAGTCGAGTGTAGTGGTATGACTGACAGCGGTACATTGATTTAGTCACTTAATTTGTAAAATGCTACGTTGCTGGATATGTGCTTTGTCAGACTCTGTCAAAAAATGTACGCTAAATGCAGGATGGGTCAAGGGTGCCGTCACCGTGGGCCTGCTCTGTTGTTGTTGTAGGGTAATGCTGGAAACAGACCAGAGTAGACATGATGTATCCATGCCACCTCTGAAAGTGTTCTTGTTGCACTCCACCGTAATTTATGCATTTTTTTCTACTTGGTTTTTCAAAATCCCTTTTGTTTTTCCATCCACAATTACAGGCCGGCCCTTACCCTGTGCTATACTTGGAAAAACAACGCACACTTAGCTTACCAATGAATCTACATCTGCCAGGCAGGCAGTGGCATCACCCAAGATTGATGGACGGAGCATCCATGGAAGGGAGGACCAAGAGGAATGCAGAAATGCAACTCCCCATTTTGACCAGGATAACACAGTAACAGTATCAACTTTCATCAGCTTTTAAATAATTTGATTCATTTTTTGTCTTCAATCATTACTACTGTGTGTTGTTGTTATTATTATATTTGCTCTCTGCTTATTATTCATCTCTACAGCTATTTTAAAATTTTCTTTGCTATCTTTAAAAGTAAGCCTAGTACAACAGAACACAAACTATATGTAATCTGGGTCTCTGAGAGCAGACAGGCAAGGCAAATTGCATAATATTAATATACTGCTGCCCTGTACTGTCTAATTGTCTAGTAGTAGTTAGTAAGTACTACCTATCATTAACCATCAAGTTATCATCATCATGCATCATCATGCATGCATTTCCTTTTTCTCCCTTAACAGATTTATGGATATGGTAGTCTACAAAGATTGTGTTTTTTTGTTTGTCCATGCGTACTGTTTTTCTTTGTCAAACCTTTCCCCAAACTCCCCTTCCCAAGTATTCATCAAACCCTAACCCTTTTCACCCAGGCTGTGTGATTTATTGAGGTGTGACTAAATTAAATGTACACCAATAATTGATCACACGCTTGCTGGGGTGGATGTGGCGAAAGCAACAGTAATTCAATTTCAAGGCAGGGCGAGGATCTTCTTCTGCTTGCCCACCCATGATCAGTATATTTGCAAGGTAACTTTTTTACCAAATGAACCTAATCCATCATCATTAATTGCCGGCATCGATTGGATTTGTCATCCTATTACACACAGCACTAAAGGTTACGCTTGTGTCGAGAGTAGTGAGGTTCTGGACTTTTAAGAGTCCAGAGGTGTCAGGGAAACAACACCCAAAGACCCCTGAGTTCCTCCTGTCTCGGTGCACAAATAAACAGAGACACGGGCTTCTCGATGGTGGCGTCAAAGACCAAGGTTTATTTACTGCAGGGACACAGAAGTCATAGGAACCACACAGAGGCAGAATCTACGAGACTGTTCGAATTGCATTAAGTGGGTTGTTCCTTAAATACACGGAAAATGTCTTTAGGCAACATTACACGAATATTTCTCATGCCCAACCCGGTATCCCAAACAAACAGTAAATGGACATCAAACAATAATTAGTCGTAGGTTTTCGGTATTCGATCAGGTCCCCTTGTCAGTTTTCCATTCTTTGCCCGATCCTCCCCATCATAAAAATCGTAACCTCCCCATTGTAAAAGCCCAGAAGGAGAGGAGCAGAGCCAGGTGCAAAGGATTGAAAAGTAGGATAAGAGGTGTTTATGGATCATAAACGGGCATGGCTACCGTCTTCGGCCTTTCAGTAAGGACAACGGACACGAGAACCAGTATAGCAGGACTGGCCTCAGGCAAGGGAGGCAGCTTGATTCTGCCTAGTCATGCAGCGTCAGCCTTTCTCGGGGCTCGAGCTTACGTGTCCTTAACAAGGTGACTCTCCCGGGGTCATCGTCCGTTCATTGACTATGTGAGGGCAAGAAACAAAATGGATGCCGTAACTAAAATGGATGCCATGACTTTACAACAGAATGCCCTATTTCTCAGTGAATTCATGCTAGTTGCGTAGCGAAAACACTGTCATGTATGTAATGGATCATTTGCGGTTCATTGGTACCAAAATCGTGTCAGTACTACGATACCGATTTCACGGGTTCGGATCGCTACAGAACCTCAGACCGTCCTTTTGCCCTTACTTAGGCAATAACTTACTCTATGTCGGAGTCCATTTCTATGTTCATCAGGTCACTGATATGTTGTTGAAGCATTACTCTATCCCGTGGCGTATCTCTAAAAACAGGTGGTCTTCTTACGCATGTTGAAATGCAGAGATTACATAAGGCAGGACCACACTGAACAATGAGACAGCACGAAAATAAAAATACCAACGCTACACCAGTGACTATCAGAACCTTCCATCCCCACGCAGACAACAGGCTCCAGAACCATCCCATTAATGACCAGTCACCTTCCTCTACATGAATAGAGTCAGAGATTTTGTGTAACTTAGAGATGGCCTTGTATACTGTTGGCGCATTATCTGGGATAAAAACACAGCAACTCGATTGGATCATCTTACACACTCCACCTCGATCTGCAAGTCACACATCAAGAACCATACGGTTCTGTAACGTCATGAGGCGATCCGCTTGAAGCTCAGCTGTCAGGTTACTAAGGGCACCCGCAGTTTCGGTGATAGTGGATTCAACTACCCGTGTTAGTTGACGTAAGTTTCTACTGTTAACCATAGGCCCCCAGAACGGAAGGAAACCTTTGAAGAAGTCTCCTGCTTCTTGGCCAGCAGTATCTTCTTTACTGAAAACACCTCTCACAACTCTAGTTTTGTGATAGTCCGGTGCAGCAGTGTATGTCGGAGGTAGCAGTTGAGCGATATAACATGAGCCTGAGAAGTCAGCAGGCAGCCATGTGTATGCTCTGTCTTGGCAAACAAAATAGGTACCTTTAGCAGCTAAGAATGCAGGGGAAGACTGTGATGGGAAAACATATGTTTCGATACAGTCACTCTTCCCTAGTCGAGCTTTCGGATTCCTCCCATTTCCTTGCAAACAGACCTGACCTTGGTGGGGTACGACCCAGATCGGAGTCGAGCTTTTACGTTTGTTCTCACCCAGAGTAATGCCATATTCCGTAACATTCCAACCCATGTAATTCGCAATTCATCCTTGGGAATGAACGGAGTGTTATTGACATCTCTAACCATGTCAGTGATTCCTTTTACCAAGGCTCTATTAGCAGAGTTATACCGAGTGGAACGCGGAGGTCGTGGAGGATAGGTCTCTAGGGCATAAGCGAACATGGTCTGAAATGCCCAGAATGATCCATTATAACTAAAGGGCAGAACCAGATAAGGGATGCCCTTGTCCATGGTATGTGGTATTAAGCCACACACCCAGCAGTTTGTTGTGTTAACTACTAGTTGATGTTGGTGCAAGAGCTGAATGAAAGTGTTATTTATAAACTCAGAGCGTCGAGCTTGTTCGTGGGCAGGAAAAGGATGGAAAGAATGAAGAGAAACAACAGTCGGAGAAACAGGAACATGGGGAGATACTGTAGATGTAACAGGTGTAAAGATCAACTGAATACTAAAAATAATTCCGCCTACCAAAGTTATTAAAACAATTAGAAGTGTCAGAGTACATTGCATTAGAAAACATTTGCTATATAATATGTCATATAGCTTTGTCTTGTGCACATTTATGACATTAACCCGTCGCAGTTCAGGAAGCTCCATCTTCTACAACCGTTCGCAACGGATGGTTTGTACCTGTTAAAAACTTGCCTCTGTTTACCCTGGGAGTTCCCAAGATAGACAGAAGAAACCGACCTTATGTCTGATTCCCTGCAAATTAAAACAAGGCACACGTTACGACCCTACGGTAACCCAGACGGCAAGGTGAGAGAAACAATAAAAACAAAATTTTGAGCAAACTTCCTGACTGAATGGAATGCAGTAAGATCAAAACAGTTTTCAAACAGAAAGGTAATTATGCAATGTCATTAGTTCATAACATGAGAACGTAGATTATATCTGTACTTTCCGGATCTTGTCTGATCTTGAAATAGCTGGTCTACAGGTGCGGAAATGTTCGACTCCACGGGTGACAAATGTTCACTTTGTACAATACTCGGTCCAGGATTCAAAGGAGCGGTTCCTGCTGAGGTGTCAAAGTTCTGTGTTTCAGTTCGTGGGTGGTCCGTTATGCACTCTGCATCACTGAAAGGGATGTGCCTAGGAACAGGTTCTGTCTCGGATATGCCAAATCCCTGTCTAACCCAGTTATCATAGGGGAGTGGGAGAGGGACACGCTTCGTATGGCTAGCGTGCACCCAATTCTTCCTTCCAGCTAGGCGTACAGCAGTTCTTGTTGTGAGGAGTACCTGGAACGGACCCACGAATCTTGGCTGGAGGTTCCGAGTTCGTTCAAAATTCCGTACTACAACTTGGTCGCCTGGTTTCAACGTGTGGCCTGGACTCTCTGGCAGTTTAGGCAAGGATTCGAATACCTGTTGATGAATAAGGCTTAATTTAGCAGTCAGATCATAAAGATAATCAATCAACATTGGGTATTCAATCTGTTTGAATTCCTTTGGCCTAGGGACTCCCCAAACATTAGCAGAACGACCGAACACTATCTCATATGGGCTAAGCCCTACTCGAGAGTGTACAGTCGCTCTGGTGGACAATAGAGCTAAAGGCAGTGCATCTGGCCAAGATAGACCAGTGGAAGCTTGAATTTTAGCAAGTTTCAGTTTCAGGGTGCCATTGTACCCTTCAACTAAACCCGCTGACTGCGGGTGATTCGCACTGTGAAATTTTTGGGTAATACCTAAACCCGTACACACACTCTTCATAACTTTCCCTACAAACTCACTTCCATTGTCCGACCAAACAATCCGTGGCATACCATACCTGGGGAAGTACTCTTTAAGGAGGATTTTGGCAGTGGACATAGCAGTGTTATCCTTTAACGGATATGCCTCAATCCATCTTGAAAAGGCACAGACTACCACTAGGACGTATTTAAGATTGTTACACCTATCCATGTGGATGAAATCCAACTGAATCACTTCAAAGGGACAAGAAGGGGGAGCAAAATGACCAGTTGGGGTTGGGGTTCCCTTGCCAGAATTATGCATCAGGCATATCATGCAGTTTTTCACCACTCTTTCCGCACACTTAGTAATTCCATCGTTCTTCCATACTGGAGCTAACATTTTACAGATCCCTTTCGAACTGATGTGCGCCGCTCCATGCGCCATCGTGACTACTGCGAGCACATACGCGTCAGGTAGCATCCAACGTTGCTGCTCAGACAAATCAACCCAACATCCACTTGAATCCTTTTTACCCGTTTTCTCCTTCCATTCATTCTTCTCGTTTTCAGTTGCTTCATTCTGGATTGCCTTCACACTTTCAATCGTATTCTCACACATCCCTGATTCAGCAATCCATCTTGCAGACGTTGCAACGTACATTCGGCTCGTCATGTTCTTGGCCGTTTCTCTAGCGACCTCATCAGCAAACGCATTCCCACGGCCAACATCATCCGTAATCTTTCGATGTGCACTGCACTTCACAATCGCAACTTCATTCGGTAGGGTCAGGGATTCCAATAGATCGCTGACTAACTGTCCATGTTGGATCTTAGTTCCATGGGACGTGAGAAAACCTCTTTCTTTCCAGAGACGTCCAAAGCTATGTGCTACGCCGAAGGCGTATTGGCTATCAGTAAACACATTCACTCTCTTTCCCTCAGCTAAAACACACGCTCTTGTTAATGCAATTAATTCTGCAGCTTGGGCAGAATTCTGACTTACTCTTGCAGTCTCAACAATCGTACTCAAAGTCGTAACTGCATACGCGGCCGTCACATCACCATTATGTAGTTTAAAACACGACCCATCGACATATAAAGTGCCGTCTGGATCTAGTAACGGAGTATCTTTCAAATCAATCCAACCTTTTGTCTCTTCCTCAGTTCTAAAACAGCAATCATGGGGCTCTGAATCACTCGACTCTAGAGTAGTCGGCAACAGCGTTGCTGGATTCAATATGTTGCATCGCTTAATCTGAATGTGGTTTGCCAAAAGCGTCAGCTCATAGCCTGATAGTCTAGCACTGGTGAGGTGCTGAGTTTTCGTTCGATTCATGAGTGTATCCACAGCATGTGGAACCATGACTACTAACATGTTGTTCATGACTAGTCCAGCAGACTGTCGAATAGACACTGCAGCTGCTGCTGTAGCTCTCAAACAACTTGGCAATGCTCTGGCTACCGGATCTAATGTGGATGAGAAATATGCGCAAGGTCGCTGTTTGTCACCAAATTGTTGCGTTAAAACACTCAAAGCACAACCTTCTCTTTCATGGACAGATAGTGTAAACGGCTTACTGTAGTCAGGAGTACCCAACACAGGAGCTGAACACAGCGCATCACGTAAGTCAGAGAAGCTCTGTTGACATTCGTCAGACCATGGCAAAGGGCTCGGAACACCTTTTCCAGTCAGGGCTACCAATGGTTTTGCCATGAGAGAAAAATTTGGGATCCATTGCCTACAGTATGACGTAATACCCAAAAACGCACGCACTTCTCTCTGTGTGCTTGGTACAGTCATCTGCGAAATTGCTTTGATTCTCTATGGGGTCAACCTTCTTCCCTCCTTTGACAAAAGATGACCTAAGTAGGTCACTTCTTGGCAACAATATTGCAGTTTAGAAGGTGACACCTTGTGATGTAAGTCTGACAAATGACGTAATAGAGAAATTGTAGCTGCTTTGCAAGTTTCCTTGTCATCAGCAGCCAGTAAAAGATCGTCTACGTATTGGATCAGAGCAACACCAGGAGGAAGTACAAGAGCATCTAATTGACTCTTCAATGCTTGACTGTAAATTGAAGGGCTCTCACAATAACCTTGTGGAGCGCGCTTGAATCTGAAACTGCGACCTCCTAAGGAGAAACCAAAAATGTCTCTACTTTCCTCGGCTATCGGAATGCTGAAAAATGCATTTTTCAAATCGATCACTGTAAACCATGAGGCTGAGGCAGGAATCAACGTCAATAATGCAGTGATATCTGGGACCACAGGAAACTGTGGAATCACTATTTTGTTAACTTCTCTGAGGTCAATCACAAACCGGTAGATTGGAGGTTTGGAAGGGTCAGTACGTTTCAAAATCGGTAGAACAGGACTATTGCAGATATTTCCTCTAGTTTCCTCAATCACATCTTTCTGTATCAAGTCTTTCACAATCAGCAAGAGTGCACGTTCCCCTTCATTCGAAATCCGATACTGTGGGATTCGTAGGAATTTAACATTCGCTTTCAGACTTACCACATAAGGGGGAATTTCCAAGAGGCCTACATCGTTAGGACCAGTTGCCCAAAGAGTATCAGGGAGAGAACGCAGCTCCGGTGGGAGCTTATCCATCGACATATACATTGGAGAGATTACTCTTTTGCCTAATGTGAGCTGTACTCCCGAAGGAGAACAGTACAGTGTCGCATGCAGGCGTTTCAACAGATCTAAACCAAGCAGATTCTCATTACAACCGGTTGTTAGAATAAGGGGTGCTTCTAGTTCGCATGGCCCAACAGAAATTGATAAAGGACTAGAAACAGGATTGTGAACAGGGGCGTCTGAGAAACCTACTGAAGTGTTCGTTAAGCCAGACAAAGGTGCGCCAGGGAGTTTCGCATGCATAATTGAACTTTTTGCCGCACCAGTATCCAACAGAAACGGTTCGACCACGCCTGATGTAACTACTGCGACATAAGGTCCACTCTGATCAACTGGAACTGATACTACTCCCTCTCTTTGCCTGTGGCTGTCCTAGTACTCGCTTCTCTGAATCTCTTCATTATGATCATAATAATCTTCAACATGATACTGTGGAGATCTACCTGGTTGCGCAGATTGTGCATTTCGCTGATCGAAATAATTCGATTGGCGATCAGCCTGTGGTGTCATTGTACCACGTCCTCTACCCCTAGGAGTTTGCATAAACCCAACATTACCTCTCTGAGCTGGGACACCACTAGTCTGTGCGTGCAGTACCGGACACTCATTCTTATAATGGCCCTCCTTTTTACAATAGGCACACTGATTCCATGCTAACTGTTGTCGGGAAAAACCATAATTAAATCTTTGGGACGTCCCTTGCTGGAATTGTGGTTGCTGCTGAAACTGGGGTCGCTGCTGTGAATCTGACTGATTCGAGCGAGGCGGATACGCCTGTTGCAAAAGAACTTTAGTCTTTAAATCTTTTGTTTTCTTTTCTGACTTTTCCTTCTCTTCCTTCTCTCTATTCTCGTAATACTGAGCAGTTGCAAGTATCTGTGCTGTCGTCGACACTGCCCATGCACTTTCAGAATCCTTTAACTTGTTACTAAGTTCGGGTAATAAATTAAACACGAACTTGTCGACAAACAATCTCTGGCCTCCCTCAGTACTCATATCTTGTCCACTGTGGTCTACGAAGGTCTCTTCAAATCTAGTGAAAAAGTCAGAGACGCTTTCGTCCTTCTTTTGCTTGCATGCCGATAGTTTATCCCAAGTAACTCGTAACGCTGGCATCAGCGTTTTCATCAGATTAATTATTCTGCCAGGTAGGGCAGCAATCAGAGGTTCAGGTTTAGCACCGCCAACTTGTTGCGCATCTGCTGCTACAATAGCTGGCCAATCACCTCCTAAGGCGAGTGGGTGGTTCTCTTGCCGAATCTTGGCCCATATAGGCTGTGGCACTACATTACCAAATAACATTTCAATGTCTGCCAAATTCATGACGCACGCCTGAACTGTCTGCGTTAACTCTTTGTAATAACCAGCAGGATTTTTACGTGGGTCTGGCAACGCTTGTTTTACTGCTAATACTTCGGCCCGTTTCCAAGGGATGTGTATCCATACTCTCTGGAATTGTGCTGGAGCAGCTAAAATACCCAAGTTCGCATCAGCTTGAACTGCATCACGCCATATCGGTGGAACTTCCCTCATCGGATATTGACCTCGTTTTTTCCTAGTAGTAATCGGTGAACCATCAGGGTCCCTTGTCGCTCGAAGAGGGGAATCATCCCTATAAGCTAAAATCAGTTCTATCGCTCCTCTTACTTCTGAACCTATCACCATTCCTGCTGCGAATTTCTGTTGAACATTTATCAGATCAGAGGGGACAGAATCTAAGTCATCATCTTCCCATTCTTCACGCACAAGAGAACACATCACGTCAAAAACATAACGTTGAGTTGGTTCATTCCATTGCATAAAAGTATCTAACACTCTTCGTGCATCATACTTCACAGCTTTCGACATCCACCTAAGAGCTGTCGAATCTAACATGTCTCGTTCCTGAGGACCAGGAAGCTGGCTACGTCTCTGTATAGAGTCAGAAACGGGGGTCCCAATTAAAGACCTGTAGAGAGGAGTTAAGATATTAGTTACAGAGTCGGTTATTTTCCGACGAACGGAAAGTGGAGTCAGAATGTTCATAGGGTTCGGGGATAGGGCAGCTGGAGCAGATGAAATAGTAAGGGTGGGAGTAGCAGGTAAAGCAGTTTGCGTAACGACAGGCAAAGGCAGAGCAGGCGACCCAGGAAGAGGGGGTGCCGAAGGAACATTAACTACGGGAAGGACAGGTGCTGGAATCAAAGGAAGTGGAGCAACTATTCCAGGCTGACCAGCAGCTGGCTGTACAACAGGTAGTAACTGTGGTACTGTAATACCCTGTGCATACGGTGGAGGTGAATTCAACAGGTAAGACAACAGAGGATCCTTTTCATGATCCTCCATCGGCTTAGTAGGACAAGATGGCAATACAGGGTAACATTTATCAATTGCCAAATTATATTTTCTATTCGCCATCTCCATTGCTTTCTCAGTCTCGTTGACATGCAGCTGCCTAGCAGACTCCATTAAAGTCAACCCTTTCTCTTTCTGTTCTTCCTTCGTCTTCCTAATTTCTCTCTGTTTGGCTTCTTTGCGCCATACGCGAAAAGAATCAAACATTGCCGGCCGGGCTTTTCTCTTAAACAACTTCATTTCTAGATTGTCTAGAATTTCGGTTTCGAAGCTACCATGCGGTGGCCAACTAAGGACACCATCTTTTCTGGTATAACGGACCCATACTTCATTATATGTAATAGGACCCACACCATGTTTACAATAGAGCTCATATGTAGGAGTTCCAATCGGAGGAACCGAACACGAATCCTCCAACCGGGAATCCCCGTTGCAACGTAACCAGGACAGGAAACAATTACTACTGGTAGTCATGACAAACAAAGACAAATTCCAACCAAAATGCGCCAAGAACTTAGGCCTACCAAAATGAACTATTACCAAAACAAAGATTATCTAAACAAGAGCAACCAATGATAATCTACGAATTAAACCAGAGCAACAAAGAACAACCAAACTGAGCGTAACCCACTTAATACTTAACTGAAATGTGGAAGACGTCACCAAGGAGAACCCGTCTACGTCTCGCCGTACTAAGGTCTGCACCTCGGGTCCAAGACAGGGCGACAGTCAGGGCAGCGGTCCTCTGTAGCCGTCTGGGAACGGGAACCCTCGTGGAAGAGATCGTCGGGCCACTTTTACGACATGCAGGGATCGATGAAGCGGGGTACCTCCCTCCGGAATCTTCACACGAAACTTCTCGAACTTTTCAGGCTTTGGACCGGTACCGGATGACGTCGTCCCACGTTGGGCGCCAATTTGAGGTTCTGGACTTTTAAGAGTCCAGAGGTGTCAGGGAAACAACACCCAAAGACCCCTGAGTTCCTCCTGTCTCGGTGCACAAATAAACAGAGACACGGGCTTCTCGATGGTGGCGTCAAAGACCAAGGTTTATTTACTGCAGGGACACAGAAGTCATAGGAACCACACAGAGGCAGAATCTACGAGACTGTTCGAATTGCATTAAGTGGGTTGTTCCTTAAATACACGGAAAATGTCTCTAGGCAACATTACACGAATATTTCTCATGCCCAACCCGGTATCCCAAACAAACAGTAAATAGACATCAAACAATAATTAGTCGTAGGTTTTCGGTATTCGATCAGGTCCCCTTGTCAGTTTTCCATTCTTTGCCCGATCCTCCCCATCATAAAAATCGTAACCTCCCCATTGTAAAAGCCCAGAAGGAGAGGAGCAGAGCCAGGTGCAAAGGATTGAAAAGTAGGATAAGAGGTGTTTATGGATCATAAACGGGCATGGCTACCGTCTTCGGCCTTTCAGTAAGGACAACGGACACGAGAACCAGTATAGCAGGACTGGCCTCAGGCAAGGGAGGCAGCTTGATTCTGCCTAGTCAGGCAGCGTCAGCCTTTCTCGGGGCTCGAGCTTACGTGTCCTTAACAAGGTGACTCTGCCGGGGTCATCGTCCGTTCATTGACTATGTGAGGGCAAGAAACAAAATGGATGCCGTAACTAAAATGGATGCCATGACTTTACAACAGAATGCCCTATTTCTCAGTGAATTCATGCTAGTTGCGTAGCGAAAACACTGTCATGTATGTAATGGATCATTTGCAGTTCATTGGTACCAAAATCGTGTCAGTACTACGATACCGATTTCACGGGTTCGGATCGCTACAGAACCTCAGTAGGCCTAGTTGAGTGACTCGACACAACTACAGTTTGTAACTTGTTTTACTAGGCTATCCCCGCCACCATTATGTTTTATTTACTTCACTCTACTACTCCTCCCAGAGTTTCTCTCAGGCGACTGACTGTCTCATTTTCTTTTTTTGTAAATGCTACTGCCAGTGTCTACTACTACTACCACCACAACCATGGCATCTCCATTCTCTTTGGAAACCCAACTTTCATCGTCATGCAGCCATCACTGTGCCTAACTTAAACATCAATCACAGGTAAGAAAAGATGTTTGGGGGAGGTATAATAATGGACTAGGAATAAGACTGACAGTACTAGCAGGACAAGTCACTCAGTGAGGGGTACCACATCTATCTGTTTGTGTCTTACAAAGTCATCCAATTATTTAAATCAAACATTGGCTGTGGCCCAGCAGCAGCAAGGAAACAGTGTGACGTAAAACAGTATCCCCACCCACAAAACTTTAACAACATCGTTTGTAAAGTATAAATATATAATTTAATCCCCTAACAAAAATAAACTATGTAAAAAATCCCACAACAACACCTGACCCACCCCTCTCCCTAACCCCAACCAATGTCCGAAACGAAAAAGTCCAACAAATTAAATGTCCAATTGCCCATGTCCATAAATAAAGTGAAAACCCCAACGCCCGATTCCCACCCACCAAAAGAAGCAATAAAAAAGGGCAATCAACAGGGTCTGTTCATCGGCGGTCTTGCCTCTCCAGGACACAAAAACACTTCTCTAGGCAGGCCACGCGCCGCTTCAATGCGCGGCAATTGCATCCACGGGGGGGCCAGCAGTGCTACTAAATGGAGTGCGGTGGCGGGCTGCTGCCAGACGGCGATGCCGTAACACTGAAGGGGGTGGCTGGGGCCTGGGGCATTGGAGGACGCTGCAGCTGCTGCCGCCTCCTCCTCCTCCTCCGCTAGAACCACCAGCCGCCGATATTCAGTTTGTATGGCCTCCAGCTTCCAGCGCTGGGCCATGGCTGCCAACTCCTTCCTGTCTGGTTTACCTTTGGAAGGAGTAGCTATATCAAGAAGAAAAAACAAGACTATTGTAAAATATACTCTTAGCAAAGCAGTAAGACAAATTAATTCTACACATAGTGGCACAGTAGCACTAGCAAGCACAGTACATAACATTTGTGGTATGTATCTATCCTCCCACTTCCTTGGCCTCTAACATTTGTGAGAGTTTCAGGCATTCAACCACCCATGCACCTGATTCCTATCAGCCACCTATGCATGCATCCCACGTATCCTTCTCTGCCAGTCATAAATATTAAATCTCGTCCGCCCTTCCACCCTTCTTTCCCTTTTCGTTCAACCCATCCATCAAGGTCATCTGATGTGACTTTTAGTCTTCTCCATAAAACTTTCACAGCTGAGTTGAAGTCAGATAGAAGAGGCCATTGATTACTCAACACTCCTGCCGCTAATGCTATTGCTAATGCTAACTAAAGGGTGTCTTCTTCATCCGTTCACAACAACTTCATACTTAATCAGTCTCAACAGTACAGTATACAGTACACCATTGCAGCGAGTGTAATGTCAATAAGTAAGGATTAGGAATATAACTTACCACCGGCCGCCACTGCTGCTGGCTCACCCCCTGTAGTTCCTCCTGCAACTGCTGCATCTCCTCCTGAACCCTCAGCGCCCGCGTCCCCATCGCCGCTGGCCCCGGCACTGGTGGTCGGTAGTACGCCTAGAAAAACCATTACACATTTTTTAGATGCCATATACACCTCCCCCTATTTATTCTGTTTCATTAGCAAGATTGAAAAAAAAGTTAATACATACATATACAACATACATCACTAGTACAAATCAGGTAGTAGATTAGACACTAGTAGTGTTATATGGTCCCTAGGGTCATTCTAGTCTTTCCTAAGTTAGCCTGAACCATGCAACCCTTTTAGCTTTGTGTCTTTTATTTTTGCCACGTTACCTCGCAGCTTGTTGTGTAAGACGCCTTTGAGCCCACATGAGCTCATACTGCTACTGTCTGAGCGCTGCGTTCAAGGTCGAAAAACAAGCCACTTTGTTATGGAGTTCTGGTGTTTGTCCATATTGCTTATCCATAAAAATGCTTCACCTTTTGGCACGACTGAGAAATGCTTGCAATCCTAATACTAACATGCACCATTTTTCTCATAACAGACGGAAGATTCCCTTCTACGAACCAGAGCTTTGCAGAGCTTATGATGTAACCAGTACTAGGTTCTTCTAAGGTGAGGGGTCCCTAGAATTCGCTCAGAGATCTTCATTTATAATTTTATATAAACTATATTCCTACCAAGGGGAGGGTGGTTCTTCCACCACTGTTCAGTTATGATTTTGCCTTTTGTCTTCTATGGACTTGTAGTTGTAAGTGTAACTAAGTGTAACAATGTTTATTGTTTTAATCTTATGCATTTTCCTGTTGGTGCTGGCTTGTATACTGCATTATAGAACAACATACAGAGCTTGTCAGTTGAGAATAAACCTTTTGAACTTACATAGACTCTGTGGTAATTTTTGTGGACTTAAACGAATGAGTGAGCAAAAGGGTGTGAACTGCTTCCGCAACTGAGAGGTCGGGAGTGTTATGGTCTGGTTGTCTACTCATTCGGTATCTTAGGGGGGGGGGTTCACCTCCCATCACCAACGTCCTATTTTCTTGTGCAAAGTTCTGTATGTGCAGAATCCCTACAACAGTAGTAGTATGTCCTATCCTATCAAAAAGAGTAAAATCTGTTTGGGCATTTTGTTGGTGCGAATTGTCGAAAAGCGTCAAGGTTAAGAAGACTAGAAGTAGTAGAAGAGGACAACCCAAAGGACTGGACTCAATGGCTAGAGCTATTGGTGAATCTGAGTTTTATTTAAAACCTATTAAATAAATAGTGGCCAACTGGGCAAGCTTAGCTACAGATAGACTAATAGTAGTACAGAGAGTCATAGCAGAGGCAGTTAGAGGCAGGGATAACACGAATTTAGAAACAGATAGTTTAGATTGAAGAAGAATTTGTAAAGAAATAGAATTAGGAAACCGAAATAATAGTTCGGAAACAATAAGGTGCAGTAAAAGTTAGGGAAATATAATTATTAATATTAACCACTGGAGGACTTACTGTGGCCAGCAGCAGAGCCCTCGGTAGAGGAGTGGTCCTGTGACTGTCCCTGGGAGGCATGTTGTTGTCCCACTGACTCTGACCCTGTCTTCTTGCCCCTGGGTGCTGAACATGTAAGATTTAATAAAGAAAGAGACAAACATTAATGATTGGTGTGAAACAAATAAAATATTTTAAAATACGCTTAAAAACATTTTTGGGAACAACAATTGCAATAAAATTGACCTATCTAATCTGATCAACTAGTAGTATTGCGAGATTCACAGACCGTCTAGTAAGCCTAAGTACCACCTGACCTAGCCCACCTATTCCAGACCTGCCAAAAGTCTGCATTTCCATTTATTTTAGACCTCAAAAATGCAAAGATGGAGGACACATGCATGCATTTTTGCATGCACCAAATTGTTGGTTGGTTGCTGCTGATGTTCTGCTAGTGATAAGCCTATTACCACTCACTAAACAAACTACAAAATATTCTACTAAGGCTGGGGTAGGCAGCACGTGACATGACGAACAATGCGTCACGTAGACCACTAAAAAACTTACCAATGAATACTAATAAGTAACTAAACCTATCAATCCACCACTATCTCTTCTTAGTGGCAGGAGGACAAAGGAAAGACTAGAGCATTACCTAACTTAAGTTCTCTAGTAAACTCTTACATAATCGTCGGGCCAAGCGAGCGCAAAGTTGCAAACAAGTAAGATTAGTAGCGCTGAGCACATGTGTCATAACAATCACAGAACATTTTTAAACGTAATTTACCTGCAATGTAAGCAGCAGCATTCTTGCTGTTTGGAAAAAAATATATTCGCAATATATATAACACAGAGCAGAAGAACACAAAGTAGTAATATTAAATAGTTACTCACCAAGCCCCAGGACCTCTGGTCCAGGATATCGAACCACCGGTGCGTCAGCTGGCTATGGGTGCGCCAGACACCAGAGCAGCGAAACAGTGCCTGACGCACTTTTCCCCACCGCTGGCGACGCTCCCGGAGTCCGTACCCGGACCCAGGCCTGCCGCCTGCTGCTAGCTTTAAGGGGAGGTGGCGCTGCACAAAAAAAAAAAGTGCGGCCACCTCCGCCTCACCAAATATGGCCCGTTCCTGCACCCCTCGTGGGTGGCGCCTTCCGCAGGGAAGGTGGTCACGGCTGCGGCTACGGGCAGCCTTACCCTTTCCCTTGTTTCCCCGCCTGCCATCTCCCTTGGGCATGGTTCTGGGACTCGGGGGGTGGAAAAGAAAAGGGAGGAATTAGAAAAGTAAGTAAAAGAAATGAAAAAAGCAAGTTATAGAAAAAGAGTGAAAAAGTAGTAGAAAAAGTCACAAAAAAGTAAAAAAAAACCTCAAAATAAAGATTCAGGAAAATAGAGAGATAGATAATAAATAAAAAAGATTAGAAAAAAGTGTCCAGAAACAAAGGATTGCAATGATAGAGGGAGGATAGAAAAGCAGGTCCAGAACCATAACAATAGACTGATAAACAAGATGGCCGCACCCATTGTGACCGCATGGGCAAGTTTGCGGGATATTTTCCCCCGAGCATGCAAAAAGCGTCGCAAACACGTAATACGCGTTCCTGAACAGTAAATACTCATCGTGAACGGACGGGAGAACGCAATACGTGACCCGGAACAGGAAATAAGCATCGCGAGCAGGCGGGACGAGTGTAAAACAAGATGGCCATGCCCATTTGCGACCGCATGGGCAAGTTAGCGATATATTTCACCGCAAGCACGCAAAAACATATTGCGAACGGGCGGGGCAAGCAAATCCACGTCTTTGCAAAAGCTCCGCGTGCTCGCGGAGATTTCTAACATTTTCGCGATAATTTGCATTGAGCGACTACGCAAATTCCGCCCACCCGTAGCTGACACTAGGTTTTGTGTAGGAGTGCGCTGTGTAGTGCATGAGGAATGCTAGCGTTTGAATCAGCATAGATGTAAGTGATGTGAGCGAGGTCTCTGCCCATGCATTACAAAAATTACGAAGTAGGTTTGATGAAACTAGGCACATTTCTGTCTCCAAAGGGGTGCAATAGCACCCATGCTAAACAGAGAGTGTACAAGAATACCAAAATACATAACTTGGAAAACATTTATAGATGTTGGAATGGTCTTCAGGGGTGTTTTTTGTAATATGGGGCTCAGATGTGTCTTGTGTTGGTGTAGTGCAAAAAACGAGTCTCTTATTAATGACGTCCTTTGAAGAGTTTCGACTGAAGAGGCGGCGGGCCACTGTAACGATGGTACACAAGTGGTTCTTTTGCGGACCTGTGAGATAAGAGCTGTGTGTTATAGGTTAGCTTAGGAAAAGAAAAACATCATTAGACCGTTTTCTGAGAGTTCCTGTGTTCCTCTTTTTAGGGGTATACTCTCTCTCTTTTCACTGTGTGCAAAATGTTCTAGTGAGGTACTGGAAAGAAGTGGTGACATTTTTTAGGGAATAATAAGTTTAAGTTGGGTAGCAATATTGTGTGGGTACTTTGGTCCCCCCTCTCCTTGCTGCGGCAGGGAGAGTAGGTTCCTCTGTGCGCTGCTTCTGTTAAATGTCTGCATCTGTGTGTCATTTTACTGGTGTGGGGTTGTCCTTTTGACCCCTCTACCTTCCGCTGCCCCCCCTCTCCCTCGAATCCAGGATGCTTTGAGTCAGCTGCCCACAGCGGGAATCAGGAGCTTCCTACCCGGTCAACCACCACTCTGGCTGCTCTGGAGGGGATGATCCGATGAGCAGACCTTGGATGTTTTTTGAAACACTAGGGGTGAGGAGGGGGCAGAATGTTCTGCTTGCAAAGGGAGTCAGATGCGCTGCTGGGACTAGTCATACTGCGAGCAACTAACTGAAACGGCCGATTGCCCCCAGGAGGGGCATCCCTATTTACATAGTGCCAAATTTGTGCATGGATGACAGAGTTCTGTGGGTCATGTCAACATCCCATGTGCACGTAAACCCTGGCTTCTGGCCCCTGAGCATGACCCCATTTTGAAACTAAAATGGGCCTCCATTGGCTGGAAACGTTAAAGAGTGGGGTCCATTGAAACTGGGGCACACCCTAGTGATTTGGGCAAAGGGATCTGGGTGCCGGTTTTATACACCAGTTGGAGCCACCCTTCTCTACCGGGATGTTGCCAGCCAACACAGCCCCGGGCAAATAGCAGCAGAGTTGGGCCTAAGCCACTGCTGGCACCCAAAATGGTGTATTCAGTGGATTCCTGATCAATGCAGTATGGCAGTCCAAAAATGGATTGCGAATGTAGGTAAGGAAATGTATCTGGAAGTGGTGTGAAGTTGCTGGGTCATGTTGGGTGTTTACTGTGTATTTGGATGGGGCGAATGTGTAATGGGATTACCTCCCTAGACAGTTACCCCACCCTGCCGTGACTGTGGCCCTGGTGCTTGTTGGGCCGGGTTTCCTACCTGCTGTGGTTGCCATGTGTTCGGCAAAGCACCCAGCCCCTGTAGCAGCGGGTGGCTGTAGCCTGATTTCCTTGAGGCTGATTGTATGATGCATTCGTGTTGCTCTGGGTTTGATTTTGATGATGGATACTCTGTGGTGGCTGTCTGGGTCTTATTCCTTTCTGTTTGTGATATATTTTTAGGCGACAATAGTCAGCCCTGCGATTTCTTCAGTAGCAATAGAGGCATTCTCTAGAATTTGAAGGCTGACAGCTTTTCTGCCCCCGGTGCAGACACTCAGTTGGATCCCTCTGTGGTTCCTAGGCTAAGTCTTCAACCAGCCAGGCTTTGCTTGCACGCTTGAGGCTGCAGCGGCCCTCTTGGAGGTGCTAACACCTGTTTCATTGCAAGTAGACCACTGCATGGGGTGTGTGGACGGTGGCCTGCTAATTTTAGGTCTCAGGATTTTCCACGTGTGTCAGGTGGGGACACCTCCTCGGGGTGTTGTTCCACCGATCGGACATGCTGTGTTTCCTACAGCAGTTACTCATCTGGGTGCTGCATTTGGAAACAGGTAGGGTGCCTCTAGTGCAGGGAATATACCTCTAGGCACATGGCCACCATGTCTGTGCCACTTCCTCACTTGGGGAGGTGCCATGGTGGTGACAGAGGCTGAACCGGGTAACCCCAGGGGTGCACATGGTCTGCTTGCTACCGCCATTGTCCTATGTGCCTTGGACCTTCTCCCCACCTATCTGCAGGGGATTCAGCAGCCATGTGCACATCGTGGTCCTAAGTCTCCTGCCCCTTATATACTATCCTTTTGGCCATTTCTACCAAGAGGTGGTTTGCACAACCTGCCCACTGCCGAGCCAATTTGTATACCTCTATGAGGCTTACTATGTGATCCTGGACTACCTCCCTGGAGGGTGCTCGATGGATTGGAATTCCCCTGACTGGCATCCACATGGCTTGGGAGCAGTTTTCTTGATTGTCTGCCATGCTCGCAGCCATCATCACAAACCATAGACTCCACATAATCTCCTATGACGACAACGAACCCACAGTCACCAAGAACAACTTTCACAATGGGATGAATGCTGTTGCTGCCTGGATGAAGAACAGCTGCCTCAAAATGGCTCAGAAAAGACCAAAGTCCTCATTTTGGGCTCCAGCCCATCCATCTGGGTTGACTCCTAGTGCTATTTGCAACCTCCCCCACAGCCACATACCATACACAGAACCTCAGCATCATCCTGGACTCCTCACTCACCATGAACCTCCAGATCAACACCGTCTCATCATCCTGCTGCCACACACTACACCTGCTCCAAAAGATCTTCAAATGGATCACCAGCGAGTCCAGAAAGCCAGTCATCCACACACTTGTCAGCAGCAGAATTGACTACGGCAACGCACTTTATACTGGCATAACCCAGAAACTCCTCAAGAAACTGCAGAACATCCGGAATGCTTCTGCTAGACTCATACTCAACATTCACCACAGCAGGAACATCACCAGCCACCTCAGAAATCTCCACTGGCTCCCAGTCAACAAAAGAATCACCTTCAAACTTCTCACACATGCCTACAAAGCCCTACATGATTTGGGACCTGCAAATCTCAACCACCACCTCGCATTCCATGTAGTCACCAGAGACCTCCTCTCCGCCCAACTGGCCTTGCTAATCGCCGTCACTGCATCAATTCAGGAAGGACCTCAAGACCTGGCTCTTCGACCGAACCAAAGTGCCTTCGATGGACCAGCAGCTCCACCCCCATCCACCCGGTGCATTGAGACCCTTAAGGGTGAGTAGTCGCACTTTACAAGCCATTGATTGATTGATTGATACTAGGGACGAAGCTCCAGTAGAGGAGCAGGGTATAGTGCCATTCTTGGTGAACTGGAAGGACATCCTGAGCTTGGACAATAGGTCCCGTCCTAGTTTATTGGTCGGGGAGGAAGGATAGTACAACAAATGTTCCCTTATCCTATGGGTTCTGTGAGGGTGTCTTCGGCAAGAAACCCAAGATTCCCTGTATTTTGGCAGTGGCATTTGATATGGGGTTGGCTCCTTCCTGCAAGCATGCCCTTGTTGCCTCTGTATCTAGCAGAAAGTGGTATGTGCCTTGCCTATTAACATCATGACCACAGGGTGCTCCTCAGAGCTGATCAGGGGTGATAGTGGGGCAAGTGCACTTTTAAGTTCCTTGTTAACCTCTGGCATGTGCTCTTTGCTTTTCCTCTGTATTGGCGGGCCCGTCCTATGTTTTCGCACTCGCTGGTGGATCCCGAGGAGCTGGAGCCCTCTTCCCTGACAGTACTAGCTCTGTTTCTGTGCACATTGCGAGTTGGGGTCACCCTGAAGTTGGCCCATAGTTTTAACAGAGCCATTCTTCCTGCCCTCCCTTGGTCCATATATCCATTCCGGAGGTGTGTCCTTGTGTGTTCTATGATGTTTCTGTCAAACTATCCCCCCCTCTGGCAAGTGAAGTAATTGTACCTTGGTATGGGCGTGCCACTCATGGCAGTGTTTCTCTAGTTTTTGATTCTAGCTGCATGTGGTCTGTCTAGTGGTGTCCCCATGATATTGGGAAACTTGTTAGGGAGTTTACAAACATTTGACTGTTTCAAGGTTTTAAATCATTACAAATTCTACTTTGATCGTGGGGAAACTATGTACAAGGTACTGTACCGGCAACAATCTATAGGTTACACGCTGTTGAACTTGGCACTTTTTGCAGGGTCATCCCTGAACTTTTTGCCTTCCTCCTGTATTTTTTCTGACCTGTTGTTGGCTGTTTTATGACTCTGGGGACTTTACCACTGCTGATCAGTGCTAAAGTGCATATGCTCTCTATTGTAAATTGATGTATGGAGTAGTGACTCCATGATTGGATTATTTGATTTACTGGTCAGACCCTAGTACAGTGCACCATGGGTGCCCAGGTCTTGTAAATCGAATGCTGCTGGTGGGATTGCAGCACTGGTTGTGCCACCCACCAAAGCAGTCTGTAAAGTGTGTCTCATGACTGCCATTGCAGAGCCTATGTGCAGGCTGGTACTGCCATGTTGACTGGGCAAGTGCACCCACTTGCCAGTCCCTAAACCTTCCCTTCTCTTCATATCAGACACCCCTAAGGTAAGCCCAAGGGCAGGGTACATTGTAAGTAAAAGGTAGGACATGCCCTTGTGTGTGTGGCATGTCCTAATAGTGAATTACAGCCATTTTGGTTTTTCACTATTGCAAAGCTACCTGTTCCCCATAGGCCAGAATGGGCCGTTTGATTATAACACCTTATAATCCTAATTGACCCAGGGAACATGGTAGAAATTCGAGTTTAGTATACCTGAACTCAGAATGATAAAATACATCTTTTAGTGAAGTTGGTTTTAACATTCTCTGTTTGAAAATACTACTTTAGGAAAGTAGGTATTTTCTTGCCTAACTATCCAAGCCTGTCTCTGCTAGGTTGTGTATTCCTTGTCTGGAGTTTGAGTGACAGGGGCTGGGGAAATTCCAGGAGACAGGGCGAGTCAGCAAAGGGCTGCTTAGAGCTATCTGCATGTAAATGGGTGGGAGGAGTTGCACCCGGGTCTGAATAGGGCTGTGCCTGCCTTCCACAAAGCTGCCTCCACCTCCTGTGGTGCATCTGATGTCCCTGGCACACCTGTCAAAGGATAGAAGGAGTCCTGTAAACAAAGTGTTCCAAGACTGACCAGAACTGGTTTGGACTAGGCAAAGGCCTCTCTGCCTTCAGAGAACAAAGAGAAATGGTGTATAAATATTGGGGCGCAGACCCCAAGACTTTAGATCACTTCTGGGAAAACAAGAAGAACCTTTGCTGAGGAGAGGAACCAGAGAGAGACACTGCAGGAGGAGACTATCCCTATGCTGTGTGCTGTTTGAGGATTGACCTGCAGTGGTTACCTGACTGCCAAAGAAAGGAGAAAGGACTTTGTGCTACTTTCATCAACTTGTAAGAAGATCTCCAAGGGCTTGAACTAGAGCTTGCCTCTTGCTGAAGTCTTAGGGACAACAGACTTCACCCACCAGCTTTCCCCTGCCTTCCCTTGCTGGAAATTGAAGTGCCTGCTGTGGAGCTGGGCCTTCTGAGAGACTGCGTGTCACTGGGAGCTGGAAGCGCGACTCAAGACAAAGAAGCGTGTCGCTGCTGCAGCAGTTGTCGTCGCATCACCAGAGAAGAGTGTCGCCGTCGCAGCAGACGCCGTCACATCACCGGAGAAGCGTGTCGCTGCCGCTGTCGTCGCATTGCTGAGGAAGCGTGCTGCCGCTGTCGAATCGCATCACCAAGGCGCCCGCATCCCTGGAGAAGAGTGTCGCCGTCGCAGCAGATGCCGTCGCATCACCAGAGAAGCTTGTCGCAGGGCCTGTCGCGGTTCAAGAAGATTCACCCAGTCACCGCCTGGCTGTCGGGCATGCACGCATCCCCCCTTCGTTGTCGCAACATCAAGAAGACGCCATCTTTGTTTCATTGCACCAGATCTTTTTCGCATCACGGTGTTGGTAGCCGCATCGCCACCGAAGCGCAGTAAGAAACCGATGCATCACCTCCCCCGGAGTAAGGAACCGACGCATCACCTTCCCTGCAACGCTTTTGTTGTATAGCGTTACGCATCCAAAGGTACATTGAACGCAAAGTGTTGCATTTACCATCTTAAGAGAACTAAGCTATTTCTACCATTTTTAAGTACAGTATCATGGATTTTTGTCGTTTATGGTCTTGTGTTAAATCTATATAAAATATAACTATTTTTAGAATACAACCTGTGTGGCGTCCCTTTGTAGTGTTGTCACTATATTACTGTATGTGTTCACAAATGCTTTACACACTGCCTCTGAGATAAGCCTGCCGGCTCGTGCCAAGCTACCAAGGGGGTGAGCAGGGGTTATTTTAGGAGTGTACCCCCTTACCCTGACTAGATGCAAGGGTCCCTATTTGGTCAAAGGTACCTACTTCTGCCAACTAGAGACCCCCAAATCTAACACAAGCTCTATAAGAATGATGCATCATAAAATCGCTTGACAATTGACAAGGACAAATGCAATAAAATAGTAACAACCTGTAACAAAGTGCAATGGTTAGTACAGAACAGTAGAAGTTGATTTTTAGCAGCAAAATAGCAAATGTAGAATTCTGATTTGTGGGAAAAATTAGTTAATATTTCATAAGCACTTAAATTTACTAACATGCCATAACGTTCAAATATGAAATACAATGTTAACAGCACCACAACATCAACAATGCGTGAATGGAAAACCAAAAAGAAACTAGAAGGGAAAAGATCAACAGAAAATATGATCATATTGTCCCAAAAATTCTTAGCCCCCTCTTATTGCCTACAGCCCAAGGGGAGGGGATATTCTCTGTGGCACACAGAGCTAAGTGAGCACGATAGTCTGTCAGTATCGGCTCGGGACTAAGCAAATGATTTGAGTAGAAAAAAGGGATAACCTGGCAACCATCAGCTCTTTGTGGCCAGACACAAGCTACACCTTTTTCACCAAGGTCCAAAATGTTCCCTAACGTCCGAGTTACACCCCATATCACACCTTAGAATCATGCGTACCTCTGCTGTACCACCTAATAGTCCAAGCAAAAAAATCCACCACTTTCTTTCTTTCAGAAATTGTCAGTGTTAAGAAACTGACAGTCTCTAAGAAAACTCTTTAAACAAAAAAATCTGGGTGGTGGCCCTATATAACACAACAAGGGCCAGGGGTGTACTAGTTGTGTAACGCTCAATGATTCAAGCGAAAACAAAACCTACAAACTACCTACACCTCCTCGAGCGTGGTGACTAGGGAAAAAGTCCTAGCTTGCTACACACCACATACTGGGACTAAGGATGACATGTAGTCTCTTACCTTTGTGATGACGACCTCCGGGCGTACCTCCACCCCGTGGATTTAGCAGAAATTTTAACCAATTATGGTGTCTGCTCACCAGTCTCGTTGCGCAGATGTGAATCTGTTTGGGCAAGGGTTCTTGTCCTTAGGCAGCAGTCAGCCTCAAAATCATAAATACAGCCATCTGATAATGGGGACATAGGTGGCTCTCGACCTCGGGTATAGAGCTATTGTGTGTCAGTGTGCATATGTCCAGATGTCCGGCATGAGGCATGCCTGATCACTGCATATGGTTTCTGTGCTGTGTCATGATTGGCTGAGGGTTCCTAATTACAGGTGGCATTTAACTTTGTGGTATTTTGAGAATGTGAGCTTTTTGGCCAAACGTGTTTTATTGGGGCCAATTTCCTCTGACCTGTTTGTGGTGTAGCTGCCTATCTGCGAGGTCGACCAGGGCTTTCTCTGGTTGCGCATTTGTCTTCAGGCTGAGTTTAACCCCACCTGTGACCTATCAATCGGTAGGCGGTTTGGGGCGCATGGCCTGTCTGACCCTGTATTTTTGACTCGGGGTAGATCGGGAGGTCACCATGGGAGAATTCGACAGCAATGATATGAACTCATTGTTGTGTGTGCATTGCACACGGTGGTCATTCTTATAATTTTTAGCGACATTCTGATTATTATGCATACAATTGTCATAGCATGCATCAACATTGCTTTTTTTAAGTAGCTTTGGACTTTTTTGCACGCATAGTTTATGGCGTACATTGACATTGCATTCACTGGTATTACCACTGTTGGGCCTGCACATTTCATGTTGTACATTGACATCATATTCACCGATATTAACATCCTCATCCGTGATTGACAGCCTGGATGAAAATTCTGCACACCATCTAAATGAGTGCCAAGGACGATCACCAATGTAAAATAGACCCTGGTCTGAGGACATACAGGCATCAAAGCGGTGGCTAGGAATGTGTACTAGTTTAAGAAGATAAATGTCAGAGTCCAGCAGAGCTATGGAGAATCTGTGAGCATGACCAAAATAACTAAAGGAATGGGAACGGGGAGATTTGAAGGGACTGGAATGTAGAGCAACTATAGCATCACCACCAAACACGCCTACTCCAGCCAATGTGACTGATTCCTTGCCATTGGGATCACTGGCAGTGGTGCCCACTAAGGCACTTGAGGCAGCTGCTGTTGCAGACCAAAGTCAGAAGTATAATATACACCCCAATCCTCCCCCCAGTCAATGACTTTGCGACTTTGTATGTGCCACGGGTCTGTCTGGGGATTGTGTCCTGAACTAAAAGTGGAGTGGATGTTGTGAGCCACCTGGGTGGATGTAGGAGCCTGCCTGATCCCAGGCCTACAACATACTTAAGGTGGTGCAGGCAAACAATCTCCTGCAATTTCACCTTCTTGGGATGGTGAAAAAACCTCCTATGGTACCTCTCCCCACAGAAAGTGGACACTAGTGAGAGTAGACACCCTAAAGGTAAGCAGCCCATTACCTACTACCTGTCTACCCTTGTAACACCCCTAAGTTCAGTATTAATGTGGCACCCTATGACCTGAGCATCAGATTCGAAAGACAAGAGAAGACCAGGACAAAGAAGACATGATGCTCGAGAACTGAAGACCTGCAGCAGAAGAACAAGGCACCATTCCCTTCCTTCTGCTCCCAGGACTTGAAAATCACTGCGGCCGTTTGTCCTGAAACCTGAAAGGACTCTAAAATCCTGAGAGCACCTCTATCCTATAAGAAATTGTGGTTAATCTCCCTTTGAGTGAAGGTATCAGTCCCCTGCACACTGCAGGGCCTGATTGGGTGAAGTCCGGTTTGCCGATGTACTGGTCCCTGATGACCTTGATACAGCACTGAAGCCAAAAAAAGTACAACAGCTCTGGAGTTTCAGATCTGTCTCCCCACCAAGTTTGGAGACACCAGGACTTACCAGAGCCGTGGCATACCAATACCCGGGTCATCCGACCCCCAATGGCAAACATCAAGGAAGAAGAGTCCACTCTGGACTCCCAAAGCACCAGAAGCAAGCACCCATCAAGGGACATTGAGGCTCCTGAGATCCACTTCCTGAGTGGCCCGTCTGTCCAGAGATCGCCTCTCCAAGTTGCCTGCTCCTGATTGTCAGGACCTCAAAGCCCCACTGATCTGTTCACTCTGCACCCGACACCCTGGCCCCAACACTGACCAGCCAGCCCAGCTCCCTTATGACTTCCTCCCTCTAAAGAGACCCACCAGACTTACCTGTAAGTCCCTCTGTGCAGTGCTTTTTCAAGTGGTCTCCTTCGTCTTTGGTCACCAGCTTTCAAAACTTCAGCCCCTCTGCTCTGGGCTGATCTGGGACGCTCCTGAACTTCTCCTGCTGGAACTTTGGACATGGTCCTGACACCAACCTAAAACGAGAAGGTGAAATTCGTGAAAGCAGTGCCTGAATTTCCATGTATTTTTCTACTTATTCTATATTCTTTCCTATGGTGTGTAATTGCACACAAAAGTAATATATTTTCTGAACTTTGAAGAATGGCAACTCCAAAAGTACTTACCTTAGAACTGTGTTTATGGTCTTAAAATTTATATACAGAATGCCATTATTTTTACAAATTGGTCTCAGATTTATTCTTGAGTGAGCGTCTCATTTATTGCCTCAGTGAGTACAACAAATGCTTCTAACACTACTCTCTGATAAGACTAACTAACCACATTACCACAAAAAGAGAGTTAGTATTATCTACTATCCATTCAGGACTCCCATAGCACCAGAAGCGAGCACCCGTTGAGGGACATTTAGGCACTTGAAACTCACTTCCTGAGTGGCCCAGCTGTTCCGAGATCTCTTCTCAAATTTGCCTGCTCTTAACCGTAAGGACCTCAAAGACGCATGACGACCGGCTGACCTGTTCGCTTCGCATCCGGCCTCACCCGCCCCTGTACTGTCCAACCAGCCCTGCTTCCTTGTGACGTCCTTTCTCTAAGGAGACCCACCAGACTTACCTGTAAGTCCCTATGTACAGTGCTTTTTCAAGTGACCAGCTTTCAAGACCTCAGCACCTCTGCTCTCGAGAGATCTGGGATGCTCCTGAACCTCTTGTGCTGGAACTCTGGACCTTGTCCCTACATCAATCTAAAATGAGAAGGTGAACTTCGTGAAAGCATTGCCTGAATTTCTATGCATTTTTCTATTTTTTTTATTGTTTCCTATGGTGTTTAATTGTACACAAAAGTAATATATTTTCGGACCTTGGAAAAATCGTAACTCTGAAATTACATACCTTAGAACTGTGTTTATGTCCTTAGATATTATATAAAAATAGACATTATTTTTACAAAGTGTTCTCAGATTTATTCTTGAGTGTGTGTCTCATTTATTGCCTCTGTAAGTACAACAAATGTTTATCAGTACCCTATGATGAGCCTAACTGATCACCTACACTACCACAAAAAGAGAGTTAGTATTATCTACTTTTACCTCTACCTGCCTTTTGGGGATTTCCCGCACTCTCTACATAGTGCTCTTTGATACACTGTACAGAGAGATGGTTTCCTACACTGATATTTTTTCCATACCTGTAATATTAGTCTTCTGTATTAAGTTCTTAGGTTAGAGGATATCACCGCAGTGCAGAAAGGGGAAATTGAGGTGTTTTGATGCTACTGCTAAGGCTAACATTCATCTGTGCTTTTTTGGAGGGCACAAAATGTGCAGGGCAGAGTCTACTCTGTTTAATAAAGCTCCTTCCATCCCCAAAAGGGTAAATTTGCTTGAGGATGGCTAGATGGTCATCAAGAAGCTTTTTTTGATGCAGTAGCTCCAATCAGCCACTAACTACATTTTGAAGTTAGTCACCTTGACAGAAGCATTCCAGCAGGTAGCCCTGGTGTTAGCTCAGTATTAGATGGTGTCCTAGTTCCTCTTCCAGCAACATACTGTGAGAGGTCCAAAGGTTCCTGATACTGCAAATGTGTTTCAGTGAACCTAACTTCCTTTCTCATTTAAATTGTTGTTATTTGTGAGGTGGACCCATGTGAACAGTTTTATTTCAGTTTTAGTAGCCTAGAGGTAACACAATATTTCCTTTGTTTGCCTAATACGTTCAGGAGAGTTAGAAAGTGATGCATGAGAGTGTCGAAGAAAAAAAGATGTGGAATGCCATTTTGTCGGAAAACCCCTGCCAGAAACACACGGTAGACATGTGGGACATTATTACAGAAAAAAAATGTAACAAATTCAGAGATATTTGTCACTGCAATGTCAGAAATGATGTTTATGTAGAGGCAGTGCCTGATTTCTAAAGCCATTTTGCAGTCGCAATTCTTGCGTTTTGCAAAATCACAGAGCTTGCAAGTGCAAAAGAGATTTGTACAATGTACAAAAATGCCCATGTACATGTCATAACAGTATTTCCGAGTTGTAAAAGGACTTTTTCGCAAGCATTTCTGAACCGCAAATATGAAGGAGCCGAAAGAGGCGACGGTCTTCGATTTCTGATTCTGTTATGTATGTATCAATGATTTGGGATCACAATTGCAGTCTCAAACAATCTATTATTTGGCGACCTCTGACTTGCAGATAGAACCTAGACAACAGCTTACAGTTTGAGAATAGCTTCGGTGGTAGCAGGAAGTTACTACCTATTCTCTGTGATGTGTTTTCAAGTGGGAAACATTTTTTTGAATGAAGCCCCTGTCCCTTTATTGAACATGGTCTGTTTAAAAAAAAAAAAAGAGAAATATTCACAAGGATCTATCGCCGAGTTAACGGCACTTTATCGCAGCCAAAGTTGCGATAAACTTATCGCCCCAATCACAAGCTGGAGTTAACATCCCACAGCACCAGTTTACTCACGATAGCACCCACAAAAAACATCGCCACAGATGACACCCGCAACTATCGCTAATGAGATGCAGTGTATGCGTTCCCGTGCCAAAAGCCGCAACAACACCACTCTACAACATTCACAACGACCAGCCAGCACTGCGATAAGAACACAAAACAGGCGATAAAGCGCGTTAGCAGCAGGAAAATAACACCTGCTCTGACCTGGTGCAAAGTCGGACCACAGCCTGCACCACAAAAGGGAGCCCAGTCCAGAGCCACACCTGAAGAACAACAGATGCACCCGGGTAACTGAACATGCAGCTCGGAGGGCCGAAACAGCAACAACACCTGCCACCACCACCTCCAGCACCCCCCCCTCATCCTCCCCGACCAAAGACATGCCACATCAGCTACACCTAAACATGTACAAAATAATCTGCTTGATGTCGCACAACTGGTGACATGCATGTGTCATCACAAAAATGAGCATCACACATTCACTTTCGAAGCAACAAATGAAACTTTATTAAAATGAACACAGAATAGAAATGAAGACACATGGCGGCTCCCCTCGGGACAATCCGTAGGTCACAGCCTGCAAGACAAAAATCATGATGAGAAGGTGTGTCCTGTGCACATCAAAGGACAGAGAGAGAGCGAAGGAGAGAGAAAGAGAGGAAGAGAGGGAGAGAGAGCGACAAGAAGAGAGGGGGAGAGAGAGAAGAAGAGAGGGGTAGAGAGAGAGAGAAGAAGAGAGGGGGAGAGAGAAGAAGAGAGGGGGAGAGAGAGAGAAGAAGAGAGGGGGAGAGAGAGAGAGAGAGAACCCAGGCCACACTGCTCACCTGCTGCCATTGGTGTGTCTCCAACCACTTGCCGGTATGTATAGCATTTCACCAGGTTACACATCTGAGACAGACCCGTCATCTGAAACAGAGTCCAGATACATGATTGGCACAGTACACACAATAGCACAAGACAACATCACCTGCTCGCCTATGCACACCCAGATGGAGGCACCCCAGCCCCTCCCGCCGCCCATTGGAGCATGCCCACCCATGCACACCCAGGCCTCACCTTCTGCCACCGGCGTGCAGACAGGAGGTCCCACCACGTGCTGCTGCAAGCCACAAGCCCGGGGCCTGCGGACATGGCACCCTCTACACCATGCAGACCTGCTTCGCAGGCCCCAAGGTCTCACGTTTGGTGCTGGGTCTTGATTACTCCATGGCAGAGTACATACCAGTGCACCCGGCCTCATCGCGGGCTGCACACCCGCTCAGCCCAATAGGTGCCACTAACTCTGGGATCCCGGAAGCGACGCCAAGTGGCAGTAGGCCCGCGCTGCCCGCTGGCTCTGGCCTACACTGCGGTCCAGCAGGCACACCAAACCTGAGCTGTCCAGACCGCCGGGACGGGGCATCATCGCAGGCTGTACACCCGCTCAGCAGCTTAAGGTGCCCCTACCTCAGTGCACCCAAAGTCACCATCCCGTGGCGGGGTGCATGTGCTGGCCGCAATGCTCCGGGTGCCACTAACCCTGTGCAACCCCAGTCAGCGCCATGTGGTGGTAGGCTCATGATGGCCGCAAGACCTCGGTTGCCACTAACCCTCTGCGCAACAACTCATGGGCCCATTATGATTGAGAACCGTGGAGCGTCACCACCAGCAGAGAGGAGTGTGACGTCCTCATTCCCTTATGTTGGCGGAGTCACATGGCCAGTGACGCCTGTGCCTCAGGGAGTGGCTGTGACATGCTGACAACTAGACTAGTAACCTGCACACCACTAGCGAGTATGCCTGTGATGGGTAGCAATGAGGGGCCCCCCTCGGAGCGTAAGCGAATTGGTCTGGCCTGCTGTACGCCGGACCAGGGCAGGGCTTGTAACAATGACTCATGGGCTCTGGGGGTTGTTCAGTCCATGTCCGGACATGGAAGTGACTGATGCGTGTGTCCCTGTTGTAGTGTTCACGGGACCCGGTACACAATATGCAATGTAGCACCCTCTGACTGGCATCCCACAGGATAAGCATCATTGACACAAGGGAAATCACTGTCCCTACATTCATCCACATATTCATACATGAATGATGAAAGACATAACACAGCAGTGCTTCACTGGATGTTTATTGCACATCCAGTTCAGTTCTGCAGCTGGAGCGGTACAGGGCAATGCCGAGCACACTACACAATATGGGCCCGTGTAGGCCCAGCCAGAGTCCATTCAGGGATGACAAGTACTGCAGAAGAGGAAGGGTACAGTCCGCAGTCTGGTTGCTGTGTCATTGGTCATCAAATAGGATATGGCAGTCCATGTCGCTGTCCAAGTTGAGTGCATCGGAGTGTATCGGGGGTCAGTGGAAGGTCATGGGGCCATGTGCGGCACAAAGCAGAAACAGGCCAGTTGGCAGAAATGAATACTAGTGCCTCCTGATCACAAATCCATCCACGTCCTCGTCCCCGGATGTGCGCTCTGCCCCACCTGTGGGTGTTGAAGTACCGGCTGAGGCACTGTGTGCCACTGACACATCAGGTGCCGGAGTGGATACGTCTGCCGCACTGTGAGGCAATGGCACACCAGAGGTGGATGGTGTGGGGCCAGCAGCATTCATCTGCACCACGCCTTGTGGCAGCAATGCCATGATGATGATCTGCAGGGCATGGTAGATCCCAGCTCCATTTCACTGGTGTGCAGCGGTGGCTGCCATCCTTTCCGCCTCCATCCGCACCATGTCCTCCATGAGCCTCCGCATGTGTGCCAGCTCACGGCTGGTATTGCTGGTGTCCCTCTGAGAGTACAGGTGTTCTTCTCTCTGTGTCAGGACCCCAGCGATGTCAGTCAGGGCTCGTTGGAGACCATGGTGCAGGCCTAGACACCTATGGATGGCATCCAGTTTGGTAGCCATGAGGTCGAACCCCACCCACACCTGCTCAGCCGTCTCCCTCTGGGCCTCCAGCACACGGTGCTGAAAGGCCGTGTGTTGTTTCTGGGGGTCTTTGGAGACTGCCGGGCCGTGGGTGCCTCCTGATGGGTGGTTTGGGTGGTGGGTGGGGTCTCCTCGATGTAGCTGGCCAGCTCTGATCCTGGAGGTGAGTCGCTGATGATGTCAATGATGTCTAGGAGGGCTTGTGCGTCGATGCTGGGGTTGTCCTCCTTGTCATCAGTGAAGAGTGGTTGGAAATGTTCTGCAGGGGGTGTTGACGGTGGCCCTGCAATGTGAAGGGGAGATGGTGTATTGCAATGTGTCCACATGTATGTAGCTGCATGGTACATGTTGACAGTCACACAGCATGGCATTGTACATTGTGGCAGTCTATAGATCTGGGCGATGACCCAGAGTCATTGAGGGTGTGCACTGTGCTGTGCTTGATTGTGCATTTGTGCCCCAGCATCTGGTGGTCACTCACCCTGTTGTGGTTGTGTTGTGACCTGTCGAGCAGTGTCCAGTCCCTCGACTCCGGCCACAGTATCCACACAGATGATTGTCGACACCAGCTCCTCCATGTCATCCAGCACAAGCTGTGGCGCTGGGCCCCCACCTCCAGTCTGCATTGCTGCCTTCTGATGGCTGCGAGTTTCTCCTTGGTCTTTCGCTTGATGTAATTCCATCGCCTCTTGACCTCACCCATTGTCCTCTTGTGCTCTCCGACGGCATTCACCTTGTCCACAATGTACTGCCATATTCCAGTTTTGGTACCCAATGACACGTTGGAGGTGATGAACAGTTGTTGATGGTGTTCCATCACCTCCGTGACTATAATCCTGTTTGCCGGTGGACTGAACTTCGTCTTCCTCTTCTTCTTGTCCTTGCCCTTCTCTGTCCCCGAGGTCCCGGGCTGGTCGTCCTGGGTGCTTGTGGGGTAGCGCTCGTCCTCTGCGCCTGCTCCGGCTGCCTCCATGGTACTTGGGTGTTGGTCAGTTTGTGTTTGGGTGTTTTTTCTACTTTTATGGTGACTTTTCCTGCCTGCCAGGTGTGTGTTGCAGGCCTGGCGCTGCTTATCACTGATTTCCTCATCGCGCTTTGGCCCATCAGAGGTTTTTTTGTGTTGTGGTTTGTGTTTTTATCACCACTGAGGCAGCGCAGACACAGACCGCAGACCTTCAGGAAACGCACCAGCCTCACAGACATGATACCAGAGTATGTCATTGCCCACTACAGGCTCAAAAGGACAACCATCCTCCACATCCTGAACATCATTGCCCACAGGCTGAATGTACCAACACAGCGGACAACCAACATCCCCCAGCAGACAAAGCTGCTGGCTGTGCTGCAACTGTTGGCCTCTGGGACATTCCAACCAACAACCGCCAGAGTCGGAGGAGTCTCACAGCCAGCCCTATCAAAGCTTCTCACACCTGTCTTGGATGCCATCATCAGCTTGGTACCCCAGTACCTATACTTCTCCCACACTACGCAGGAACAGCTGAAGACCAAGCAAGGCTTCTACGCCATAGCTGGATTCCTGGCCGTGTTGGGGGCAATAGACTGCACACATGTCCTACATGTGCACCCTACTGACACTGCACACAATTACCGCAACAGAAAGCACATGCAATCCATCAATGTGCAGGCAATAGTGGACCACCGGGGACTCTTCACCAATGTCGTCGCCAACTACCCAGGCAGTGTGCATGATTCATACATCTTCCGACAGTCCATCATCAACCGGCGCTTCCAGGATGGCACCTACAAAAATGCAGTGCTTGTTGGTACCAAATGCACACATCACACACCTCAACTTCACAATCATACAACTCACAACTCTGGGAATGCACACATTACAAACCCACATACAGCATGCCAAACAACCTGCCCACCCACCAGACACGACAGCACAGCTTACTGTGGGAACCTGGCCTAGCCATGTACATGAGCCATCAATGGTATGGCACCTCAGCCACACATTAGCAGAATGTGGGAAGAGGAGGGAACCAGGCATGTGCAAAAGAGGTGATGTGACCGATGAATGAGACTGCACACAATGCCAAGTGTGGCGTGGATGTGTTGGACAGACTGCAGTATGCATACCACACACATATCCATGTCGACACACACCGCTGGGGTTTGGTGTAGTGGACAGTGGATGCAACGATGTCACCCCAGCCAGTGGGGGAGATCAAGGAAATGTAGCTTGTTATGTCCCCCCTTGTGAGCGTGAGAGGAGTGGGCTGGCCTGGCATACGCCAGGCCAGCGTAGAGGTGTGAATAAAAAGCACGTAGCACTGGGTGTGGTCCTCATCTGGAATGCCCAAAGTGCCTGCCAGGGCGGCGCCTCTCCCCCCGCCACGAGGCCTACGCCATGAGTGGTGTTGCCTGGGATCCTACGTGCCTGCTGCACCCCGGGCCACTGGACCCTGAAGCCGTCATGGCCGCCCCTGCGCATCCAGGCATCACTGCTCACCTGCCGACACCGGCGTGTGTCAAAGAGGGCCCATCACATGCCGGTGCAAGCTCCAAGCCCAGGGCCTCTGACCTTGGCAGACTCCTCGGACCATCACGGCCTACGTGACACAGGCCCACGGAACTCCTTTCTGGTTGACGTACTCCACTGGCATTCCCAGCGGACAAGTACGACACACATATGGAACTGAGTCTTGATTACACCATGGCAGAGTACATGATTTAATGCTGAGTTCATGTCACTATACTCTCTCCGATGTGGTACCACCAAGTCTGTGCATAGGACTCCCACCAAACGTGTCTGTGGGCCCTTGCTGACTCCGGCCTTCAGCCTGCACTGTAGTCCTGCAGGCCTCACATCAATCCAATGCAGTCCGTCACAGGCAGGACACGTCCTCCTCGCCGGCTGCACACCTGCTCAGCTCTGGTGCCACTACCTATGTCACCCACAAATGTCATACAAATGCCATTCCAACGTCGTGTGTGAGAGATCCAGGATGAGATGGCTGGACAGCGGTTGGCCCGTGCTGACCACTTCCTCCGCTGACACTGCAGCCAACTAGGTCACACTTTTGGAACTGAGTCTTGATTTCTTCATGGCAGTGTTCATGTCACAGTACGCAAGGAGAGGAGTAAGAGGAAGACGCGCATCAGTCCGGAGGAGAAAAGGCTCACCTGTCCAGAGGTGATGGGACACTACCAACAACTGCACTGCGCATGCCTACCACATGTGGCTGTGGGTCCCTGCTGACCGCTGCCTCCGGCACACACTGCGGTGAAGTAGGTCATACGATTTGAACAGAGTCTTGCTCGCAACATAGCAGAGTCCATGTCGTTGGACAGGCCTCATCGCAGACTGCATCCCCTTCCAGCTCTGGTGCCACTGAGTGTGTGCCCTGAAATCCATGGGCAATCTCTGTTTGGACGTCGGAGGCATCTGAACCCATGGGCTGGAGGCTGTTTTCATCTATATGTAGCTGATACTGACAAGGTTGAAAAGTGGGGTCTGTAGCATTCAACTCCACCATCTACCTGTTTCTGCTTGCTTCTGCCCTCTGCATCATGCCCTGGAAGGACACCTTCCACTGTCTTCCGCAACCCTCCGCGAAATTCCCCATGGACATCGACAAGTACACGCTCAGCTCGTGTGGCACTACCTCAGTGCACTGCAAGTCACCGTCCCGTAGCGGTGTGTCTGTGCCGGCCGCTGTGCATCCGGGGCAACAAACTCTTTGCTGCTCAAGTCATGGACCCATTATGTATGTACCTTGTACTGCTGATTGTCTGCTCACTGTTGTGGTCTTTGCCAGCACCAACCAACCCCTGAGTGGTGGCTTATACTACCCAACACCCATCCAGCACAGGCGTCACTGGAGATGTGACCTTGGCAATAAAAGGGACCGGGCGCACATGCCCGTGGCCAGTCCCCCAAAATCACTCAGTGTGTCCGTGTGGTTATTATGTATGCATGAGGGACAAGGGTCATTCCACATAACATTGTGCTGTGTACAGCATGCGCATCCATGTCACCGCAGGCAGTGGTGTAGACCTGGGACATGAAATCGTGTCGTACCTCCATGTGAGCGTAAGCGGGGTGGACAGGCGTACGAAAGTACTGCATAGGGGTGTGGCTACGCTACACATGGATCTGGGTGTGGTGCAGTGTAGGCCTTGCCAAGGATGTGGCTGATGCATGTGTCTCTGTTGTGTCTGCGCCCTCGTCCCACAATCGACAATGTTGCCATGTGGCATGCCCCCGGTGTGCATGCTCATCCGAAGGGGTACATGGTGGAGGGCATGCCCGCTCAGGGTCAGGGATCACACGTGCCAACTGTTGTGTGTGTGTCGCTATTAACGCAGCATGAGCCAAAGATGTACCCTCAACTGCATGTTGGGTTCAGCCAGGCAGGTGCTCTACATCTGTGTCAGCCATGTCATTGCAATGGGCCGACACACACGTGGCTGGCCACATTCTGCGCATCATCATTGTGTCGTAGTCAGGCTTGTGGACATGCACAGACAGGCATGACAATGGTGTGCCGTAGGGGTGCATGTGATGCAATAGTGAATGTGCTCGGGGTTGGAGGTGCAGAAGTGAGGCTACATAATACACAGGGATGCCGCCCATTAGCAACACGCAGTACATGTCAAAGAGGAATCACAAAGTCAAACATATCACACACCAATGAACCAGTGAGCCTGCCAACACATCATGCAGTACGTGGTCTTGACTCATGTCTCTCTGCACTGTCACAGGTGACCAAGGAAATGCAGTCTGCGCTTGGATGATGACACCCCTCTGAGCCCGAAACACACAGCCCCAGAAGCAGTACAATTTGGCCCACAAACGCACCAGGGGCATTGTGGAGCGCACATTTGGCGTGTTGAAGTGAGTTTCAGGTTCCTGGACGTCACAGGTGGAAAGCTCCTGTACAGCCCAGGCCTCGTGTGCAAGATGATCGCTGCATGTTGTGTGTTGCACAACATATGTGTACGCAGCAGAGCCCCATGGATACGAGTGCCAGATGCACCAGACAATGATGATGAAGATGAGGCAGGTGGACCACACCCCACTGCAGCCGCAGCAGGAATTGCCCGTAGGGACTACATCATTGGCAATTTATTCTCTGGTTGACGTCACATTGTTAGGGTCCCTAGCAGTAATGGCACAGTACGTTGAATGACCACAGGCACAGCATGTGCTAATAAATGCATTCCGAAAAAGATTCCCTGAGTGCATGTCACTCATCTATACAGGCACTTCACTCAGACAAGTGTGGGTGCGACATGTTGGGCTGTCAATTTGGGAATTTGCTAATGGATGGTGGTGTGTCACTTCTGTGCAGTGAGGCTGTTTAGGGTGTCACGTATTGGAACTGTCAGTTCTGTGTGTCACAGTTGTTACGGTATCCCATTCTTCTGCATTTCACATGTGTCCAAATTCATTCCATTTTGGCTGTCATATGTGGCCTACAAGTGACAAGAGGGCTTCTTTTGGGTCCTGATATGTGCCGCCATGATGCAGGGATGAACCCTGTGACTCAAGTTCCGTGACATGGGCGATATGTACCTGGGGGAGTCACTGCCCCTACATTGGTCCATGCTTTCATTATTTTTTGGTCATGTACATGGCATGTCGGTAAGCAGGGGGTGTTGCTTGTCCCTCTGCAATGTGAAGAGGAGGTGCGGTTTCACAGTGTGTTCCATGTGTGTTTCCGCATTGGTGCAGGTGACATACTGAATAAATGTCTGTGGACATTGTGGCTGTTTCTGGGGGACAGCCTATCTGATTTGGACAATGGTCATTTGTTCTGTGTCACAGCTGTGGGGTTGTGCTCGTACGTTGTCATCTCACCGTTTGTTTGGTCTGCTTTTATGGTGCATTTTCTCACCAGATGCGTGTGAATTGCAGGCCTGTCGCTGGTTTTCGGTGCTTTTTGTATCGCGCTTGGCCTCATCGCAACTTTTTTTGTGTTCGGGTTTCGCATTTTTGCTTCGTGGCGATGATTTTATTGCGGTCATTTGATGCGTTATCTGGGGAGTATCACATGGTGCATCCGTGTTGTGAATACTTGATTAACGTGGCGTAAATTTCCCGCGATAGACTGCGATGTTGAAGGTTGCGTTAAGTTACTTTTGCGATGGTTATCACACGTTCTTGAGAATATGCCCCAAAGTGTCCAAAATGAATTAGGAATGATTCTTGTGAAGAGCTCTGGCATCTATACATGTAGCACTATCATCCATGCCTAGACTATCACAGTGGGAACCGGTTGCACCAAGATGTTCCTAGTGATATTGCAACCAGAATAAACATTCCAAGAGTGATCATAAATGACATCTGGGGACGCTCACCTGCCCTTTGTCTGGACCTGCCACCGGCCTGCTGCTGCTTCCTTTTTCACCCTCTGCCCTTTGGAAAACCCACAGCAACTCGCCGGACCCGCTCCGAGGGTCCCGCAGCGCGCGGGAGCTGCTGTTGGGAGAGGGGCGGTCTCCTGTGCTAGGACTTGGGGCGTGTTGCTGCTGGCAGGGCTGCGAGCACGTTAGCAGGGACTCCATCACCCAGGAGTCCCTGCGAGCCCAATTTGCTTCACCTGGGCTGCTCTCCCTGCTGGCCCCGCCCCCCTGCCCACAGGAGTAAAAACAGGCTCCAGGACTTTGTTCGTGGGACGCTCACCTGCCCTTTGTCTGGACCTGCCACCGGCCTGCTGCTGCTTCCTTTTTCACCCTCTGCCCTTTGGAAAACCCACAGCAACTCGCCGGACCCGCTCCGTGGGTCCCGCAGTGCGTGTGACATCAGCGGGAGCTGCTGTTGGGAGAGGGGCGGTCTCCTGTGCTAGGACTTGGGGCGTGTTGCTGCTGGCAGGGCTGCAAGCACGTTAGCAGGGACTCCATCACCCAGGAGTCCCTGCGAGCCCAATTTGCTTCACCTGGGCTGCTCTCCCTGCTGGCCCCGCCCCCCCGCCCATAACTCCTTCCTTTTGCTATTTTTCAAGGCCGTGCGGCCGCTGCGCGGGAGCGCGCGGGAGTGCGTGGGAGCGCCCGGGCCTAAGCCCGGGCAAAGGGCGGGCCGTCTAAGGCCGTCCAAGGACGAATAAGGACGGGCCGGGCTTGTCCTCTTTCATCACAGACCTGAAGTATTTGTTTTATACTTTTAAGTGTTATTATTTTCTTTTAATGGTCTGATTTATAGGTTGTTTCCTTCAGTTGGGATCTTGTCCTGTATTACTCCTTTTAAAAGACTTTCCCCATGATGGCCTTACGTTCCGGAAAGGGTAGGCAGGTTACACTGAACACGAGTAGTGTTAAAGCAACTGGAACTTTGGATGATTTTATAATTAGGGCAACAGGGATATTGGAAAAAGAAATCGCTCTTACAGAAAAGCGTCTCTCACTAGATCTGGTATCAGGGAAACGCTCTTCATTAGGACGTATTGGTTCTATAATTACCCCTGAAAAAAGCTTAGAAAATGATCTGGTAGATAGCTCAATTCCTGTAATGAATTCTAATTCTCACTTAATTTCTTCGATTGACCTGGTGGACTGCCCAAATGAAGACTGTATATCATCAAGCACTGCTAGTGGGGATAGCATCCAAAACTGTAATTTGAGCCTCATAGTGCCCACATTAACACAACCCCAGGCTTTAGAACCCAAGCCAGTAGGAATTGAAATTATAAAAACTAGTAAACGGAAAAGAGGAGGGGGTCACTATAAGGGTAGTAGAGCCAAAACAGTAAAAATAAATACTTTAAGAGTAACATCGAAATCAGCAAAACAAAGGGGAAATTCATCTGGGGATTATGTACATACAAATCATTCCTGCCCAAATAATGATGAATTATTGCTTAACATTGAAAAGCTGGTTAAAGGGCTTCTGACGCCTCTTGTAGAAAGAACGCAAATAGTAAATTTGAAACTGGACCAATTAGAACATCTTATATCGGTCAATACTCGTTGTCTTGAGAAATTGGCTAAGAACAGTAAACCTATTGAAACCATGGGGGGTAACCCCAATGCTATAAAGAAAGTGGGACCAAAAAATCAAGTTGCAGTGTCGCAAATGGCCGCAACTGCTACTCTTGCTAAAGTACCCTTACAAACTGCCTCAAATAACTCTACTTTGGTGGTTGCTATGGGTTGTCAGCAAAAGCCCGCAGTGGCCGCTGCATCCACATCAAAGCTATCCGCACCCAAGCAGGCAGTAACTTCTGGGCCAAGGGTAATACCACAACAGGGTCCTATAAATCATAGAGAAAAAGCTCCACTAAAGAAGCCGGTTTGTGTAGATCTACCCCCTGACTGTGCTCCTTTTATCGCAATTTTGACAGGAGTCCCAGGAGTCAGGCCAAATCAATTGGAATCAAACAGGGATCTCAGAAATAAAGTAACCTTTTGGCTCAATAAAAATAGGGCGCTTCCCCCTGCCTCTAGAACAGAAATATTAAGTGTCCGAAGGGTTCCTTGGGTGGGGCCAAGTGAGAAAGATTTGGAGGGGGATTGTATTCTCATAAACTTTAGGGACAATTGGGTCAAAGATTTTATTTGTTGTAAACCAAGGTTTGGTAGATTGGGGGATATACAATGTATAGGCTTGGAATACTTTTACCCCAATCTAAAGCATGTTGCTTTTCAACGATCCCAAAATTATCCTAGGATGAGACCCCTGGGTGAGAAATATCTCGGGTGGACACCAAGTAATATTCCTCTACAACCACCACGAAATCATCATGGAATGAGATTCCAGGGTGAGGAATACCTTGGGTGGATGACAAATAATATTCCCCTAAGTAATCGTTTTGACCCACTCATGGGGATGGAGGGGATAGACTGACTACCAACCAGTCAAAAGTCCATTGAATTATTCAGTGAAAAGGCTAGTTCTTTAGTGGAACATAGTTATGATGGATCGAGGGATAATACTAATGAGGTGGTATTAACTTGTAATGTACAACGGGATAATCTCTTGGAATCAGAGGTTTGTGATATTGTAGACTGTGAGCTGACCTTGCCTGCCCCTAGGTTGGATGTGGCCACCCGTATTGAACATCCAGGTAATCCGTTAGGGGAAACAAGGCTCCGCCTGATTTCGTGGAATATTGCAGGCCTTTCTGGGAGACTACAAGATGAGGCATGGCTGGATTATGCGGGTAGCCATGATATCTTGTGTCTTCAGGAGACATGGAGTAGAACTGATCAGGATATTGACGGTTTTCAGTCCTTTAGTGTACTAGCTGTGCCATCACAGGCAGGCAGGGCAAAGGGTGGGATACTGACTGCACTTTCCTTAAAATTGAATAACTTAACAACAACCAAAATAGTGGATACTCCCTGGTACCAATTACTTTTGCTACAATTTCTGTTTCCTGTGCCCTTATTGTTGATTAATTGGTATCATAATGTCTTTGATAAAAATGAAATATCTGTAATTGTGAGCTTGCAGGAAGCTATATCTAAGGTGCGTAGCGATTTACCCCTACTTTTTATCATTTGGGTTGGTGATTTCAACTGTTCATTGTGTAAATTTGGTGGGTCAAATGTATGTGGCTTGGAAGATCTAAATGAACACCCTGTGCAACATTTTAAGCACACACCCCATGGTGATGCGTTAAATAACATTATTGTAATTAATGATTTATACATAATGGAACCATGGGTTGCCCCAAATTCCCTCCCAGTACCAACTTTTCAGGGAATTAGAGGCTCGATGAGTGTTATTGACTTTGCCATTGTGTCCAGTGGTTACTCTCAATACATTGACAAACTTGAGACGCTTGCAAATTTGGCAAGCGATCACAACCCTTTGATTCTAACATTATGCCCCCCTGTTAGCACAAGGCACCCAATCTGGGACCAACCTATAAAATATAATAGGAACCAAGGTGTTATCTTGAAGTGGGGGAAAGTAGACGCAATTGGGTTAGAGGCGGAGGTTTTAAGTGCCAATAGCTCCAAAATTGAGTCCTGTTTATTACCAACAACTGACCCTGAAATTGTTATTACGAACTTTGAAATTCTATGTGGAAATGTGGCAGAGTATCTTAAAAAACCAATTGGTAATGACAAGATCAAGGGTTTTAAATGGTTTGATGCTGTATGTTCTGCCTCCTTAAAATCATTAAAAATGGCTTTGCAACAAAAACCAAGGAATAAGGAGCTGGTTAAAACGGCTAGAGGCGCCTATAAAGAGGCAATTAGAAAACGGAAGTTGGACTTAAAAAACCTCGCTTGGGATGATTTAGTGAAGGCTTCAGAATTAAAAGACAGCAAGCTTTTTTGGGAAGTGGTAAATCGCCCCCTATTTTCTAGTAATGATAAGGATAATATGGTGATGCAGATAACGGGTGAGACATGGGAGACACATTTTGGGGCAATTTTTTATCCCAATTCAGTAGCGCTTCCAGGACTGCAGGAGGAAACAAAGGAAATGGAGTTCTCGCTGACAGCTTCTTTGCTTAGTTCTTCGCTTACATTGCAGGAAGTTGAAGAGGCCTTGAGGAAAGGTGTTCCATTAAAAGCCCCTGGCCCAGATGCAGTGCCATTGGACTTTTTTAAACATAATATTGTTGTATGGGCCCCATTGCTGTTAAATGTTTTTAAAGCGGTTATTGTTGGTCGTATTCCCCTATCCTGGAAGGAGGCAGTGGTGGTGCCGGTTTCAAGAAGGGTGATAAGAGCGATCCTCGTTGTTATCGCCCAATATCATTAATTGACGCATCATGTAAATTACTGGGAAGGATAATTCTTGCTAGATTGGAGACGTGGGCAGACTCTGTGGGCCTAATTGTAGATTCCCAATATGGATTTAGAAGAGGAAAGGGAACAATCGAACAGTGTCTAAATTTGGCACTGATTATGAGTAAGTACATGAAGGCCAGGAATTCTTCTGTTCATCTGGCCTTCATGGACTTAGCCAGTGCCTTTGACACTGTTTGCAGAAATAAATTATGGCGAATGATGGAGGATATGGGTTTTGAGGAACCCTTGGTTACCCTGCTCCGCAGATTTCATGCAGCTACAACCGTGGCAATAAGGTTTGGGCCAGGGGGGGAAAAAACAAAATCTATCCCCTCAACTGAGGGTGTGCGACAAGGTTGCATTTTAGCGCCTTTTTTGTTCCTAGTTTATACAAATGGCTTGGAAAAGTACTTGTTGGATCATTGCTCTGATTTCCCAAAGGTAAACGGCAAGAAGATACCTATGTTATCTTATGCCGATGATACGGTATTAATGACCCTCACAGCAAATAGCATGCAGACTTGTCTGGATGCATTTAATAACTTCATGCTGGACCTGGACCTAAAGGTAAACTTTGCAAAATCTTTTGCAATGGTCTGTGGTCCAAAAGGGACAAAAACCCGTAAGTTTTTGGTAACCAACAACACCATTGAAAAAGTAGATAATTTTAATTACTTGGGAAATCTTTTTAACAGCAAATTGAGTTGGGTCCCCTTGATGAAGGTGCGAGTACAAAGTACTAGTCGATCCATAGAGGGTCTTTTTCGCTTTTGTAGTAAACTAGGGCAAAAACCGGTCGCACAATTAAAAAGCTTGTATAGAGCAAAATGTTTATCTGTGGCCACTTATGGGGCAGGGGTCTGGGGCACAGAAAGCCCAGCCATGATCCAGGTCATGGACAACAAATTTATGAAGCGTTTGTTGTCAATCCCATCAGGTTCATTTAACAGTTTCTGTCACACTGAGATGGGAATGGAATATGTGACTGACATCATTCGCATTTCGCCCTTATTATTATGGTGTAAAATATGGCTATCAGAAGACCTTCAGCTCTCTAAAGATATCCTCCAAGACTGCAAAAATCTTGATCATGCAATGCAGATCCCATGGCTTTCATACGTCAGCGATACTTTGCACAGAATAGGCCTGGGCCACTTTTATGATAACCCCGAAAAAAATACAGGGAGACATAAAAACTCTAATTAAAACAAGTTATCGTAAAAGTTTAAGCATGTCATGTCTAGACCAGTCAATAAACTTTCCTTGGAAAACGGGCTGCATTTAAAAAACTGCTTTATTGAAAAGCAGTCCCAGACATGGAGGTCTGCTGAGCCCAGCAGGCCACCATCCACGGGAGGGCCAGTCATTCCCAATGGGGTCGCAAATTGCGAGTGGCTCATTAATATTCATTAGCCTCGCATTTTGTGATCCCATTGGGAATCGCTAACAGTGTCTCTGAAACTGTTGTACATTCCAATTTGTGCGACTCGCAAATTGGGTGGTCGTACATCTGGCCCAATACGTTTGTGAACTTTTTTTTTGTATAATATATTCAAACAAACAACCACTGATATTTCAGGGCTCTCATTATGTGTCTAGAGCTTAACCTTTCTCATGCAGTGATATTCTTGTACTCAGGAAATCACAGGGATCACATGCCCATGTATTAGGACCTACACAACACACTGATATTCCAGTACTGAGATAAACTTGGGGCAGATGCATTGTACCTCTTTAATGATCTGTATCGCATACTAATATCCCAATGCTGAGATATCCAGTGGACCCTCACAACATATAATAGCCTACACCATACTTTGTTCTCAGCCAAAGGGAGCAGCTGTTTTTTGCATGCTCACTCTGGGTGGGAAAAATGTCTGTTCCGTTTCCCTGCCCGCAAGAGTGTGGGGAGGGAAACAGAAGTCTGCTCCCACCCGACAGGAGCATTTTGAAATCTCCTTCCGGCTGGGAGCAGACATGGTTTCCCAGCCCGCGCTGTAGCAGGCAGGAGATTTAAATATGCTCCAGACAGCCAGGTGCAAACATGTTTCCCTGCCCGCGCTAGTATGGGCTCCATAGGAAAGTGTAATAGAGCCGGCCCCTGAGATCACTAGGTGTGTAATGGCTCAGGGAGGAGGGCTGTGTGGCACCTCTCCCTCTTAACCTAAGTTCAACCCCCGGGGATGGGCCCCCTTCATTTGAATATTGGCTTTGGCAGATGGGGTCCCTGGGCCTCCTAGAGGCTTGAGGAAGGGGAGCCACTTGTCCCCCTCCCTTTACAAACATGTTAGGCTAAAGGCTATCCCTATGGCATTTTCTTTGAAATATCAGCCCTGGGGATGGGGTTCCTGGGGCCTCTTAGAAGACTGGTGAGGAGATTCATGCGCACCCCTTCCCCAAAATTACCTATATGCCACTCCCCAGGGCCCTGGCCCACCTGAGGGGTATTTGTTCTTTACCGAGCCGAACTCTGCATTACTTTTTAAATTTCACAATGGATTTGTGGATCTGTTGCACGTTTGCACTTCCTGGTTGATGTGATGGCAGGCATTCAGATCTCAGAATGAGATTTGTCTGCTCCGCTGATCCTCATCGGCGTGATATATACAACGTTTTTGAGCCTTAATTGCTCAAAAACTACTGAATGGATTTGACATCAAATCACAAAAAGCTCTCTTTCTGAACCAAGTTCTAGATTTCTGCCAAATTTGGTGTACATCCGTTCAGCAGTTTCGACTGCAGCTGTGTCTAAAGTACCTATGGAAAAACTACCCAGAATACGGCCAATAGACAGCAAACCCTTGAAACCCTTGACAAAGAAACCAACAATACGGACACCAGGGTTATCTTGACATTTAACAGGAACTCTCAGGAAGTACATAAAATACTGGCAGCCCATTGGGATATTCTTAAGACAGATCCCACAATGAGACCCACCCTGAGTGAAAGATCAATGATCACATACAGGAAGGTAGAAGCCTCAGGGACACCCTAGTGCGGGGAGACATTACAGAACCTCGCATGGCAAATACATATAATCTGAAGGGTTTCTACCCATGTGGGCACTGTAAGGCCTGTAGATTCAGCCACATGGTTAAGGAATTTAGAGTACCAGGGTCCAGCATGAACAGAAACATTACCCAGTTTTTAACATGCAGCACCAGCTTTGTCATCTACGTCCTGGAATGCCCGTGCAGAAAGAAGTACGTTGGCAGTACAACCTTAATGGTCAAAAAGAGGATTTTAGAACACCTCAGGGCCATCATCAACAGGAATATACATTATCCAATAGCCAGGCATTTCAAGGATCACCATCAATCAAACAAATCCCTCCTTCACTTCTATGCCATTGAGTAGATCAACATGGGACACAGAAGTGGGAACAGGGAATTAGCACTGCGCAAAAAGGAATCCAAGTGGATACTTCAGTTAAAAACTATATTCCCTGGAGGTCACAACCTGGACGAGGAGTTAGCAACACACTTGCATGATGATTGAGAAGTCCCCTAGCAGGCATTCTTGTCTCTCCATGTTTTTGTTCTCTGTTTCCTCACTAGAACAGTGGACAACTGTTACATTAGATGTAATACCTCATTTTATTCACATTAGGTGTAGTCACAAACCCCTGGTTCACTTGTTTCCTTTTTTTGTCTTTTCACAGGAGAAAAGGAAGGGACCCACAGTACATCGACGAACACTTCACAGGTTCCCTACCCTTTTCTTCCCCGGGCCCGGGTTTGTACTTTAGACAAGATAAGGAACATTTTATTCACTTTGAATATACCATTCAGAAACTTTAGTGTTGTCACTCAGATGTGGTCTATATGTTGGTTAATTTGGACTGCTCTTGGACCTAACTTACCACTTGGCTAATGAAATTGTGTATGGCTTTTGTTTTCCATGTCACTTGCAACCATGACATGGTTCTTTTTGCAAACACCAATTTTCTCAACACCATAATTTGGAGCCAATCGGCGTTCATGATCACAGCCATCCGGTGGCGAAACATGCTCCCAGTAAGCTCCACTGTCTTGCTCGCATGGGCTCATTACACCTGCAACCGTTGGTGTTTTATAATTTCCACCAATGCCACGCAGTACCTACTAAGGTCCACATTAGCTGAGACAGCATAAAACAGTAATGAATTGCAATTGCTTGATATACATAACTATCTTGATATTTACATCGATCTTACAGGAAGTATGGTTTTGCATCTGATTTAAATTACTACTATTGCATGGTCATATCATTTCTCACAATGTTTGATTTCTTTAAATTATTATCATACAACTCGTACCATTACAGCATTTTTTGATGTGTTTCCTCACTAGAAGTATGCATTTCTGCAGTATTACACATTACAAGATGACCGCCACCACAATTGCTTGATAACACAAATAGTCTTGCTTTTTACACCAACTGTACTCTAACTCCGGCCTTGCATTTGACCTGAAGCACTACCATTGTATGGTCACATCATTTCTGGCAATGTTTGTTTTTATCCTTGATAAAGCACTTAGTGCCATTAGAGTGTTTGCTAATGTGTTTTCTTACTTGAAGTATGCATTTCCGTAGCAATTACACATTAGAATATGGCCGCCACTGTAACACTGCCATTTCAGAACAATTTTGAGCAACAGTCCTTTTTCATGTCACTTGTCTCTGTAATGCACGTTCATTCAATTGCTCAGCTTGTGATCAAGGCAGTTTACTGCCGAAATGCTTTGCAACTGAGGAATAAAGTTATTTTGCACAAGCAGAGTATCGTTTGAGTGTGCTCTCTACTGAACTTTGCTTTGGATACGATTGTCCGGCTGTGGATCCGCCAGCACCGGGCACCACCTGTCTACGGGCTCGATCCCAGGTGAAACCCTCTTTTCTGGATAAATATATAAATATATATATATATATATATATATATATATATATATATATATATATATATATATATATATATATATATATATATATATATATATATATATATATATATATATCATAGTCATAAAACAAAATAACATGATCACTCAGGGGGTAAATCCAATGGTAGATTGTTGTATTCTTGAGTAAGGTTGGAAGCTGCTGATGTCAAGTTTAGAACCAAGCTCTGACATTAGAATGTAGTGAGGTGGCTCTGAGAGTAATTCGAGAGCAATTAAACTTCTCTTCTACAACCTTACCACGAAGAAGTGTTATTTTAACACTGACGATGAGCTGTTTTCGGCCTGATTGGGGACAGGCACCTTCAGCACCAACTCCCCTTCACAACTACTCGGATTACCTGCCTTCATTCTGTCGTTCGTGACCACCAAACTAAGCTTTACCGCTTTACCGAAGACTTCTCTCCGCTCCGCCCACCCTGCTAGAGAACTGTGAGTTATTTCTACACGCTGAAGCAAATTTTCTTTAATATAACGCTTTACTTAATCGCCTCACCGTTATCGGCCGCTCCGCGAGCCCTGTCTCGCGCTCTCACTGCTGCCTGCATCTATAGAACGCATGCTACACTCCAAATCATCATAACGTTGTGACTTCGCAGCGTGTGTCATCGTCATTGGAAAGCACGCATTCACGCAGAGTCTACGCAGCGTGCGGCCATTTTTTTTTGCATTGTTTACTTCCTGCAGATATCTATTCACCGGCAAGCATCACAAAACCTTCTGCATCGAACCCACGCAAAGGCAATTAAGGTGAGGCTAGGCAGGATTATTTCTGTATATCATACAGCAGTGACTTTTGTTTTCCTAGTTGTTCTTTCCCCTAACATTGGTCACATTAAGAACAACTTTATAGTGACTCTGCTCGTGTCGTTTCTCAACATTTTGTTTGACCTCTCTGATACTAACTTTGTTAGTCATTTCCACAACATCTAGTATGTCCCAACCACCACCTTTTTTATCTAAGGAGGGTGATCCAATCCTTCCCTGGAAGAGATGGAGGAACCTGTTTGACTCCTATATAGTGGCAATTGGAGGAGAAAAGTTCTCAGCAATTAGGAAGCAAGCAATTCTTCTACATAATTTGGGCGTAGAAGGAAGAAACGTCTATGAAAGCATGGATCTTATTCCTGTTGGCGGTGGGGATGGTCAACCTGCCGACGTTTTTGAAATGTCCATGACCATGTTAGAGAGATATTTTGGTCCTCGAATTAATGTTGTGCTAGAGAGACACAAGTTTTTTACTAGAACTCAAGGTCCCATTGAACGTGTTAGAAGTTATGTTGCTTCTCTCAAGACTTTAGCTCGGGCTTGCGAATTTGGTGAACTCTCAGATTCTCTTGTCAGAGTCAACTTGTGAGATGCACCAACAGCACTCGAGTCCAAGAGAAGCTCTTGTCAAAAAACCCATCGTTGACTGAAGCTATTGCTATTGTAGTAGGTATGGAGAATGCTTCTAGTTGGGTGAAGGAGATGAAAAAAAAACGAGAGGGCAAAAAAGAAGGAAAGGATGATGTTCATGTCTTAGTTGACAAACATGCCCAGGAAAGTTGTGACAATGTTGCCAAAGTCTCATCTGTTGAAAAACATAAGGTTTTAGAAAAAGATGTGCGTCCACGTTGTCCTCCCAAAGCATAACCATCACAGGGAGACCGAGAAGGCCGTTCCCCCAATAGTAATATTTACAACGACAGAACTTCTGGGGAGGCACCTAAACCAAAGTGTTTTAGGTGTGGCAGCTTCTCGCATTTTACAAACTATCCTCATTGCTTTGCCAGGGAGTCCATTTGCAATAAATGTGGCATTAAAGGATATTATGCCAGGGTTTGTAGATCTTCCGTCAAGTCCCAGAGTCCTGAGAAAGGAGCCGAAACTGTGCGAACAATCATTCTCAACGTCGGCGATGGCAAAAATGAAAATTGATGCTGGAAAGATTGTTATGCCTGAGTGTGACATCTCTGTTGATGGTTATGACTTTGTAGTTTTGGCTGATTCTGGCTCACCATTCACAATTGTCGGTAAAAAGCAATGGGATGAGGTTGTGGGGTTGGACAGTATGATGTTGTTGCCACCTGACATAAACCCAGTCAGTTGTGGTGGTGCAAGGATTAATGTTCTTGGGTATGTCGAAACCAATATCCAATTCAAGGGGAGACGAACAATGGGTAAGGTCTATGTAGCTGAGAGAGAAGATAATCTTTTGGGATGGAGACATCAACGTGACCTAGGCATTATGCTTAATGCCAGTGCACGAGATCCGAAGGATCAAGTTATGTTGGTGGATCTTGAGGAAAAAAAACAAGATTCTAACTATTTTGATAGGTTTCCAGAAGTTTTCACAGACACTTTGGGATGTCTCAAAGGATCTGAGCACAGGATTGTTCTTAAGGAGAGAGCTGTGCCTTGTGTAAACAAAGTCAGAAGAGTGCCCAATATGATGATGGCACCACTAGAGTCTGAGCTCAAAAGACTTTTGAGTCTGGGGATTATTGAAGAAATTGAAGGGTCAGAGTGGTTGGCTCCAATTGTTTTGGCCCCCAAAGATGGTGGTGCCAACGTTAGGATGTGTGTAGATTTGAGGGGGCTTAATGAGTGGATATGGGTAGATCGACAACCCCTACCAAATATTTCTGAGTCTCTTAGTATGCTCAAAGGAGCGCAGGTCTTTAGTGTGCTGAACTTATCTTCTGCATACCATCAAATCCTTCTTCACAAAGACTCAAGACATCTAACGTCTTTTGTAACGCCACTGGGGGCTTACCGTTTCCTGAGAATGACTTTTGGGTATGCATAGGCGGCGGCATGCTTCCAGAGGGTGATGAAGTTGGTTCTAAAAGGGGTACCAAATATCATGTTCTTTCATGACGACATTGTGGTCTATGTAAGGAATGAAGTTGAACACAATACAACTTTGACATGTGTTTTACAGAAGTTAAAAGAGAGGGGACTTACCTTGAAGAAACAGAAATGCCGCTTAGGGTTGAGATCGGTCACCTATTTGGGTCATGTAATCTCTGGAGAATGGATTCAACCCAAGTTAGAGCTTGCAGAGAGCATTGTAAGGGCTCCAGCACCCAAGGATAAGGATCAGGTTAGATCATTCTTAGGATTGGCTGAGTTTTATTCCAAGTTTGTGAAGGGATTTGCCAGCGTGGCTGAACCCATCAAGGCCTTGCTTAAAAAAGGTACACACTTCTTATGGTCGGATGAATGTGGGAGAGCTTTTGTTGACATCAAAACTGAGATTGGGAAGTTACCAACCTTAGGGCATTTTGACGTCAACCGCAAAACTGTGTTAACCACTGACGCCAGTCTCAAGGGGTTAGGAGCAGTCCTCTCCCAAATTGTAGACGGGGAAGAGAGGACTGTTGCTTTTGCCTCAAGGGCACATAGAGATACTGAAGTTAATTACTCGTGTGTGGAGAGAGAAGCTCTGAGTGTGTTTTGGGCCATTCGGCACTTTAAGTTTTATCTTTGGGGAATTCCTTTTCTGTTCAAGACAGATCATCGGCCGTTGATACAAATATTTTCACGCCGCCAGAGTGAGCAGATCACGCCCAGGCTTAAGCGCTGGAGTGAGGGTCTTCAAGAATATAACTTCCGTGTACAACACATACCTGGGAACTGTAACAAGTCTGCTGACCGTCTTTCGCGGTTACCTGTTGATTGTGGACAGAGTGAGACTGACATAGAGAGTGTTTGTTGGGTGGCTGAGTCAACCTTGTCTGGTGAAGAATGGTTGGACGGTGTTAAGAAAGATAAAATTCTTTCTTCCCTTAAGTTGTGGACGAGTCAAGGTTGGCCTGACTATAAAGTCTTGGACCAAGACATGAAATCGTATGTATCTGTAAGGGAGGAGTTATCATTTTATGGTGGGAATCTGATGAGAGGTGAAAGGGTTATTCCTCCTGTGGAATTCAGAAACAGAATAATCAATATAACCCACGAGGGACACTTAGGCAGAAGTCTTACCAAGGCCAGAGTGAGAGAGAGATACTGGTGGCCCAGCATGGATCACATGTCAATGACTGTGTGTCATGTGCCGCCAGCGATAAATCTCGAGTTACCAATGTTGCACCTCTGTCCCCTGTGGAGGTTCCTGATGTTGTGTGAACAAAACTAGGGTTGGATATTGCTGGTCTATTTGAACTTTTCCATCTTGTGAACGTTTTGTTATTTTGTTAGTAGATTACACTTCAAAATGGGTGATTACTAAATGTGTTTCTACTGTGTGCACTAAGATTGTGATTGATTTTCTCAAGGATGTTTTTGCTATGGAAGGGGTGCCCAAATTTTTGGTATCGGATAAAGGGGTGCAGTTTGTTTCCCATGAAATGTGTGAATTTCTTAAAGATCATAACATCATCCATCAAAAAACAGCTCTGTACTCACCACAAAGTAATGGTTTGACTGAGAAGATGAACCCTGTTGTCAAAAGTTGTGCTCAGCGTGCTCTTGAGTGTAATCTCTTTCAATAGTGTTCTGAGGGATACTTGGTGGGCACATCACACCACTCCCAATGTAGTCACACAAAAATCACCTTTTGAGGCCTTGAAGGGAAGGAAGGCTGTCTCCAAGTTAAACCCAGTTTGGCTGCTTGTTTGTATTGATGGTGGTATTTCTGTTGAGACCAGGCGTGCTAGAATTGCTGAGTATCAGCAGAAATACAAATCCAGTTTTGACTCTAAGATGTGTGTGAAGCAGAAAAAATGGCATCTTGGTGACAGAGTTATGGTAAAGAATCCTAGACATACCTTGAAAGGCAGGTCTAGTTTCTTGGGTCCTTTTACCATTGTTGCCATTAGGAAGAATGTGGTGAGAGTTGGCACTGGTTGTACATGGAGCATGTCTAAACTTGTGAGATTTACGGGAAAGTCCTTAGATTCATCATCTCCAAGTTCTAATTCACAGTCTTCAGAAGTGAATGTCAATTGCAGAGATGTAAGGAATAAGAATCTGCCTGTTAAGCTAAAAGACTATGTTCTGTCCTAATGTTGTTTTTTTAAAATTTTCTCTTATTGCTAGAGTTCCGTACAATGTTGTTCAGTTATGTCGGGTTCTTATATTATCTTCTTTGCAGGGTTTTATTTTGATCTTCTTTTCTTTCACTGCAGATTTTTAGTGTCTTGATATTCATTTCTTGTTTCTCTTTTGGGAGGGGGATGTGTTGTAATCTTGAGTAAGGTTGGAAGCTACTGATGTCAAGTTTAGAACCCAGCTCTGTCATTAGAATGTAGTGAGGTGGCTCTGAGATTCATTCGAGAGCTCAGAGTCCTGCTGTAAAGTTGGTGCTGTTCACCTACGCTGTTATCTACAATTAAACTTCTCTTCTACAACCTTACCACGAAGAAGTGTTATTTTAACGTAGATATTTTATCCAGTTACGTGTTTTGACTGTCTTGCAGTCTTGCTCACACACTGGATGTGAGTTACATGTCTGAACACAAACGAAACTTCAGAAATAGAAGACGGACAAATGAGGGCTGTAATACATGAGTAAACAGAGCATCCATTTTGAAATGTCTAAATACATACAGTCTTGATGCCAATTCATTCAGTACATTTTGCTCAGGGCAACAAAATGATATGTTAAATGGATAAGAATAAATTATTACCCATTTACAATAAGAACAAAAACAATATACTCCCTTTGAGAAAATGACCTGGTTAACTTCACAAGGTAAATACAGGGCTACATCTCTCATGTGATCATGGTGTCCATATAAGGATATGCAACTACCTCATGAAGTCAAATCCTATGCCTCCAAGTGAGAATATTTTATCCAAACAATGGTTCAAAGTGTACAGAAAATTACCATAGCACAAACATATGTCAACAACACAATTAATTCAAACAAAAATTATATATATAACAACAATGCATACCTAACAGTAAAAAGAAAATAGAAAATACAGCCCATATGAAAATTCTAGAAAGACATACAAAATGTATTCAATAAAAAAGTATCATGAGGCTCAGACATATAAGCAGGTACATATAACATTTGATAGACATACACCACCAGACAAGTGGCAGACCAAGAGAGGTTACATAAAAGAAGGAGTTCCAGGACAACACTGGAACTACAACAAACAGCCGGCTGGTGCCGGCGTCGAGGAAAGGACCCGTCCTCGTTTAATATTCCAAAAGCAATTGAAGAAAAACGCGGCACTTGCTCCAGTGTAGTCAGTTGATGTTTATTGACTACATAGCTCTTCACCTACGCTTTTCAAGCTGAACACAGCTCCTGATCACGGTAGTTTTACAAGTCTTTTTTCAATTTCCTCATTTTATACCAAAATATCACATGAGATGATAGTGGTGCATTATGGACTTGGTAGTCCATACATTGTTATAATGGCATTTATTTACTTGTATGGCTTCATATCTGTAATCATTGTTCATATTACATTATGTTAGATTGTTCATTATAAATTATAAATTAAATTATTTGGCCTAAGTAGCCTGACATGAGCAAGATTAAATTATATAGATTACGGCATTTAGCATAGTTGCTGTTGTCTGCTTGTATTGGTGCTCATAATATTAGGCCTAAAGTGCACAAAACACTAAACAAACCTCCAGCACGCCCAATAATATCCAGTTGTGGATCCCTATATGAACACATAGCATCCTATGTGGACCACTTTTTGGCACCCATAGTTCCAACTCTAAGCTCCTATATTAAAGACACTGGGGACTTTTTGAGGATCTTGATGGAAACAGATTGGCACCCCGAATATTTGCTGGTAACTATTGATGTTGTGTCTTTGTACACTTCTATCAATCACAATATTGGGCTAGCTGCCATTGCCTACTTTCTTAAACAGAGACCAATTGGGGACCTACAGCACTCTACTATGCTGCTAGAAATGATTGAACTATGTTTAACCTATAATGTGTTTTTGTTTAATAAACAAATGTACTCCCAGAAATGCGGAACTGCTATGGGAGTTTCCTTTTCTCCAAGCTACGCCAATCTCACCATGGGTTGGTGGGAGAAAAACGTGGCTTGGAGAGAGGAAAACGACCCATACACTGCCAACATAGCATTATGGCTGCGTTTTATTGATGATCTCTTCCTCCTATGGAAGGGATCCAAAGACAAACTGATAGAGTACATAACAATACTAAATCAGAACGATGTTGGTCTAACATTCACCTTTAACATCCAACAGAAGGAAATTGAGTTTTTGGACACCAAGGTGTATATAAAATGCAATAAGATACACACTACTCTATTGCTCAAAAAAACAGCTACGAATAGTCTCCTTCATGGAAACAGCTTCCACCCAGAGAACTTAAAAAGAAGCATTCCATACGGTGAATTTCTAAGGATGAAAAGAAATTGCTCTGAACCGAAAGAAATGGAGGCAAAGTTTGAAGATACCAAAAAACGTTTTCTTCAAAGGGGATACAAACATAAGGATATTACAAATGGAGAGATCAAAGCTAGACAGAAATCAAGAGCCCAAATTCTAACTTGCAAAGACAAAAGCAAAACTAAAGGATCGAATAATGACTCACCAAGACTCATCCTAACATATTCCAAAGAGAGTTTTAAAATTTGCAAAACAATAATGAAATATTGGAATATAATCAAAAAGGAACAAAGATAGGAAATCAACCATTGATTTCTTATAGAAAAGCACCTTAAATTCAGGACACACTGGTTCACAGCCACTTTGAGACCAAAAAAACAGAGACCTGGCTTCAAAAAAGACAAAAAGGATTCACCAAATGCCTGAAATGCAAGGCTTGCAAAGTGGGAAGAAATCTACGAACAATCAAAGACCCCAAAGGCCAAACTTTTGAAATCAAGGGCACTATCACCTGTAAACCCCAATTTCGTCGTGTATCTGATCGAATGTTGCTGTGGCCAACGATACATAGGATCAACAATTTGTCCGTTGAAAAAACGCATATTGGAACATATCCGTGCTATTCAGAATAAAGGTAACACCTATGCAATAGCAAAGCACATCCAGCAACATCAGGGCAAGACTTGGCTGGACATCAAATATTCAGGTCTAGCATTGATACCAAATCATGAAAGAGGAGGCAATAGAGCTCAGAAATTGCAACGATTAGAATCTAAACTCATAATCCGGTTCAAAACCAAGAATCCGCTTGGGCTTAATGGAGATGAGGAGATGCATGTACATTTGTAGAACTTTGTACTCACAAGCATAATGAATTCTGAAGACTGCTATATTTCAACTTCTCTCCTCTTCCATTATGTACCATGTTTCCTCAACTTATCCTTCTTCCTCCCCTTTTTCTTTCTACCTATTGTTCCCATCTTTTCCTCACAATTCTTCTTTTTCCCTTTCCCACTCTTTTCTTTTTCTTCTTTTTCTTTTTCTTTTTCTTGGAGTGAATAGATGTATATGCTAAGTTATTGGTACAAAAATTTTGTTGTTGATTGGTTTCATTTTTCATGTAATAATAGGGCACTCAGCCCCTAATATTATGAGCAACAATACGAGCAGACAACAGCAACTATGCTAAATGCCGTAATCTATATAATTTAATCTTGCTCATGTCAGGCCACTTAGGCCAAATAATTTAATTTATAATTTATAATTTATAATGAACAATCTAACATAATGTAATATGAACAATGATTACAGATATGAAGCCATACAACTAAATATATGCCATTATAACAATGTATGGACTACCAAGTCCATAATGCACCACTATCAGCTCATGTGATATTTTGGTATAAAATGAGGAAATTGAAAAAAGACTTGTAAAACTACCGTGATCAGGAGCTGTGTTCAGCTTGAAACGCGTAGGTGAAGAGCTATGTAGTCAATAAACATCAACTGACTACACTGGAGTGAGTGCGGTGTTTTTCTTCAATTGCTTTTGGAAAATACATATATATATATATTACCTACTGGCGGTCGCCAGTAGGTAGTTATAGTTAGGACCCTGTTTCCATAGGAAATCCGCAACATTCTATTTGGAATAACTTTGGCGCCGGTCGACGAATCCTCGCGAAATTTTCAAAATAGGTGGGGCGCTACGCTCCGCTCCTACCCTGAAAGTCTCGGGGGGATTCGTCAAGCGGGGGCTGAGATAAAAGGGGGGTCCCAAAACACGTTTTTCCCATGCATTTTTCCATAGGACCTTTAGACACAGCTACAGCCCGAACGGCTGAACAGAATTACGTGAAATTTGGCAGAGAGGTAGTCCTCAGGTCAAGGAAGTGCCTTTTGTAGGTTTGGTGTAAATCTGTTCAGTAGATTCTGAGAAAATAGCCTTTAAATCAATATATATATCTGAGCCAGCTTACGGTGCGCTTACCGTGCGCTTACCGTACGCGTACGGTGACGTGCGCGAGCGCGATTCTGATTGGCTCTTTGATCTTAGTAAACATTCGAATCGGTCGAAACCAGGAAGCGGCGGCCGCCATTTTGTGTATTTCACTCAGAAAAAAAAGGGTGATAACTTGAAAAGGGGGCAAGGAAGAGAGTTACAGACCCCCTAACATTTGTAAGGGGGTCAAAGAAGGACAGAAAAGTACAAAGAAAACATTTATTGATTTTAAAAAAAATCACGGGGTACGCGTACGGTAAGCTCACCGTACGCGTACGGTAAAAAAAAAAAAAAATGAAATGAAATGCAGATTTAAGTGTTTAGATATTAGGGGGCTCTAAAAAGAGCCGTTGTGTTTATGAAGTGATTTTTTATTGGTACCTACAAGTAAGTACCGATGCAGAGTCTAAGGTTCAAGAGGAAGACTCTGTTCCCTTCATCAGTGAAGTGTACACCATCTCCTCTATAAATGTCTTGCATGTTGTAACGCAAGTTGTTGTGGTAAATGGAACCCATACCATAGTCACGGAGGAAAGCAGAAACAGATTTGTTGACGTGCTTTCTTGCTTTGTCAATCTGTGGACAAAAATGATTGGACCAGTTCCATTTTTGCCTTTGGCATATGTTAGAAAACACAAAGGCAGTTTTAGGGAAAAGTGAAAACAGTTGTGCAAAGGTCTCCTTCATAAGCATTTCCAGACCTACCCCAGTCAAAGTGCCTAGGTCATTGCCACCACAGTGCACTATTATGAGGTCAGGGTGTTGGATTTGCATGAAGGATTTCACCAATGGCATCAATTGGTGCCACTTTAACCCTCTCTGACCAATCCATTTAATGTCTACATTTGGCAAAGCAAGGTCTCTCACCATATCTGTTTTCTCTGCATACTTTTCACTCCAGAAGACATAGCTGTGCCCTACAATCCACACTGTGAACATCTTCAAAGGAGAACTGGATGCACTCAGGAGGTGTAATTCAGTAGAATGGTAAAAAGAAATGAAAGACAGTTTGGAAATGGAGGCATACATATTTTTTTTATAAAAAAAAAGAACTGATTGGCTGTTTCATACCATTCTAGAATAAAAACTAGGCTGTATGTGTAAATTTATAGAAGCATGTTTTGTATTGGTACAGAAAAATGTGTTACCAAAGAACAGTACTATGGATTTGCTGTTAGGTTTGAAAAGTCAAGCACTCTTGCACTTTGAAAATGAAACATTGTCTGCTGAACTTCTGACCTAACTCCACACAGCAGTGTTCCATGAGCTGTTGCTATGGTAGCAGGCAAAAGTCAAGTTGGGGGAAGGGTACTAGGCAGAAGTCAAGTTGGGGGAAGGGTACTTTTGGAAAAGGGTTGGTTTTCAACCAATAGAAATGTGTGATTACATTTGAAAAAAAGGGGGAAGCACTGAGATTTGAAATTAACATGTATATGTGTGGAAAAAGAGAGGAAAAGTTTGCCATTATCTGGTTCTGCTGAGAGGAGAGAGGTGAACAGAACAGAGATCCTGGCTCTGATAATCTGCTGTTTGAGTGCCACATTTCTTTTACAATTAACTAATTTTAAAGGTGAGTTTAGAGTTTGAGAGGGGATGTATATGGTAAATTAAGAAACGAGTAATAGAATTGGAATTCCTTTTGTTGAAGTTGTGTTTATTATTTTCTGTTTTGGGAGAAATTTAAATGTGAGGAACATGTAAAATAATATGGACTATGTTTTCACGAAAATTTAAGGTGTACTGGTAAAAATAAGGAATACTTTAAGGGTTTGAGGTTGCACTCAGTAATGCAAATACATTCAGCATCAGTGAGGCTGGTTGCCCTTGCTGGAGTGTAGTGAGTCACCCAGGTTACACATGTTGCTGGTCTCAGAAAGCTGTTTGGTATTGCTCTGGTGATTTTACATTTGCATTAGATGGAAAGGGGGAGGTTTTTTTTTATGCAGAAGCAGACTCTTAGTACACAGGCAGCTGGTTATCCTGTGGAATCATGGATAATATTCACAACCGAGTGGGGTTTGAGGTTTCAGTCAGTAATGCAAATACATTCAGCATCACTAAGGCTGGTTGCCCTTGCTGGAGTGTAGTCAGTCACCCAGGTTACACATGGTGCTGGTTTCAAAAAGCAGTTTGGACATGTGCTGTTTTCAGAATCTGAAAAGTGGATTCAAAATGTGTCAGTCTGTAAAAGTGTTTATCACTTGCCAAAAAAAAGAGTAGTAAGTGTGCTTTCAAATTGGCAAAGAAATTTCGTTTTGTGACTAATATAAAAACATGACTCTGTGTGCAAATAGGAATTACAGGCAGAGATTTATTGCGTATTGCTCTGGTGATTTTACATTTGCATTAGATGTAAAGGGGGAGCCATTTTTTTGTATGCAGAAGCAGACTCTTAGCACACAGCCAGCTGCTTATCCTGTGGAATCATGGATAGTATTCACAACCGAGTGGGGTTTGAGGTTTCAGTCAGTAATGCAAATACATTCAGCATCACTAAGGCTGGTTGCCCTTGCTGGAGTGTAGTCAGTCACCCAGGTTACACATGGTGCTGGTCTTAAAAAGCAGTTTGGACATGTGCTGTTTTCAGAATCTGAAAAGTGGATTCAAAATGTGTCAGTCTGTAAAAGTGTTTATCACTTGCCAAAAAAAAGAGTAGTAAGTGTGCTTTCAAATTGGCAAAGAAATTTCGTTTTGTGACTAATATGAAAACATGACCCTGTGTGCAAATAGGAATTACAGGCAGAGATTTATTGCGTATTGCTCTGGTGATTTTACATTTGCATTAGATGTAAAGGGGGAGCCATTTTTTTGTATGCAGAAGCAGACTCTTAGCACACAGCCAGCAGCTTATCCTGTGGAATCATGCATAGTATTCACAACCGAGTGGGGTTTGAGGATTCAGTCAGTAATGCAAATACATTCAGCATCACTAAGGCTGGTTGCCCTTGCTGGAGTGTAGTCAGTCACCCAGGTTACACATGGTGCTGGTCTTAAAAAGCAGTTTGGACATGTGCTTTTATCAGAATCTGAAAAGTGGATTCATAATGTGTCAGTCTGTAAAAGCACTTATCACTTGCCAAAAAAAAGAGTAGTAAGTGTGCTTTCAAATTGGCAAAGAAATTTCGTTTTGTGACTATTGTGAAAACATGACTCTGTGTGCAAATAGGAATTACAGGCAGAGATTTATTGCGTATTGCTCTGGTGATTTTACATTTGTATTAGATGGAAAGGGGGAGGTATTTTTTTGTGCAGAAGCAGACTCTTAGTACACAGGCAGCTGGTTATCCTGTGGAATCATGGATAGTATTCACAACCGAGTGGGGTTTGAGGTTTCAGTCAGAAATGCAAATACATTCAGCATCACTAAGGCTGGTTGCCCTTGCTGGAGTGTAGTCAGTCACCCAGGTTACACATGGTGCTGGTCTGAAAAAGCAGTTTGGGCATGTGCTTTTATCAGAATCTGAAAAGTGGATTCATAATGTGTCAGTCTGTAAAAATGTTTATCACTTGCCAAAAAAAAGAGTAGTAAGTGTGCTTTCAAATTGGCAAAGAAATTTCGTTTTGTGACTAATATGAAAACATGACCCTGTGTGCAAATAGGAATTACAGGCAGAGATTTATTGCGTATTGCTCTGGTGATTTTACATTTGCATTAGATGTAAAGGGGGAGACATTTTTTTGTATGCAGAAGCAGACTCTTAGCACACAGCCAGCTGCTTATCCTGTGGAATCATGCATAGTATTCACAACCGAGTGGGGTTTGAGGATTCAGTCAGTAATGCAAATACATTCAGCATCACTAAGGCTGGTTGCCCTTGCTGGAGTGTAGTCAGTCACCCAGGTTACACATGGTGCTGGTCTTAAAAAGCAGTTTGGACATGTGCTTTTATCAGAATCTGAAAAGTGGATTCATAATGTGTCAGTCTGTAAAAGCACTTATCACTTGCCAAAAAAAAGAGTAGTAAGTGTGCTTTCAAATTGGCAAAGAAATTTCGTTTTGTGACTATTGTGAAAACATGACTCTGTGTGCAAATAGGAATTACAGGCAGAGATTTATTGCGTATTGCTCTGGTGATTTTACATTTGTATTAGATGGAAAGGGGGAGGCATTTTTTTGTGCAGAAGCAGACTCTTAGTACACAGGCAGCTGATTATCCTGTGGAATCATGGATAGTATTCACAACCGAGTGGGGTTTGAGGTTTCAGTCAGTAATGCAAATACATTCAGCATCACTAAGGCTGGTTGCCCTTGCTGGAGTGTAGTTAGTCACCCAGGTTACACATGGTGCTGGTCTGAAAAAGCAGTTTGGACATGTGCTTTTATCAGAATCTGAAAAGTGGATTCATAATGTGTCAGTCTGTAAAAGTGTTTATCACTTGCCAAAAAAAGAGTAGTAAGTGTGCTTTCAAATTGGCAAAGAAATTTCGTTTTGTGACTAATGTGAAAACATGACTGTGTGTAAATAGGAATTACAGGCAGAGATTTATTGCGTATTGCTCTGGTGATTTTACATTTGTATTAGATGGAAAGGGGGAGCCATTTTTTTGTGCAGACCAGACTCTTAGCACACAGCCAGCTGGTTATCCTGTGGAATCATGGATAGTATTCACAACCGAGTGGGGTTTGAGGTTTCAGTCAGTAATGCAAATACATTCAGCATCACTAAGGCTGGTTGCCCTTGCTGGAGTGTAGTCAGTCACCCAGGTTACACATGGTGCTGGTCTTAAAAAGCAGTTTGGACATGTGCTTTTATCAGAATCTGAAAAGTGGATTCATAATGTGTCAGTCTGTAAAAGTGTTTATCACTTGCCAAAAAAAAGAGTAGTAAGTGTGCTTTCAAATTGGTAAAGAAATTTCGTTTTGTGACTAATGTGAAAACATGACTCTGTTTGTAAATAGGAATTACAGGCAGAGATTTATTGCGTATTGCTCTGGTGATTTTACATTTGCATTAGATGGAAAGGGGGAGCCATTTTTTGTGCAGAAGCAGACTCTTAGCACACACCCAGCTGCTTATCCTGTGGAATCATGCACAGTATTCACAACCGAGTGGGGTTTGAGGTTTCAGTCAGTAATGCAAATACATTCAGCATCACTAAGGCTGGTTGCCCTTGCTGGAGTGTAGTCAGTCACCCAGGTTACACATGGTGCTGGTCTGAAAAAGCAGTTTGGACATGTGCTTTTATCAGAATCTGAAAAGTGGATTCATAATGTGTCAGTCTGTAAAAGTGTTTATCACTTGCCAAAAAAAAGAGTAGTAAGTGTGCTTTCAAATTGGCAAAGAAATTTTGTTTTGTGACTAATATAAAAACATGACTCTGTGTGCAAATAGGAATCACAGGCAGAGATTTATTGCGTATTGCTTTGGTGAATTTACATTTGCATTAGCTGTAAAGGGGGAGCCATTTTTTTGTGCAGAAGCAGACTCTTAGCACACAGCCAGCTGCTTATCCTGTGGAATCATGCATAGTAATGACAACCGAGTGGGGTTTGAGGTTTCAGTCAGTAATGCAAATACATTCAGCATCAGTAAGGCTGGTTGCCCTTGCTGGAGTGTAGTCAGTCACCCAGGTTACACATGTTGCTGGTCTCAGAAAGGTGTTTGGTATTGCTCTGGTGATTTTACATTTGCAATAGATGGAAAGGGGGAGCTATTTTTTTATGCAGAAGCAGACTCTTTGCACACACCCAGCTGCTTGTCCTGTGGAATCAAGCACAGTATTCACAACCGAGTGGGGTTTGAGGTTTTAATCAGTAATGCAAATACATTCAGCATCACTAAGGCTGGTTGCCCTTGCTGGAGTGTAGTCAGTCACCCAGGTTACACATGTTGCTGGTCTGAAAAAGCTGTTTGGACATGTGCTGTTTTCAGAATCTGAAAAGTGGATTCAAAATGTGTCAGACTGTAAAAGTACTTATCACTTGCCAAAAAAGTAGTAGAAAGTATGCTTTGCAATTGGCAAAGAAATTTCGTTTTCTGCCTAATTTCAAACCATGACTCTGTGTGCACACAGGAATTGTTTTTAGATATTTAATTTGTGATGGTGTTATTGTGATTTTCACTTGTAGGAAAGGGGTACATAGTATTTTAAGATTTGAAAAGATCATAAAAAATGTAGTTATATATTTAAATAAAATAAAGGATTTTTTTTTTAGTTTTTTTCAGGTATTGCTGAAGAGCAGTGAACACAATTTAAGATGCCTACAAAATCCAGACTAAAGAAAGACCACAAAAAAAACCTATATTTGAAGACAACTGGAGGACCTAAGTTAGTTGGAGATGCTCATGTTGGGAAAAAGAACAAATCTTCTGGTAAGCAGACAAAAGATTTTTTAAAGAACATCTTCAAAAAAGGAAAAATGTACAAAATGTCTGTAATGGAAAGAATGTTTTCAATAGAAAAAAACAGGAAAAAATTGAGAATTTAGTTAATGCAAATATACCTTCTGCAACAATAAAGATTAACTTAAACAGAAAAACAGCGTTTAAAGAGATACGTAGAAAAATGTTTCAGAGAAGAGTTATGTCCAATTTGATAAAGGATGTCAAGAAATATAAGCAAAAGGCAAAATATTACAAGAGAAAAAAAGAAATTGAAGCCATTGCAGCAAAGGCAATAGAATTAAAAAGGAAACTATTCATTTTAATTTTGAATAGGATGCGTACATTAGATAAAATGGTTAATGTACTGAAATCACAAAGCAAAAGGAAAAGAGTAGTGAACAGAACAAACTTTTGTAAAGTGTTTTTAGGAAAATGGATGCATAGGTCAAGTAGTGAACCTTTTTTTAATGAAGAGAGTTATTTTCAAAGTAATAGTTTGCTGCATGCAGTTGACACCAGAGGTCGTGCTTTTGAAGTGAAAAATGGTTGCATAATGGAGAAGGAGATAATGGTTCCAAGAGATGAGGTACAAGTGATGGCGGATGAGGCTATGGGGAGACGTCCAAAAGCCCCAGTGTACACTTGGAATTGTAGTAGTATTTGCACTGTGCGTCAGGAATCTATTGATAAATTTCGTGAGTTTCTAAGAGAATATAGTAAAAAAAGTGTAAAACAGAAGATTAAGGTGCTTCAAAGTCTAGATCCATGCAGAGTGAGAGAGAATACTGGTTTGAAGGGTCATTCTCTGGCTTGTCTATCTAGAAAAGTGTGTAATAGTGTTTTCCATCATTTTAGGATGCTGGCTGTTCATCATACTGAAATGAGAAAGTTTGTGAGACGGTTGTATTTTGCTAAAAGTCCAGCAATAAAGTTAGATGAATTGAATAGGGCTCTGTTCCGTGGATCGGTATCAGATGTAGAGAAGGTTGTTGATGAAATTCAGTTTTGTTACTTTGGTCCTGAACAAAACAGTGCAGAAAAGGACACAGTAAATGAGGAAGAAGTGGAAGAGAATGTAGAACCCTCTGTAAGTAAGACATTTAATGATCACATAACAAAATTTGAAAAAATCTCTAATGAAAGACCAAATATTACTTGTATTTGTTGCCGCAGAACTCATTATAGAAAACAAACTAGGAATGTTGATCTCTACAGAAAGAGTGAAAATGAAGATAATTATAAGTGGAAAGATTTTGCCACATATATATTTCTAGAAAATTGTTTTGAATTGGGTGAAGATCAGCGTATTTGTAAATACTGTTACAACAAGTTAGAGGAAAATAGAATGCCGACCAGAGCTGTACATAATAATTTAGAATTGGATGCTATTCCTGCTGAACTTTCTGAATTAAATACATTTGAGTCTATACTTATACAATGTGTTCATCCGTTCCAGACCATAGTACGTATGGAGCCCAAAACTGGTAAATTACCTCCTTCAGATTTACTGAGAGGTTTAAAAGGTAGAGTGGTGTATTTGCCCTTGGATTTGAAAAAAAATATGGAAACTATTGATGCGGATACTTTGGAAACTGAACCATTAGTTATTCTGGTTAATGGTGTACCTACAAAGAATAAGAAGATTTGGCAGGAGCTGGTAGATGTACGGAAAGTACAAAGAGCAAATTTGTATTTGAAAAGGAATAACAAATGGTATGAATCAATTTATATAGAAGAAGAAGAAGAAGATTTACAAGAAGACACAGAAACATCAACTGGACAAATTGAAAAAGTGGACAAGTCAAAGGAAGAAGAAATTTATGAACATTTTAGCATACATCCTCTTCATTCAAAAGAAGTTATGGGAGACAATATTGATCTGTTTCAGATGAAGAAAGCAAAAGGAACTCCCGTGAGTGTATGGGAGGAGAGCTTGGAAGCTCGATGTTTTCCCCAGCTGTTTCCTACAGGAAAAGGAGGACGATACGATGAACGTCCAGAACAGATTCCAGCTTCTGAGTATCGGACTACAAGACTATATGCAGAAGATCCCAGATTTCGACAAAGTATTCCTTATTTGTTCCATCTTTTATTTGAAAGCGACTTGTCTGCACTATCATATGCAGTAAATCACATTTTAAAAAGTGGAGTACATTTACAAAATGTGTCTGCTAAGGATTTTATGGAGAAAGTGCAGCACCGAGATGATCATTTGGAAACACAACTGATCAATCTGATGGCTTGTCAGCGTGGGACAAATGAATATTGGTTCCGACGCCATGGTGAATTAAAATGCATGTTACGGAATTTAGGAACACCAACATGGTTCCTTACCCTAAGCTGTGCTGAGTACGCTTGGGATGATTTACTGGATTTTCTACGAGAGGCAAATTCAAACATTAAAAACATCGAATACAAGACAGCAGGAGAACTGTGCTCATTGGATCCGGTTAATGTTTGCAGATATTTCAATCATAGATTTGAGGCTATGATGTCCTTCATCTGCAATAAAAAAAATCCACCTCTAGGAGAAGTAGTGGATTTCTTTTGGAGAAAAGAGTACCATTGAAGAATATGCAACATGTGCTATACCAAAAAGCACAGAAGAGAAAAAGTTAAAGGAGCAAGTTTTACATTTCCAAAGTCATCGGTGTGGAAAATACTGTCGACGGAAATACAAGAGCAAAGAAAAATACTACACTAAATGTCGATTTGGATTTCCTAGACCTGTTCTTTCAAATGGAAGAGTAAACAGTTTTATGTCATCTGTGAGACATACTATCACAAGAAAATCACCTAAGAATACCTACAACCTAAAAAGAAAAGAAGAATCAAAAAATATAAATGACTACAACCCAGTCATGAAGAGCAGCAACAAATTCATGAAGAGATCAGAAGCAAAATTGATCACGGATTTCTACATGAAAAAAAAGTGCTCATGCACATCATTTCATCCAATCAGGATGTATGTAAGTGGACAATCTGGAACTGGAAAAAGTTTCCTAATAAAAGTCATCAGAAGCTACCTACAGCAAAAAACGGATTCTACTTTGTCTTGTGTGGTTACTGCTCCAACTGGGTTAGCAGCCTATAACATAAAAGGAATCACCTTACATCGTTTGCTAATGTTACCAGTGGAGCATGAGAACAAAATACAATACAACAAGCTAACTGGAGAAGCATGCTTGGAAGTTTCAAGAGTATTGAAGAAGATGCAAGTTCTCATTATTAATGAAGGGAGCATAGTATCAAACTTAATGCTTGCCTTTGTGCATTTAAGAATGCAGCAAATTCTAAGGACAGACTATGACGTGTTATTTGGTGGAAAACATGTCATAGTTTTTGGGGATCTTCTACAACTTACTCCAGTTAAAGGACAACCAGTGTTTAATACTGTGACACATGAAGACACAAAGAAGTCATTGGGAAGCATCGGTAATGCAAATATTTGGTCCTTCTTTGAGTACAAGGAACTTACTACTAATATGAGGCAAGCAAACGATGAAGAATATGGAAGTATTCTGAAAGATATCAGAATTGGACTACTCACAGAAGTTGGCAAAAAAGCATTACAGAGTCGGCTGCTACATAATTTATTTCCAAAGGAAGAAATAGTTGCAGAGAAGATATACAAGAACATTGCAGAAAAGAAAAGTGTCATCTGCTTAATGCCAACTCTACGTGAATGCTCAATATTCAATGAGGAGCTTTTAAAATTGGAAAAGGAAGATATCAGGAAATTGGAAGCAGTGGACAAAATTGAGGATGGAAGAATTACTATCACATTAACAGGCACACTGAAAAATAAATTGGATTCACTAGAGAAGAACATTTCCAAAACAGCTGGATTAGAAAAAAATCTATATGTTTGCATGAACTGTAGAGTATTTTTAAGGAGAAATTTGGATGTTGAAAAAGGTTTAGTTAATGGAGCTATGGGAAGAGTTGTGGGTTTTATTAATTATCAGAAAAAAGATGGAATTGAATGTTTAAAAATAAAATTTGATCAGATAGAAGAAGTTAAAGACATTTGTCGTTGTTCAGTTCATTTCATGCTTGTGAAAGACTTATATGTACGTAGGAAGCAGTTTCTGTTTTCGCTAGCATATGCTGTAACTATTCACAAGTCTCAAGGATTGACTGTAGATTGTGCTTTTGTGAACATTGGTTCAACTGTGTTCAAAGAAGGTATGGCTTATGTAGCTTTGTCACGAGTGAAAACATTATCTGGTTTATTCATGATAGACTTTGATGACTCAAAAGTTAGTGCTGATACAAATTGTGTAAAGGAGTATAATAGATTAAGAAGAACCTATGCTCCTCATTTAGGTCAGTATCCTGTGTTGGAGAAACGTGTAGTTTCTCGTAAAAGGAGAAATGAGAATATCTGTAATGAAGATGTAGAGAGGAGGAAAAAAAAGAGGAGTGATGTAATTGCAAGCAAAAAGAAAAAGGAAAATGAAGAAGAGGTTGTAGGATGTCATTTTGAAAATAGCTCTGGTGTCAACTGCTACGCTAATGTAGTGCTGAATGTTGCATTTTATCTGGAAAGTGTGCAAGAGCAGATAATAGTAAATCAGAGAAAAAGATTCTGTTCTGAGTTGAGTCTCCTTTTTCAAAAGCTGAGGAATGATAAAACTCAAATAGAAAGTGCTACTGAAATTAGAAAACTTTTAGATGTATGTTCAGGACGAACACAGTTTTCTCAAAATGTACAGCAAGACGCACAGGAATTCTTGATGTTTTTTCTTCAGGTACTGGAAGAAGAAGGGGTTCCCATTGAAAATTTGTTTGGTCTCTCTTATAAATGGGAACATAGTTGTGAAAACTGTTACAATACATGTGGCTCTAATGTTGATTCTGAAAGGTTAATTTATTTAACATTGCCAGAAAGTAAAACAGTCACTTTTGCTAAATTAGTTAAAGATGCTAATCATAACATGGAATGCAGTGAGTGTCAATCTGAAATGTTTTCAACGTTAATTTTAAAGGAATACGGACAATATGTAATTTTAATGATGCAACGATGTAAAGCTGATGGTTCAAAATTGGATACTTTAATAAAGAAGTTTACAGGACAGCAATTATCAATTTGAGGAAAAACTTTTGTAACAGTTGCAATAATTTTCCATGAAGGACCTACTGTTACTTCTGGACATTACACAGTTTATCTTAAATGTGAAAAAGGCTGGACACTGTGTAATGATTCCCAATTGATGTTCAAGCAACGTTTGCCTTTTGATTTAGCAAATTCCTATCTAATCTTCCTGAAACCTAAATTTTAGAGAGACTTGGCAAGATGTGTACAAAACAATTTTACCATTTTATTGGATTACCATTGGAATTTTCTTAAAAAATGATTTTTCAAATTATCATTTGGCCTAATGGAAAGGTAACCAATTGTAATGTGGACTTTTAAAATTTTTAATGAAACTTTGGAAAACCAAAAATTTAGACAAAATCGGTAACATCTGCACAATTTAAATTTTGGAATGTTATTGGATTGCCATTGGAAATTTATTCAAAAAAGATTTTTAAAATTACTATTTGGCCATGAGGAAAGGTAAACAATTGTATTGTGGACTTATTTAATTATTATTTAATCTTTCGGAAACCAAAATGTTACAGAGAATCGGTGAGATCTGTACAATTTAAACTTTAGAATTTTATTGGATTACCATTGGAAATTTAATCAAAAAAGAATTTTAAAATTACTATTTGGCCTAAAGGAAATGGAACCAGATGTATTGTGGAGTTATTTGAGATATATTTTTGTGATTATACTTCTGAAACAAAAATGTCAGTCGGTATTTTAAAGAAATAAGTATTGATATTAGTTAATATTGTTTTAGAATATTATGCATTTCTATAATGTTATGTTTAAGTTAAAAGAGATTCGGGGCTTTTTTTATACAATCTTTGAGATTGTTATTTTTTTTTTGCCCGCTGTTAAATGATGAATGCAATTGCTTTCACAATTTATAGTGAAATGCAATATATTCTGAAAACAGCAAAAAAAAGGCAAAACATTTTTTGGGAAAAATATGTAAATACGTGTACTGTGTAATATATTGATTTATTAAATATTAATACTTTTTTCTTTTTTTTCAGATTGTGAAAGAAAATTTTCAAAAAACAACAACCATTTTTTCAAGTAATTTCAATTACATTTTAATTAAAAATTAAATTGTTGGGTGGGACAGGTAACTGAGAAATTAGAAGGTCTCTTTCTTCCACTTTATCTCAAAAAGATTTTTAGTATTTAGTTATTAATTCCTCAAGGATCTTGAGATGTGGTAATTGATTTTTAGTGTTTTAAAAAAAAAAAAAAAAAATACGCGTACGGTAAAAAAAAAAAAAAAAGTTTTAAAGAAAAAATAAAAAAAAGTTGAGAGGTAAGGTTGGCTCTTAAAAGAGCCGTTGTGTTCATGCAGGGACAGAGGAAAGGAAGTATGGGAACATTAGCTGGTTGGACATTTGTGCTGATCTATTTTGTTGTTAATGAGGGAAACACTGGTCTCCCTATGAACAATTAGATCATGGCAAAATGAACACCGCATAGTAACCCTACCAAACCGAGGGTTCATTTCCAGAGGTTCAGAAAAAGGTGATTGTGCCCCCACAGATGAAGGGCTCAGCTGAGCTTCAGAAGAAGGACTCGGCTGAGCTGCAGTGGATGTGCTTGCTCGACTTACTGAAGGGTTGCCCCTAGTATGTCGTGCATGTGTCCTAGGATGCACATCCTCAAGGTGTCTCAACATAGTGTGATTCCCAAAGGAATACTTCTTGTTGGGAATACCTCGCGAAAGTACACGCTGGCACAGCTTGCAAGTCACCAAGGCAGCATTGACTTTTTTCTCACCCTCTGGAAAACTGAAATACTCCCATATGAAAGAGCTCTTCTGTTTCCTCTTTCTCTGCCTGATGGTGGTGCTGCTAGCCTCACTCTCAGCAGAAGAGTGCTGGTCTGCCATCGTATCACAAAGACAAGTCAGCTCCTTCTCCTAAGGGATCACAAGCAGAAATGAGGGGAATGGGTGTGGTGTAGGAGAGTTCTAGAACTGAAAGTAGTTTCAACCAATCAAAAGTTGTGTTTCATGATCACATGACCCACCGTGCGCGTACGTTACGCTTACGGTGCGCTTACGGTAAAAGTGCGCATGCGCGTAAACAAGACACGCGCTCGCGCGCATGCGTAAAACAGTCACTCCACAACTCTTCCGCGTAACGTGCACGTGTAGCGTACACGCCTACGCGCCCCACGCACAGTACGCTCAGCTACGCAAATTGCGTAACTATACGCAAACAGAGTAGATAAATTACGGACATTGCGTAAACCGTACGCTTACCGTACGCTTACCGTACGCGTACTAAAAAAAAAATATATATATTTTCTATGTTATACTAATATATCTTACCTGTTTGGTAAAAAAAAAAGAGAAAACTTGATATATTGCATATTTTTTTTAAAAAAAACATAGTGTTTTAAGAGAATAAAAAGTTAAAAAAAAACTTGTTTTTTTTTAAAAAAAAACACATTTAAGATAAGAATTTATAATAAAAAAATCATACAAAATCAATAAAAAAAAATATGGGAATCACATATGTTATAGGTAAGAATTAGCATTTAAAAAACCATACAAATTCACTGAAAAAACCATGGGTTTCACACACGTTATAGTTAGAAATTAGCATTTAAAAAACCTTGCAAATTCACTGAAAAAACCATAGGTTTCACACATGTTATAGTTAGGGATTAGCATTTAAAAAACCTTGCAAATTCACTGCAATGGAGCTTATTAGAGGTACCTAGTGGGATAGTTTGACCCTAGGGACCCCTGGGATTCAGGGGGACTTAATCTCCCAACTTAAAACGGCCACTGGGTGCGTTTACATAGTGGTGAAAGGAGGGGATGGGGCCTGACGAGACGTTTGCAAACATGCCCTGTGGCGGGTTTTAAGATGGTGCTTCCAGTAAGCGCCACTGCACTGTGTTTCAGAGAGGTGGCCCAGGCCATGCCCCTTTTTAGAGCTCTCTGCAATGCAGCTCTGTGGTGCGTACTGGAGGTACCTAGTGGGCTACTTGGACCTTAGGGGCCCTCACGATTCAATGGGACTTAATCTCCCAAATTAAAACGGACACATGGCGCATTTACACAGTGGTGAAGGGAGGGGCTGGGGCCTGAGGTGACGTGTGCAAACACGCTCTGTGGTGGGTTTTAAGATGGGGAAATAATTCCCCTTCAATCCTGAGGGACCCTGGGGCCAACTAGTCCACCAGGTGCTTCAAGTAAGCTCCACTGTACGGCGTTGCACAGAGGTGGTCCAGGCCGTGCCCTTTTTTACACCTCTCTGCAATGCAGCTCTGTGGTGCTTACTGGAGGTACCTAGTGGGCTACGTGGACAATAGGGACCCTCAGGATTCAAGGGGACTTAATCTCCCAAATTAAAATGGCCACAGGGCACGTTTGCAAAGTGTTCAAGGGAGGGGATGGGGCCTGATGTCACGTGTGCAAACATACCCTGTGGCGCATTTTAAGATGGGGAAATAATTCGCCTTCAATCCAGAGGGCTCCTAGGGGCCAACTAGTCCACCAGGTGCTTCCAGTAAGCGCCACTGCGCTGTGTTGCAGAGAGGTGGTCCAGGCTGTGCCACTTTTTACACCTCTCTGCAACGCAGCTCTGTGGCGCTTACTGGAGATACCTGGTGAGCTAGTTGGACCCAAGGGACACTCAGGATTCAAGGGGACTTTATCCCCCAAATTAAAATGGCCACAGGGCGTGTTGCACACGTCAGCTCAGCCCCCCTCCCTTCACCAGTGTGCAAACACGCCCTGTGGTGCATTTTAAGAGGTAGTTTTAATCCCTCTGCCCTATTATGTACTAGGGGCTTACAGAGGAGGTCATTCTAATCACAGGGGTACCCCAATGCACAGTGTTCCCTAGTGTATGTAGGTGTTTTAACTGTATTCTAAGTGTCTTTTAGCATATCAGTGGCTCTAGGACTGGTTAGTCAGAGTCAGTTACCACCAGTACCCATCTGAAAAAGTTGAGGGTACTGGATGATTTTGCAACAAGGCCTCTTACTGCTCCTCTGTTTGTTCTTTCTGCATGTCTTCCTTCTTCCTGCACTTTTCTTTGTCTTTGTGGACTTCTTTTGCTTCTTTCTGCATTTATTTTTCTTCTTTCTGTGTGTTTTTTCTTCTTTCTTCACATGTCCTACCTCTGTAGGCATAGTTAGAAACTAGCATTTAAAACACCTTAGAAATTAACTGAAAAAACATAGGTTTCAGGCACGTTATAGTTACAAATTAGCATTTAAAAAACCATTGAAATTCACTGAAAAAAAACATAGGTTTCAGTCACGTTATAGTTAGGAGTTAGCATTTAAAAAACCTTAGAAATTCACTGAAAAAACCATAGATTTCAGGGCTGTTATAGTTAGCTGGACATTTCACTCGTACAAAACCATTGAAATTCCTCCATTATAGTTAGTTCTGCTAACTATAACTCGCGCACCCGCAATCCACTGCTGATGAGGTCACATATTACATCATTCATGACATGCTCAGTAACATCACTGATGACATCTCAAATGACATCACTGATGACATCACTGATGACATCATCCACATGACAATCAGATACACCTCATCATACACTAGTATAACCTTTCATCACTCACTGTAAAATACAGAGTACCATATTTGAATCCATTGACATACCAATATAAGTTTCTAAAAACCCACTCAGTGAATCCTAGATCTACACACACATCTAATCACTTACCTATAGATTCACTCATACATGCGGCCAATGATCAATAGAACACAATCAAATATACTTATACACCTATATCGACATTACACACCAGCACACATCCTATTCACTTATGCAGTCATCCTACTCACTTATCCAAACAATGGATCATGCTTAAATTTAGTCAGCTACACACTTATACAAGCACCACTTCATGTATTCATATAGATAGTAACTCATACTTAGTGTGTTATAAAATCACTATTACAATTATACAGTTATCCATACAGTCACTCATACAATCACTGAGTCTTATGCATACTTATTTATATACAACAACTATCACATACACTGCCTTTTATTTTTCTAGTTTGTTGGACATGTACCATCACCACACCCATACAGATATTCACTCACCCAAACGACTGTTATAACATGCAGTCTTAACCTCATATACCTACTAATTCAACTATTCACACATCTTTGGGCAGTCACACACCCCCCACCGAACCACACACACATTCACTCTCCCATACAATTACTCAGTTAACTAATCAATGACTAATATAGACCTTCACGTAGCTAGTAACCAACTGGTGCATCAGTTTACACAACAACTGACAAAGTGATACAGATATTCACACAGTTTAATCACTATCCAATATATTTAGTGAGACACTATAAATTCGTAAAGTAAACAGTCAATCACACTGCTACTAAATCCTCCATCCAGATATTTATATATCCATTCATTCTTCAATGCAGATTGCTATATCTATAATACATATTTAAATAACGAACCAAACTACATTCACTGGATGATGTCATCTGTGATGTTATTTGAGATGTCATCAGTGATGTCACTGACCATGCCATGAATGATGCAATATGTGACATCATCAGCAGTGGATTGTGGGCGCGCGAGTTATAGTTAGAAGAACTAACTATAACGGAGGAATTTCTTCCTTTTTGGTTTTGTATGAGAGAAATGTCCAGCTAACTATAACACCCCTGAAACCTATGTTTTTTTTCTGTGAATATATATATATATATATACATACATATATAAACATATATTTAATCTGCATATCTATGTAAATACAAATATAAATGCATGCATACATATATATATATTTATACATATGCATGTTATGTACATGAAAGTTTGAAAAACACTATTAAAAGCAGAGCTAAAAAGCTACCTAATTACAAACAGAATTGCTTCAACTTAAACGAGGGCGAGACCTATTGCATTTTCAATGCTTGTTTACTTTGGTTCCATCAGTGTCACACATTTGCCATAAATTCTGAATGTTAGCACTCTAGTTGCTCATTAGATCACTGTAGTAAAGCTACTGCTCACCAGGGAAGTCTGCTGCTGGTATTGAAAGTGCATGTTTCAGTCTGCATGTCAGAATTTTTTAATGAAATAGAAGAGGATTTGAGAAGTCACTCAAAATGTGCCCTAATTTTTTTTTCTGCAGCAATAATCATACTTTCTATGGCAAAATGGACCCCCTCATTTTGTTCTTTTTTAAATTAAATGTTTTAAGAGTTACCACTTTATTCCAATCAAGATGGCTTCAGGTGTGCCATACGTTTATCATAAGTAGGACTGTTAGCGCTCTTGTTGTTCTTTAGACCACTCTGGGAAGCTGCAGTAGAGCACAAAATAATCAACTGACAGTCTCTGCCCTTGTTGGATGTACATGTTTTACTGAGAATGTCAGACTTCATTCTCACATGACTGAGAAAGATAATGTGAATTTACAGAAAATATGCTCTCAGTTTAGCTTATAGATCACCTTCCAAACCTCTATGGGAAAAGCATGAGAAAATAGTTTTCTCTCAAACATGATTCATGATATCCCAGCAGAAGGCTTTTTCACATGGTAAAATCACCTTAGAACACACCACAATTCCTAAAATGAGTATGGTACCATCAGCAAATGATTTATAATGTAACTAAAGTCTTAAAACCTTCTATTAACTGCAATGCTTTTTAATGAGGTGCTATCATGTATATTGGTCCCAAGATGGCTGCCAACACTTCTTGGATGAAGTGCTGACAGCCAATCAGATCTCACGATGAGATGTGTGGTTAGGCTCCACCCAGATATATCTATAATTTACTGAACGGATTTACACCATTTAACCAAAAGGCACGAGTGTGAACCAAGGGCTAGCTTTTTGCCAAATTTGGTGTAATTCTGTTCAGCAGTTTGGGCTGTAGCTGCGATTAAAGGTTTCTATGGAAAATTGCATGGGGAAAACACGTTTTGGGACCCCCCTTTTTTCTCAGCCCCCGCTATACAAATCACCCCGAGACTTTCAGGATAGGAGCGGACCGGAGTGCCCCACCAGTTTTGAAAATTTCACGAAGATTCGTCAACCGGCACCAAAGTTATTCCAAATAGAATGTTGCGGATTTCCTATGGATAATATGTCCTAGCTATAACTACCTACTGGCGACCGCCAGTAGGTAATATATATATATATATATATATATATATATATATATATATATATATATATATATATATATATATATATATATACCTGTACATGTGTATGTTACCTACTGGCGGTCGCCAGTAGGTAGTTATAGTTAGGACCACGTTTCCATAGGAAATCCGCAACATTCTATTTTGAATAACTTTGGCGCCGGTCGACGAATCCTCGCAAATGTTTCAAAATAGGTGGGGCGCTACGCTCCGCTCCTACCCTGAAAGTCTCGGGGGGATTCGTCAAGCGGGGGCTGAGATAAAAGGGGGGTCCCAAAACGCGTTTTTCCCATGCATTTTTCCATAGGACTTTTAGACAGGGCTACAGCCCGAACGGCTGAACAGAATTACTTGAAATTTGGCAGAGAGGTAGTCCTCAGGTCAAGGAAGTGCCTTTTGTAGGTTTGGTGTAAATCTGTTCAGTAGATTTTGAGAAAATAGCCTTTAAATCAATATATATATCTGAGCCAGCTTATGGTGCGCTTACGGTACGCTTACCGTACGCGTACGGTGGCGTGCGCGAGCGCGATTCTGATCGGCTCTTAGATCTTAGTAAACATTCGAATCGGCCGAAACCAGGAAGCGGCGGCCGCCATTTTCTCTCTCGCACTGAGAGTGATGATGAAAATACAAAGCACAAAAACATGTAAAGGGGCTGTTTAGACAGCTCCCACACACATTTTCGCTAATTTCGCCGATTACGCTTACAGTACGCGTACGGTAAAAAATGATATAAAAAAAAAAATTATCCACACTCTCCCCACCCCGTGTGCAATTGGTGGCCGAAGGCCACCAGTTGTGCATTGCTTATAACAGAATGACATAATCTATAATATTTAAAAAAAAAAAAAATTATCCACAATCTGTCCACCCCGTGTGCAAATGGTGCCCAACGGGCACCATTTGTGCATGGCTTATAAAAATTACGAAAAATTAAAATATTACCTTTCAAAACGAAGTGCATCATATGTCCTCCATGTGCGCACGGTGCGCGAAGCGCATCGTGCGTACATGGCCCATCTAGCGTAACGTGGGCACGCGGTGCGCGTAGCGCACCGCGTGCCCACCGTGCATGCACGGCACTAACTGCGTAAAGTGGGCACCGCGCGCTTACTGTGCGCGCATGGTGCGCGAAGCGCACCGTGCGCGCACGGAACGAACTGCGTTAAGTGGGCGCGCACGCCACGAATGGCGTAAAGTAACTTAGCATTTAAAAAACCGTACAAATTCACTGAAAAAACTATAGGTTTCACACACGTTATAGTTAGGAATTAGCATTTAAAAAACCTTGCAAATTCACTGAAAAAACCATAGGTTTCACACATGTTATAGTTAGCGGAAATTTTACTGATAAAAAACCAATGAAATTCCCCCGTTATAGTTAGTGCAGGCAACTATAACTCACGCGACCGCAATCTTCTGCTGATGACATATGTGTCTTTATGAAAAAAAAATATTTGTAATATATGTATAGCTAAAAATGTATGGAAGAAGACATGGGCAAATAAGTGTCTAAATACAGTATTAGCATCAGCAGAGGATTGCGGTCGCGTGAGTTATAGTTGCCTGCACTAACTATAACGGGGGAATTTCATTGGTTTTTTATCAGTAAAATTTCCGCTAACTATAACATGTGTGAAACCTATGGTTTTTTCAGTGAATATATATATACATACACGCACACACACACACATATACATGTATACAGACATATAGATTTGCCCAAAGGTGTCGCACTTACAAATTAATAATAGGAATTTGGTGGCAAGCTTTTAGCCCATAAGGGCAATGGACATGTTTGTATTAATTTGTAAGTACAACAGCCACAAGAGATTTTATGTTTCTACTTAAACTACATGTTGCATAATTCTATGCCCACTTGTTCACATGGTGTGAATAAAAGGTGACTGTTCAATCAGCATAAATATGGTGAAGCATTTCTGTTGCAATTGGGAAATGGCAGAATGTGAACAAGGATGTTTTTCATCCGAAATGTGTCAGGCATAATGCCTGGTCCAGTTATTCAGCTTGCCCCAATATGTTATATTTGGCTCAGTTACCTATAACTGCTGAATTTCTATGGTTTTGTGCGTGTGAAATCTGAGCCTAACTATAAGGTTCCTGTAACCTTTGGTCTTTTCAATGAATTTCTATGCTTTTTTTAAAATTCTATTTCCTGTAACTTTTAGTTTTTTCAGTGAATTTCTAAGGTTCTTTCATGTAATTTTCTGACAATAACAATCCTGTAAACTTTGGTCTCACTCTTTTTTAGTGAATTTCTACAGGTTTTTAAATTGTATTTCCTAACTGTAACCTGCAATCTTTGAGAGTGGGTGTGTAGGTTGCTCTATATGTCAGTCAATGGGTGTGTGAGTGTCTGTATAGATCTGTGAGTACCATTATGGGTGTGTGGTGGGAGTCTGAGTGTCCTTTATCCAGCAGGAGTCCAAAGTTTTGCACAAAATATCTACCCAATTGGATGTACTTTCTACTGGTTAATTAGTCATTGTTACCTCATTGGGTAAATGTATAGTGCGTATTCTACGCTGCAGCAGCAAAATGAACCATGAGGTAATGTCTCCAGTGACCTTGTGTGCATTTGAGCAATGCAATTGAAAACGAGACTGCAAAGAGGTAAATCTTCACCAAACAAGGCTCTTTCCTCTTAACTATATAAAGTAAGGGCTTCTTTATTTGGTGGACGTGTCCTCATGTTTCTTGGCATCAAGAACATGTGGCCCCCTCCTTTATTCTTCTAGGGTCTGCCCCGGGGAGGTGGAGGCCCCAGGTGCCAGAAATGGCCTGGGAAGGGGGGTCGTATGGTCACCTCCCCCTTTTTCTGCAATCGACATGGCCCTGGGGAGGTGGTAGCCCTGGGTCATACAAGGCCCTGGAGGGGGGTCCATGTGGACCCCTCCTAAAATCTATATTTCCGGGCCATGCCCGTGGAGGTGGTGGTCCCAGGGTCATAAACGTCCCCTTCCTTATATTTGCATATTGGTCTGGCCCTGGGCATGGGGCAGTCCCCGGGGCCCATATCAGCCATGGGGAGTGGGGCCATATGCACCCTCCTCCCCAGAATATAAATGCAAATATGCCCCCGGGACCTGACCCACTCAGATGCTAAAAAGCAAAGAAGCATGGAAGACTAAGGGGGTCATTACGATAGCGGGTGGTTCGCCACCGCCCGTATGGCGGTGGCGATCCGTCCGCTAAATTCCTCCACTGGCATGACTTTTCCCCCGCCACAATACGATGGACCGTCCACCGGTTTTCCGCCAGTAGGCAATCCGCCCGATTGCCTACCGGGCAGAAAAGCCCAGGAATATGGTGGCGGTGCATAGCAGGCACCGCCATCCATATTAGGATGATGGCGGAGAATTGCCTTTCCATGGCGGAGACTCCGCCATGGAAAGGCAGGCGGATTTGGCATTGGGTGCCTGTTGCAGGCCCCAGGGTGTTCGGGGGTGGGGGGTGCACATGGGGGGTACCTATGGTACCCCCCTGCATTGTCATGGACATGGTGGCAGGCATCTCGTGGTGCCTGTCACCTTGTGCATGACAATGCACACAGTGCATTCCCAGCATTGTGGCGAATGGTGCTGTGAGCACCGCCCTCCACAATGCTAGGAATGGAGGATGCCACCGCCACGTGGCGGTGGCATCCTAATTGCAGGTGTGGGACTGCCGCACCACTGGTGGCCGGCCGGTCCCAGCACCAATAGGGTGGCGGGCAGACTAAAGTCTGCCCGCCATCCTAATGGGCCTCAAAGCTTCTTTTTTTTATTCTCACACAAATTTGAGAATCTATTGCAATTTTCACATTAAAATTCTTTAAAAAATGCTCTTTGGCCCAGACATTGTCCAGCACCAGTTCTAGGGGGGCAGGGTAGTCCTACCCTGCCCCCTTTTCTTTATTTTGAGTTTTTGTTTGGGACATGGCTGAGTTAGAGTCCCAAAATGGCTGCCAATAATTTGTGGTTGATTGGTTGGCAGCCAATCAGGTCTCAGCTTGAGATCTTTTTGATTCACAGCGCCTCTAGACAGGCTTTTTTCTGGACCAAAGGCTACCTCACTGCCAAATTTGGTGTTAGTCCGTCCAGCAGTTTGGACTGCAGTCATGTCTTAAATCTCCCTGGGAATTAACATGGGAAACACACTTTTATTGACCCCCCCTTTTTCTCAGCCCCCCCCTTAATGGATCACCCCAAAACATTCCATACATAACTAGAATCAGGAGCTCACTGTTTTGAGGACATTTTTGACAATTCGTCAAATGGTGCCAAAGTTACAAGCAAGTCAAAATGAAACTAGGTCCTAACTATAAATACCTGATGGTGACTGGCAGTAGGTTTTATATAAATATATATATATATATATATATATAGACACACGTATATATAAATAGAATTGATATTAATATTGATATAAGAAATGTAACACTGAAAACACTAAATTAACAAATAAAATTACATTTAAATATTTTATCACTTAAAACCATAAAAAACAATGTAAACACTTCCCTTTCTTTTACTCTAATATTTTAACATAGGCAAACACACATTAAAATAACACTGTAAAGTAGCAAAATACATTATTTAAAAACAATGTAAATTAATTATTATATTATTTTATTATTTAATACATATCAAAGTTGTAAAGCCTGAACATTTGGTGATAATATCTTATAGATTACCAAACACATATCATGTAACAATGATTATAAAGTCTACGTCCTTATATGCAAGTCTAAGAACCTATGTTTAGCTGTACCATTCACCTATAAAAAAGGGTGTTGTAATATATGCATGCCATACAAAATACTGACATGCGCTACTTGGTTTCTAGGCATTTCAAGGATATCTATAAATGTAATCATAACATGCTAAACCCCAATTTTCCCAAATCTGAAAGAGTTAGTAACTGAGAGCTAACTTTAAGGAGATTGGTGAGTTCTTATACTATAAAGTTGGGTTCTAAGGTCCCGCAGGCCTTAACATTGAAGATGAACAAAAATGTACATTTGGGGGTTGTCTCATCTGTACATGGTTCATACAAAAATATGTGTAAATAAGATTTTAGTAGAGTATGTATCTGTGATCCATGTTTTTAGTTTTAACATATTTAACAGATATATTTTTTCACACTGGTTGTGGAGTCAAGACTACTTGTTCACTTCCCGAAGCTAAGATGTTTTCTGCTTGTTTAATGTATTTTGCGATCAATGATATGAGTTAAAATTTTGATAAATACTTATATTGTATCACATGCATACCAGGATAGGTACTGGTATTTATTTGGAGGGAGGAGTTCTGGAAAAAAGACGCTGATTGGGATGTTAATTTTTCCAACAGCAGCTGAATATTTTTGGACTGTATTCGAACAATGTTGGTCATTGGATGAACAATCAGAATATTTGGGTATTGTCTGCCACTTGATGTCTGGGTGTGTGTGTCCCATCTTTTTTACGATGGATTTATGATCTTGTTTCATTGGGGCAGTACACGATCAGCTGCTAACACTCACATTAGATTTTGTTTTTATGAGGGAATGGGACATGGAGTTCATGTACAGAAAGCTAATTGAGAATGGTACACAGTTTGACTCATAAATATCAACAATCTGGGAATAACCATAATGACTGATGTGGTAGTGAACTAATTTATTAGATATCCACTTAGCACTGGTTGTTATTCTATGCAAGGAAGCCCACCTGGGCTAGATCAATGTATGGTGGATTACTTAAGTCACTAGTGAGGTGCACATGTGGATATATATGACTACTACATTTGAATTGATTCAGTCTGATGATTTGCTTGTCTCTAACTATTGAGGAATTGGTTGTAGCCTACATGGGTGGGATTTTTGAAATGTTAGTTGCATAATTTACTCAATTCATGTTAAATGTACATAAGCTTATGAATCATTGGGCAATCCATCATGTCACCCATTTAATCCTGCTAATACTTAGACTCCTTGATGCACCCTATATTTGGTCACCTAGTGGTTCTTCAATTCGTAGTTCACCTCTTTACCATTACTCATATGCAGGTCCGTATAGCTGAAATACATAGGGTTGTTAGACGTGCCATAATAAACACTTGCTGTGCATTACTGTGATTCTGAAGTGTGCATGTTTGCCTGTAGTACTGTATAGAGCTTAGTCTAATTCATATAATTTAATAATATCCAACTTATTGAGCACAAATACAGAATTAAAAAAATCTACTATCCATGTAATGAGTCAAAACAATTAATTAGCTTTTTTTAACATTATCTATAAATAGTTAAAAACTATTTGCATAATTAATCAAATTAACAAACTGAAATTATGAAAAATTGGAATCAGTTAAAAAATAAATATTTTAAAATAGCCCTACCTTTTTCCCCTGCAAACACAACAACTCACCAATAAAAACATTATTTGAAATAAAATAAAAAATCTTTATATGTATTAGCAAATAGAAAAAAATTCACTTAACATAATTACACTTAACATTAAAGTAATAACAACCCATAACACAAAAACTAATTAGACTTGCAAAATGATTAAAAACATTATCATGATAACTATATTTAAAATAGTTATACAATTAAAAACAATATTACTACCTTAAATATTATGTCTCACAATATTCTTTATATCACAATATTTTTCTCACAATATTTGCGCCAACCAATATATTTTTTTTAAAATTTGGTACCTAGTCAAAAGTCAGTGGAACGTTGTACATGGCAAAGTTTAAGTTGGCGAGTGACAGGAAAGGAAGCTGAGTTTTGAGTGGGTATTGCATTGTCATGTAGTGTTCTTTAATGAGATGAGTTATCAACCCTTTCCTAAGTTGGAACAGCTTTGGAGCAGTTCTGAAGAATGCAGGTATGTTGTTGTTTTAGATCCTGGGTTCACTGATGGAAAAGTTCTGTTGTCTTTTTTCATTTTTTATTCTTCTATGTCCACAGTCTTATGGCTTCCTGGCTGTTGGTGTGCCAAACAAAAGCCACTAGAGATGGTGAGTCCATCAGCAACAAAAGAGGGATGCTGGTTGTGATGGCTTTGTAAAAGATGCAGCTAGTTTTGACGATGGTGCAGGCTAGCAAGGGGAGCCAATGGAGTTCCATCACAGTGAGGGTGATGTGATCCTATTTCTGCAGGCCCTGGATCAGACATGCTGCAGAGGTGCAGGATACTACTATAGGGTGCCAGTGGAGAGTCTGAGAGGCATTGCAAACAAGCAATATCAGGAGGCAGGGGTTAATTGTATCTGTGGTCAAGAGGGCATTGTCTACGATGTGGAAGGTGGTGGTCCCCATGCTGCAGTATTATCTGAAGCTAGACTTATAGTTGCACAGAAGGTGAATAGCATGTATGTGATCTTAGATTAGAACTAGACTGCTTTTTCAATTATCTTACAGGTGAATGCTAGGTGAGTGTTGGGCCGGTGGTTGGCAAGATATTTAGGGCCTATTGTAGGATTCCTTATGATTGGGAGAATCTGACTGGTCCTGTGAGCTTCTGAAAAGATGCCTTGAATGAGGGAGCATTGGCAATGTTAAGCAGGGGTAAGAGAGCATCCACACAGAGGGCGTAGATGAAGGATGATGGTAAGGCATCCTCTGCTTAAGAAGTTGCTTTGAAGGACTTGAATATGTCAGCAAGACTTGGAAGACACATGGCTTTGAAGGCTGACCATTGTGGGATTCTTCAGGAAGTGATGGGTGTGCTATATGAACTTGGATTGGTATAATCGATGTGCTGTCAGATCTTCAGATTGTTTCACTGAAGAAGTGGCTGATTGTTTTACACTTTTCTGTGGTATGAGGAAAAGGTGGGTCTGGCAGTGGTTTGATGCAGTGGCTGGTGATCTTGAACAATATTCTGCTTCTGTTGGTAGATTCATAGAAGGTGATGGTCTGGGACTTTTCTTTGGCTGATGTGATGAGCTGCCTGCACGTTGTGCAGATGGCCTTCAGTATCAAGAGGTCCTAGGGTGTTCTGTTTTTCTTGTTCTGCCCATGAGACCTATAGGTGAGATGGAATGTGGCGGCCTGAGTTGCAGAGAGAGAGGGAAATAGCATGCCAGCAGCTCCATGCAGTTGAATGTTACTTGCTTTCCATGTTGTTTAGTGCAATGTCAATCATGGACATAAAAGACATAACTCCCACTCCGATAAATATACAGATAATTCATCCTCTAACATATACCTATCTAAATTCGTTTTATAAACATAATCATAATCGTCTTCTGGATGTTGAATTTACAATAGTTCAATCATTTACAATGTTATCCTGTCAGTCCATAATCACATGCAATGGTAACTTGGATTTTAGTGGTCCAGCTAACTTCTATTTTACTGAGCCAAATACATCAAGTCATGTGCACCAGATATCCCACAGACAATCTTAAAACAAAGTGCCTCTTGTCTCAAAACATTGAACAGAAATAATATAAAACTTTTTTAATTACTGTCGCTAAAAATGATCTAATTGTACATTGTACTTCCACATTAGTCATTTAAACAAGTGCATCTCCAAATTTCTCCTTTAGCTCTCAGTCATGCTCACATGCACAAAGGCACTAAATGACTTTTGCGAGATCATACTGACTGTTATCTGAAACCGGGAAACATGACAAAAAACACAGTTAAAATACATTAAAACACCTTCATAACATCCATTTTCAAGGTGAGGAAAAGAACTGTTAATTTTATTTAAAATTCTATATGTACCAGAAACAAACTCGACCATAAGTTTACATGCAGCTCTTAATCGCAAATTAAACCATCAATAATATTAGTGTTGAGAGCAAGGATATACCTTGACTCTAACCTCCTCAATTCCTTTTTCCTGTCACCTCCTCTCAATCTCATGGGTACCTGATCCAGTGCACTATAATTCATTTTCATCGCCCCATGTAGATTATGAAAATTTCTTCCTACTGGTTAACTAGCATTGTTGTTTCTTGTTGCCCTGAGGTGATATAATATTGTCTTATGAACTGGCAACGTTGTGCTACCTACTTTCATCTTTGGGTACGGACATTTTAATATATATACAACATACTGACTCTTGCAGGATTTGACCTAACGGCGAGGGTAGTCAACCTTAAATCTGGGGAACTGGGTTTGAGTGTCGGCAATGAAGCTCAACATCCTGTGATTCTGGGCAAATCACTTACTCTCCCCATGACTAACAAAAAAATGAATGTGTCCTTGTGTAACACAACTGGTGCTCATGTGAAGTTCTCTAATACCTGATACATGCGGGTCAAGTTTGCACTATATAATGATGATCTTCTTAAATGGGGTAAAGATGTTGGTAATATGCTCCCCATGTTTGCATGCTTTACACATGTTACACTTCCTTGGGTTTTAACCATGTTTCAGATTTTTTCAGTTTTCACTTCCCTCCTGACAAAATGGTACCTCATGACTGTGCCTTCGTATAAGTAATTGAAGCCTTTCGTGTCAGACCTGTCCCTATAGCAGGATTACTCCTTGGCAGATGCCACTGTTTATTCAGTAACTTCCCCTTTTCACTTAGATATTGTACATTTAGCTTGATCCTGGACTTGCTCTCATACTCTCTAAACCTGGGCATCATTTATTCTCTATCTGCTCACACTTTTCATTGAACCTATATATTATTCTAAGGAGCTGTCCACAAGGGAAGCTTGGTATAAGAGGAGCTGGATAGAAACTTTAGCATGTAGGGTATGTTGCCACCACTTGGTTTCCTGTACCCTGTACCAGACAACTTTCCCTTCCAAACCTTAAAATGGTCATCTAGGAATTCCAATCCCTCAGCACTTATATTGCTAATGAATGTGAGTTTCAAGCAATTCTTATTGATCTCAGTGACAAGCATTTCTGCTTGTGCAACACTTCCCTTCCACAGAACAAACACACTATCAATACAGCAGACTCACATAACAATGTAGCTCACATAGTCTTACAGGTCAGGATCATTAAGCTCTTACCACTAGATCCTATGCAAATTAATATAGTTGGGGGTGAAGAAGGTGCCCATAGTTGCTCCCTTTTGCTGTTCAACCTATTACACACAAGGGTATACTTATGAAGACACCATTCATTCATCTGTAACATATCTTGATAAAACTTTATCGGTCAAGCCTAAGAAAATGTCTTACTGTTCTGGTACTATCTTATGGTGTATACTGGTGTATAAAGATGACACATCCAAAGTCATCAAGAGCATGTCACTGTCCTGGCGAATGTCAAAGATAATTTTCAGGAAATCTGAGGTATCTTTTATACAAGAAGGTAGACCCTCCATCAATGGCACAAGAACGCTTTCCACGTATTTTAATTGACCCTAAAATGTGCTTTCTTGTGCCACTATTATTGGCCTTCCTGAGGGCAGACTACTGTAATTAAACAGTCAATTGTGGGTAATCTGTCTCCAGGGACCTACATTTGTCTCAGCTAGTTTGTCGCTGAACTCTCTATTCAACTATATCACTTGTGTAGTCTTCTTTTACCTGTAGATAATATGCCTTCTCAACTCTTTTATAGCATTCAGCGTTTAAATATTGACTTTAAACTTCCAGCATATATAGATCAATGGGCCATAAAATTACATTGACCTATTTATGATACCTCCTTATAACGCAATCTCTGTTATTTCTCAGTTTAGTTTTAGTCTGTTTATAAATGCCCACTGAACTGTTACAATGTGTGGCCTGTCTCTTATTGCCTATGTTCATATGCAACTGGTACAGTTCTTTAATCACAAATTCTGAAAACACATCTATGGTATCATGTGCACCAGTGGGTACAAAACGTGGTGCTGGTTTAAATCTGGTACCCCCTTCTTCCTTATGGTATATATTCTCACTCTGAAGAATCATTTCCTCAATGATACTTTCAGTACCACCTCCACTTTTATTCTCCAATTTCAATTATTTCATCAAGTCTAGATTTGATATCAAAAAGTTGCTGTCTTCAGTATCTGTGATATCTCTCTGCATTGAACTTGCTAACAATGTTTTTGTGAAACTTCATTAGCTTTAGCTTCCTGATAAATGTATACAGATCTATTAGAGTCTGAACATAATCAAATTCTGATGTTTCACAAAATAATAGTCTCAAAGTAAGTATTTCTATTTCTGAATCTATGTTTCTTTTTGTTTAGATTAATTACTGTTTTGTCATCTCTGAATATTTCTTCATCCTCTTAGTTATCCTCATTTGCCCAGTATTTCCTCCTTCTGCTTTTAAACTCTCTTTTTTGTTTTCTTTTTCATTTTGTTTTCTTTGTCCCCATGGAGCTCTGTGATTTCTGTGACTCTCCAACCCCCAAAAGTTTAATTTGTCTAATATTGAGGTGCGACCTAACATCACTATACCATCTCTCCTTGTCGCCACCCCCTCATCAGAGTCTGAGCTTACATCTGCACTAGTTTCACACAAAGAGGTGTCATGTTTGCGCCTATTTCATTGCCAAACTTTGTGTCATCTCATGGTGTCAAATCTTTTAGCCAAAGTATAGATAGATCTAGCTTCTTTTATCATCCACCTGATCTCTCAAACATTTTTGAGTTTGTTTCACTTTTATAGTTTCCTCTAGTCCGTTCAACCACTCTATCATTTTTTTCTGAAATAACCCACTATTTCTTTATCTTCTTCCCTATCAATTTCTTTATTCAGTTCCTTAATTTGTTTGAACTATTCTTCCCTGTTAGTCTCAACGGTTGCCACCAGGCAGTTGTAGTTAGGTCAATGTTTCCACAGAAGATGCGTTTTTTGTGTTGCTAAGTAGGTTGGCACTGTTTGACAAAGTGTTCGCCTTTTGCTTAGTTTGTGCATAGAAAGTTTTGGGGTGATCCATTAAGCGGGGGGGGGGGGGAGGGGGTCCCAAAACACAAAATCCCCTTGGATTTTTGTAGACTTTTTTAATAAGGGGTACACCAAAACTGCTGAACGTAAGGAAACCAAATTTGGCTGGAAGCTAGATCTTGGTGCGTAGATTGTGATTTTTCTGATCTGGTGTACATCTGGGCAGTAGTTTTCTTGAAATTAAATATTTGTATAGCTGGACCGTGGGTCCGAGAGAGTGTTGCGAGACTCTTGCGGGAGCATCAGTTCAAAAATTGAGTGTTCGTATTGGCCCAGGGAGCATTTTTCCCCTTGAACCAATTTGCACCCACAAGAGTCAGACTCCTGCAGGAGTGATCGCTCTGATCGGCTGCCAGCAATATCAAAAACATTTTGCTGGCAGCCAGTACAGGACTCGGGGACTTAGTCTCCTGTCCTGATGTTTGAAAAAAAAACATATAAGGTGCCAGGGTAGGGATACCCTGCCCCCCTGGGCCCTGTGGGGGGGGGGGGACAGAAGGGGAACCTTCTAGGGCCAAAATTGAAAAAACAAACTGCCAATTATATAAATATATATATATTCCACAAACGAGGCAAACACATTCGCAGCCAAAAGCGGAGAGCACACATGGAAAGATGTTCAAGCTGGATGCTTTATTGTGCAGACCCCCCCTGACAGACGCGTTTCGCCTTACGGCTTCCTCAATGTCAGTTTCTTTGTGCTACATGAAAGTATTTAAAATAGCAATACATCACGTGTTGGCACTAAACATAAAAGACGGACTTATGCATCATTCGATGATCATGTCAGCCATCTTTAAATGTGCTATTTACATTAGTGCTATTACCATAGTGCTCAGTGCAATGTGCATGGTTAAAAACAACATGATTGCAATTTTTACGGGGTAAGAAAATTCATATGTACACATTTATAAACAATTTAGCATTCTAAGAATATAAGAATTGTATGCTAAAAACAAGATTATTTGTTTTTGTTTGTGTGTACTGGACATCAGCTTGATTCATGTATATACATCTATGGATTGTTTCCAATTCTAAATAGTTTAGCATTCTTTGAATTCAGAATGTATATGCTAAAAACAAAGTTAGTTGTCTTTATTTGTATACACTGAACATCAGCATCATCCCTTTGCATTCGTAATTGAGCCCTGAATGGGCAATCAAGATGTCAAGCCTGTTGGGAGTGCGGTGTCTTAAGCTTAGATGTTCCATATTTTGGTTAATGATGGAATTGGCTTGTGTGTTCTTCTTAGCTCGTTAATCTAAGTGCACCCACATCTCCTCATCGTTATTGAGCCCTGCAGGGGCTTTGGTTTAGAGGTCGATGATATATTTCGACTCCAAAGTCCGAAGCTTTCGCACCCTGTCTCCTCCTCTTGTTGTAAATTGAAACCACGATGTGATTAAGCATTTACTAAAGACATGAATTCTCCTGCCTTACACATGTCTCTTTCGTTATGTTGACTGAAGTTTGGACTCCATTTTGTATTGTCATGTCTCCACGTGCTCACCACGAGAAGAGTCCTATCTTCGTGTTAGTTGCTCTTGTAATCTGCCTAGTAACAGTCTATAAATAGTTCCTTTGTCTGCCTGGCGCATGCCCAGGCTTGACCACATCTGTTATCAGTTAGTTCTTGCTTGACCATGTTTTCGCGGGCTCAAGGAGTATGTCAGCTCCGCCCACATATTGATCTTGTATCGAAAATGTCCATAAAAGGTAACATTCCTTGCCTCATGTTGTATCCTCCCACTTATGAGCCCCTCTGTTGTGTATAAAAGGGGACCGTGTACGCAAGTTCTTTGTGCTACTCTATGCAATACTGAAGGGTATTGTATGGATTGTAGGACCACCCTTAAGGGTTAATAAACCTTGTCTTTGTACTTTGCAGTTTCCGTGCCAACTTCCTTATAGATTCCATTGCAGGAGAGCGAACCCTTGTGTCCTGCGGGCCTAGCTGGGGCCTGTATTCATCAATTGGCGCCCGTCACGTGGGGCTCATCGGCGACTCGGATGCTCGAAGGATTGGTCGCGACGAAGGTGAGGAATTTGGCCGGGGATGTGATCACTGCCAGAGGCACTTTAGTCCTGGCATCCCGAGGTTTTTCTTCCTTCCCTTCCGACCTGACCATCTGGGTGGCGCCGGTCCTCGACTGAGACCTCTTCTGTCGGTCCTGCCGTGACAGCCGTTTGGGCGAATTTTGGGAGCTTGGCAGTTGGAATCTGGACTCTTGATTGGTAAGAACCGTTGTACGGTACTTGCTCCGAGTTTTTGAAGCCTGGTTTGGCTATTTGAGTTTGATTTGTGATGACCGGTCATATCTTGTATTGATTATTGTGAGAATATATGCGTTGCAACACATATAGGCAGGTAATGTGGAGATATTTCTCCGGAACTGTGTAACTTTGAACGGCACAACGTTTAAGTGCCATTTTTTTGATAATACTGCATATTCTGCATTATTTTTGAGCATGCCTGCTTTTAGCGCACTCCGTAAGTGGTGCTGCTGCTTTGGAAACCGGTTAAACCTCGAGGAATCTGCTCCAGCTCCCCCAGAGGGGACTCCTAATAGGGATATGTATGTGAAGCATGGTCTTTCTTCCATAATGTACAGCACAGTATGGAGGAAATATACCAGAAAGGATCCTGAGTTACGGTGGCCGTTGTATGGGTCGTTTGATATGCGTAAGATTGAGTATGTGGAACAGTGTATGTGTAAACGGTGTGCTCGTCAAGACATGTTTGAATGTGTGCGATTATGGGTGAAGGAAGTGCGTGAGCGAGAGAAACGTGAGAAAGCGCTGTTTGATAAAGAGCAACGAAAGAATGATCATGTGTTAGCGCAGGAAGCAAAGCGTCGGGAGGAAAGAGAACAGACGGAGAGGCAAGAGAAAGAGCGTAGGTTACAAGTCTCGGGTCAATATGCTGTTCGTCAGTCACTCTATCCTGTCCTTAATAATCATGACGATGATTTTTATTTATTAGATCGTTCTCCGCCTCCTTATGTCGGCGCGTCTGCCCCGAGGCCACAAGATTCTGGATCGGGTTCGGGTAAGGTAGACACGCGGTCCATGTTATCGGCTGAGCGAATGGGTGAGCCTCGGCAAGTTTCCTATCGTGCACTTAAGGGCAAGTTATCCCTTGCTGAGTTGTTGGATTCTTGGGAGTTGTGGCAGGATAGAGAAAGGTTGTATTTTTTGGGCCACTTTTCTGAGGAAGTGATTGCTGCTTTCCGGAAATATTCCAGTATCTTTGAACCTGACGATGTGGTATTAGAGGCTAAAGCATTGCGTAATGGTGTTTTCTCTCCCTCTAAGGCGCCTGATGTGGTTCGGCGACTGTTTGCGTTGCGGGATGCGGCGAGGGACCTTAAAGAGAAAGCACGCCAACAAGTTGAGGAGGAGAAGCGGTTGGATTCGCGTACCGGAGATGGCCATTCATCCACCTCTCAGTCAGATAAGAGCGACCTAGTGCATGCTAAACCAATGCGAGAGGCGGCGCCTTTGTATGTTCCTCCTAAAGGAACAGGGACTAGCTCGGATATTACCTCCGCCGATGCTAAGGGATATTTTGTGTATAATTGGGTTTATACTCCCTGGCACAGGGCTGACGTCATGGCGTTAAAGAATGCGTTGCCTGATCCCCGCAAGAATCCAGCGGCCTTTTACGAAGAAGTCGAGGGGGCCTTGAATTCTTGTACTATGACCCTAGCAGATATAGATTTGTTCTTTGGGCTTATTTTACCACCAGATATGTGGCGATCTGTGCGGAAGGTGGATGATGTTGCCGCTTTTAAGGCTCGGTGGTCTGAACTTGAGGATGAGGATAGGGAGAGAAAGCCAGCGCAGAAACCACCTCAGATTATCTTAGATCTCCCTGCTGCTATTCTGGCTAAGTTGAAGACAATCATTCCCCCTAAAAAGATTGACTGGAATATGCTAGCCTCGTGCAAGCAGAAAGTCGATGAATCAGTTGCAGATTTCTTTACGCGCTTTGAGGAGACGTTTCATGATTTTAGTGGTCAGTCACTTACGGATGATACGGGTCGACACCTCTTTGCTGATAAATATGTGGCGAATTTATTACCGGCGATCGCAGCCCGCCTAAAAGCGAGTGAAAGTTCTTGGTCCACTGCGACCCCGACAGCCCTCCTGACTATAGCTCAGTACTATGAGCGCCAGGAGCAAGAAGCGAAGGGGCAGGAGGAGAAGAAATCGAAGGATTTAAAAACGAAGGTGATGTTAGCACAAGTATATGGTCCGCCCCGACGGGGTGTAAATAGAGGTAGGGGAGGATTTTATGGTCCTCCCTCGGGCCGATCTGATTTGAACAGGAATCAATGTGCGTATTGTAAGCAATCGGGACACTGGGCCAGAGATTGCCCGGCGTTGCATGTTTCGCGTCAGGGACACAATCAGGGTGGCCCGAGAGGTAGAGGGGGTTTCTCGAATTTTAGAGGGAATTCTAATGATCACGCTCGTTTTGACCCTGCCGGGCAGCAACGAGATAGGCCTAATGTTTTCGATCGACAAAACCAGTATCAAGTGTCGGGGATTGACCGTTCTGGGTACCATGATTTTCAGCATGCATAGGAATGCGTTGGATGGGGGTTAGAATCAGTTGAGGTGCCGGTTGATCAGAAGGGTCCTTACGTATCAGCTGAGGTTTTGGGTTCTACTGATCAGTTCCTAGTGGATACAGGAGCGACTCGTAGTGCGCTGTCTAAACAATTGGTTCCGAGGGCTCCCCCATCTGGCTTAACGGTTACATCGGTAGGGTTTGATGGTACACTCTCCCGAAGCCCTCTTTCGCGGCCCCTCACATTTCAGGTTGATTCTTTTTCTGCACCCTGTCCGTTTCTGCTTGCCCCGAACACGCCGGACAATATTATGGGCCTTGATATGTTGAAACACTTCAGAGCTACGATCCGCTGCTCCCCTGTTGGAGTGCGGGTGATATTAAATGACAATTACCCCCTGTCTGAACGGATGTGTGTGGTTGCAGAAGATGCTGTGTTAGCTACCCTCCCTTGTGCTCTGTGGGCCACCTCGGATACTGATGTGGGACAGATGGTGATTCCGCCTGTTCACATTAGTGTCCAGGAGGGGGCGGTGTTACCACGCCTTCCACAGTATCGTATTTCGCAGGAGGGGGAAGAGGCTCTTATACAGATAGTGCAGGATTTGATTAAGGTGGGAGTGGTGGAAGAAGTTCCCTATAACGTCTGTAATAGCCCGATTTTACCCATTTTGAAAAAGGATACGGATGCCAAAGTCTATCGGTTTATAATTGACTTGAGAGAAGTGAACAAGATCGTGATACCTCAGTACCCAGTGGTTTCTGATATCACGACGTTGCTTACTTTGGTCCCGCCTACGGCGACCACGTTTTCAGTTATTGATTTGAAAAATGCCTTCTTTTCAATTCCTATTCATCCCGATAGTCGATACCTCTTTGGTTTCACTCTAAATAATAGGTCTTACCGATTTTGTAGAATCCCTCAGGGTTACACGGAAAGCCCTAGCATTTACAGTCAAGCTTTGAAAAGACAATTGGACTCCTTTGTTCTGCCCGAGGGTGTCGCCCTCATTCGATATGTCGATGACATCTTGCTGGCGGCCGACACTCCGGAGTTGTGTGAAACGAGTACGTTGTTTTTGCTTTCCTTTTTGGCATCCCACAATCACAAAGTATCTCGGAAAAAGTTGCAATTCTGTAGACCAAAGGTGACTTATCTGGGTCACCTTTTGTCTAAGGAGGGGCGTGCACTCACACCAGATCGTGTCCAAGTAATTCTGGACACGCCGACGCCGTCCACGCAGAAGGACGTGCGTGCATTTTTGGGTCTCGTTTCGTTTTGTAGGCAATGGATACTAGGGTTTTCACACATAGCTAAGCCATTGTTAGCCCTTTTCACAAAAGACACACCTATTCCGCTTCCTTGGACGAATGAGTGTGACACTGCCTTTCAGAAATTGCGACAGGCTCTCTGTTCAGCACCAGTGTTAGGGACTCCTGATTATACCAAACCTTTTTCGCTGTATGTGCATGAGAAAGATGGATGTGCATTATCAGTTTTAGTGCAGATGCACGGCGACAAGCAGCGCCCTTGTGCATATTTTTCGGCTGTACTTGATCCTGTTGCCCGAGCATTGCCTGGTTGTTTTCGCTCGGTTGCGGCGACAGCTGTGTCAATACGCCAAAGCGAGGGAATTGTGTTATCTCACAAACTGTTGGTATTAGTCCCCCATGCTGTTGATGCCCTGCTTAATCAGACAAAGACGCAGCATTTGACCAGTGCCCGTTTAACGGGATATGAGCTGACGCTTTTGGCTCCTCATATTACGTGAAAGAGGTGCGTGACGTTAAATCCGGCCACATTGTTGCCATACCTTGAGACTCAGTCTGAAGCACGGAAAGCACATGATTGTATTCTTGTGACTGAGGAACAAACAAAGGGTCGTATTGATCTCCAGGATACGCCCTTTCCAGATGTAGATGGAGAACTGTGGGTGGACGGGTCCTGCCTGAAGCTACCAGATGGTACGACTTCAGCCGCGTATGCAATTACCACATTGCAAACAATAGTGGAGGCAGCACGCATACCACAGAAATCAGCTCAAGCAGCGGAACTGATAGCATTAACACGAGCATGTGAGCTCAGTACAGGATTGTGTGTGAATGTTTATACAGATAGCCGGTATGCCTTCGGAGTAGCGCACGATTTCGGCCTGCTCTGGAAGGAGAGAGGGTTTTTAACGTCACATGGAGTACAAATAATGCATGGGGAGTTAGTTCATAATCTTTTAACTGCATTGACATATCCGAAGAAAATTGCCATCATTAAATGTAGCGCCCATAGGAAGGTAGTCGATAAAGTTGGAGAAGGGAATGCGTTAGCAGACCGGGTGGCACGGGAGACTGCGATGCAGCCCGGTGCTACTGCCATGTATGTAGTGAAGTCGCAAGTAGAGAGATGGCATGATGCGAAGGAAGAAGTGCGAGAAGTGCAGAGGACCGCTTCTGATAAAGAACGGGAGCAATGGTCCAGTGAGGGAGAATTGGATGATGAGGGTTGCTGGAGAAATAAGCAGATGGATAGATGGAAATTACCCACGGCTTTTGTACAACCTATGGTTCAGATGGCACATGGGCTAGCACATGTTGGAGCTTCCGCAATTGTAAAATTGCTTACCCAAGTCTGGGAGCATCCAGAGATTGCTAGCACGGCAAAGAGGGTGGTGCAGACCTGTATGATCTGCCTGAGGTACAACCCAGGAAAGGGTACTCGAACCCCAGCAGGAGGATTTGTAACACCTACTGCACCCTTTGAGGTTCTGCAGATGGATTACATCCAGCTTGAGCGCTGTAACAATTTGAAGTATGTTCTAGTAGTGGTTTGTGCCTTTAGCAAATGGGTTGAGGCATACTCTACGAAAGACAATACTGCAATGACTACCGCCAAGATGCTGTTGAAGGAGTTCTTCCCTCGATATGGCGTTTGTAGACTTCTGTGGAGTGATAACGGACCCCACTTTATAGCGGATGTTATAAAGTATGTTTTGAAGGGTCTGGGCATCACCCAGAAGTTCCACGCAGTATTTCACCCTCAATCTGCAGGACTAGTCGAGAAGTATAATGGTACACTGAAGCTCAAGATCGCTAAAATCCAAGCTTCGACGTCTTTGACTTGGCCAGATGCTTTGCCGCTGGCGTTATTGTCAATTAGGTCGGTGCCGCACTCTCGAACCGGTCTTACACCGTACGAGATTGTCTTTGGACGCCCAATGAATATTTGGGGTCCACCAAAACCTAAGACTGTGTATGATGTACCTTGTGTAATGATGAATGATTATCTGGCACAGTTAACGGATAACTTGGTTTCTATTCATCAACAGGTCCGGGAGGCGCTCCCTGATCGGTCCACCGGTGAAGGACATAGTCTCCGGCCTGGCGATTATGTCATGATAAAAATCTTTGACAGGACGAACAGCCTGGAGCCGAGATGGGTTGGTCCTGAGCAAGTCTTACTTGCAACGAGGACGGCTGTGCGAGTTTCCAACAGAAAGAATTGGATCCATTCCCTGCACTGCCGCAAAGTACCGCCCGGATTGGTGGAGCCTGCTGTATTGACCGATCAACGAGAGATTCTGACCACAGAGAAAGGCCGTGCTGTGGAATCGAACGACGCTGAGGAGCTCTTTCCGGACCACGCGACTTCTGGAGGAAAGCGATATCATCTCAGGCCAAGGAAGTGAATCCTTCAGTATCGGGACATGTTGTCAGAATGGCCCTTGGGTTAGTGAAACGGAGAGCCAATGAGGCAAGGGGGGGGATCAGCCCTGCATTAGTGTAGTGACACCCATCTTGGCCCGTTGGTGAAGAAATCGACCGCTGCCTAAGGGGAAGAGTTCTGACAAACCTTTTAGTTTCAGGAAGATATTGATTCTTTATCTTGACATGGAGAAAAAGAAGATCCTTTGTGCAACAGGTTTTATGCTCACAGTAGCTATTGTTGGGATAACCACATGGTTTGTGGAGGATGTGACTCCTGCTCGAGAGTTACTTGTGTTGACCACTCCAGTGCCTGAGGAGCACTACTTCTATACCCTTCCGTATCAAGAATTGAAGCATCGTCAGTCTTATTTGAATAACACTTTCATCCAGATGTTGCATCATACCCACGTTGCCACGAATGCTACGAACTGTTGGATATGTGGTATGATGCCAGCTCATCAGAAGAAAGGAGGAATGCCATTTGTACCTCTTCCTTTCTCTCATAATGGCTCTTGTAGAGCATGGTACACTTTGCTTTTTGCCACCCGGAAACCCACAGTGGGACGATTACTCTTCAGACTCAATAAAGAATGTCATCAGGATAAAGATGGATATCCGCAAGCGAATGGGACAATTTGGGAATGGGAAGAGTATCGACCAGACAATGAATCGATTCCTTATATTTTCACGAACACCAGAGACACTGTGGGAAAAGACAGATTTGTGATTCAAGTGGCACAAGCTCAAGCGGACCTGTGTGTCCAGAGTGTGGGTTATATTCCTGTTGGTGTTAGTGATTGTATTACCATATTAAACATCGACGGGTTGAATAACAGTACCTTCTTAGCATCCCATAATACATACTTTGTATGCGGAAATAAAGGTTATTACCGTTTGCCAGCCGGTTGGTCCGGAGTATGTTATGTAGCATTTCTATTGCCTCCTGTATTTTTGGCACCTGCATCCTATCATAAGGATTTGAAGTTGTTAAATAATGTGACTGTAAATAGGTATAAGCGTACTCTATCAATTGATGACGTGGATCAGACTGACACCAGTCTGCAGCAGTACGTTGATTTTAATTTAGGATTGTTTTTCTTCGTTGGAGCTGCCCTAAATAGTAGGAAAGTTCGAAGATTAACAAGAGTGGTAGAGGCTGTGACAAACCAAACCGCTGCTGCTCTTGGGAATCTTACGGAAGAATTGCAGATTACCAGAATTGTTGCATTGCAGAATCGTATGGTGTTAGATGTTATGTTAGCTGATCGAGGTGGAGCTTGTAAAATTATCGGGAGTAGTTGTTGTGTGTTTATCCCTGACCACACACCGTCAGTCTATAATGCAATCAACAGGTTGCATAAAATTGCAGCTGAAATCCATACAGAAAACGGCACTTGGTCCTTTTCTGGATGGTTTTGGGCATTGATCACTGCTTGGGGTTGGAAGGTTTTAACTGGTCTCTGTATAATTATAGCAGTTCTGTTTTCTTGCTGCATCTGTGTCCAATGTGGTCCTTTGCTCTGTTCCTTATGTGTATCATTCTGTATTCCTGATAAGAAAGCTATTGCCAATGTCACTTATCAGAAACGTTTAGCTAAAGAAGTAGAAGAAATGATGACAATTGACATATACGATGATTATCCTAACAAATCGGATGTCTTCAGTAAATGCTGAAAGGGTCGTCTGTTGTAAATTGAAACCACGATGTGATTAAGCATTTACTAAAGACATGAATTCTCCTGCCTTACACATGTCTCTTTCGTTATGTTGACTGAAGTTTGGACTCCATTTTGTATTGTCATGTCTCCACGTGCTCACCACGAGAAGAGTCCTATCTTCGTGTTAGTTGCTCTTGTAATCTGCCTAGTAACAGTCTATAAATAGTTCCTTTGTCCGCCTGGCGCATGCCCAGGCTTGACCACATCTGTTATCAGTTAGTTCTTGCTTGACCATGTTTTCGCGGGCTCAAGGAGTATGTCAGCTCCGCCCACATATTGATCTTGTATCGAAAATGTCCATAAAAGGTAACATTCCTTGCCTCATGTTGTATCCTCCCACTTATGAGCCCCTCTGTTGTGTATAAAAGGGGACCGTGTACGCAAGTTCTTTGTGCTACTCTATGCAATACTGAAGGGTATTGTATGGATTGTAGGACCACCCTTAAGGGTTAATAAACCTTGTCTTTGTACTTTGCAGTTTCCGTGCCAACTTCCTTATAGATTCCATTGCAGGAGAGTGAACCCTTGTGTCCTGCGGGCCTAGCTGGGGCCTGTCTTCATCACTCTCTCATGTTTTTCTACCTGGTCTATACAGCAGAATTTGAGGAGCTTCCAGTTGCTCTGATGGAATTTTTCGAAATGGCGAGCAACGGTATAGGTTGCATCCTCATCTGTAATAGCACGCATGTGCTCGAGGATGCGTTTCTTTGTCGGGTGAATGGTGCTCCCAATTTATCGCTTTGGACAGGGGCATGTTAGGCAGTAAACTTTGAATTCAGAGTTGCAGTTGAGGAACTGCTTGATCATTCTGACAGGCCCAGGATCCCCTGGTCTGCCATAAAAGTTGGTTATTTTACTGCTATGTTTGCAGGCCTTACATCGTTTACAGGGAAAGAAGCCCGCAACGCTCATTCGATTTTTGACCCTCGGGATTGAGTTGTAATGGCTGTGGATCAGATGATCTTCCAATGAGGGACATTGTTTGTATGTTACCAGTGGGCGTGCTGGGAGGTTGTACTTAAAGATGTTATCTGTTTGCAGGATATGCCAGTTCTTTTTGAAGATCTGTAGAATACTGCTTGACTTTTCATTGTAGCTGGTTATCATTCTCACAGGGCCCTCCTGTATGGTTTTGCTTGGTCCCTTCGCTACCAGTAGGTCTACCCTGTTAATCTTCTCTACCCTGCTTTCTGCCTGATGTAAATCCGCATTAGTATAGCCTCTCTCTTTAAACCATTGCAGTGCCTGTTCTTTGGCCTGATTGAAACTCTGCACGGTGGTGCAACTGCGTTTAAGGCGCAATAGCTTCCCGAAAGGTATGTTTTTTATAAGGCTTTTTGGGTGGTGGCTTCCTGCATTTAGAACGGCGTTTACCGACGTAGGTTTCCTGAACAAACGGGTCAATAAAGTTGCATTTTCAAAATATACTTCCAAGTCTAAAAAGTCACAGAGGTGTCACTAATATGGCTCGTAAATCTCAGATTTAGATCATTGCTGTTCAGCGAGGCAAAATACTCCTCAGCCGAGGAGCGGCTGTCACGCCAAACAACAAAAAGATCGTCTATATATCTCAGCCATAGGGTTATCTTATCGATCCATGGATCACTCAGTTTCCCCCAGGCCACGTGCTTCTCCCACCAGCCCACAAATAAATTTGCGTCACTGGGGAGCGAAGCACATGCCCATCGCGGTCCTGCGTTGTTGTTGATAAAGAAAAAAAAAAAATATATATATATATATGCGGAAAAAAACAAATGCTACAGAGACGTTTTAGTTAGGCTCAGGTTTAGCAGTTATAGTTAGCTCAGCTAATTATAAATTGTGCCCTTGCAATGCACAGCTTATGACATCACATATTACATCACTCATGACATGGTCCATGACATCACCAATGACATCTCAAATGAGATCACTGATGACATCACCCAGTGACTGTAAGTGTTTTAAAAAAGTTTGTGACTGTAAATAAATTTACCAAGGTGTATTGGTGGTGAACTAGTGGGTGCATGAAGGCCTATATGGTTGATTCAGTACGAGCGTGACTGATTGTATAAGTGAGTGATTAGGTGTCTCAGTGAATGCCTGGGTGAGTGACTGGTTGTTTGAATGTCTGTATTAGTCTGTCACTTGGTGTCTAAGTGTCTATATGAGTAGGTGAGTGGTACGTGAGTTTCTGGATGGTTGAGTGATTGGTTGCTTGAGTACCTGTATGTGGGTCTGAGTGTCTGTTTGGGTGAGGGTGTCTGTGAGGGGCTGTATGGGTTAGTGAGTGTATGTGTGAGGGTTTGTATGGATGAGTGAGTGTGTGTCTGGCTGTGTCGGTGAATAAGTTCATATGTCAGTGGTATATAGGTGAGTAACTGGATACATGAAAGGCAGTATAGGTGAGATGAGGTATGTGACTGACTATGGGTGAGTGAGTGAATGTGAGAGTGGCTGTATGATTGACTGTATGGGCAAGTGAGTAGGTGTGTGAATATCTCTATAAGTGACTGACTCAGTGTGTGAGTGTCTGTATGGGTGTACAAGTGGATATGTCAGTGGCTGTATTAGTGAGTGAGTGAATGAGTGTATGAGTGGCTGTATGGGTGAGTGAGTGTGTATGTAAACAGTGAGTGGCTGTGTGAGTACTGGTATGGGTGTGTGAATGGGTTTGAGAATGGTATTGTGGAAGTTGGAGTGCATGTATGAAGGGCAATAGGGGAGTGTGGGTGGGTGTGTTAGAGATTCTGTAGATGATTTCATCAGTGATGTCATTTGAGATGTCATCAGTGATGTCATCAGTCATGTGACTCATGTCACTGAACATGTCATGAGTGATGCAATATGTGAGGCCATAAGCAGTGCATTGCGGAGGTATGGGTTATAGTTAGCTCACTTACTATAACAGCTGAATTTCACTGGTTTTGCATTAGTGAAACCTGAGCCTAACTATATTGTCCCTGTAACCTTTGTTTTTTTCAGTGAATGTGTAAGTTTCTTTTTATTCAATTTCCTAACTATAATGTACCTGAAACCTTTATTTTTTTCAGTGACATTCTATATTTCTTTTTAGCAGTAGTCACATGTGCAGAGTGGTAGAGAAAGGGGTGGGCCTCCGACCAGCTCTCTGGAATCCCACTGTGTAGGACTTAGAGGAGGTACCAGGAGGGCTTCTTGGCCCCCAAGGTTCCTCTGGAGTAAAGTGGACTTCAATCAAACAATCAATCAGGGGTTTATAAAGCGCACTACTCACCCGAGAGGGTCTCAAGGCACTGGGTATTGTGCCAGGAGCTGCATTTTCAGAGTGGTGGAGAAAGGGAGCATGGCTTCCATAGACCTCTGAGCGATCCCGCTGTGTGGGACTTACTGGAGATAACAGGAGGGGTAGCTGGCCTTCCAGGACTTCCACAAAGGCAGTTCCTTGCGCACTACAGGTTGGGGGAAGAAGTCCACTTTAGTCCTGAGGCCCTCAGTAGGCAAGAAAACGTCATCCCCCCACCAGTAGAGCACCGAGAGGCACATTTGCTGAGTGGTGGGGAAAGGGGGCATGGCCTCCAACCACCTTTCAGCAAACCAGCTGCTTGGGACTTACTGGAGGTCACATGAGGTCTTGTTGGCCCTTACGAACCCTCAGAAGTCAAGGGAACTTCATCCCCAACTAGTATTGCACCAGGAGCTGCTTTTAAGGACATCCTTGGGGACCAACTACCCCTCCTGTTACCTCCAGTAAGTCCCAACCAGCAGTGTGCTAGGAGGTGCGATTGCAGAGTGCAACAGAAAAGGGGCGGGCCTCTTGCATCCTTCTATAGCACTTTTTTCCTTCCTTGGGGGGGCCCTTCCCTGGGGACAGCCCTTTAATTTTATTATTTTTGTAATTTATGAAACAAAGGAGGGGGTGCGGGCCCCCTCCCGGGCATATTTCTGCCCCGGTGACTCCAACCCCCGGGGTCTGGCCTATAGTCTGGGTGCCCTGGTCCCACCCACAGCACCCAGACGCTTTGTTGGGATCTGCAGGGGGAGCCCAAAGGCCCCTGCGGTCCCTGCTTACTTGCTGCATCCTGCAGGAGCTGGCATTGCTTTTGGACTGAGGGAGCTGCTGACATGCAGCTCCCTCTGTCCAAAAGCAATTCTGCTCTGCTTTAAGCAAGTGAGAGCATTTTTTCTGCTCTTAATTGTTGAAAGCTGAGCAGTGTTTGCTATGGCTGCCAAGCTGTGATAAAGACCCTGAGTGGTCGAAATGCATTGGTGGAGCGATTGTGTCACTAATAAAAACCTTCAAACTTCAGCTCACTGAGAAATCTTTTCATGGGCTAGCGGTTGAGCCCCAACGTCAGTACCCAATGTTTAGCATGGCAAAAACTAAGGACCAAATTGTCTGTAGATAAAGTGTAGCTCACTGGTTAGAGGAGGCATACCCTGAAGCAGAGGTCAGACCCGGGACCAGGGTTCGATTAACGACGCGGCAGGGTCCGGAGCCCAATTGTCCACGGACTCGATAATTCTCGCTTCGGTGCCCACTCTAAGCACGAGTTCACACTATGCAGCTCTGGGCAACAAGCTTGCTTAATCTCCACAACGGCCCCCCCCGCGGCGGGATGCCTGGCTTTCACCTTGGGGATGCCCAGTACGGGTTATCTCACAGGGAAAAACCAGGACGGGTTCCCAATGCAAGCGCCGAGATGCCCAAGGGTAAGTCGAGCGCTATATAAGAACTCACATTCATTCATTCATTCATTCATATATATATATTCACTGAAAAAAAACATAGGTTTCAGGGGCGTTATAGTTAGCTTCGTATAGAACCATAGAAATTCCACCGTTATAGTTAGTTCAGCTAACTTTAACTCGCGCCCCCGCAATGCACTGTTCATGACGTCACATATTACATCATTCATGGCATGGTCAGTGACATTACTGATGACATCTCAAATGACATCACTGATGACATCACTGATGACATCATCCAGTGACTGTGCGTTTCTGTAATTTTTAAATATGTTTTATATATATTCCTAGGTGTATTGAAGAATGAGTGGGTGTATAAGTGTCTGAATGGGGGATTTAGGAGGTGCGTGACTGATTGTATAAGTGTGATTAAACATGTCTTACTGAATGCATGGGTAAGTGACTAAACAATGTGTGAATGTCTGTATCAGTCTGTCTGTTGTTGTGTAAGCTGCTGCATGGGTTGCTCAGAAGCTACATGAGTGTCTATATGGGTTTTTGATTGTTTGCCTGAGTATTTGTATGGGAGACTGAGTGTGTGTGTGGGTGGGTTGGAGGTGTGTGACTCTGTGCATAGATGTGTGAGTGATTGATTCACTGGGTGTATGGGTTCAAGAGTGCATGTGGAAACAGCTGTATGGGTGGGTGAATGTGTGTATCGGTGTGTTGGTGAGTGAATGGATGTCTCAGTGGTACATGTGTGAGTAACTGTATATGTAAAAGGCAGTATATATGAGTGATGGTGTATATAAATAACTACATGTGAGAGTGAGTGATTGTGAGAGTGGCTGTATGGATGAGTGTGATTATATAAGAGAGTAAGTATGCGTAAGTATCTGTATGAATTAGTGAGGTGGTGTGTGTATAACTGTATAGGTGAGTAAATGGGAGTGTGATTGATTCTTTGCATGACTGACTAGGTGTGTGAGTAACTCCATGGTTGAGTGGCTGTGTGTGAGTGTCTGAATAGGTATATAAGTGCATATGATAGTGCTATATTGATGAGTGACTGCATGTATAAGTGATTGTATAAGTAAATGAGTGGATGTGTGTGTAGACCTAGGAATCAGTGAGTGCGTATGTAGTAACTGGTATTGGTGTCTTGATGGTTTTGAAAATGGTAGTCTGTATTTAACAGTGGGTGCATCAAAGGCTATATTAGACTGTGAGGAGGTGCATCAGATTTTCACGTGGCTGATGTCATCAGTGATGTCATCAGTGATGTCATTTGAGATGTCATCAGTGATGTCATCAGTGATGTCACTGACCATGCCATGAATGATGTAATATGTGACGTCATGAACAGTGCATTCAGGGGCACGAGTTATAGTTAGCTGAACTAACGATAACGGTGGAATTTCTATGGTTTTGTACGATTGAAATGTCCAGCTAACTATAATGCCCCTGAAACATATGTTTTTTTCAGTGAATATCAAAGGTTTTATAAATGCTAATTTCTAACTACAATGTCCCTGAAACCTATATTGTTTTTAAGTAAATTTTAAAAAGACGTGCATACTTTTTGTAATGAAAAACTAACTGTAACAGTAGTCTGTTATAAGTTATAATTTAACAATGTTTAAAACTCAATTAGCACTAATTAACATATAAGTGTGGAAAAAGTGTGACGCAGCAGCTATGATACCTGACTTCGAACAACAGCGTTCACAGTTCGATTCCCGGCTCCAGCGGCACGTTAGCCAACCTCTATGTCACTGTGGGCAACACCTTGCTCAATCTTTCCTCAGCCCCCAAGCGCCGGCACACCTTTCTAGGGGTAACTGTACGCTTTACAAATGCTTGCATTTTTATAATTTAAAACCGTAGCGATGAGAAATATTAGCACGTTTTTTTTTCTTCTATTCTGAACGATATTTTTTTTTACGTCTTCTATTTAGAATTACGGCAATTAATAGATGTATCTAGTCATGAGAATGGAAATGACACAGTTTTTAAGTTCTCCAAAGTATGTACATATTAAGAACCTTATACGTGTTAGGATCGAAATCGAAATCGAAACCTTTACCGCTTCACATTTTGTAACTTTTACCAACACGTGCACAAGTTAAACAGTTAAAACGTGAGCACGTGTCAACTGTAAAACGTGACATCTTAAATAGGCGGAGCCACATCTTCCTTCCATAGACTACTCAATAACCAAAAAGTATATAAACCACACCCGTTGATTGATTAGTTTAGTGTTTGCGAGTTATTTACGCGTGTCCATTCAGTGACGCAGGTGCTCTTTTCTAGAGTCGGATTCTTCTTTTGCGGCCACAAAACATAATCCAGAGTTGTAAGTTGTTTGAATATTGCATAGTAGATACTTATAATACGCAGCTATTTGTCAATATTTAAACACTTGTATTTACAAAAAAGTGTTATTGGTTGTTTTTGCCATTTATATGTAACGTCAGCAGCTTGTTTTCAGAAACAGACAGAATACAGCAAACATTGTTCCTTTTCTGGCTGCTTTGAGCTCATATAGTGTGACTCTGTATATTATAATATTGACACCCTGCTTCACCTCAGGAGTGTTGGTGACCCGTTGGCGCGAAGACTAAAGATTTATATGTAACGTCAGCAGCTTCTGGTTCTTACTCTGTTTACCCCCCTGGGATCATACAGTGTGAGTATGTATATTGTAATATTCACATTCATACTGACCTCAGGGTAGTTTATCACCCGTCGGCGTGAACACAAAATATTTCGAAGTCCCGGAGAAAAGAAGCTTTGAATATATTCACCACTGGAAAATATTCTCCTTCTCTCTATAGAATATATAGGAATAGTAGTGTATATTCTACTACTATCCTATATGCTCTTAAAGGAGTACGTGATCTGTTAGCAGAGCAGTGAGCGACCTCTAAGCACTACGACAGAACTTTCCCGAGCTCTACAGAACAGAAATTGCAAAAATTTAGATTTTTTTATTGTGGTCCTTATTCTTGTTCTCCTGTGGAATACTATAAACTCACCCTGTATATTTTAATACTGTGACTTTATAGTAGTTCAAAGGGGTTGGAGATCTATTTGTGCGAGAAATTAACATCATATACTACAGTTATTTCCATTGATAACTTAGCATCTCACAGTCCGTAACACTGCTAATGTTTTATAAAATAGTAGTTGCTAAAAAAAAATTGTATACATAGTGCTTCATTTAAAATTTTATAAAGCGTACATTTCTATGTAATATGACGTCATTTGTGTTTACCTGGTTTTTGCTTGTTATTGTTGTTGTGCCCTGAGATGATGTAGTGCGGGAGTGTTTCTTGTAGCACTTCTTTTCTACTTACTCTAAAAGTAACTGATGCCCTTTGATATTAACAAGAATATGAGGCAACACTTTTACAAACTATATGCGACAAAAAAAGGGAGGGTGTGGCTACGCTTAAGGGATATTTTATGAATTGCGTTTTCATTTGTCACCTCTCTGATGTATACAGCTTCACTTTCCTAAGAAAGTGTATTTGTGATTGCTGAATAAAAACTGTTTCAAACCTATACTGACATTTTTGCAGCGCAACCACACCTCCCCGTCAGAAAAGTAAACACCACATTTTAAGTAAATAGTGCTCCTGGGAAGTATCCCACCCGTGGACTTAATAAAAAGAAGACCGAAACACACTCTGTTATTTTCCCGCCGTGATTTGTAGGCCCCACGCAAATTATATAAATGGCCCTTAAAATATATAAAAACAATTTTTACCTTCTCAGTCCCTGTCCACCATCTTGTGACCACTGTACAGAGTTAATAGTGTTCCTACCCTTCCCTCTACTACTTTTTTTCCAATACTCCTTTGAAGTGCATCACAAAATGGTTGACAACAGTGAACCGCTCCCAGCCAATAAGGAGCAAACTTGTACTTGGAACCCTTTAGCCAATAAAATGTCCATGGTGTTCCGCAGAGGGGGAGGGAATGGCTGCCAACACTTCTACAGTCACAACACACGCGCTAAGGTGTGTTGGAAATGGAAATGTGGGTCAACACTTATGGCCCTCTTGTTGGTACACTAAATTGAAGAGTGAGGCAGGGAATCGGGGACCCGGGAGAGGAAGCGCCTGTAGTCCCACTTTGGGTGAAGTGAAATTCCCTCTAAGAAACCTAAATATGGCTCCCCGGGTCCCGGCCTCCAATTCACTGCCTCACACTTCAATTTAGTGTACCGACAAGAGGGTCATAAGTGTTGACCCACATTTCCTTTTCCAACACACCTTAGCATGTGTGTTGTGGCTGTGCTACTCATGTGGCGTAATTTTGCCACTCACTTTCATTCACTTCCCTTTTTTGCACTAGGTCCTGACGAAAGCCCATTTAAATTTTTCACTGGGGCTGAAACATGTAGACCAACCCAGACAACTACGAGTCAAGTCACTCCGTTAGTTGTCCACCTTTACATTTTTAACATACCCTGGGCTGCCACAAATAAATTTACCCGGGAAGTATCACCAGAGGTAATTTTTAACAAGCACTTCACTTCAGCACACTTTCACACCACACCTGCTCCGCTGTAATCAGGCGTCGTAGCACAACCGGGCAGCATTCAGCCACCCGGTTGGGACCCCAATGATGAAGCACGACACTAACCAGGTTGGTGTGTGAGGGGTCTTTTATAATAACCTAATGGTTCTTTGGCACTGTAGACAATCTCCAGTGAGTCCAAGATCTCTTTACTCAGGTTCTGGGTACGTCCACATTGTTTAAGTGATTCTAATTGGGAATAGGGACGTTTCCCTTCATTTCCTCACTCTCCCTCCATTATTGTTTGACACCAGTGTATCACATGTCTCAGCTGTAAGTCTCTCCATATTCCTGACAGCATGCATGCATATGTCTGTACCTTTTGCTAGCAGCATCATATATAAAAGAAAAATCCAAATAGATGTATACTTGTGTTTTATACATCTAGCATATTCAGATACATAATACGTATCAGAATACATGTGCAAGTAGAGACATACCTTAGTCATTACACCATGCAGACCTTAAAACATGACAGACTGCACTTCACATTTGAAGCAGATAATGAAACTTCTGTAGTATATTTGACGTCTAGCTTTCCACAGACTCATATAAAGTAGTATAATAACTAATCCATCTCCTAACATGCCTTAAATCTCACTTTTGTGCTGCTGCTTCATCATTCTACGACTACACAGGGTGTTGGGCCTACCCAAAGCAATCTTTCACATGTCTCTGCTATAAGTCTCACCATCTTCCTAAAAGCATGCATACATAAGTCTGTACCTTTTGTTAGTAGCATCATATCAAAGAAACATAGAAATAGATGTATACCTGTGTTTCATATGTGTAGCATGTTCAGATGTATAAGACATATCACAATACATGTGCAGGTACATAAATACCTCAATCAGAAAACCATGCAGACCTTATAACTTGAGAGACCGCACTTCATATTTCAAAGAGACACCTAGATTTATTTAGTGCACTTCAAGTGAACTTTTCCAGAGACACTCACAAAGTACCATAATCACTAATTCCTCACACAACATATCTTAAACATTACTTTTCTGGTACAGCTGCTTTACCATTTTACTACTAGTTAGGTATGGAGCATAGCCAAAAAAGAAGCAGAAAGAAGCTAGGGAAGTGCAGACAGAGGTTAAAGAGGTGCAGATAAAGGGAGCAGGGGTACAGAAAGAGGCAAGAGGCAGGCAAAAAGAAGCAACAGAAGTGCAGAAGGAGACAAGCGAACTGCAGAAAGAGGCAAGAGAGATGCCGAAAAAGATAAGAGAGGTACAGAAAAAGGGAACAGGGGTACAGAAAGAGGCAAGAGAGGTGCAGAAAGAGGGAAGAAGGGTGCAGAAAGAGGCAAGAGGGATACAGAAAGAAGCAAGAGAAGTGCAGAAAGAAGCAACAGAGGTACATAAAGAGGCAAGAGGGGTACAGAAAGAGGCAAGAAAAGTGTAGAAAGAAGCAACAGAGGTGCATAAAGCGACAAGAGAGGTACAGAAAGAAGGAAAGGGGCACAGAAGGAGCCAAGAGGGGTGCACAAAGAAGCAAGAGCAGTGCAGAAAGAACCAACAGAGGTGCAGAAGGAAGAAAGAGGTGTGCTGAAAGAAGCAAGAGGGGTGTCATCATTTTTAAGAGAGGTGCAGAAAGAAGCAAGAGCAGTGCAGAAAGAACCAACAGAGGTGTAGAAACAGACAAGAGAGGCACAGAAAGAGACAAGAGAAGTTCAGAAAGAAGCAACAGAGGTGCAGAAGAAGACAAGAGAACTGAAGAAAGAGGTAAGCGAGTTGCAGAAACAGGCAAGTGAGGTCCATAAAGAAGCAAGAGCAGTGCAGAAAGAACCAACAGTGGTGCAGAAACAGACAAGAGGGGTGCAGAAAGAGGTAAGAGAAATGCAGAAAAAAGCAACAGAGGTGCAGAAAGAGTACGAATGTGCAGAAAGAGGCAAGAAAATTGCAGAAAGAGGCAAGAGATGTACAGAAACTGGGAAGAGGGGTGCTGACAGAGGCAAGGGGGATACAGAAAGAAGCAAGATAAGTGTAGAAAGAAGAAAGAGGGGTGCAGAAAGAAGCAAGAGAAGTGCAGAAAGAAGCAAGAGAAGTCCAGGAATAGGCAAGAGAGTTGCAGAGACAGGCAACATGGGTGCAGAAAGAAGCAAGAGAGGTACAGAAAGAAGCAAGAGCATTGCAGAAAGAACCAACAGAAGTGCAGAAGGAATAAGAGGGATGCCAAAAATTGCAAAAGAGGTACAGAAAGAAGCATAAGAAGTGCAGAAAGAACCAACAGAGTTGCAGAAAGAAGCAAGAGAAGTTCAGAAAGAGGCAAGAAGGTTGCAGAAACAGACATAAGAGTTACAGAAACAGACAAGAGGGGTACAGAAAGAGGCAAGAGAAGTGCAGAAAGAAGCAACAGAGATGCAGAAGGAGGCAAGAGAACTGCAGAAAGAGGCAGGAGAATTGCAGAAAAAGGTAAGAGAGGTGTAGAGAAAGGGAACAGGTATGCAGAAGGAGGCACATACAGAGGGGAGAAGGGTGCAGGAAGAAGCACAAGGGTGCAAAAAGAAGCAAGAGAGGTACAGAAAGAAGCAAGAGAAGTACAAAAAGAAGCAACAGAGATGCAGAAAGAGGCAAGAGGGGTGCAGAAAGCAGTAACAGAGTTGCAAGGGAGTTGCAGAACAGGCAAAAGAGGTACATTAAGAAGCAAGAGCAGTGCTGAAAGAACCAACAGAGGTACAGAAGTAGGCAAGATGGGTGCAGAAATTTACAAGAGATGTGCAGAAAGAAGCAAAAGAGGTGTAAAAGGAGGCAAGAAGGGTGCAGACAGAGGCTAGAGTAGTACAGAAAAAAGCAAAAGAGGTACAGAAAGAGTCTAGAGGGGTGCATAAAGAGGCAAGAGAGGTACACAAACAAGGAAGAAGGGTGCAGAAAGAGGCAAGAGGGGTACAGAAAGAAGCGAAAGGGGTGCAGAAAGCAGGAGAAGTGTGCAAAAAAGCAACAGAGGTGCAGAAAGAGGCAAGAGGGGTGCAGAAAGAAGCAAGAGAAGTACAGAAAGAAGCAACAGAGGTGCAGAAAGAGGAAAGAGAAGTACAGAAAGCAGTAACAGAGTTGCAGAAACAGACAAAAGATGTGCGAAACAGACAAGAGGGTGCAGAAAGAGGCAAAAGAAGTGCAGAAAGAAGCAACAGAGGTGCAGAAGGAGGCAGGAGAACTGCAGAAAGAGGCAAGAGAGTTGCAGAAACAGGCAAGAGAGGTGCAGAAAAAAGGAACAGGTGTGCAACAATAGGTAAGAGAGGTGCAGAAAGAGGGAAGAAGGGTGCAGAAAGAGTCAACAGTTAGGTATGGAGAATAGCCAAAAACAAAGCAGCAACCCTTCACATGTCTCTGCTGTAAGGCTTGCCGTCTTCCTGAAACCATGCATGCATGAGTCTGTACCTTTTGCTAGTACACCATATATAAAAGAAGCATACAAATAGATGTATACTTGTGTTTTATATGTAAAGCATCTTCAAATGCATGACACATATGAGAATACATGTGCAAGTAGAGGCATACCTCAATCACAAAACCATGCATGCCTTAAAACTTGACAGACTGCACTTTACATTTGATTTGGGTAGTAGTAGAGAAATCCTTTAGTTGTGCTCTGTCATTCTGTTGTGGATCTTGTGATGTCTTCTAAATGAAGGAATTGTGCAGTGTCTGACATATCGGAGCAATGCAATTAAAAGTATTTCTTTATTTATAGATGAGAATAGTTGTTTATAATTATTTTAATAATGTAAAATTATTTTTTGGAAACTTTTTAAACTTTTCTTTTTTGTAAGATATTCACCATTATTAGTAATAAAGATTGAACATGGCAAGAACAGATCAAAAGAAAAGACAAGAAAAAAACAGTACTATTTAAAGGAAACAGAAAAGCAGAAATTAGATGAAGTTCAAAATGTGACATTGAAGAAAAAGACTTCTGGCAAGAGAACTAAATAATTTGTTAAAAGACTTTTGAAGAATGTAATGAATTTTCAAAATGTGAAAAAGAGAAAGAAAAGTTGTACAACCAATCAGAAGGAAACGAAAAAAGGACATATTAATGGAAAATCAGGTTATGGGAATACAATCCATGTTGAAAGAATATAAAGACATTAGGAAGCAAATGTATACAAGTAGAGTTTTACAAAATGAATTGAAAGATTGTAAAAAATATATAGAAGATCAGCAGCTTACAAGAAAAAACAACAGATTGAAAGTATAGTAGAAAGAGCTTTCAAATTGAAAAGAAAATTATTTATAATGGTTTCGAAGAGAATGAAAACATTGAATAAAACAATGCACTTTATGAAGGAGAAAAGCAAAAGAAAAAGACTGGTTAATAGAAGTAACTTTTGCAAAATATTTCGGGTGAATGGAAGCTGACTTCTAGTACTGAGCCTATTTTTAATGAAGAAAGCTATTTTCAACAAAATACATTAGTTCATGCAGTTGATACCAGTGGTTGTTGTTATGAGATAAAAAATGGTTGGCCAATTAAAAAAGAAAAGATGGTTCCTAGAAAGGTGGAAGAAGTAATAGCTGAAGAAGTTCAAGAGAGACGTACACAAGCTCCAGTGTATAAGTGGGATTGTAGTAGTATTTGTAGTATATAACAGGAGTTCTTGATATATTATGAATTTTCTTACGAGATTATCCAAAAAAAGTGTTAAACAGATTAAGATGTTGCAAGGACTAGTTCCTTGTAAAGTGAGAAAATATACTAAGTTGCAGGGTCATTCTCTGGCTTGTCTTTCTAGAAAAGTGTGTCAAAGTGCTTTTCATCATTTAAGAATGTTAGCGGTACACCATTCAGAAATGCGGAAGTTAGTAAGAAGATTGTACTACCTAAAAAGGCCTGCATTATCTTTAAGTGAAATAAACACAGCTCTTTTGCATGGTTCAGTATCGGAAGTAAAAAAAAGTTTCTGATGATATACAGTTTAATTTCTTAGGTTCACAAGAGGAGTATACAGAAAGTGCGAGCTTGATAGGTGTAGGTGTTGAATAACAGGTGGAAGATATTACTACTGAGAAGTTTGCAGAAGAAATTACAAAGTTTAAGGTACTTTCATGTGAGAAACCAAACTATGTTTGTATTTGTTGTCAGCCTACTCACTATAGAAGTCCAACTAGGAATGTTGATCTATATTTAAAAAGTGAAAAGGAAAACAATGATAAGTGGGATCAATATGGTGCCTATTGGTTGGTGGAAGGTCATTTTGAGTTGGGTACTGATCAACGTATTTGGAAATATTGTTACAACAAATTAGAATAGAACAAAATGCCAGCTAGAGCAGTACATAACAACTTAGAGTTAGTAGCTATTCCTTTGGAACTGGCAGATTTAAATACATACAAGTCCATTCTTATTAAATCTATGTACCTGTTTCAGGCTATAGGTCCTATGGAGCCTAAAACAGGTAAACTGCCTCCAACAGATATATAATGAGGTCTGAAAGGAAGAGTTGTGTATTTAGCTTTAGATTTTAAGAAAAATATTGAAACTTTTTGTTTAGAGAGAGAAGAAAGTGAACCTGTAGTTATTTCAGTTAATGGTGTACCAACAAAGAATCGGAAAAAATGACAAGAGTTAGTAGATGTCACCAAACTTCAAAAGGCTACATTATAGCTTGTACAAAACAATATTTATTATAAAAATGTAAATGTGGAAGAACAAGAAATATGTTTAGAAGATGAAACAGAAATTTCAACTGGCCAGATAGAAAATGTGGACAACTCCAGGAGTGGATAAATTTATGAACATTACAGTATACATTCTCTACATTGAAAAGAAGTGATAGGAAATTAAATTATTTCAAATGAAGAAAGTGAAGGGCACTCCCATGAGTGTATGAGAAAAAAGTTTAGAAGCTTGTTGTTTTCCTCAGCTCTTCCCCATTGGAAAAGGTGGATGATCTGATGAACGACCACTACAGATTCCAGCTTCAGAATGCCGTTTGACAATATTGTACTCAGAAGATCCAAGATTTTGAATATAAAGAACTTATTAGGAATATGTGACAAGCAAGTGATGAACATTATGGAAACATTTTTCAAGATTTAAGAATTGGTGTTGTGACAAAACATGGTAAAGAAACTTTACAAAGTCGGCTACTAACAAACTTGTTTGCAAATGAAAACATAGCACCTGAAATAATGAACAAAAGAATTGGAGAAAAGAAGTCTATAGTTTGCGTAATGCCTACACTGCAAGAGTGTTCTACATTCAATCAAGAACTTTCAAAATTGGAAAAACAACCAATAGTGAAAATGGAAGCTATTGATAAAATGGAACATGAAGGAGTTACTATTCTTCTCTCAGAGAAATTACAGTCAAAATTGGATTATTTGGAAAAGTCTCTGTTTAAGACTGAAGGTTTAGAAAAGACTTTATATATATGTGTAAACTGTCGGGTAATTCTATGGCGTAATTTTAATGTAGAAGAAGGTTTAGTTAATGGAGCAATGGGAAAAGTTGTTGATTTTGTAAATGTAAGTGTAAGTGTATTCCATATATATTTCATCCTCTGTTTGAAATTGATTTGTCTGGACTTTCATATGCAGTGAACCACATATTGAAAACAGGAGCTCATCTTACACTTGTTTCTGCAAAGGAATTCTTGGACAAAGTTCAACAAAGAGATGATCATTTAGAATCTTTGTTAATTAATTTGATGGCGTGTCAATGTGGTACTAATGAGTATTGTTATCATCAACACGGAAAACTTAAATGTATGTTAAGAAACTTAGGTAGCCCTACGTGGTTTGTTACGCTTAGCTGTGCTGAGTACGCGCTGGACAATTTACTTGGATTTCTACGACAAGCAAATTCAAATGTAAAAAACATTGAATTGAAAACAGCTGGAGAGCTGTGTTCCTTGGATCCTGTGAATGTGTGCAGATATTTTAATCAAAGGTTTCAAGCTATGATGTATTTAATCTGCAATGAAAATAATCCACCTCTTGGAGAAGTTGCTGATTTCTTTTGGAGAAAGGAGTACCAAGCCAGAGGTGCTCCTCATATACACATGCTATTATGGATCTAAAATGCACCTAAATTTGGAACCGATTCTGATGAAACTGTTTTGTCTTTCATTGAAGAGTATGTTACCTGTGCCATTCCAAAAAAGGGAGGAGAAAACAGCTTGAGACAAAAGGAAGAGTCAATAGTTTTATGTCAGCAGTTAGGCATACTATAACTCCAAAATCTCCGAAGAATACATACAACATAAAAAGAACTGAAGATTCGAAGTATATTAATTACTACAATCCAGTGATTTTGACAAAGTGGAATGCAAACATGGATATCCAGTATGTTGCAGATAATTCAATTGCTTTTGCTCACTATGTTACGTCATAGATAATCAAATCTGAAAAGACAAAGTTGAAAGAAATGTGGGAAGAAATTTCACAAGAGAAGAGTTTCAGTAACACATTTTACAGCTTTAGTTTGAAAATGCTTTCCCATCGAGAGATTGGATCCTATAATGTTCAGATTGGTTGAGCTTTGCCAGTTTATATTCAAAGTTGAGAGGAATTATTTGGGTAAGTCTAGGTCTTGCTGCAACACGAAATCGAGTGTTGAAATCTCTACAAGAAATTGAATACTTAGCATTGAATGAACCAGAAAGTATAGATGTTGTTAAAACTAATATGTTGGATACATACTATCCCAAAAGGAGTCCACATCTGGAAAACCTATGTCTCCATGAAGTACTGCAACATTACAGCTCTAAGAGAAATGTTACAGAAAATATAAATGAAGCAAAATATGCAGTAATTGGATGTGATGCATGTTGGGTAAACCATGCCAAAGGGAATCTTATTAACCCCAGAACACTCAGTTACAAAACTTCAGATAAAAGGTAATTTTTCTATTAAGCACTTCTGCAACTCTTCAAACCTTGGAGTAGTGAAATGGCATTACTTGGAAATTTTGCCTGTTATGAAGATTCCTTTCATGCATATAAAGATAACATCAATGAATAATTTTCCCTACTTATTTGCAAATGTTAAATGAAGAGATTAAACAAGAAACTACTATTGCAGCTGAAATAGCGAGAGACAGTTCTCAAAATAGTCAAAGTTCTGCTCCACTAAGTCAAGATCCACTAGGACAACCAATTGTTGAAAATGAAGCAGCAATAGCCATGAATGATGTAGAAAGAGCAATGCAACAAGCACAACATGATAATATTGAGTTGGGAAACTTGGAAGAAGAACTAAATATTGAACAATAAGAAATATATCAGCAAGTGACACAACAGATACAGCATGGTTTACTGCATGAAAAAAACAAATGCCAATGCACATCATTTAAACCTATTCGAATGTACATCAGGGGTCAAGCTAGAACAGGACAAAGTTTCTTAATGAAAGTTTTAACCAGTTATCTAAACAAAAGTACTGAATCACATTTATCTTGTGTTGTTACAGCTCCAACTGAATTAGCAGCACACAACATTAAAGTGATTACTTTACATCGATCTCTCATGCTACTAGTTGAACATGAGAATAAATTGGAATATCACAAGCTATCTGGAGAAGCTTGTTATGAAGTTTCAAGAGTACTGAAGAAAATTAAACTTCTAATCATTAATGAGGTGAGCAAGGTCTCAAACGTAATGCTTGCCTTTGTACATTTAAGAATGCAACAGTTTTTAAAAACAGATTATGATGTTCTATTTGAAGGAAAACATGTAATTGTATTCGGCTATCTACAACAATTTACTCCTGTGAAAGGGCAACCAGTTTTTAAAACACTTGTCCATGAAGACACTAGGAAATCTTTGGGAGGTATTGAAAATGTCAACATTTGGTCTCATTTTGAATATAAAGAACTTATTAGGAATATGTGACAAGCAAGTGATGAACATTATGGAAACATTCTTCAAGATTTAAGAATTGGTGTTGTGACAAAAAATGGTAAAGAAACTTTACAAAGTCGGCTACTAACAAACTTGTTTGCAAATGAAAACATAGCACCTGAAATAATGAACAAAAGAATTGGAGAAAAGAAGTCTATAGTTTGCCTAATGCCTACAATGCAAGAGTGTTCTACATTCAATCAAGAACTTTCAAAATTGGAAAAACAACCAATAGTGAAAATGGAAGCTATTGATAAAATGGAACATGAAGGAGTTACTATTCTTCTCTCAGAGAAATTGCAGTCAAAATTGGATTCTTTCGAAAAGTCTCTGTTTAAGACTGAAGGTTTAGAAAAGACTTTATATATATGTGTAAACTGTCGGGTAATTCTATGGCGTAATTTTAATGTAGAAGAAGGTTTAGTTAATGGAGCAATAGGAAAAGTTGTTGATTTTGTAAATTTTCAGAACAGAGATGGAATTGAATTTTTGAAGATTAAATTTGATCAGATTGAAGATGTAAAACAGATTGGACATTGCGCTGTTAGTTTTTTGCTTGTAAAATACTTTCATGTGGAAAACAGTTTCCTCTTTCTTTAGCATATGCAGTAACCATTCATAAATCCCAAGGTTTAAGTGTAGACAGTGCTTTGGTAAATATTGGAAGTACAGTGTTTAAATAGGGCATGGCATACTTTGCATTGTCTCGAGTAAGAACATTATCTGGTTTGTACTTGATTGATTTTGATGAGAAAAAGATTAGTGCTGATGCAAATTGTGTAAGAGAGTACAATTGGTTAAGAAGACTTTATGCTCCTAACTTAGTTGAATATTCCGTATATGAGAAACGTGTAGTGTGCCCAAAACAGAAATTTGACAAACATTCTACTGAGATTCATTAAAAGAAAACAATTCAAGAGAATCATGAAGGTGCAAATAACATTAAAATGGAGACTGTTGATAATATTGGAGGATACCAGTCAGAAAATTGTTCAGGTATTTACTGCTATGCTAATATAATTGTGAATGTTATGTTTTATCTAGAAGATCTTCATCATGAAATTATGGACAATCTAGAAAAAAGATTCTGTTCTTTACTACATTATATTTTCCAAAAGTTGGTAATGGATAGAAGCAAATTCCATGCTGCTTCTGGCATTTGGCATCCTTATGTACTGGTCATTGAAATTTACACTGAATATACAACACGATGCACAAGAATTTCTTATGTTTATGCTTGGAGTATTGAAAGATGAAGGAATAGAAATTGAAAATGTATTTGGACTAAGTTACAGATGGGATCATAAATGTGAAGAGTGTTCATTTTCTTCTACCACTGAAATAGACACTGAACGATTCATATACTTGATGATACCAGATTGCAAATCAGTGTCTTTCAACAAATTAGTAAAAACAACTAATCAAGATATGAAATGTTCTATTTGTAAATCAGAAATGTTGTCAACATTATATATAGAAAGATTTAGAAAATATGTCATTTTAATGCTACAACTTTGTGAAGCAAATGGAAGAAAATTGGAAACCAACATAAAAAGAATTGTGTTAAGTCAAGTATCAATTTCAGGAAGAACATTTAAAGCAGTGGTTGTTATTTTCCATAATGGACCTACCACAACATCTGGTCACTATACTGTGTATTTAAAATAAAATAAAGGATGGACACATTGCAATGATGCCCATTTGTAATTCAAATGTAGGTTGCCTTACGAATTACCAAATTCATATCTGATATTTTTGATGCCAAAGTTTTGAAAACATCATTCGGCCTATTGGGAAGATGTGAACATGAATTAACAAGTTTATTTTGAATATTTTCAATACAAAAGTTTCAGATACATTATTCGGCATATTGGGAAGATGTGACCAACTAGTGTACGGATTATTGTTTGTGCTTATTCATATTACATTTGGAAAATTGTGTTTAGAACCAACTGGTTTATATATTTGTTCTTTATATTATACAAGATGTAAATGAGAGTGTACATTTTACAAAATGTAGTTGAGAGAAATAAAAGACTTAATGTAGTTGAAGAATGTAATTAAGAAACTGGAGATAGATAAACACATAGTTACACATGTTCTAAATAATGCTCAATGCTGATCTTCTATTTTTTACAATCTTGTTGATTATTTTTCCCCCCACTTTTGTATGAAGTTACTACATTGAAATCACTGTGTATGGTGAAATTCAGTAGAATCTGAGAACAGCAAAAAAGGAAAACTGAAACTTTTATGTAATTCTAAAATTATGTTGTGTTCTTAATAGTATAAAAATATATTCTATAACAGTTTTTCTTCTTCTTTTTTACAGAAGGTAATGGTGAACTTTGAAAAGATTTTAAATTCAGTTTACAACAAAACTACTGTAAAATAGTTCCACTGAGCTTTGTATCTACATAAGAAAAAAGGTAAGAAGGAATAATATAATATGCATACTAATGTGAAATAATGTTTAGCTCCACTTTTACTGCACTCATCCATTCCTTCAAACACTACCCATGCACTCATCCATGCACTTAGGCACTATTCCCACACTTATTCAATTTACCCAGGCACTACCCGTATACTGGTACAATCACCCAGGCACTACCCATACAGTCTTTCAATCATCCAGGTACTACCTGTGCACTCATGCAATCACCCAGGCACTACCCATGCACTCCTCCATGCACTCGGGCATTACCCACGTACTCCTCCATGCACCCAGGCCTTACCCATGTACTGCTCCATTCACCCAGATATTACCTCTGCACTCATGCAATCACCCGGACATTACCCATGCACTCATACAATCACTCAGGCACTACCCATGCACTCATACATGTACTTAGGCACTTCTGCTGCAATCATGCAATCACACAAGAACTACCCATGCAGTATTCCAATCATCCAGGCACTACCCATCCACTTGTGCAATCACCCAGCTACTACTCATGCACTCCTCCAATCACCCAGGCACTACCTATGCACTCATGCAATAACCCAGGCACTACCCTTGCACTCCTCGAATTCCCAGGCACTATCCCTGCAATTCTTTAATCACCCAGCCACTACCCATGCACTTCTAAAATCACCCAGGTGCTAACCATGCAGTTGTCCATGCACCCAGGCTTTACCCATGCACTCTTCCAATCACCCACACATTTCCCCTGCACTCATGCAATCGCCCAGGCATAACCCATGCACTTCTTCAATCACCCAGCCACTACCTATGCACTTATAAAATCACCCAGACACTACCCTTGCACTCATCCAATCACACAGGCACTATCCATGCACCCCTTCAATCACCTAGGCACTACCCATGCACTCATAAAATCACAAAGGCACTACATATGCACTAATGCAATAACCCAGGTACTATCCTTGCACTCTTCCAATCACCCAGACACTATCCATGCACTCCTTCAATCACCTAGGCACTACCCATGCACTTATAAAATCACCCAATCACTACCTATGCACTCCTCCAATCACTCAGGCACTACCCCTGCACCCATGCAATCCCACAGGCACTACCTATGCACTCATGCAATAACCCAGGCGCTATCCATGTATTCCTCCAATCACCAAGGCACTACCCAGCACTGCACTACTTCAATCACCCAGGCACTACCCCTGCCCTCATGCAATTACCCAGGCACTACCCTTGCACTCCCCCAATCACCCAGGCACTACCCCTGCACTCATGCAATCACCCAGGCACTACCCTTGCTCTCCTCCAATCAACCAGGCAGTAACCATGCAGTCCTCCAATCACCCAGACATAACCCATGCACTTATAAAATCACCCAGGCACTACCTATGCACCCCTCCAATCACTCACACATGACCCCTACACTTATGCAATCACTCAGACATTACCCCCACACTCATGCAATCACCCAGGCATTATCCATGCACTCCTGCAATCACTCAGGCAGTACACATGCACTCCTCCAATCACCCAAATATTACCCTTGCACTCATGCAATCACCCAGGCATTACCCATGCACTCCTTCATTCACTCAGGGAGTACCCATGCACTCCTCCAATCACCCAGACTTTACCCCTGCACTCATGCAATCACCCAGGCATTACCCATGCACCACTTCAATCACCCAGCCACTACCCATGCACTTATAAAATCACCCAGGCACTACCTATGCACTCCTCTATTCACCCATGCACTACCCCTGCACTCATGCAATCACCCAGGCACTACTCATGCACTTAGGCACTTCTGCTGCACTCATGCAATCACCCAAGCACTACCCATGTAGTCTTCCAATCATCCAGCCACTACCTATGCACTGTTCCAATCACCAAGGCACTACCCTAGCGCTCATGCAATCACCCAGACATTACCCCCACACTCATGCAATCACCCAGGCACTACCCCTGCACTCATGCAATCACGCAGGCACTACACTTGCTCTCCTCCAATCAACCAGGCAGTACCCATGCAGTCCTCCAATCACCCAGACATAACCCATGCAGATATAAAATCACCCAGACATTACCCCCACACTCATGCAATCACCCAGGCATTATCCATGCACTCCTTCAATCACTCAGGCAGTACACATGCACTCCTCCAATCACCCAGAAATTACCCTTGCACTCATGCAATCACCCAGTCATTACCCATGCACTCCTTCATTCTCTCAGGTAGTACCCATGTACTCCTCCAATCACCCAGACATTACCCCTGCACTCATGCAATCACCCAGGCATTACCCATGCACCACTTCAACCACCCAGCCACTACCCATGCACTTATAAAATCACCCAGGCACTACCTATGCACTCCTCTATTCACCCATGCACTACCCCTGCACTCATGCAATCACCCAGGCACTACTCATGCACTTAGGCACTTCTGCTGCACTCATGCAATCACCCAAGCACTACCCATGTAGTCTTCCAATCATCCAGCCACTACCTATGCACTGCTCCAATCACCAAGGCACTACCCTAGCGCTCATGCAATCACCCAGACATTACCCCCACACTCATGCAATCACCCAGGCATTATCCATGCACTCCTTCAATCACTCAGGCAGTACACATGCACTCCTCCAATCACCCAGAAATTACCCTTGCACTCATGCAATCACCCAGTCACTACCCATGCACTCCTTCATTCTCTCAGGTAGTACCCATGCACTCCTCCAATCACCCAGACATTACCCCTGCACTCATGCAATCACCCAGGCATTACCCATGCACCACTTCAACCACCCAGCCACTACCCATGCACTTATAAAATCACCCAGGCACTACCTATGCACTCCTCTAATCACCCATGCACTACCCCTGCACTCATGCAATCACCCAGGCACTACCCATGTAGTCTTCCAATCATCCAGCCACTACCTATGCACTGCTCCAATCACCAAGGCACTACCCTAGCGCTCATGCAATCACCCAGACATTACCCCCACACTCATCCAATCACCCAGGCACTACCCCTGCACTCATGCAATCACGCAGGCACTACCCTTGCTCTCCTCCAATCAACCAGGCAGTACCCATGCAGTCCTCCAATCACCCAGACATAACCCATGCAGATATAAATTCACCCAGGCACTACCTATGCAATCCTCCAATCACTCACACACGACCCCTACACTTATGCAATCACCCAGACATTACCCCCACACTCATGCAATCACCCAGGCATTATCCATGCACTCCTTCAATCTCTCAGGTAGTACCCATGTACTCCTCCAATCACCCAGACATTACCCCTGCACTCATGCAATCACCCAGGCATTACCCATGCACCACTTCAACCACCCAGCCACTACCCATGCACTTATAAAATCACCTAGGCACTAACTATGCACTCCTCTAATCACCCATGCACTACCCCTGCACTCATGCAATCACCCAGGCACTACTCATGCACTTAGGCACTTCTGCTGCACTCATGCAATCACCCAAGCACTACCCATGTAGTCTTCCAATCATCCAGCCACTACCTATGCACTGCTCCAATCACCAAGGCACTACCCTAGCGCTCATGCAATCACCCAGACATTACCCCCACACTCATCCAATCACCCAGGCACTACCCCTGCACTCATGCAATCACGCAGGCACTACCCTTGCTCTCCTCCAATCAACCAGGCAGTACCCATGCAGTCCTCCAATCACCCAGACATAACCCATGCACGTATAAAATCACCCAGGCACTACCTATGCAATCCTCCAATCACTCACACACGACCCCTACACTTATGCAATCACCCAGACATTACCCCCACACTCCTGCAATCACCCAGGCATTATCCATGCACTCCTTGAATCACTCAGGCAGTACACATGCACTCCTCCAATCACCCAGAAATTACCCTTGCACTCATGCAATCACCCAGTCATTACCAATGCACTCCTTCATTCTCTCAGGTAGTACCCATGTACTCCTCCAATCACCCAGACATTACCCCTGCACTCATGCAATCACCCAGGCATTACCCATGCACCACTTCAACCACCCAGCCACTACCCATGCACTTATAAAATCACCCAGGCACTACCTATGCACTCCTCTATTCACCCATGCACTACCCCTGCACTCATGCAATCACCCAGGCACTACTCATGCACTTAGGCACTTCTGCTGCACTCATGCAATCACCCAAGCACTACCCATGTAGTCTTCCAATCATCCAGCCACTACCTATGCACTGCTCCAATCCCCAAGGCACTACCCTAGCGCTCATGCAATCACCCAGACATTACCCCCACACTCATGCAATCACCCAGGCACTACCCCTGCACTCATGCAATCACGCAGGCACTACCCTTGCTCTCCTCCAATCAACCAGGCAGTACCCATGCAGTCCTCCAATCACCCAGACATAACCCATGCAGATATAAAATCACCCAGGCACTACCTATGCAATCCTCCAATCACTCACACACGACCCCTACACTTATGCAATCACCCAGACATTACCCCCACACTCATGCAATCACCCAGGCATTATCCATGCACTCCTTCAATCACTCAGGCAGTACACATGCACTCCTCCAATCACCCAGAAATTACCCTTGCACTCATGCAATCACCCAGTCATTACCCATGAACTCCTTCATTCTCTCAGGTAGTGTTAGACCCGGCCTCGTAGCATGGTTCTTCCTGTCCTCGCACTACCTAACCTGGTACCTGGGACCCCAAGCACACGGCCCAGCCGATCCTTCCCACCAGAACACACACACGCGACCCGGGCATCCCCGTCCATGGCCTCTCTCCTTCCGGCCACCCCGGGCACGCATGTCCACTTCATGCACCAAGACGGCCGCCCGGCCCCAGCACAACCCGGGCCTAGAGGCACCACTCCGGCTGGAGGACATCACGCTTCCAGGGGATGAGAGAGGGAGGAGCAGTTTCTATCGCACCTCTGAACTCCCCTGGGACGATGGGTTTCGATCGGCCCTCCGGCCTCCCTGAAGGCTGGCTCCACGCCTGCTGGGTGTCTGGGACTCCTCCCGACCCGGCCCTGAAAGGATCAAAAGACAATGGCAGGAAACCTCGACAAGCGACCCCCAGGTGACAAGACCCCTGCCTGCACAGACTCCGGACATCAAAGACGGGTCGACCTATAACAAGGGGTGCTCTGGGACTGTCCGGCAGATTCGCCTTGGAACATCTGAGCCCTGCTGAGTGACTCGCGGCTCCCTGAATATCGTAAGACCTCCGAACTTGTGCTTGAGCCCTGCTGAGTGACTCGCGGCTCCCTGAAGATCGTAAGACCTCCAATCTTGTGTTTGAGCCCTGCTGAGTGACTCGCGGCTCCCTGAAGATCGTAAGACCTCCGAACTTGTGCCTGAGCCTGCTGGGTGACTCGCGGCTCCCTGAAGATCGTAAGACCTCCGAACTTGTGCTTGAGCCTGCTGAGTGACTCGTGGCTCCCCCAGACTCTCTTTGGTCCCGCCGGACCCCCCGACGACAAGCGTATCCCCCAGCTCGAGGATTGTGAGCTGTCCGCCGGGTACGCTCCTGCATTTGATCCATATCCCCCCAAAGATTGTCCCGCTACCTCCTACCCCCGCCAAGACTCTGTGAGCCCACGCTCTGCTTGTAAATATCTGCCCTGCTGATCATAAAGATCCTACCACTTCGATTTGATAAAGCTTGAATCCTAAGAACCCTCGGTGTGGTGTCTCTTTGTCGTGTGGTGCCGAGTGTACGATCCTAGATACGAGATTCCTCCCCTGCGGAGTCTCCCGCCAGTGCCTGGCTACGATACTTTGAGGGTGGGTCTCAGGACAGTCAGGGCCCCCCTCCGGGCCCTCTGAGGTCACCTTCTAACAGGTAGTACCCATGTACTCCTCCAATCACCCAGACATTACCCCTGCACCCATGCAATCACCCAGGCATTACCCATGCACCACTTCAACCACCCAGCCACTACCCATGCACTTATAAAATCACCCAGGCACTACCTATGCACTCATGCAATCACCCAGGCACTACTCATGCACTTAGGCACTTCTGCTGCACTCATGCAATCACCCAAGCACTACCCATGTAGTCTTCCAATCATCCAGCCACTACCTATGCACTGCTCCAATCACCAAGGCACTACTCTAGCGCTCATGCAATCACCCAGACATTACCCCCACACTCATGCAATCACCCAGGCATTATCCATGCACTCCTTCAATCACTCAGGCAGTACACATGCACTCCTCCAATCACCCAGAAATTACCCTTGCACTCATGCAATCACCCAGTCACTACCCATGCACTCCTTCATTCTCTCAGGTAGTACCCATGCACTCCTCCAATCACCCAGACATTACCCCTGCACTCATGCAATCACCCAGGCATTACCCATGCACCACTTCAACCACCCAGCCACTACCCATGCACTTATAAAATCACCCAGGCACTACCTATGCACTCCTCTAATCACCCATGCACTACCCCTGCACTCATGCAATCACCCAGGCACTACTCATGCACTTAGGCACTTCTGCTGCACTCATGCAATCCCCCAAGCACTACCCATGTAGTCTTCCAATCATCCAGCCACTACCTATGCACTGCTCCAATCACCAAGGCACTACCCTAGCACTCATGCAATCACCCAGTCACTACCCATGTACTCATGCAATCACTTAGGCACTATCCATGCACTCATCCATGCACTCAGGCACTTTCCAGGCACTCATGCAATTACTCAGGCAGTACACATGCACTTCTCCAATCACCCAGGTACTACACATGCACTCATGCAATCACACATGCACTGCCCATGCACTTCTCCATATATTACACCTGCCGCAACTCATACACCACTTAGAAATGTGTCTATTTTTAACCAAATACGCAGTTCTAACAAGGACCAAATGGTTTTTTTTTTATAACTTTTTTTTTTTTTACTCTTTTTTGTATTTTTGGGTGTATAAAAAAAATCAATCAACAGAATGAACGGAGAAATCTTTTGAAACATTCTGCAATTAGGAAGTCATTGCAAAACCAACAAAAAAATATATTAACAATGATGGCTTTTTCGCAGCAACCACCGATTGCTCTCCATAGCAAAGAAGTTTTTTGCATTTTAAGCAACGCTGCTCAAGTCCTGTGCACTCCGGTACGATATGGGTTCTTTGAGTAGTGGTAGAACCTGATGAGGTGCTAGGCCCTGCAACCTGGACATCTTGTGATGCCTGTTTCTGAAGCTAACAACAATGTTGTTCGCGTGCAAGACATCATGGATGCATTGTCTGCAGGTGTTTAAGCATCCAAGATGTGCCAAACAAGTATTTGTTTTCTGAGCCACATGAGAGGACCTTGTCACAGATAGTGCACATCACCTTACGTGCGTTGATCTTCTTTTCACCAGCAGGTATTGAAGAAAAGGCCCATTTGATGCTCTTGTACCCCTGCTTCACTGGTTCTTCTTCTTCTTCTGCAGGATGCAGTTGAGCTGGATTTAAAGGTGCCATTTTTTGTTGATGTAAAAAAACACCAAAAAAATGCAAAAAGAAGAGTAGAAAACACAAGACCTGTGTCTCTGTAGATGTTGTTGGAAGAATGAAAAATTTGGGTGGGGTCCTTCAAGTTCTAGAATAAAAAGCTTCTTAGCCAAATAAATGCTTTCTTTTGAAGTCACATGGGATTCGCGCACCCAACGCGCAACCGGCTCGCACCTGACGCGATTCCCGAAAAATATATTTAACAATAATATATCTTTATACCAGAAGCAAATATACAATATTTACAATTGTGTAAATTAATCTCTGGTATAATATATATATGTATATATATGTTTATAAAATATTATAAACATACTTTTAAAACAAAATAACTTGCGGTGGATTAGCGCACCTGACGTGACCCAGGAAATATGTACGTGATGTTGCATTGGACCGATGCGGCTCCTGTAACTTTATTATAAGACGTTTAACATCCATATAATTTAGGTAAATATTATTTTTATAACTTATAGAATAAAGCACATTCAATTGATTTAATACATTTATATTATATATCATGTATTTAAAATTATTTTTTTTTTAAATGAGAATCGCATATCGTACGTGTATCATGCACGACTTAACCAATATGGCAGGAAAATTCTTGGATTCGCAGAACCGACCTTGACTGGTACATGATTGGTACGAGCATCTCACTTAAAAAAAAATGTAAATGCATATTTTAAAAAGGCTAAAACATCACATAATTTTTATAAAAAGTTAAATAATTTAGAAAAAGCGTTTTTTGGACATTAATGTTAGGAATTAGAATTTAAAAACCTTTGAAATTCAATGAAAAAGCCATAGGTTTCAGGGACATTATAGTTAGAAATCAGTATTTAAAAACCTTAAAAATTCACTGAAAAAAACATAGGTTTCAGGGACATTATAGTTAGAAATTAGCATTTAAAAAACCATAGAAATTCACTGAAAAAAACATAGGTTTCAGGGATATTATAGTTAGTAATTAGCATTTAAAAAACATGGAAATTCACTGAAGAAACCACAAGTTTCAGGGACGTTATAGTTAGTTGGACATTTTACTCGTACAAAACCAGAGAAATTAGGGCGTTATAGTTAGTTGAGCTAATTATAACTTGCTCCCCCGCAATGCACTGCTGATGACATCACACATTACATCACTCATGACATGGTCAGTGACATCACTGATGACATGTCAAATGACATCACTGATGGCATCACTCATGATATCATCCATGTGATAATCTGATGCCCTTCCTCACACCCTAATATAACCTTTGATACACCCACTCTAAAATACAAACTGCCATTCTTGACGCACCAATACCAGTTACTACATACCCACTCACTGATTCTTAGGTCTACACACATATCTACTCACTCACCTATACAATCACTCATACATGCAGTCACTCATCAATACAGCTGCTATAATATGCACTCATACAGACAATCACACACTGCCACTCACCCATAGAGTTACTCACACAGCTAGTCAGTCATGCAAAGAATCAATCACACTCCCATTTACTCACCTATACAGTTATACACACACCACCTCACTTATTCATACAGATACTTACACATACTTACTCTCTTATGCAATCACTGACACAAGCACACACTCATCCATACAGCCACTCTCACAATCACTCACTCTCACATATAGTAATTAATATATTCTAACACTCACATATACTGTCTTTCACATATGTCCAATGCTGGAGGACTACTGTAGCTCTGTCGCCATTAAGTTTGTTTTAAAACCACAATTTTAAATCACAGAATACCTGTTTTTAATCTTTGCACTTTGTATTTGGTTATCTGTGTTTGCTGAATCCAGCTCCACCCCGGTTCGTCACGGTAAGTGCTGATTGCACGGAGGGTATTGAGGGCGCTCAGAACTTTCTACACTTCCGGTGTTTATAGGCAGTTCTGGGTGTTGAGCAGGCTAGTTGCTCATGCTGCACACTCTACTTAAGCCTCTGACAGAGCGGATGCGGAGTCCGATGCTGAAGGACTATCGTTGCTCTGCCGCCATTAAGTTTGTTTTAAAACCACAATTTTAAATCACAGAATACCTGTTTTTAATCCTTGCACTTTGTATTTGGTTATCTGTGTTTGCCGAATCCAGCTCCACCCCAGTTCGTCACGGTAAGTGCTGATTGCACGGAGGGTATTGAGGGCGCTCAGAACTTTCTACACTTCCGGTGTTGATAGGCAGTTCCGGGTGTTGAGCAGGCTAGTTGCTCATGCTGCACACTCTACTTAAGCTCTGATAGAGCGGATGCGGAGTCCGATGCTGAAGGACTACCGTAGCTCTGCCGCCATTAAGTTTGTTTTAAAACCACAATTTTAAATCACAAAATACCTGTTTTTAATCCTTGCACTTTGTATTTGGTTATCTGTGTTTGCCGAATCCAGCTCCACCCCGGTCCATCACGGCAAGTGCCGATTGCATGGAGGGTATTGAGGGCGGTCAGAACTTTCCACACTTCAGGTGTTGATAGGCAGTTCTGGGTGTTGAGCGGGCTAGTTGCTCATGCTAAACACCCTACTGAAGCCTCTGACAGAGCAGATGCGGAGTCCGATGCTGAAGGACTACCATAGCTCTGCCGCCATTAAGTTTGTATATATATATATATTATCTACTGGCGGTCGCCAGTAGATAGTTATAGTTAGGATCGTGTTTCCATAGGAAATCTGAAAATTCTATTTTGAATAACTGTGGCGCCGGTTGACGAATCTTCGTGAAATTTTCAAAACTAATGGGGCGCTCCGCTCAGCTCCTATCCTGAAAGTCTCGGGGTGATTCATCAAGGGGGGGCCGAGAAAAAAGGGGGGTCCCAAAACGCGTTTTCCCCATGCATGTTTCCATAGGACCTTTAGTCGAAGGTACAGCCCGAACGGCTGAACAGAATTACTTGAAATTTGGCAGAGAGGTAGTCCTCAGGTCAGGGAAGTGCCTTTTGCAGGTCTGGTGTCAATCTGTTCAGTATTTCCTGAGAAAATAGCATTTAAATGCATATAAATATCTATACGCGTGCACCGTGCGTGCACAGTGCGCGCACAGTGCCGTGCGCGAGCGAAATTCTGATTGGTTGATAGATGTCAGTAAACATTCGAATCGTTCGAAATCAGGAAGTGTCGGCCGCCATTTTGTCTGTCGCACTGAAAAGGAAAGGTGGAAAAAAGGTGGAAAACGTGAAAAGGGGGCAGGGGAGAGAGTTCCTGAGCCCCTAGCCTTTGTTAGGGGGTCACAGAAGGACCCCCAAGTGTGAAAAAAACATTTTATTAATTATTAAAAAAATTGCGGGGTGCGCGCACGGTGCGCGCACGGTGAAAAACCTTGAAATAAATAAATAAATAATACATAGATAACTTAGAATTTAAAAAAACGTACAAATTCACTTAAAGAACCATAGGTTTCACACACGTTATAGTTGGGAATTAGCATTTAAAAAACCTTGCAAATTCACTTAAAAAACCATAGGTTTCACACAGGGTATAGTTAGGTGGACATTTCACTCGTAAAAAACCAATGAAATTCCCCCGTTATAGTTAGTTCAGATAACTATAACTCGCGCGACCGCCACTCTATCACAAGGATGATGTCATCAGTGATATCATGAGTGATGCCATTGACCCTGTCATGAGTGATGTAATGTGTGACGTCATGAGCAGTGGATTGCGGGCGTGCGAGTTATAGTTATCTGAACTAACTATAATGGGGGAATTTCATTAGTTTTTTACGAGTGAAATGTCCACCTAACCATAACCTGTGTGAAACCTATGGTTTTTTAAGTGAATATATATATATATATAAAACATATTTAAACTTTTTAGAAACACTCAGTCATTGGATGATGCCATCAGTGATGTCATTTGAGATGTCATCAGTGATGCCACTGACCATGTCATGAGTGATGTAATGTGTGATGTCATCAGCAGTGAATTACGGGGAGTGAGTTATAGTTAGCTCAACTAACTATAATTTCCGAATTTCTCTGGTTTTGTATGAGTGAAATGTCCAACTAACTATAATGTCCCTGAAACCTGTGTTTTTCTCAGTGAGTATATAGATATAAATACACACATTTACATTAAAATATATATAATATAATGTAATATATAATATGCATGTACATTTTGCTTTTGGGACAACCTCTTTTTCTCAGACCCAACTTGACAGATCACCAGGAAGGTACCTAAGTGGATGAGACTTGTTTTTGAAAAGGTTTGCCAAATGGCACCAAAGTTATTAACAGCCTAAAAATGGCTCTTCTTATGGAAACGTAGCTACAATGGAAGATATATATATATATATTCCACTGGGTCGTTATAGTTAGGACTAAGGGGTGATGATCAGTCAAGGGGGAGGCGGAGAAAAAGAGGGCACCCCAAAATCAAAATCTGGATGTATTTTCCATAGACTTTTATGAAAGTCGCTACTGTAAAAACTGCTGGACTGAATTCCACCAAACTTAGCAGGAAGCTAGATCTTGATCCAGTAAGGGTGTTTTGTGTAAATCCAAACAATAGTTTTTGAAAATGTAAGGCTCAAGTATATTTGTTTATCCGGACAGTTGGGTTTGAAGGACTCTCACCAAACCCATCAAATCCAATTTAAAATAGAGCATTCTGATTTGCATTTTTTTCCTTTTGGCCAACTCGCTCCTGGGGGAGTCCGGCTCCTAGGGGAGCAAGGGCCCTGATTGGCTGCCAGCAACATGAGACGAAATGTTGCAGGCAGGCATTACAGGACTCAGGGAATTAATCCTCTGTCCTGAGAGTAGTTAAGAAAAAAATATATAAGGGGGGATCTCGGAGAGTCCCCATGCCACAAAAATATTTTTGGGATTCCACGACATATATATATATATTAAAAAAAACAACCTGCATTTTTAATCCTTTTTCCTTTTATTTTTCCTTTTTTTGTTATTTTTATCTCACCCACTTACACCATTCCCCACACGTCAGGCACTTGCTGACATATTTCCTGAACCCCCCCAAATGGGTACCCCCTCACACAGTATACAGCATATTTGTAACAAGAGACATTGGTTTGGGATACACGATGGTCCGTGTGAGTGAAACAGGGATGCCTCTTTTTGTTTTGTTTTTCATTTCTTTCTGTACATAATCATTGGGACCGTAATTATGATGTGATCTGATAACTAGGAGTCAACATGGCTTGGAGGTTGACCCGAAACTTGGATGGGCCACATGGCCATGACTATGCAATCCTTTTTGTTTTCTTTGAATATCTAAGTTGTCTGGACTGAATTTACGTTTGCAGTAAGACGTATCAATCGAAATAGCGATTGCTCTGCACCCTAACAGGCCACTGGGCCACAATTTAACAAGAGAAAAAACAGGGTGGCGCATAATGCAATTAATTATCCTGTCACGATCAATGTCAATTATGTATTAACAATATGCAAAGGGTTTTTTTTGTGTTGCACAAATATCACACAAAGGCTGTCCTCTAAAAGCATAGAAACTGTAAGGATAGTATTTTCTCCATGTCTATACATCATGATGGTCCTTCCTTTATGTTTTGTAAATGCACTTTAAAATGGTGATCACTAGTGGTTGAACTTTGGTTTTGGGAAGAAGATTGTTTGATTGAAACGCATTGCCAGTAAACTTACCTGATTACATTGACCCTGGAGTGCGAGTCTTTATTCCTGTCATACTGAGAATGGGATATTTCATGCATATATATATATATATATATATATATATATATATATATATATATATATATATATATATATATATATATATATATATATATATTACCTACTGGCAGTCGCCATTAGGTAGTTATAGTTAGGACCTATTTTCCATAGGAAATCCGCAACATTCTATTTGGAATAACGTTGGCGCCAATTGACGAATCTTCGCGAAATTTTCCAAACTTTTGGCCAGCTCCGGTCCGCTCCTATCCTGAAACTTTCATGGTGATTCGTCAAGAGAGGGCCGAGAAAAAAGGGGGGTCCCAAAACGCATTTTCCACATGCATTTTCCCATAGGACCTGTTGACGCAGCTACAGCCCGAACTGCTGAATGGAATTACACCAAATTTGGCAAAGAGGTAGTGCTCCGTTCAGACTCGTGCCTTTTGCTTAAATGGTGTAAATCCATTCAGTAGTTCCTGAGAAAATTAGAGTTAAAAGGATAGATATATCTGGATGGAGCCTAACCACACATCTCATCGTGAGATCTGATTGGCTGTCAGTACTTCAGCCAAGAAGTGTTAGCAGCCTTCTTGGGACCAATATACATGATAGCACCTCATTAAAAAGCATTGCAGTTAATAGAAGGTTTTAAGACTTTAGTTACATTATAAATCATTTGTTGATGTTATCATACTCATTTTAGGAATTGTGGTGTGTTCTAAGGTGATTTTACCATGTGAAAAAAGCCTTCTGCTGTGATATCATGAATCATGTTTGAGAGAAAACAATGTTCTCATACTTTTCCCACAGAGGTTTGGAAGGTGATCTATAAGCTAAACTGAGAGCATATTTTCTGTAAATTTACATTATCTTTCTCAGTCATGTGAGAATGAAGTCTGACATTCTCAGTAAAACATGTACATCCAACAAGGTCAGAGACTGTCAGTTGATTCCTTTGTGTTCTACTGCAGCTTCCCAGAGTGTTCTAAAGAACAACTAGAGTGCTAACAGTCCTACTTATAACAAACGTATTGCACACCTGAAGCCATCTTGATTGGAATAAAGTGGTAACTCTCAAAACATTTAATTTAAAAAGGAACAAAATGAGGGGGTTCATTTTGCCATAGAAAGTATGATTAGTGCTGCAGAAAGAAAAATTAGGGCACATTTTGAGTGACTTCTCAAATCCTCTTCTATTTCATTAAAAAATTCTGACATGCAGACTGAAACATGCACTTTCAATACCAGCAGCAGACTTCCCTGGTGAGCAGTAGCTTTACTACAGTGATCTAATAAGCAACTAGAGTGCTAACATTCTGAATTTATGGCAAATGTGTGACACATCTGAATGCCTTCTTGATGGAATCAAAGTAAAAAACGGAAAGTATTTCCTACTGAGGAGACTGTAGTAAATGAGGAAATTAGGAAACTTGATAACAAATAAGTCTCCCAAAATGGCCACCAGAGACAAAAGAGCCCAAATGTAGCCCAAATATCACCCAGATGTAGCCCAAGTGTAGTCCAATGACAGAATGTCCGAGAGGGTTCTAACGAACAACTAGAGCGCTAACAGTCTTACTTATGACAAAAGTATGGCACACCTGAATCCATCTTGATTGGAATAAAGTGGTAACACTTAAAACATTTAATTTACTAAGGAACAAAATGAGGGGGTTCATTTTGCCATAGAAATTATGATTAGTGCTGCAGAAAGAAAAATGAGGGCACATTTTGACTTCTCAAATCCTCTTCTATTTCATAAAAAAATTCTGACATGCAGACTGAAACATGCACTTTGAATACCAGCAGCAGACTTCCCTGGTGATCAGTAGCTTTACTACAGTGATCTAATGAACAACTAGAGTGCTAACATTCAGAATTTATGGCAAATGTGTGACACATCTGAATGCCTTCTTGATGGAACCAAAGTAAAAAACTGAAAGTATTTCCTACTGAGGAGACTGCAGTAAATGTGGAAATTAGGAAACTTCATAACAAATAAATCTCCCAAGATGGCCACCAGAGACAAAAGAGCCCAAATGTAGCCCAAAAATCACCCAGATGTAGCCCACGTATAGCCCAATGACAGAATGTCCAAGAGTGTTCTTAAGAATAACTAGAGCGCTCACTGTCTTACTTATGACAAAAGTATGGCACACCTGAAGCCATCTTGATTGGAATAAACTGGTAACACTTAAAACATTTACTTTAAAAAGGAACACAATGAGGGGGTTCATTTTGCCATAGAAATTATGATTAGTGCTGAAGAAAGAAAAATTAGGGCACATTTTGAGTGACTTCTCAAATCCTCTTCTATTTCATGAAAAAATTCTGATATGCAGACTGAAACATGCACTTTCAATACCAGCAGCAGACTTCCGTGGTGAGCAGTAGCTTTACTACAGTGATCTAATGAGCAACTAGAGTGCTAACATTGAGAATTTATGGCAAATGTGTGACATATCTGAATACCTTCTTGATGGAATCAAAGTAAAAAACTGAAAGCATTTCCTACTGAGGAGGCTGCAGTAAATGAGCAAATTAGGAAACTTCATAACAAATAAATCTCCCAAGATGGCCACCAGAGACAAAAGAGCCCAAATGCAGCACAAATATCACCCAGATGTAGCCCACATGTAGCCCAATGACAGAAGTGTGCAAAACACTTATTTTTTGTGTATTTGCAGTTTTATATAATGCAGACTTGTCAGGTATTGGAGTGCTTTACATGAGCATTGGTTACATCACACAAGATCAAATTCATTTTGGTTGTAGACATGGGGAGATTAAGTGATTTGACCAGAATCACAGAATGTTGAGCTGAAGCAGAAACTCCAACCTGGTTCCCCAGTTGCAAAGTCTGCAGCTCTGGAAGTAACACCACATCCTCTCCCCTAAGTGCAACATTTAATCAAGTGGTCAACTGGATAAAAACACATAAAGATTACAAATAATTTAAAAGTTCTTTGTCGCTATTTGAAAACTCAGAAAATATGTCCTCATTTTAGTTTTTTAGAGCACTAACCATAATTTTGATGCAATTAGGACCCTCTCATATATGTAATTTCTAAAGGAAATGCTCTAGGTATTTCAGTTTTGATTACATCAAGATGACATCAGGCGTTCCACACTTTTGTAATAAATATAGAATGTTAGCAATCTAGTTGTTCATTGGGATACTGTTGAGAGGCAGAGGCCAGGGGCACGGACTCTGAAAATTTAAGGCAGGTAGGAGAGTGCAGAGGCAACAATTTGACCACACTGGGCAGGCAGGAAGGGCAGTGGCAACACAACAGACTATGGAGGGCAGTGGAAAGGGGGCAGGGGCAACAAACCAACAATACAGGACTGGCAAGAGAGGCTGTGGCAATATAATAGCCCATTGTGGGCAGAAGGAAGAGGCAGTGGTAGTACAACCATACTTGCCAACAGACCCGTTTCAGCCAGGAAACGTCCAATGTTTTTAAGCTCAAATGGGCTTTATTTGATCTGTCTCCTGTCTACAATCTCCTCTTTTTCAATGTAACTCAAAGGGGAAAATCAATACCCCAGTTTTTTTTCAAAATCTCCCTCTTACCAAGTTCAAAATGTTCACAAGTATGGTACATTGGATCATGGTAGGCAGGAGGAATTGGGGTAGGGACATGGACTCGGATAACAGAGGACAGGAGGGACATGGAGAGGTGCACCAAACTGACCCTACAGGGCAGGCATCAGGGTTTGCAGCAGCACAATACACCACACAGGGCATGCGGGACGGGAGTGCAGCACAACAATCCATAGAAAGCAATAGGGAGGGGACAGGACCATGCACATGGACAACAGAGAACAGAGGGGAAAGAGGCAATGGTAGCTAGCTGACCATAATGGACAAACAGGAGAGAAAGCTGCAGCATAACAGACCATAAAGGGCAGGAGGGACAGATCAGGGGCATTACAATGGAACAGACAAGCCAGGAGGGAGGGAATAGGGGTCTGCACATGGAAACAGGGGGCTGGGGGCAAGGGGCAGGGCAGGAGCAGCAAGATGACCATGGAGGTCAGGCAGGATGGGCACTAGAAACAAGACACACCATGGAGAGCAACAGTGAGACTATGATTGCATACACACAGACCATGGAGGGAAGGTGGGAGGGGGTCAGGGGCAGCTAGCTGACCACACAGGGAAGGTGGGAGGGACCATGGCAGCACAGAAGACCATGCATGGCAAGCGGGAGGGTTAGTGGCAGCACAATGGCTATGATGGAAGAAGGAGGGTGCAGGGGCATGCACAAAGGACCATGGAGGATAGAAGGGAGGGTCAGGACCTGGGCACAGACAAGAGAGTTCAGGGGAAGGGGCCTCACAACAGACCGCACGGGGCAGGCAGGAGGAGCAGTTGCAGCACAACAGACCAGGGAGGGCAGAAGGGTGTGGCAGTAAAATGGACCATGAAGGACAGGAGGAAGGGGATAGGGGCATGGCATGTGGACAGGCAGGGTGGAGGTGGCAGGGACAGGTTACCGTCATCTGACAATGCTAGACAGGTGGGAGGGGAGTGGCAGCTCAACAGAACACTCAGAGTAGATAGGAGTGGCAGGTTCATGGAACATGGTGGGCAAAAAGGATGGAGCAGGGGCATGCACAAAGACATCGGAGAGCAGGGGGAAGGAGAATAGGGGCAGCAAGCTAAGCACATAGGCTAAGCAGGAGGTCAATGATGGGCCATACAATTGGGCAATGGAGGGCAGGAGGAGTGGACTGGTACATCATGCTAAATGGAGGGCAGTGGCAGCAAATCAGACCATGCATGGCAGGAGGGAGGAGGCTAGTCCATGGATTCAGACAACAGAGGATAGGGAGGAGGTGGATGGGGCAGCAAGCTAACTGTTCAGAGAAGGTGGGTATTAGGAACTTTATTGTTTTTAAAATGTGTGTCTGTGCGAACTACTTAAAATATGAACAAGTATGCAGCATAATCTCACTTTTATTCAGGAAGAAGAGGACGTTTGTGACTGTGACTCTGGGCTCACTTGGCAGAAACACCCTCTGACCCTCCACCCCCATCGCAAAATGTAATGCCCATGAAAAGGGTAGGAGGACGCAGTGTTATATAGAACATAGTCCTGAGAGCACGATTGAAAATCAAAACTAGATATAGTATATGGTATAAACTATGCACCAAAAAGTGTGATATCAGATGAACCGGGGCGTGAAATACAATATGCAATACATTGTGCGCAATGACAGATTCATTGGAGAGCGCGAGATAGCACAGGCACTAGCGCGTGCTATGCGATATGCGCCTTGGAGTGTAATATGCACAGGGCAGTGTTGTGTAACCTAACTAGTCTCTAAAGTTGTAATATAAAATATGTGCTGGGAAGTGTAACGTTGCATATGCACTATGACAAAGATATGAATCCCAGATTGTAATATGTATGGCATAGCGCTGTGTGTTATAACATAGGCATCGAGGAAGGCACGTTAAATGGGGCAATATAACCCGTGCGAAGGCAAGTGTGGCATGACATATTCACGGGGTGGTGTTACAGTGCACATAGGCTAGAGAGTGTCATAGCATATGCACTAGCTTGTGGAATACACCACAGTGGTGTGTGGCACTCGGCGGGCACTGGTGGGTGTAACACAGCATTGGGCTCAGCCAGGAGCACGCTGTGACTCTCAAGTGAGGTTCGTCTCCTTTCCAGAGAGTAAAATAAAAAGTATTACACATCCGGCGGTGGATGTGTGTTTTATTAACCGTGAGGGAGGTTTCTTGAATAGTTTGGTCGAATTTTTGTCGAATCCCCTTTGAATCAGTTGGTGTGCGTGTGTATTAAAGGTGCCTGTCAATAGCTACCCATGTTTGTATAAATAAACGACAAGGGTGTCTACTTGGAGAGTACCCACCGGCGGGGGCACCGGGATTAGGCACTGTAGGCCGTCAGACACGTCAGAGCTTCACTAGTGGTGTAAATACATTCCACGTGGGTTCAATGTACGCATAGTCGCCTTTTAATGAACATCACGCAAATCGTCATGGTGATAGGTACATACGGTTTGTCCAACATGTCCTAGGTGTTACTATAAATATATTTTTTAAAAATATAATAAAAAACAAAGGCCAGCCCCGGGGGATGGGGTCCCCGGGGCCATAAGTGGCCTGAGGAGGGGGGCAACGCAGCCCCCCTCCTAAAGATTTTTTTTTTTTAAAAAGCCATGACCCAGGGGTTGGGGTCCCCCGGGCCGATTAAGGCCTTGAGAGGGGGGCCATGCAGCCCCCTTCCAAATGTATTTTTTCAACCAAAAAAATTAGGGTGCAAGCTCTGGGGGATAGGGTCCCCAGGGCCAATAAATTAGAAAAAGAAGGGGGGCCACACAGCCCTCCTTCTTAAAAAAATAAAATAAATAAAAGACCGGCATCGCGCAAGAGGCCATGCCCCCTCCTTGCACCACCCTGCAAACGCGCCCCCTGGCCAGTTGTAAGTTGGGGAATTAAATCCCCTTCAATACTGAGGGTCCCTGAGGGCCAACTAGCCCAACAGGTATCTCCAGTATGTGCCAGGGAGCTGCGTTGCAGACAGGTGTTCTGAGGCTATGCCCCTTTTAACACCTCTATGCAACGCAGCTCTGTGGCGCTTACTGGAGGTACCTAGTGGGCTAGTTGGACCCTAGGGACCCTCAGGATTCAAGGGGACTTAATCTCCCAACTTAAAACGGCCACAGGGTGTGTTTACACAGTGGGGAAGGGAGGGGACGGGGCCTGAGGTGACGTGTGCAAACACGCCCTATGGCGCATTTTAAATTGGGGAAATAATTCCCCCTCAATCCTGAGGGCCCCTGGGGGCTAACTAGCCCACCAGGTGCTTCCAGTATGCGCCACTGAGCTGCGTTGCAGAGAGGTGGTCCAGGCTGTGCCACTTTTTATACCTATCTGCAACGCAGCGCTGTGGCGCTTACTGGAGGTACCTAGTGGGCTAGTTGGACCCTAGGGACCCTCAGGATTCAAATGAACTTAATCTCCCAACTAAAAACGGCCACAGGGCGTGTTTACACAGTGGTGAAGGGAGGGGACGCGGTCTGAGTTAACGTGTGCAAACACACCCTGTGGCACGTTTTAAGTTGGGGAAATAATTCCCCTTCAATCCTGAGGGACCCTGGGGGCCAACTAGCCCACCAGGTGCTTCCAATAAGCGCCACTGCGCTGCGTTGCAGAGAGGTTGTCTAGGCCGTGCCCCTTTTTACATCTCTCTGCAATGCAGCTCTGTGGTGCTTACTGGAGGTACCTCGTGGTCTAGTTGGACCCTAGGGACCTTCAGGATTCAAGGGGACTTAATCTCCCAACTTAAAATGGCCACAGGGCGTGTTTACACAGTGGGGAAGGGAGGGGACAGGGCCTGAGGTGACGTGTACAAACACGCCCTGTGGTGCTTTTTAAGAGGTAGTTTTAATCCCCTGCCCTATTATATACTAGGGGCTTACAGAGGAGGTTGTGTTAATCACAGGGGGACCCCAACGCATAGTGTTCCCTAGTGTATGTAGGTGTTTTCACTGTATTCTGAGTGTCTTTTAACATAGCACTGGCTCTAGGACTGGTTAGTCAGACTCAGTTACCACCAGTATCTGTCTGAAAAAGTTGAGGGTACAGGATGATTTTGCAACAAGGCTTCTTTCTGCTCTTCTGTTTGTTCTTTCTGCACGTTATCCTTCTTCCTGCACTTTTCTTCATCTTTGAGGACTTCTGTTGCTTCTTTCTGCATTTCTTTTTTTCTTTCTGTGTTTTTTCTAGGCCTGGGCGGCAAATTCCGTTCCGCTCGTGGAATTTGCGGAATTTAGGTAATTTCGCGTTCCGCGGAGAACGCGGAATTGCCCAAAATTCTGCTTTTCGCGGCTTCGCAGAATTTTTGCTTGTTCGCGATCTCAAAATGCGTGTTCGCGAGATGTTTCCCCCCGAGCACGCAAACAGCAGTCGCGAACAGGAAAAAAGCATCGCGAACAAGCAATTCCGCGTGTTCGCCGAATTTCTGCGTGTTCGCGGAGATTTTAAACCATTTCGCGGAGATTTGCGTAACGCGACTACGCAAATTCCGCCCACCCCTAGTTTTTTCTTCTTTCCTCACATGTCCTATCTCTGTAGGCATAGTTAGAAATTATTATTATTATTATTATTATTTGGAGTTTTATATCGCGCACGGTTACCCTAGAGCATCCCAGCGCTATTAGCATTTAAAAAACCTTTGAAATTCACTGAAAAAACCATAGGTTTCAGGCACGTTATAGTTAGGAATTAACATTTAAAAAACCTTAAAAATTCACTAAAAAAAACATAGGTTTCAGGGGCGTTATAGTTAGCTGGACTTTTCACTCGCACAAAACCATTGAAATTCCCCCGTTATAGTTAGTTCAACTAACTATAACTCGTGCGCCCGCAATGCACTGCTCATGACGTCACATATTACATCACTCATGACATGGTCAGTGACATCACTCATGACATCACTGATGACATCTCAAATGACATCACTGGTGACATCACCATTTTAGGGATAGGAGTCCAACTGCCTTTCCTACGGGAACCTGGATTCTGTCGGAGTTGGCAGTCCTAATGCCGACCTCTGCGCTCAAACCACTGGTATTGTAATTCTGCAGTCGGACCGATGCCCAGGGTGTAGGGCGGACTGCCACTGATGACCTTCGTGATGACCCCCTATATTAGTGAAAACAATCTTAAAAAATGATAATATTTAAAACGATATTACTGCAGAAAACTTTATTCTTATCAACATATTTGTGCGTCACAATACTTGTGTTTCGCAATATTTAATTTCAAATATTTCTGTCTCCTTATATTTTTAACTCACCATTTTGTCCAAACACCAGTTTAAAGTCCTACTCAGCCATTTATACATCGGAGTGCAAGAAACAGAGTGCTTTATTCGACCTGTTTTTGAGTGTTGGATGGTCCTTTACTGAGCATTCATTTTACATCATTACACCTTCAGAGAATTGCAGATTTTGTTCCTTTCTATTGGGCCATTCGAGTACCAGCTTAAAATAGGGTTGCTGATAAATAAAAAAATATATATTGCAAAAACAAACTTAACAATGTTTAAATATTGAAATTGTGTGTAAATGTAGGTGAGGAGTGACAGGGGATGGGTGAGCCCATGACACAGCTTTCACTAGCCAGGGGTGTGGTTTTTAGCCAAAATACATTTTTGTTTGGGGCTGTATTTTCAAAGTGATTACGTTGTCAAAAAAATATAATTGACAATATGGTGATTGAATGTTACTCAAACTATCACATATGAGGTTTAAAATGTAATAACGAAGCAACACAAAAACATAGACATGTCGCAAACTTGACAGCTACGTAAAATGATTTTTAGGTCGAGCCTGAGCCAGCGCACAAGCGCTGCTCTGGTGATCTGATGTAGTTACTGTACGCAGGAAAAAGACCCGCCCACATTTTTCATTGGCTTGTGTGATTGCCCTTTAGAAATACGCCTGATTCCTTCTAGGCTTTCAGTCCCTCCTTAGTGACGTCAATGTTGTCATTTGTATCCTCCCATGTCTACTGGCCCCTTTACTTCGGTTCTTACACCATAAGCACTATATTGTTTATTGAATTTATCCTACTTGAGGCAGGACAACGTGCTTTAATTATATTCAGCGTGCTGTGCGCGCTTTCACTTTCAGAGATGCATCGATAATCACGTCTGTTTTTCCCTGAAATAGGCCTCTCCTGTTAACTTCCTCCACTGCAGGCACGCCTCTGGCCTTGTGGTGCTGTCCTCTTCACTCTCGCACACCTTCGGCCATACGTGACCTTGCTGGAGCGGGTAGTACAAAATTTTGTATACCCCCCCATTCTGCATGTTTATATTAATCTGAATAATTAACTAATAGTAATCATATTATTGGTTTGCTGTGATACATTTATCAATCATACTAACAAAAGAATTACAGGTGGGGATTGCACTTTGCATGGCTATACTAATTGTAAACTAACTTGAGTACGCATATTAATAGTAGAAAATTAGTATATTGCATGTTATATGTTGCTTTGGTGATGTATTTGTGATTTGTGCTTTATTCAGTGAGTATAAACCTCTCTGAGTGTTGCTTCTGCTAGATAAATACACACACATATGGGTATTAGCAAGGGGATAACATTTTATTAGCCAATTCTATGTTGTAAATACGTTATTGTGTTTCTTTTGCTTAAGTTGACCATTTTGGCCTAGACAAGATGGCTGAACGACACGTTCAACGTGACTGCCCTGACAACACGAGGTTCTGAGTGAAGTGCGCATGCGTCACCGCTAGCAGCAGTGGCCTGGACCTAACCCCGGGAGAACATGTACCCTTCAAGGACGCTCCGGGAACCTGGCCAATACCAAAGACGTTTGATTTAAAAACCGGAACCAGCAAGTATGATGAGTTCATCGTTTGGACACCCTGAGAGCTTTACCTCCTAACCCCAAGTCGACCAATCAGGACTTCCTAAACCCCGATCTTGTTACTTTTTGACATTATTTTCATTATAAAAGTAGGTAGGGAAATGCTAATGAAAATGCTGATGCTGACGAACTTGCTCTTCTTTGACGAACTCGATTTCCTGACGTTATACTGACGGAGAGGACGGTGACACTGCTGGACAGCTATTATCCTGAATCTTTGAGAGACTGAATTGCGGCCTAACTTTGCTGAATAAAATTCTTCTTTGACCTGACTGACTTAGAGGACGACTTCAGCCAGAATAGGTAAATATGATGCACTGAAATGCTGATGATGATTTTCTAACGTTTCTTGCAATATTTCTTAGATAAAGAATACTTGATTAATTGACAAATGTGTTGTGTCGATTATTTGAAGAAGATTATTAGGATAAAGAAGTAATGTGTAGATAGATGAGTTTAGTCACTAAAATCATAGATTGCAACTAAATGATCCTTCTCCTTATGAGACAGATATCTTAGGTCTGAAGTCAATGTGTTTAGGGTAAGGTAAAGGTATTCCTTTCATGTCAGCGTTTGGAAGCTTATTTCCCTAGGAAAGCAGACCAACGGAGTGTAAGTATTGGTGGTATGGGCCCCACCAATGAATGTATATGAGTGAAGTTGATGTTGAGGTATTTGGTTTGTGACGAAGGGGAATTTGATGTTCCACGCTGCAACAGTTTTTCTGGTAGCAAGATGATGGTTTTTATTGTTTTGGTTTGGTGATTATTGCTTGTAAATAGCTTACTGATTATTGGTTATTGAGATTGGGTTATGTACTAACACTCTATGTTGAGTCGTGTTGAGTTTTATGTTGTTTGCACGGCTTCTGGGATGTAGGAAGTCGGAAGTTTGTTATGGTTCCGTAGTAGAACAGAGGTAAGCGCTGTTCTCGGGAAAGACGGAATTGTTGTTATCCTGTAGGTACACAGGAGAAACGTGTGACGATTGGAGTTGCACGACGCATTGTCTGGGTTCGATTCGGTGACATAGCCGTGTGTTGCCATTAAAGACATTTTCTGTGAGAGAGAAGTGCGTATGATAGCTAAGGTTACCTGTGAAATTCTGGTCTTAGGTACCAGGGATCCAACTGGCATTCCGATAACGCGTATCACTGGAAAGGTAATAGGTACTCTCTGAGCTTGTTAGAAGGACAAAGGAGAGGTAAGCACTGCTTTGTTAACGTATGCTATAATTCTGTAGTAGGACAGACTGTTCACTGTTCTCGGGAAAGACAGGATTCTGTGTGAATGTACTACTTTTTCTTGTGTGAAAGTGCGTGAATGAAAAGGCATTCTGGTTAATTGTGAAACTCTAGTTTTATTTCTCAGGAGCATTGGGTCTCCAACTATGTGTCTTAATTCTGGAGAAACAGTTGACTAATGCTTGTTAGAAGGGTGAAGTAGAGGAATGTGCTACTTTATCAATGGAAGTCATGATTCTGTAGTAGGGCAGAGGTAAGCGCTGCTCTCGGGAAAGACGGAATTCTCGTGAGAAAGGTGTATTGCTATTCCTTGGTTAGCGAAGCGGACAATGATGGCGTTTTTATGTTGTTACTAACTGAATTGTAGAAATTGAAACAAAAACTTACTGGGTAGAGTTGTAAAGGAGGGGTAGACAGGAGCAGGAGCTGCCGCAGCAGCTGCTTACGTCAGAACGACCGCGCTGGGATTGGACAGTCGGTCAGAAACGTAAAACGCTCCGGATTGGTGCGTTAGTGTGCTCCGCGCTAGGAGTGGAGAAATACAGGGTGACGTAAATGCTCCCGATTGGTGCGTTAGTGAGAGTCGCGCTGGGATTGGAGAATTGTAAAAGTGACATAAACGCTCTGGATTGGTGCATTAGTGAGTGTCGCGCTATGATTGGACAGAGAAGCGGAACAGTTGTAAAGGAGACTAGTGAGATACGAAAGGAGGGAAAATGTATTACGATCCACCAGAAAAGGAGAAAAAGTCTTGCTTTGGTAAAATTAAGAAGGGGTTTAAGAAGGACAAACCGATCATAACTAGGGAAGGACAGTTACTTCCTCCACCAAAAACCCCTGCATCCTTCATGGTTGCGAAATATGGATATCACACCTGTATTTGGTTAGATAACTGGGTAAAATATACCGAGAAAGACGGAGTGTTGGCTTTTCCAGAGCATGGTTCATTTAATTTGGCTGTTTTGAGAAATTTGAGAGAGAAAATGATGAATTTAGAACCGAGACCTAGACCGACTCAATTCGAGGCTTTGACGGAATGGGAGGACGAGATGCATGACCGAGAAAGACAGAGAAATGGTAGAGGTTATAGGTATCTGTTTGGCAGATCATACGGACATGAGGCGCATGATGATCAAATGAGAAGGTGACGGAATGCGAGTATGACTGATGGTTTGTTTCCCGTAAGAACTGCAGGAGAGAATGAAGGACGAAAGTGTGTAGAAAAGAGGCATAATGTGGAATCGAGAGGGTATAGAATGAATGAGGCAGAGGGTGATATTCTTGATGATATGTTCTATAAGAATCCACCACCATACCAACCAGAACCAGAAATATTAACTCCAAGTGCCCCAATGAAAGAAACAGTACGAATCATAAAATCGGAACCAGAGTTCCAAGATTTGGGAAGAAACAATTCCATTAGAGAGGTAGAAAAGAAGTCTGGAGGAAAATTGGATAGAGAAAATTCTGCAGAATTAGCAAAAACGACCCTAGAATTAACCGAGAAAATAAGAGAATTGACTAAGAATCTAGAAGCGGTAACTGTTGCAGTAACGATAGGTCCAGTCATGCCTATTTTTGACAAGCAGAAAGACAGCGAACATTGTTTGACAGTCCCTTATAAAAGTAATAAACCGGCTGAACAACCAAGAATGAGTCAGAGTGAGAATCCATGGAGACAGACTATGAGTATGATTGAACCAAATTTTTCAAATAACCCATTTGTAGGTCAAAACTGTGCAGAAAAATGTATGACAATGCTAGAGACAATGCCAGAAACTCAAAAAGATTTTGGACAAGGAAATGTAGAGAAGCCAGTAGGACCGTATACAGAGGAGTTGAGTGAATGGTTGAGAAGCTTGCAAAAGAAAGACAAGGAATCTCAGTCAATAGATGTAGCTAAATTACGAATGGTACTGGAAGAATTAATAGTAGGAACTATTCCGACAGAGAAGTTAAAAACATACCAAGATGAGGAGTTGTTATTTCTGTGCAAAAGCGTAACATGGAGAGCGAAGAGTCTTCATGAAAGATTAGATGAAGTGGCAAATGAAATGGGTATTGATATTGAAAAGGTAAAAGCCCTACAGAAACCCTATCGAGTAGATTTCACCGAAAAAGATATTGAAAACATGAATACCACAGGACGAATAGGTCAGATTAAGTAAATAATTATTGTGTTGAGAAAATGGGGAGATGTGGACAAATGGAAAAGCAGATGGTATCGCAAACGAGATGAAGTTTCAGACAAAACGTTTTCAACGTATCCTGTGAGAGAGAAAGAGAAGGTTGTGACAGAATGCCCTATGAGAGAGATTCCGGGAGGAGGATATGTACATGTCCCATGGACCAGACAGGATATTTTGTCATGTACGAATGACTTCCCTCGACTGCGTGAAAAACCCGTTGAGTGGTATAGACAGGTGGACAGATTTGTGAAACTATCCAAAGTATTATTGATTGTTTTGAATAGCTTGTTTGACAAAGCTATTCTAATAGTGCCAGCAGATCTATGGACAGAATGCAAAATAGTAATAGATTGGCTGACACAGGAATACCCAAGGGATCCAAAGACAGGAGCTCCAGACCCAGAGGTAATGAAGAAATATGAACAGGTTATGGCATTCTTGAAGAACAAGGTACCCCCTAAAGAGACAGATTGGGTGAAAATTGACAGGACACATCAGGAAAGCAAAGGATCAGTACATGCCTATTATGAGAGGTTAATTTTAGCCTTTAAACAATTCAGTGGAGATGAAAATTTGAGTGACAAGGATTTGAGTCTTTTCGTATACAGATTTGTATATGGTCTTCGTCCAGAAATTAGTGAAATGATAAAACAGCATACGGTAGATTGGCAAAATAAGAAAATAGATGAGGTATTGAGGCATGCTAAATATTTCAGTGATGAAATTGAAGTAAAACAGCGAAAACTAAAAGAGAAGGCTATGTGGGCACAAGTAAAGGTAGCAGAGAGACAGGAAGCACAATTAGTAGAACAAGCTGGGTCAAAACAAAGATTTAATCCTGGGAAAAATAAAGGGAATATTGAGGAAGCTAAGAAGAAATTTCCGTGTCATAATTGCAGTAGGATAGGGCATTGCAAATCCGAGTGTAAGAATCCACCAAGTACTAATGATGAATATTCACCCTTAAATCCACAGGTGCAGAATGAGGTGAGTGGTGAACAGCAACGACAACCACCTTTTCCACAGAACAAAAATTGCCAGAAGTATAGTAAGGAGAATGGATTCCACAATCAAGAACAGGTAAATAAGCCGCAACACGCTAGCGCTGCTTCGCAGTATTGGCTGCAACGCGATCAAAGCGATTCAGAAGAGGGTTATTGACGGTGCCGAAGGGAGGAAGAAGAGTGCGTACTTGGAGCAACTCTAGAAGTAGACCAGACAGGTCCATTTGTAGATGGAAAAGTTAATAATGAAAATATTACTTTCCTAGTTGATACTGGTGCTACTCGATCAACAGTTAGATCAGCTGATGTCAAGAATCTTCCTCTCTCAGATGAAACGATCCAAGTAGTTGGTGTATCCATCAGACAGATTAAAAATTACCTTACAGAACCAGTGAAAGTTAGTATAGGGAAATTTTCTGAAATGCACAGATTCGTAGTGTGCGATACCAGTCCTGTGAACCTGTTAGGTAGAGATTTATTGTGCAAGATGAATTGCACTGTATTTTGTACTCCAGATGGAATAGCCTTTGAAACACCAGATGATGATGTGTTGTTTAAAATGACAATGGCAAACAGAGAGAAAGAGGTTACAGGAACTTATGCTGTATTTAACCCTGGCGAATTACCAAAAGAATTAAAACAATCAGTAAAAGCAGAAGTTTGGGACTTTACAGGAGAAGACGTAGGATTGATGAGAAATGTAGATCCAGTAAAAATAACGGTAAAAGAAGGAGTATGTTATCCAAATGTCCCACAATATAAATTGACACCTGAAATAATCGAAGGAGTTACTCCTGTGATTGAGAAAATGATAAAACAAGGAATTTTGAGAGAAATAATGAGTAGCCCATGTAATTCACCAATAATGGGACTGAAAAAGCCTAGTGGGAAGTTCAGGATAGTACAAGATCTGAGAAAGATAAACAAAATTGTTGTACCATGTTGTCTCATTGTACCAAATCCATCTGTGATATTATATCAGATCCCTCATGACGCAGAATGGTACACTGTGATTGATTTGTGCCATGCTTTCTTTTCCATCCCTTTGCATCATGACAGCCAGCAAATTGTTTGCATTTCGTTTCGGCGAGCGTATTTTGGCGTGGTGCCGAATTCCACAGGGGTATACAGAAAGCCCCTCAATATTTAATCAGCTATTGAAAAAGTCTTTGGAGAGTTTAGAAATGCCTGAAAATTCAGTATTAGTCCAGTATATCGATGACCTACTTGTGGCATCGAAAACTCGTGAAGCTTGTGAGGTAGACACGGTAGCCTTGCTGAATCATTTGGCAGATGGAGGATTAAAAGTGCCACCATCGAAATTACAATTTTGTAAGAAAGAAGTTCAATATTTGGGACACAGCATTGAGAAAGGACACAGGAAAATAACCATAGACAGAATCAGGATCATAAGAATGAGTCCACCAATGACCCAAAGAGAAGTGAGAATGTTTCTGGGAATGGTTGGATATTGTCGTCAGTGGATAGGCAATTTTTCATTGATTGCAAAACCTTTGATACGATTGACAAGAAGTGATGTGAGAGATCCAATTGATTTGAACAAAGAGGAGTTGGCAGCATTCAAGAAGTTAAGAGAAGGATTGTGTGAAGCACCTGCATTAGGTATGCCTGACTATGATAAGGAGTTCGAGTTGTATTGCAGTGAGAGAAATGGATGTGCACTCTCTGTTCTAGTACAGAAGCATGGAAAACTGAGGAAACCAATTGCATATTTTTCATCCATGTTGGACCCAGTAGCTGTAGCCCTTCCTGGGTGTCTGAAAGCAGTAGCTGCTACATGTCGAAGTTTGAAACAGAGTGAGGGAATTGTGATGGGATATCCTGTGAAAGTGTTTGTACCTCACGATGTGGCAATTCTTTTAACAAGGAGTCGTACTCAGTATATGACGCACAGCCGACTGACTAAGTATGAAAAGGTCATTTTGGGTGCAACAAATGTGAGTCTTGTGAGTTGTGTGAATGTGAATCCTTCAACATTGTTGCTAGATGCAGAGCATGTGGAGGTAAGAAGAGATGAAGCAGATCATGATTGTTTGGATGTACTTGATTTCTGTACAAAACCAAGACCTGACATAAAAGATGAACCCTTGCCAGAAAGTGAATATGTCATGTTTGTTGATGGATCTTGTTTGAGAACAGATGAAGGAGTGCCGAGTGCAGCATATGCGGTATGTACAGTTGCAGCAGTGATGGAAGCATCCTATTTGAAAGGAGTAAGGTTGGCCCAAGTAGCTGAACTTGTTGCCCTGACCAGAGCATGTAAGATTGGGAAAAGTGTGAGAGTGACTGTAATAACTGATAGCCAGTATGGCTACGGGGTGGACCATGATTTTGGCCAAATTTGGCTGCAAAGAGGTTTCCTAACCTCAAGTGGAACTCCCATTAAGAATGCTGAAGTGGTTGGAAAGTTGCTTGAGGCAATACAGCTGCCTAGGCAATTGGCTGTGGTAAAATGTGCTGCTCATAGTCGCAGTGGTGATTACATTGCCACTGGAAATAAATTCGCCAATGACATGGCGCAATATTGTGCACGAAATCAGAATTCAATCAATCGGGCAAAGGAAAAGGAGTTGATTGCTTGTTTCCCAATGTTTACTAACAACGTGGGAACATGGGAAGAGGTAAGACAATTGCAGGAAGAAGCAGGAGAGGAAGAAATTAAACAGTGGATAAAAGCAGGATTTGCACCAAGAGAGAAAGATCATGTGTGGGTCTATCGAGATGGAAGACCAGTTATGCCTGATAGCATGATGTCTGCCATGGCACGGATGTATCATGGACAGGGACATTTAGGGAGAGACGCCATGATTAGGTCCTTTAAGCAATCTTGGTATAATGCCAAGTTCAGGCTTGTAGCAGAAAGTATATGTCAAATATGTCTAATTTGTCAGCAATACAATCCAGGAAGAAAGACAGTGGTGAGTCTAGGAACAATAGGTCTAGAGGGAGGACCTTTTACCAGAATGCAAGTGGATTTCATTGAGAAGCCTTCTTGTAACAGGTTGAGGTATGTTTTGGTGATGGTATGCCTATTCTCTAGATGGGTAGAAGCATTCCCAACAAGAAGAAATGATGGAATGACAGTGGCAAAATTATTGTTGAGGGAATTTATACCTAGGTTTGGGTTCCCAGAAACAATTGAATCAGACAGAGGAGGACATTTTCATAATGAGATCATAAAATTGATTTGTTAAGCATTGAATGTACGACAAAAACTGCATTGTGCCTACCATCCAGAGGCTTCTGGTGTAGTAGAACAAATGAATGGTACCATCAAAAACAGAATAGGGAAAATGTGTTTAGCCACAGGTATGAAATGGCCCGATGTCTTGCCTCTAGTACTCATGACTGTTAGATCAATACCAGACAGAACTACTGGTTTGAGTCCGCATGAGATCCTCATGGGATGCGCCATGAGACATGTATTTATACCAGTCAACAAGCTGATGACAATAACTGATGACATGGGATTGGAATACTGTAAAAGCCTGGCTGATGCAGTTCATTCTGTGTTTCATCAGGTTGGAGCGGATGCCACCACTCTTGAAAAGAAGCCAGCTCATGATCTAAGCCCAGGGGACTGGGTAAGGATAAAAGTACACAGGAGAAGAAACTGTTTGGTTCCCAGGTGGGGAAAACCAAGGCAAGTCATCTTGACTACAACAACAGCTGTGAAGTTTGCTGGATTGAAGAACTGGATCCATCCAAGTCATACTTTGAGAATTCCAAATCCAGTTGACTGTAAAGAAAAAGAATACATTGCTGAGTCAGAATCCAGTACTGAGTCAGATGACGGAGAGCCAAAAGATAAAGAAAGAGAAAACCCTGAAAGGGGGGAGACAGAGCCAAGGTTAACTTTGGGCCCCAGAAGTAATTCCCTGAGGAAAAGGTTACAGATTTCTGATACCAGTTCAGACTCAGAGACAGAACAAAGAGCACATTCGCCTAAGAAAGAACAAGGGAAGAACAAAGAAAAGGACAGTGGAGAGACAATAAAAGAAATCCATGAGAAGGAAGTGCCAGATGAAAGATTGAGAGAAATTCCACCTGAAATAACACCTTTAGATGGACAGGTGCCAGATACAGAGAAAGAGGGAAAGATTATTGCGGAAGACCCCCGAGGAGGTGTAGGGAACTCCATCATCAAGTTAGAAGCAGGGACAAGTAGTCAGCAGGAAGATTGCGTGATGGAGATTCGAGGAGGGACAGAAGTAGGGAAAACAAAAACAAGAGGTGGAAAAAGAACTTGTTGAAGGTAAAAAGCAAGTTGGAACAGAGTCTGAAGAAAGCGAAGATGAAAAACCAGAAGGCCGAGTTCTGAGAAAGAGAGCTTGGAGAACTGAAAAGAATGATAAAGGGAGTAAATTGAAAAGAGTGGCAAAAGATGAGGTGTGGCCAAACAAAATAAAAAGATTGAGATATCGGTTGACACGTGTAAATTCGCCAAGAGCTGAACAGGTGAATGAAGTAACGAGTCAGGAGAAATCGAAAGAAGAAGAACAAACAGTAGTCAAAGAAAACAAAAGAACAAGAAAACCTAACCAGAAGTATAAATCACCGGAATGGACATATGTGGCCTTGCCTGAAGTGAAAGAAGAGGCGGATAGCCAAGGAAATCCAGAGGTGGTTGTACCGGAAGTGGTTGAGGAAGATGAAAAATCGGAAATCCTGAGAGTTATCTTGTCCGATATTGGAGAAGAAGCGGATGTTCAGGACAACCTGTATGTTGAAAACGAAGGGGAAGTGAAAGATGATGAGATGCCAAACTGAATGAGACAAGAAAGAGACTGATGGAAAGACAATAAAATACTGAAAAAGACAAAAACTGGTAGAACCACGTAGGTGCTTAGAAGCCTTGGGTTAGAAACTAGTTGTGAAGTAGAAGAGGCCAAGTCAAAAGACACGGCTCATTTTAGAAAAGATGGCAAACATAGAAAGTAGCAAAAGTAGATGTACCTTCCTTAGAAGATGGTGCAAAATGTGTTGTTGTTGTTGTTGTACAGGATTATTAATGCTTCTTTGGAGTATTCTTGCTCTACTAATTTCATTTAAAGTTACTGTAGATACATTAGAAGGACATAGTGATAACATAACTAATATAGGGAAAGTTCAAAAGGTAGTTCCAACTAGAATAGAGAAAAACTATTTACATAAAGACAGGTCAATAACAGATTTTTCTAACAATGTGTTTTCAAAATTGTTGTATGAATATGTCAAAACAATGGACGTAAGGGATTGCTACGTTTGTATGCAATTACCTGCATCTGTATCTGAAGGAGTGACTTATCATCACCTTCCTGTAACATATGGCATAACATGTAGTGTAATAGCGAGTTTATTTTATGAAACAGGTAAATTAGAGTATTATTTTTCAGATGTAGATACTATATTTTCACAAGTACCAGCAATTAACAAACTAAACAAGGTAACACCTGCAAAGGTATTAGGTGAATTTTTCTTAGAGACTAAAGAACTAACATTCGAATATATATTTAGAAATAACTTGACTTGCAGTTTAAAGAAAGAAGAGAAGACATTTTTAGATATGGTTGACGAAAGAAGATTGAAAATGCAAAGAAAGGCTTCAGAAGGGAAAATTGAGAAAACAGTTTGGGACGCAGAAATGGAGAAACATTTGAAAGGAGAAACAAGTCCAACTATGGCTTTAGATTGGCCTCAGAAATGGAAATTGTGTATAAGAAGGAATCAGACGGCGTATGGCAATTATTTTCTAGGGAATGGTGAGTGCCATGATACATACCGAATCATGGGAGGATGGGGATTTAAAGGTGGAAGAGATCCAGTCTATCCAGGACTGTATTTCATTTGTGGGAACAGGGCATATTATCATTTGCCAGACCATTGGTATAGCACATGTTATGTTGGCCTGGTTTTTCCAAAGATGTTTCACATGGATAGAGGAGAAGATGGTGTACATAGTTTAGGAAGTTATTTAGCACGTAGTAAGAGAGAATCTTGGACTGAAATTGTGGGTGACATTTTTGGAGCACTGATACCCGCAGTGGGAATATCTCTGAATGCAAACAAAATTAGAAAACTTTCAACAGTAGTGGATCGCTTGTCAACAAGCACCGCTGGAGGATTCTTATTGGTGAATACTGAAATGGTTGCCATGCGTGCTATGGTAATGCATAATCGACTTGCCCTTGATATTTTATTGGCAAAAGAGGGTGGAGTTTGTGGAATGCTGAAAGTTCAACATTGTTGTACTTACATTCCTGACGTAAGTAGAGATTTGAAAATTTATATTAAGAATATTACAGAATTGCATGACGAAATTGTACCGCTGGAGGTTGAAGGTGTCTGGGAGAAAATTGGTAAGAAAATATCAGCTATTAAAGACTTTGTGGTAAAATTAGGTAGTACATTTATAGGTAAGATATTATTCCCATTAACATGTTTGATTATTTTAGTATATATAATTATTAGAGGTTGTATTTGTTGTAGAAAGAATAAAAATCAGAAAAGAATAAAAAGAGAAAACTTAAGGAGAAGAGATAAGAAGCAAGAAAGAGAATTTGAAGAAAAAGAACTAGAAGAGTTAAAGGATAGCATGTCTAAAACAGCAAAAAGAGAAGAAACAGGAGAAACTGAAATATGAACGAAACAAGAAGTCAATATAAATGTCTGTAAAAGGGATACAAAATTTTTGATTAGTGTGGTGATATAATCACCAAAGGGGGGATTGCTGGAGCGGGTAGTACAAAATGTTGTATACCCCCCCCATTCTGCATGTTTATATTAATCTGAATAATTAACTAATAGTAATCATATTAATTGGTTTGCTGTGATACATTTATCAATCATACTAACAAAAGAATTACACGTGGGAATTGCACTTTGCATGGCTATACTAATTGTAAACTAACTTGAGTACACATGTTAATAGTAGAAAATTAGTATATTGCATGTTATATGTTGCTTTGGTGATGTATTTGTGATTTGTGCTTTATTCAGTGAGTATAAACCGCTCTGAGTGTTGCTTCTGCTAGATAAATACACACACATATGGGTATTAGCAATGGGATAACCTTTTATTAGCCAATTCTATGTTTTAATTACGTTATTGTGTTTCTTTTGCTTAAGTTGACCATTTCGGCCTAGACAAGATGGCTGAACGAGACGTTAAACGTGACTGCCCTGACAACACGAGGTTCTGGGTGAAGTGCGCATGCGTCACCGCTAGCAGCAGTGGCCTGGACCTAACCCCGGGAGAACATGTACCCTTCAAGGAAGCTCCGGGAACCTGGCCAATACCAAAGACAATGCTTGATTTAAAAACCGGAACCAGCAAGTATGATGAGTTCATCGTTTGGACACCCTGAGAACTTTACCTCCTAACCCCAAGTCTTACTAAAACCCCGATCTTGTTACTCTTTGACATTATTTTCATTATAAAAGTAGGTAGGGAAATGCTAATGAAAATGCTGATGCTGACGAACTTGCTCTTCTTGGACAAACTCGATTTCCTGACATTATACTGACGGAGAGGACGGTGACACTGCTGGACAGCTGTTATCCTGAATCTTTGAGAGACTGAATTGCGGCCTAACTTTGCTGAATAAAATTCTTCTTTGACCTGACTGACTTAGAGAACGACTTTAGCCAGAATAGGTAAATATGATGCACTGAAATGCTGATGATGATTTTCTAACGTTTCTTGCAATATTTCTTAGATAAATAATACTTGATTAATTGACAAATGTGTTGTATCGATTATTTGAAGAAGATTATTAGGATAAAGAAGTAATGTGTAGATAGATGAGTTTAGTCACTAAAATCATAGATAGCAACTAAATGATCCATCTCCTTATGAGAGGGATATCTTAGGTTTGAAGTCAATGTGTTTAGGGTAAGGTAAAGGTATTCCTTTCATGTCAGCGTTTGGAAGCTTATTACCCTAGGAATGCAGTAAGTATTGGTGTTATGGGCCCCACCAATTAATGTATATGAGTGAAGTTGATGTTGAGGTATTTGGTTTGTGAGGAAGGGGAATTTGATGTTCCACACTGCAACAACCTCTCTCGGCTCACCTCTGCCCTCCCCTGGGTCTCGGCCATGCCCCAGGGCTTCTCTGCAGTGCTGACCAGCCAGAGCTCCTCCGTGCACCTTCAGCCACATGCAGCCTCTCCCCCGGCTCATCTCCGCTCTCGCCTGGGCCACTCCTCTTGGCTTCTCAGTAGTGCTGATGGGCCAGTGTTTCTCCATGTGGTCATCCTCTTCACAGCGTAGCTTCGCTCCATGGTGCCTCACACAGTAGGAACTAGGCAATGCACAGTCTACCTCGGCCTTTAAGCAGTGGACCTCGGTCCTTCAGCCCCGCGGTGTTAGATGTCATCGTGATCAGGCTGTAACTTGCAGCTTTTTTAAAAATGTCCCACTTCCGTCTTCAAAAATGTTACCATGTATTGTTTTATATTTATAATGCGTACTATCCGATATGGTCCGCAAATCATACCAGTTCTAGTCAGCGCATATGATTAAATGTCAATCACATTGGAACATAAATAAAGAATTGTTTACAAAAAAAAAACAAGCAGACATCCTCGGTCACGTGTGATGATGTCATTGGGCAGAGCAGGGTTTGAATTTGTTGTGGTCGCGGGGTGATGGTGCTCTTCGGCAGAACCTAATGACTATAGGCTGCGAGCCCGAGATGGCAGGCGACCCGGTGCAATTCAAATTCACCGCTCCAGGGTTAAGGGCTGAGTCGCTGGCGTGTCAAAGACCGAGGCTCGCAGGACCGGAGAAGATCCCTCTGCAGTCACAGTCCATGGCAAGCATGCGAGAGAGCTTCCGGGGATCTTCTGTGGGAATGGACAGGCAGTCCAGCTGGCACCAACCAGAGGGGCTGCGGACAGAGCTGAGGAAAGCAGGTAAGGGCTTCTCAGCGATGGAGACTCCTCATGCATTGTATTCCTAACCGCCCTGCAGTGACCCCCTTACCGCCCTGCGGACAAACAGCTTTGCCACACTTAGTTGTACCCTCTTTACCACCCTGCACACACACAGCTCTGCCCACCCCCTTAGTTGTACTCCTTACCACCCCGCTGTGCCACCCGTCATTCACTGCCAGTCCTTTAGCATTTCCTAAATCATCCCTTCCCTCTGATCTCTGATGCCCTTATCCCTCCGCTCCCAGTGGACACTAGGCCCTGCTGTCTACAGTCCTAACCCCTTACCTCCATGTGCAAGCCTAACCCTTACTGCCATGTGCACACCCGGATTTGCAATCAATGCACACCCGGCTCGGCCACCCTTAGTTCTACCCTCTTACCGCCCTGTGCAAACCTGTATCTGCAATCGATTGTTTAAACCCATTTCACGCTTGTGCATTCCCGGCTCTACACTCTTCCTTGACTCCTCCCCTGCTTGTGCACTCTCTGCTCCGCAGTCTGTAGCCTTTGATCCCCCCTGTGCACTTTTGACTCTGCACTCTGTAGCCTTGACCCCCTCCCCTGCCTGTGCACACCTGGCTCGGCCCTCTCTAGCCTTGCACTGTATGTCTATGCATACTCGGCTCTGATGCCTGTAGCCCTGAACCGCCTTATCCACTGTCCATAATTCACTCTGCGGTCTGCAGTCCTAAACCCTTACCCCCCCCACACACACACGCATGTGCTAGGCTTTGTGCCCATATTTGAACCACTTACTCCCTCCACCCACTCACCTTTGCTGCCTCTAGTTCCAGCCTCTTACCTTCCTTCGCACCCAGGGCTCTGCCGATGCGTCCAATCATAGCCCGTTTCCTCCCTCTGGACACCTGGCTCCTAGCCCATCCACCCTAACAGTAAACTACCCACTCTACTCTACCCGTCCCAACCATATTGTCTCCTCGGTGCCAGTACTTGGGGTTGCTGCTCTGCCGCCAGACCTCCAGGACAGAGCTTCTGCCAGGCTATAGTGCTTTCTTTCCCACTTACCCCAGAGGTTACACATGCATCTCGGGGTAATACAGCTGGGTTTCGCACTGAAGCCCCCCCTTCTTTCTGCTTACTAGATTTAGTTATTGGCATTTGTTTAATGCTTACTGCCATAGTTATGGCGTCACAGCGCATGCAGTGGTTTGTGTAGGTAGCGGAGGGCTCCACTAACACACTCCTCGCTGGAGCATCACCACCTCTCACCCGCTATGCCTCCGTCAATCCCAGCGTTTTTCTCGCCTACCGCCATCCTCTGATATACTGCTCATCGGGGTAGGCAGTACCTCCACCAATTTCCAGCTGTGCATATCACCAGCACCGCCCCCTCCATCTGTGTTTCCCGCATAAGTACCTCCACCCATCCCCAGCTGTGCTTCGGCGCCTCCACTCCAACTCCAGCTTTCATTCTTGATTTTGCCCCTCCCGAGATGTGCTTGTCACGAGAGCACATTAATAGTGCACTCCTCGATGTACCTCTCACAAGAGAGCGCTGGACGCCCCTTGTGCGCATTACTAATGCACTCCCTATGTATCTCTCACAAGAGAGCGCTGGATGCCCCTTGTGCGCATTATTACTGCACTCCCCATGTACCTCTTACAAGAGAGCACTCCACTCCCCACTGCTTGTTTTTTATTTTGAACAGTTGATCCTCACATATGAGAACGCTCGCTCCCTCAGCTTTTACCTGTATTTTATTGCCTACCCGCCCCCCATCCCTGTTGCTATGTGTCACCAGGGCTACACTGTTGGAGACACGGACTGCCCACCCACAGTGACCACGTGCACTCATGGAAGGTTCACAGGATGCTGACAGTTTAACTCTTCATAAACCTGAGCAAAGGTTACAATCAGTAACTAGAAAAGTAGTGCCCAGTCTCTACCGGGGAGCAGCCCCCTTTTGAAAGTCAAGCGTGGGAGTGAACTGCAAGGTAAATAAATTCCTGGTTTTTGTTGTGCCATTTTAAAAAACTATTAAAGTGCCCTTTGCTTGTTATCAGTTATTTTTAGTGTTCGGGGTTAGATGCGCTTTTTAGGTCGCGGCTCGAAGGCTGCGCTTGCGCAGTCTCGCTCCGAGATTTAATGTTAGGAGTGGGGCTTTAACCCGCCCCTTTTTTTTACCTCTTCTCCATTGGCTGGCCTCTGAAATACTGGTCAGCCATTGGAGAAGAGCATTGTCTCTCCAAACAAGCCCTGTCTTTTTCGGATTCGGGGGCGTGTTTTTTCCTTTCTTTCTCTCCTCTGGAATGTAAACATTCCAGCCAATGGCAAGAGGAGAGAAAGAAAAACACGCCCCCGAATCCGAAAACGCCACTGCGTTTCTCCAAGGCATTTCTGCTTGACCTTGGAGAAAGGCAGTGGTGTGCTCGTCCTCTCCCCCTGCTCTCGGCTCCCTCGGTGCTCCCGTGTCCGGTTGCTGCTCTGGTCTCCTCCCCCTTTCCTTGTGCACGTACCATAGCCCCGGCCCAAACTCCACCTTTGGTACATGGCTTGCTTTGGTGAGTACCTGCACGTATTTTTTCACAATGAAAGCACTGACTTTTATTAATTGATGGGAATCCGTCCAGCGGCACTTTGCTCTTTTCCTGCCTTAAGGTGAATCGATCGAAAAAGATGCCTGAAAGTGAACAGTCTATGCCTTTCCCACAGGCAGTGTAACGCGCAAGTTCACGTAGATATTGCTAAGAGTGTTGGAAAAATCTAATGGATTTATTAAATAACGGGCAACAGCCTCTGGCAAAGCAATTACCGTTCCAAAAAAAAGTTGTTTGCTCTGTAAATTGAAACTAGTTAGGTCCGGGATTCTCCACCCGCTTAGTGATCCTCTGGCCTGACCCGTCTGTAGGTTGTCAATGCTTGGTGAGAGCAGATCGGCTGGGGGAGGGGAGAGGGCTCAGGTTGCCACATGTATGCAGGAACAAGAGAGAATTATAGAATTCGCTACTGCAAAAATAAGAGAGGCGTGTGTGTGTGTGTGTGTGTGTGTGCGTGTGTGTGTGTGTGTGTGTGTGTGTGTGTTTTCATTTTGGGAGCACACCATACGATTTTTTTAATCCTTTAATCAGCAACAGAAAAGAGAAAAAACAATCAATCAGCTTTATTTCGATATAATGAATATCTTAAAAAGCAGTACATAGACTAATGAACAATAAAAGAATAAAAGTAGCCAATACATAGAAAGATAAACATACTTTTCATACTACAAGTGGAGCCAATAAATTAGATAAAAACAGTTAAAAATACAGATTAAACAAGATACAAAAGCCTAATTGATCTAATACGCCAAGCCCATCCTAGGAACTTTGCTAAGCCACAAGCAAAAAGGGGCCGTGGGTCATTTTTCAATATACGTAGGGCCTCCTTATAATGTATAGTTCCAAGTTCTCTACATAGTGGCTTTAACCATCTACTGCGGGGGTCTACATAAGCCGGGCATTCAAACAACAAATGGGGAACGGACTCTGTCCTATTTACACAAAATGGGCAGGAAGAGATTGTTTGGGCCGGAACCTTCCACCTAGAGGTCAGCTCCCCGACGGGAAGTAGACCTACCCTGAATTGGAAATATAGAGCCCTGTCCCTGCGGTTTGTAATAGTATCCAAATATGGTTCACAAAAAGACACATCCTTTACCAAAAGGAAATCCAAGGTGGTCCTGCACAAATTGGCATTACTACTTCTGCCATCGGCTACCCATCTCCAATATACCTTCTTTAGGACAGATTTTGGGGGGGCAGTTCTATTGTTCCAAGAGTCACCTAGGCCAAGATTGCCGAGAAGGCGCTTGACTTCCCTCAACCAGCAAATCTTTGGCCAGCCTGGCAGGGCCAATACATCAGTTAAGCCTTCCGCGTAGCTAGACATTTCTGGGACTCTCCAGATTCGCGCCCATAGAAGGAGAGGACGGAGCCTAGCCTGATCACTAATTGCCCGAGTACCCATATCTAGAAGCAGTGGAAGGGTTGGAGTACTATGGGGGAGCCCCATTAGATCTTTATGGAATTTACTTTCTGAGCGGGATAACTGATCCACATTGTGTACCCCCCAGAGTTCAGCTCCATAAAGTGCTGCACTGACACCCCTTGCCCTGTAGATGTCTAATATAGGGGCAATGGGTTTGAGGGTTGAGGCACGTTGTTCCTTAAGAAGGGCACCCACCACCCTCTTGTGGGTCAGCAGCATCTTTTGGTGGTGACATTTCCAACTCATAGAGTCGCAGAGGCGAATACCGAGGTAATCGAACTCCGTAACCCTCTCGAGGGGAACAGAATCTAAGGTCGGTGGTTTAGCTATCTTTTTCGGGGGGTTAAGGACCAGGTATTTAGTTTTCCCTGTGAAAAAACATGTTTACATTTTTGACGATATCGAATGAATGGCCGTTTGCAATCATTTGAGCAGAGTGGCGCAATGAATCAGTGTTGGTATCAAACTGTTGAAAGTGGCCACTGGTAAACCCCACTAAACAGGATCTGTCCAATGTTCGCCTTAATTGGGAGCTTGGGCCCTTCCAGTGTCAGCACACAGCCCGCTGTTTACAAACACTTCGTATTGTGCAGGCGGGAGATAGGCCGGGCCAAGGTTCAAAGCAGGTTTCCCAACTTCAGCCGGAATGTGCTGCGGTTGCAGTTTTCCTCCTGTGTGCCCAGTGAGGTGAGTCACACAAACTGAACAACATCTGAGAGCTGCTATCAGGCGCGCAGGGGAGGGGAGGCTGGGGGACGCCAGCGGCTTCTCCTCAACTCCCACTGATAATGTAGCTTGAACATGTTTACATTTTTCTTTAAAAGAAAAGTGGGTAAATCACTGTTGGGAGAAATGTTGCTAAGTGGCGGGACACCACGCACGGGGAGTCAATTGCTATTTCAGTCAGCAATAAATAGCTTCTCTGACCATTTTCCAAAACATATGTATTCACTCTGTCGTTAATCATCAAATGAATTAATCCAATATACTTTTTTTCCAAATTCTTTCTCTGTTTCCTAGATGTAACTTTTTCGCACTAGCATGGGAGTGGGTGTCATAAGCATCAAATGTAGTGTTTGTACGACTTTAAGAACAAAGGAAAGTCGTGCTAATGTGCTGTCTATTTATTTTTATTGTAGTAGTTTTATATAGCGCGAATTCGACCCGAAGGTATTGAAACGGTTTATATGAGCATCAATTACCTTACATAAAGTCACGCTCATTTTTTTTAGGCACGGGAAAATTAAAGTGATTTGCCCAGGATCACAGGATGAGGTGCTGACGCCGATGTCATGTTCCCCAAGTGCAAAGTCTGCAGCTCTGCCTGTTACGTCACATCCGCTCTCAGATTCAGATGAATGCATTATGGGAATGTTTCTTATGACCATTGCTGCTTTATAGAAGGCTGTATTGAGTAGTGCTCGCTCACCCCCCAAGTTGGAACCGTTTTGCTCGTCCATTAAAAGTCTCGATAACTATTAGACGTTGCGCGATCTTCCCCAGAGCAGAGTTTTGCACACTGGCCAGTTTACTTTTGCCCTGGAAAGAGCGTGTCCTGCTGGGCAGTCAGGGCAGAACTAAAAATAAAAAATGAGTGCCGGTTTGTGCCACCTGCAACCACCGGTCCACATTTACCGGTGTGTGTGTGGTGTCAGTGTTATGCCGTTATGTGAGCTGCGAAATGCACGCATGCATTGTGGTTGTGTTAACTATTATGTTAGGTTGATTTTGGATATAGAAGTGCGTTTAAGCGTTGAGCGCGGTTCCTTATGCCAACGAAGGTGCACTCATATGCACAATTGTGTGTTTGTTGAAGTTTGTGTGCCTTTCTTGTGCGTGCTTGTGAGGCTGTAAGAAAATAAAACTTTATTAAAGATAATAAAAACCCTAATGTGTATCCGTGCTTTGCGGCGAATGGCTATACCGGTTGTGTTTGTGTATTTGGAACAGACGATTGTCACGCCATCATAAACACCTATTAATAACTCTGTGTGTGTGTGTGTGTGTGTGTGTGTGTGTGTGTGTGTGTGTGTGTGTGTGTGTAGGTGGCTCTGTGGGTGGCTCTGTTTGTGTGTGGGTTGCTCTATGTGAGTGGCTCTCTGTGGGTGGCTCTGTGTGTGCGGGTAGCTCTATTTGTGTGTGTGGCTCTGTGTGTGGGTGCAAATGCAATAGGTCTCGCATTTGAGAGTGATTAAGCTATTGACAGTGTAAATAAGAATGCCATTTCTTTAAATGTTTTAAAAACAAAAACATAAACAAAAATAATGTCATGAGCAATGCCAATAGCTCTAACTTTAACAATGCCGAGACCATTGCATTGTAAAGGCTTGTTTCTTGGGTTAGTGATCCAGCTTCAAAGCAAGCCAGGCCTGTCTCACACCGCCCTGTGGAACATCACACATCTACGTCACAAATCTTTATGGCAGGTCCATATGTCAATGTGGAATGTTTAACTTAGCCATGAATTCGTGAATTAGGGAATTATCTACCCGTTCACCTCCATTTAATGCCCTTCAAAAAAAGGCTAGGGAAGAGAAGCAGGAAATGCTCAGTGTGGTCAGAGAGCAGTGCACACTGTACCTCCCTCCTTACTCAGGATTCCAGGATTACTCAGAATTACGAAATAGGTGCTCCTAGAGGGTATCCCTGAGTTGTTAACTGCACGAAAGTATTTTTAGGTCTCGGCTAGCGAAGGCTGCGCTTGCGCAGTCTCGCTCGTGAGATTTAATGACCTGGAGAAGAGGGGCTTGAACCCGCCTCTCTTCTCTCCTCTTCTCCATTGGCTGGCCTCTTAAATGCTGGTCAGCCATTGGAGAAGAGGTTTGTCTCTCCAAACAAGCCCCGTCTTTTTGCGATTCGGGGGCGTGTTTTTTCGCTTCTTTCTCTTTTTTTAAGCCCCGCCCCTTTTTTCGCTGGTGGGCGTGTTTTCATATTTTTTTTTTACAGGGACGTTCTCTGTTTATTTACGTCTCAGCTACCGAAGGCTGCGCTTGTTTTGCTCCCGCATCCATATTCCTTGCACTCACACTTGCCCCCTTTGCCCTCTATTTATTTATTTGTATTTACTTAATTCAATTTTATATAGCGCAAACATTTCTCAAAGGTGTCAGAGCGCTTTACAATAGAACGAAGTAAGTTACATAAGGTATTCGCGAAGAAGTTTACTGGACAAGGCGTCGCGGTAGGGAGCCACAGCAGAAAGGTGAGGCGGCACCTGGGGCCTAAGGGGGGCATGAAATGAACCGTAATGGCACGAAGCAGTACTTTGAGAAGGAGGGGGGACAACGATTCGTGCACAGCGGTGAAGGGATCGTGTCGAAAAGTTTGGGAGTCGCAGCCTAAGAAAAGGAGGCGTGACATGAAGTTGGGGGCGTGTCGGGAAACGAAGAAGCAGGAGTAGCTTGGAATTGTTGCTTGCAGTCTGTGCGCATGCGCCTCGAGGTCCTCAGATCGCAGCAGTTGCTGGAAGGCTGCGCACCATGGCACCTTTGCTGAAGCTCGGCTCCCTGGTTCTCCTCAGTTTATGGTGCTTGCGCAGCAGGCTGTCCCAGGCGGCGGCGAGCCCCCGCAAGGGCGCAGTGGAGCAGTGCGGGCCGAAGGTAAGCTGGGCTGGGTGTGCGAGTGCGCTGGCACCTTATGGCATGTCTGTCCTGCACCAGCTGGGGAAGTCCGCTGGCCCGGGCATGCTTTCTTCCTTGCATCACCTGGGAAGTCCACAGGTCCCGGCTGTGCATAGCGCTTTGTTAGAAGGGTGTATTGGGGAGCTCTGTACCCCAGCTGTGCAGAGAACACCTGGACTGTAGCCTGTTGAAAGACTGTAGCATGACGTTTTCAACTTAAACGCCACATCGCATAATGCATTGCTGTTCCCACGTTGTAACTGGCAACATTGATCACACTAGGAGTTCTGTTCCACTGTGATTTTGCTTGAGTCCTTCTCTCTTCTCTGGGGCAATGGCCATGACTCCTAAGGCGTGCCCGCGTTCCATAGACTGCTGTAACCCACCCACTATGTGTGCCCAGTGCCCTGCTGCAGACTCCCAGGGGGCGCATTGGCTGTCCTGTGGACGAAGAGCTCGAGTTTCTGAGCCTCTGCTCCTACCCCCCTACCATGGCTGATACCCGGCTTCCCCGGCAAATGTTTCTAGCCACATTAGCCGGAATCTACCTGTATGCTTTCGGGTCGCTCTATGTGCATGTCCCTGGTGAGCAACTCTGTCTGCTCACTTCTCTTGTATGAAATGAATCGCTTTTTTTGTTTCGCTTGTCTCTACATCATCGCTACTCTCTTTCTCGATCTCCAATCCCCACCCCACCCTCTTGTTTGGTTGATCGCCGATTCTGAAGCTTCATGGCGCAATGTTGATTCAGCCATGGCAGGACGCGGAAGCAGTGGCAATGGTACAAGGGAGCTTTAAACACGAGACCCCAAAAAATAAAACGGAGCAGGGATCACAAAGAAACGCACTGATACCCCTCTGCACTTTTCCAGTTTGACCACATCTGTCCCCCATCTGCCCCCCCTGATTCACTTATCCAGTCTTACCACTAACTCCCCCTGCCGCCCCTCCTTTCTCCCCCTCCTCGCTATGTCTGTCCCCACCCACCTCTTCTCAAGAGGAGCCCCATGCAGGAGGGGGAGGAGGGCTAGGGACCCAGGAAGCGAAAAGCAGATGTAAAGTGCTTCCCTGCCCCCTTTTTTTGCAACCCGCCCCGGCTGCTTCTTTTGAGGTCACTGATGAAGTGTGGGGTGGGAGGGGAAGAGGGCTCTCCCGCCCCCGCTAGTCTGCATTGTGTCAGCATTCAAACCTGTGACCTGCAGGTTACCCAAACAAATCTTTTGCAGCCGCCGCATCCATTCATTGAGCAAAAACGCAAGCATTGCCACCTGTGATCTGCGGGCCATGCGCCAATCTCGCCTGCCGGTGCATTAGCCACCCGAGCTGGCTCAGTCTCAGTGCCTGTGATTTACAGGTTAAACAGGGACCTTTCCAGTGGACACAATCCACGGAGCAATGGCCTTCAAAGCATATCGTATCCGGCTGAACATTTATTTATTCAGGAAACTATACGCCGCGAACAAGGCCTCCGAGTTGGTCAGAGCGCCTCATATTTTATGCATCTTAAAATACAGTATATACAGCAGTCCAGGCCTACAAGAAAGCACACTGGGTGCAGCGTCCGTGAGAGTCGCAGAGAGGTCAGGATTACGAAAAAAAAAAAAGAAAAGCTACATGGTTGGACTTCCACAGAGAGTAACTGCATATACAGTATAATGCAGCATTATCAAGTGCAGGATCCCCAAAAATTGTCAGTTTCTGCAGGGATATCTTGGACGTATTCAGGTTTGTGAATACATCTTGCCTCAATTGGAAGTCATTTTTTTTTTTAAAAATTCTTTTTTATTGAATTTTCCCTTGAAAAACAACACTGAAATGTGATTTGGCAAGTTAGGGGTGCCTTATGAGCACCCGGGCGCCAAAGCCAGCTGAAAGTATCATTTGGTTTGGCACCCAGTGAGAATACACAAATATGCATCCCCCTCCAAAAACAAAACATATTCCAATTTGAAAACTGTAAATTAAGAGCAGCTTGTGAAAGTTAAACAGGAGGGTAGAGGTCATTCGGTTAGTTGGGTGCAGTCAGAAAGAGGTCAGAAAAATAGAACATCCGTTCCCACACACATGTAAGAAAGACACAAAGTCTGGCACCACCTCTTTCTCCAGAAAACGTCACATTACTGGGCACATCTCCAGTCTCCCAACTGAAAGAGACTTAAGTTGTCCATCCTTCACATGCCAACTCTCTCCGGGAAAAGATTTGATTGAAGAAAGTAGCACAGTGTCCAAGGCTGTATGCCCTCTATTAATAAGGAAAGAAGTTCTTGGCAATGTGTAAAACAAACTGTGTCACAGGAAGGGTGACACCTGACTGGGGGGAAGGGGTACAGGGTGGGGGGTTGGCAGTGGGGGCGGGGGGGGGTAACTGTTGAGTAACTAGGTGTTGCTGATCAGAATCAATGGGGCTATAGGCATCACAGAGAATTGCATATTCTTTGAGATAAAGGTGAAAGAACTTTGGTGGAGGGTTTGCTTTGCTGTGTCATAAGAACACAACTCTTACAACTGTGTAACTAGTGATGCTGCTGGATGCCTGAAAATTCCACTACACTGTAGCAAAACTCCCTACACGTTTCTCCTGCTCTCCCCACCCTGCCACTCTTACCATGCCAAACACTACCCAGCCCGTCTCCACTAGGATTATTCTCTCTATATAACAGCCCAAAAAATGTATGGAGAACATAACCAAACAGAGGGCCATAAGACAAAGCAGCTACTTGATGCACCAATGGAAAGACAGCTTTAGGTGTTCAATTAAATCATACATGATGGTGTCCCTCTACAAACACCTGTCAGAGATACTTAGAAACTACAGTGTATCGTTATTCTTAATTTCTAAATAGATTTCACACCAATATTTCAATGATCAAAGGTGTGCTTTAAGAATTTACAGTAAAGGATCATAAATCACTAGCTTCATAGGGTAATTAAAATCAGATCCTGCTGATAAGCTGGTGTTTATCAAAATTTGAACTATTTTAATGTGTTCCGAATGCTGTGCCTGATCCGCTACTTTACACACTGGAAGTCATTTTAATGAGGAAAGGGCAGTTTTGATATGGCCGTATTTGCATGAGTTTGAGACAAGCCCAGCTGCAGCATGCAAGCCCGGGGCTTATTAAAAGTGACGCACCGGTGGAGCAAGAGGCTTGTAAATAAGCCCCCCATGTCTTTAGAGGTGCAAGTCTTACTTTGGAAGTTCAGTGAGGAGTATTTCCATTGTAAGGGGGGAAAGGACAAGCGGTTGTACAACCAGTTGTACATCCTTTGATGGTAGGAAACGCTTTTACTTATGGAGAAGTCTGTGTCAAGAACTGCCCTATTTGGCCAGATTTTTAATGTGGACTCCAAGTTTTAGCTTTCTCTCTGATACCTCTAGGTCTAGTAGAGTCAACAATTTGAAGTTCAAAGCTCGCAGATGTATTCAATTTTCATTCAGCCTAAAATTGAGTTTTTACGAGAGTAAGAGAAATTCACTTTCTAATTTATTTCATTTTAGATGCCTCCCTGGCATCCATTTTTGAATATAGGCGGGGAAGAGGAGACCTTAAGATCAGCAATGGAATTGAAATGGAATTGAAAATGCAATAGGTCTTGCCTTTAACTAAGTTAACGGCATTTGCTTTGCTAATGGTATGGTTTAGCAAAGCAAATGGCTTTAACTTAATAAAAGGCGAGACCTATTGCATTTTTAATGCTTTGTGATGGGCTGCCATGTGCCAACACAGGCACCTTTGTACCATGGTGCAAGGGTGCCTGCGTTGAGGGGATGATTATTTTTCTGCAGGAAGGAAACCTGCACAAAAATAGGTCTCGCATTTGAGAGAGATTAAGCTATTGACATTGTAAATAACAATGCCGTTTCTTTAAATGTTTTAAAAACAAAAACATAAACAAAAATAATGTCATGAGCAATGCCAATAGCTCTAACTTTAACAATGCCGAGACCATTGCATTGTAAATGCTTGTTTACTAACGTGTCGTTCATTTTTATGTAAGCAGTGTAGGGTGTTTATGTAGGCAATAGTATGCTTTATCTGCAGAATTACGTTTCCATATTTTGAAATAACTTTTAATGGCAAATCAGCATTATCGACCCAGAGACGAAAATGTGCACCTATTTGACTGTTTACAATATTCTGACTTCACTGTGTTTTTCTGCAACACTAAACTCATCAATATGGCGAGACCGATTGGCATTGCCAATGCTTGTTTGTTGTTGTAGTGTAATTATGTGTAGGGCGTTATTATGTGATAATAAATCTAGCCAAGTTCCGGAGTGAACTAGAAATGTGTTCTCTGTGTTAGTTTCTACTTTCTCTCGCACGCTCTAGGACCTCGAAAAAGAGCGTGCTATTTGCGTATCCACTGCTGACCAGCATTGCTTGTTTGCTTAACATGCCTTTATCTGAACACAGTTCCTCTGTTCAGCCACGTGGGGGGACCACACTCCCGTTTTTTTCTCAAAGAGAGATGAACAGCTCTGCTCGGAAATCAAGGTTGCTGCAGGGCAAGTCTGCTTCTTACCACATCGGCACTTTTGATTGACAAAAAGTCCGTTTAAACCTGATTGTCAAGAGTAAAATGACAACAATGCATAAGATGTACTTCTGGGTACATCACCCGCATTCTTATCCCCCATGGCCCAACAGCTGCTTCAGTCAGTTGCTATTAAAGAAAGGTATATGCTTCAAATAAACAAGGCGGCGAAGGGGGAGGATAAAGTGTGAAGGGTGAAATATGAATGTAACTAAATGGTGCGTTCTCACATTTAAACCCTGGAGTGATTAAAGTAATCATGCGTTTGGGGTATTTTAAATATCTAATAAATGGCTGCAAAATAAACCATTACAGCGGTGATGCTATAATAATAGAAATAGTGCTTTGACAGAACTGGGGAGGCCAATCTTATAGAGACTTCCCTATTGTTGCGCAGGGAAAAGTGACTCTTTGCGGCCGCCGGCGTCGCTAAGAGCTGCTTTTCACTCCCAAGCCCCCGGGATCTGACGGCGGTGCCGGCCCCTCCCCCCGGGACTCACCATAGAACACTTTCACAACTAGAAGGAAGGCTGAAACTAATAGACAGTATTTCACGGTGCAAAAAAAAGAACTAAGATACAACTGGTATGGTAGCTTTAGGATTAACAAGCACATACTTTGCACAGATTAAAATGGTACCCACGTTTTTTATTAACTCATGATTGTAACTATATTTATAATAAGCATTGGCAAAGGGGCAGTGTTTCTTTGCACCGAGATAGAAGACGTGTCTGAATTCAGGGTGGCAATTATTCAATTAATTTTCTTAAACCACAAGAAACTTCCTTCAACGATGGCTGTTGAGGATGTGAGGATGTGCAGCTGCTGTGGAGGAAGTTTTTAATAAAGACAGGGTGGTGGTAGGCCAGCAGGGGCTGTCGGAGGAACATAAAACAGTATCCCATATACATTAAAATGCAAGCACAGATGTCAGCAGTGAAAGGGTGCATGACATCCATTCAAAACATAGTGGGACCGAAATGCTACTTGGGCCTTGCAAACACAAGAATGGGAAGGAAAGCCATTAAATCAGAAACCGTGAGGAGAGATCAACAAGAAACTCTTCAAATCGTAAGTAAGGGCAGCCCCGAAGACATCCTTCAATTGTATTGTTCCCAATAATTCTTCAACAACAGAGAGTCTGTAAGTAAGATCTCAAAATGACATTGAATCTGGAAAAGAAGGGTCGTGGGTATTTTTTTAGTTTGTAAGTGTCTCTCATTAGGAATGTAAATAATGTTTATCCACTAAACCGGCGAGATTATAACATGATTTTTTCCTATGCCCCTTGTTTCAGTTTTTCTAAACAAATATTCACAGAGTGCTGGAACCTGCACCTTTTTGCAAACTATGAAGAGTGGAAGTGCGACTTAACCTATAACAGTATTCCCTCAGTTCGCATATCCCTATGCAAACAGCCTCGAATTAGCATCTCCTTGGTTAAGAGAAGCACTGATGAGTGTCCATCAGTGAGCCGAAGTAGACTCAGAAGAAACAATAACATGCAGCGCATCTTACTCCCTCTCCCTGATGAGCAAAAATTTCCAGGTTTTAATTAAACATATAAGTGACAAGGTCTTTAGTGCATCAGTACAGAAAATACGCAAAGTTTGAAATAAACTTCGAAGCCCTTCATGATGCTGATGCTGCCAAAACACACGTCTAATAGTGCCGAGTGGAGCACTGACACATAAGCTTAGGCCTACACTGAAGGCAATACGCTGATGCCAATTCCGTGCTGGTTGCACTATTGCCCCGATTACTTACCGGTAATCTTCATTACTCCGAGTCCTAGTCTTCCTCGCCACAGTATTCACAAATGAGCCTCAGGCTCCACACAGAACTCCAAGTAAAATTAAAAGAGCAGCGCTCTAGTCTCCCCTCCCTCCTCCAATATGGCCCCCAGTGTCTTCAGCCAATCCCATAAAGGGATACAGAACCAACATCACGACCTGATACACAAAGCCGCAGACATGAAGCCACCACCAGGGCCGGGAGGGAAGGGAAACTATACTGTGGCGAGGAAGACTAGGACTCGGAGTAATGAAGATTACCGGTAAGTAATCGGGGCATTACCTCCTCGTCCAGTCTTCCTCGCCACAGTATTCACAAATGAGCCGATACCAAAGCAATCAGCTTCATGTAAGGAAAAGACCACACCAAAGTGCAGTGAAAAACCAAATTTAATATACAGAGGTACAGCAATCAAAGACAACCTCTCAAGGCATCCCCGCAGTCAAAACAGAAGATGCAAATGAAACAGAACCCCCACCCCCAACCTGGAGGCGGTAATGGGACATGAATGTATGAGGTGAAGACCAAGTAGCAGCCCGGCAAACATCCTCCATGGACACCCCTTTGAAGGAGGCCCAAGACACAGCAACAGAGCGGGTGGAACGCCCCTGAACAGGAAGGGAGGGAACTTCAGAAACCGAAGCATACGCCAACAAAATGGCCTCCTTAATCCAGCGACTGATCGTCGAGAGGGAGGGTTTCAGTCCCTGACGTGACAAACCATAATTGACAAACAAGTTGTCCACTTTGCAAAATGAAGACGTGCGTGACAAATATATCAATAAAGCACGCCGAACATCCAAGAGGTGCAACAGGGATTCCTCATCCGAGGAAGGATCAGGACAAAGACATGGGAAGCACCACCTCAGAAGACCTGTGAAAATAAGAATCCACTTTCGGAATGAACGTAGGATGAGGGCGCAACACCACCCTGTCCGACAAAACCAACAAAAAGGGAGCAGAACGAAGGAATGCACCCAACTCACCCATACGTCTGGCAGAAGCAATCGCCACAAGAAACACCACCTTGAGTGTTAAAAACTTCAACTCCACCGACTCCAAAGGCTCGAATAGAGCCAACTGCAAGGAGCGCAAAACCAAAGGCATGTCCCAAGGTGGAGGACACATAATAGGACGGGGGCGTTGGAAAGAGAGAGACTTAAAAAGTCTAGCAACCAATGGTGAAACAGAAATCAAAGGGAGGACATGGAACGCCTGAATCGCAGCCCACTGAGCCCGAAGAGTCGAAATGGCCAAGCCCAGCACAAAACCATCATTCAAAAAATCCAAAATGCGAGCCGGATCCAAAGAAGCCACCGACAGATCGCGACACAGACACCAAGAAACAAAATTATCCCAGTGTTTAGCATAGGATTTAAGAGTAGAAGGTCTCCTGGATTGTTGAATGACCCCAGCCACAGCCAATGAACAGCCAGTTTGCATCAACGAATCCCTCTCAAGAGCCAGGCCCGCAGACCCAAGGAACGGAACACAGGCAGAGGAAGAGGAGGACCCAACAGAGGATAAGGACTGAATGGCAAGGCCCACCCCGGAGACACAGCTAATTCCAACATCAGGGGATACCAAGGGCGACGCATCCAACCCGGAGCAATGAGAAGCACAAAGGATCCCTCCCTCTTGATCTTCTGCAAGACCGCCGGAATCAGGGGAACAGGAGGAAAGGCATACAATAGACCCTTCGGCCAAGGGAACGACAGGGCATCCACCCTCCATGCATCCCGGCAAGGCATAATTGTGCAATAGCAACGGATCTTGAAATTGTCCTGGGAAGCAAAGAGGTCGACAATCGGACAACCAAACATCCGCCGCAACCTCCTGAACATCACATGTGTCAGGGACAAAGAGCCCATGGAGGGAAACACCCGGCTCAGACAATCCGCCACAGTGTTCTCCGCGCCAGGAAGATAAATGGCAGAAAGGGACTCCAGATACAACTCCGCCCAACAACAAATCCGACGGCTGAGGCAACTGAGGGATTGAACTCTGCACCCTCCCTGATGGTTTATATATGACATCACAACTTGATTGTCCGTTCGAACTTGCACATGGTGACCCTGAACCAGATTCGAGAAATCCAACAAACCCAGAAGGACGGCTTTCAGCTCCTTGTAGTTGGAGGAACATGACAACACCGACTGAGGCCAAACCCCCTGAGTCGTTGAATCCCCCAGAGTAGCACCCCACCCCAGCAGGCTGGCATCGGTAGTGACCACGCGGGTGGGAACAATCAGAAATGGGCGGCCCCTGGACAGATGACCTTCGTCCAACCACCAACTCAGGACCACCCGAACATCTTCCGACATAGGAATCAAAACAGTCATATCTAGGGAACAGGGGTCCCAATGCGACAAAACGTGCGACACCACCGGGTACATGTGTAGTCGAGCCCACGGCACCGTCAACAATGACGCCGACATCAGACCCTGAACCCTCAGCCATAGGCTCACAGGATGAGAATGTCCCACCAACAGGGCACGAACAGCAGACATCAGGGACAGAATCCTGGGAGGAGGTAGGAACACCATACCCAACTGAGTCCTGAACAGAGCCCCAATGAAAGTCAATTCCTGTGCAGGAACCAGTGAGGACTTCGGTACATTCACTAGGAACCCATGATGCTCCAGGACATGGCACACCCTCTTGACATGCAACTCCGCCTTGGGAAGAGAAGAAGCAGAAATTAAAATGTCGTCCAGATAAGGAAAAACACTAATGCCCTCCCCATGCAAAAGGCCAATAAGAGGAGCCAGAACCTTAGTAAAGACCCTGGGAGCAGAGCAGAGTCCAAAGGGCATTACCTGGAATTGGTAATGTCGACCCATCACGCAAAACCGGAGAAACTTCTGAGAGTCTGGATGAACAGGAATATGGAGATAAGCATCCCTCAAGTCTATCGAAGCAAGGAAGTCTCCCTGAGATATCAGAGGAAGGATCAACTGAAGGGAAACCATCTTGAACTTCTGGTGAGGGATGTAAGTATTCACCCACTTCAGGTCCATCACAGGTTGAAGATCCCCAGTTCGCTTTGACACCAGGAATAGGATGGAATACACACCCACCCCCAATTGATCGACGGGAACAGGAATCACCGCACCCTTGACCATCAGGGATTCGATGCCTTCCAAAAGCGCCAATCTCCGTACAGGATCCCTGGGATAAGGAGTGGCCCTGAAATAGTCTGGGGGAGTCTGGATAAATCCAATACGCAAGCCCTCTGAAACCACCTGTAGCACCCATTTGTCCGAAACATTCAGGTTCCAAAACTCCAGGAAGAAACTGAGGCGACCCCCAACCGGACCCATACCAGGAGCGATCCAGTCACGATTTCGGTGCAGGGTTGGAGGAGGAAGAAGTACCGGAGAACCGGGTTTTTCCAAAGGAAGGAGCACCCCGGCCACGCCCCCTCCCACGAAAGGGCGGACCAGCTCTACCCCTCCGAGAAGGGCCAAAAGCCCTCTGAGACCCAAAGGAACGGAAGTGACCCGACCTCTCAGGAGCCAGGAGTTTACGGTCCTCCGCCGTTTTCTTAACCATGTCATCCAGAGGCGACCCAAACAGTTTAACCCCAGAAAAAGGAATCTTCATCAGTAGATTCTTCTGCGCAGCATCAGCCTTCCATGAACGAAGCCACAACTGGCGTCTCGCAGCCACCGAAGACCCAGCCGCGGAAGCCGCCGCACCCAAAGAGTCAAAGGAGACATCCGAAAGCAACCAAACTTGTTGCTCCATCATAGCCAGGGTAGAAGACACATCCTCCCCTTGGTCCAACAATTCAGACAGAGACTGAAAATCCTTAAGCAAGGATTGTATAGTGTAAGAGGCATAGGCAGCCGCCCTGATAGAGAAATTAGCAGCCGCAAAAGTGCGCTTCACCGCACCATCCACCTTACGGTCAACCGGGTCAGCAGGAGAAGAATCCTCAGACACTACAGTTCCATGAGACGCCATGCTGGCCAACAAGGAATCAACCTTCACCAAGGAAGGAAATTTCACATCAAAGTCCAGTAGCGGGTACCTTTTATTCAAAAAGCGTGGAAAGGAACCCTTGTCTACATCTTTCCATTCATTCTCCAGGACTCTCAAGACTGAAGAGTGCAGAGGCAAAGAATCAGGTTCAGGACGCTGGTATTGCGCAAACAGATCGTCTTCCAGAGGAACAACAGAAGCAGGAAACACCAAGTTCTCTCTAATGTGACCTAGCACCTCCTTCAGGTCAGCACCTTGCACAAAACGACCTCTGACATCAACCTCCTCCTCAACGTCAGAAACATCAGCCGCAGCGCCATCAACCTTAACCCGCTTCGCAGGAGGAACAGGCATCTGACTTTGCATAGCAGCAGCCACAGCAGAATTGATCATCTGCTGCAATATGTCCATAGATGGGATTTGTACACCAGAACCAGAAGCCACAGGAGCAGAATCAGGTACAGAACCACCCTCCATCATAGCTATACACCAGTGAACGCATGAAGAGAAACACAGGCAGACAAGAAGACAACACGCCTGGCATAAAAGGCCCCGGGGTTGCTAGGCAACCTAACAAGCCAATACATGCATCAGACAAATCAACATAAATGTCGTAGGAAAACAGCCTCGCGCATGCCCATAGACAGACGATGAAACACAGAGACTGACGTGTGAGGATGGAGACAGAGCGAACACCGCCCCACCACTGTAAGCAACTTGCACCGTGACAGCGTTATGCGGGACTCGATCAAAAATGACAACGGGAATCACCCGCCCCCACATCAAACACACGCGTCCCTGTCAAGATGGAAAAAACGCTACCGGGAGCCTCCGGTCCCCAGATCAAACGTTCTCCGGCCGCGCTGTGTCCGCTCAGCAGGACGCGCGGTCGGTAAAGTTAAAAAACCACTCAGAAGGTGATTCAGAGTCACAGCATGACTCAACACAAACGAACGCCACTGAAAGTCCGCTGAAGCAGGACCAGAGGCGCGAAGGCAGTAGCAGGAGGTAAAAGACATTAAACAAACTACCGTAACAACAGTGAAATTTAAACTACTACCCCCATACTAGATACCCCAGGGCATAACGGGTCTGCTCAAGCAGGAACCCAGCCCCACTCACCTGATCAACAGGCAACACAGCACTCGGAGAAGTGCAGAAAAAAAGAACAGGTCGTGATGTTGGTTCTGTATCCCTTTATGGGATTGGCTGAAGACACTGGGGGCCATATTGGAGGAGGGAGGGGAGACTAGAGCGCTGCTCTTTTAATTTTACTTGGAGTTCTGTGTGGAGCCTGAGGCTCATTTGTGAATACTGTGGCGAGGAAGACTGGACGAGGAGGTAATGAATGGTTTGTATTTGGTGGGTGGGGTTTGAGACGGCTGTGATATCTTTTGATGCAGTGTCCAATAGCATTGATCATTCACCTTCACTGTTACCCGTGCAAGAGGTTTGACTCTGGACTGATTTACATCATTGCTCACTGCCCAGACCCAAGAGCTTGCATTCCATCATTCTCCTCCTTTACTTTGCCTCTGACACGCAGTGTCCTGCTTTTTGTTAACATATGCCAAGAAAATACTCATCATGCTCTGACACATAGAAGCCTCAAGAACTCTTTGTGTGAGCTGCCTGTCAGTCCTAATGCTTTGAATAGATGGGTAAAGACTCAATTCCAGCAGTGCTGTGATAATAGTATGAGAGGGTTGTATGACTGAACCACACAAGCCTTTACCATGCATGCCTTTACAATGCCGTCATTACAGCGCCTCCGTCTTTACCACGCGTGCATTTACAACAAACAGTTTCTTTGTAAAGGCATGCATGGTAAAGGCATATGTATAGTTAAAATTTAACAAGTGATTATAACCCTTAAAAATATATATAGGCCGCGACCAGTCTGAAGGTGTTGTTTTTTGAATATATTTATTTATATTTAATGAAACACAACGCATTTCAGTCTTGTTGCAGCGTTCAATTGCCGGTGCTGGTGGTTGAAAAATGGAGGTCTCTAGTTGGCTATGGTTTGCACCTTTGTCCAAGTAGGGACCCTTCTTCCTAGTCAGGGTAAGGGGGATACACATCTAAAATAATCCCTGCTAACCCCCTTGGTAGCTTGGCACAAGCAGAGAGGCATATCTCACAGGCAGTGTGTAAAGCATTTATGCACACATACAGCAATGCAGTGAAAACACTACAAATGGACAACACACCAGTTTAGAAAAATAAGTAATCTTTATATAAACCAAACAAGACAAAAAGAACACAAATGCACGATACAGTAATAGAAATATGACTTTCAAACGGTTCTGTTCAAAGCAAATTGCAAATGCAACACTTTTCACACAAAGTACCTTGGTTGCGTCGCGCACACAAATAAAAACTGTTGCAGGGAAGGTGATGCGTTGGTTCCTTACGCCTAGGGAAGGTGATGCATTGGTTTCTTACTTCAGGGAAGGTGATGCGTCGGTGCCTCACTGCCACGCAGGGGCGGTGGTGTATCGGTTCCTTACTGAAGGGGAGGTGATGAGTTGGTTTCTTACTGTGCGAGAGGTGATGCGTCAGTTTCTTACTGCGACCCCGGTGTTCTTGCTGGAGTGGCGCCCAGATGCGATGCATGAGGATCGAGAATGCGCCTGTTCTCGATGCGGCAACGGCGCATGCGGTGGTTTCTTCAGCTGCGGTCACACGATGCATTGGTTCTTGCAGCCGCACAGCAAGGCCTGCGTCGGAATCAGTGCGGTGATCTCGTCCTTCTTAGATTGTTGCACTCGATGCAGCGTGCAGCGATTTCTCAATCCACGGGCAGGCGCTGTGTCGGTTTCGTCAGCGGTGCGTCAGAAACAGGTACGGATGTATCGCGCTTCTCCTCGTTGTGTTACTTTTCCAGCACCCAGCAGCAAACAGCCTCCAGAGATCTAAAACAGAAGCAGGCCCCTCTTAACAGGTCAGAACTCCCAACAAGGAAGTTCAGGGGAGCTGTTGGTGAAGTCTTTTTGTCCTTGAGACTTCAGAACAGGAGGCAAGCTCTATTTAAAACCCTTGGAGGTCTTCCTCAAGCAGGGGATACAGCACACAGAAAAACCATGTCCTTTCCTTGGCAGAAACAGCCACTGCGGGCGAGCCCCAGACAGCAAACAGCTAAGGGGCAGTACTCCACCTCAGTTTCTCCAGCTCTTCTCCTTGGCAAAGGTTCCTCTTGATCCCCAGAAGTGATCTAAAACTGAGGTCTGAGCCCCTCTTTTTATATTACAAAATCCTTTATTCTCTGTGACAGAGAAGCTCTTTGCCCAGCCAAAACCAGTTCTGCACTCTCTGGTGCAGCTTCCTGGCAGGGGGTTGAGACAGCATTTTCCAAGGCAGACTAGGCCTATTCAGGTGTAAAATAAATCTCCTCCCCATACCCTGAATGCAGCCCAGGTCTATTCAGCCCAGCCCTGACTCATCCAGGAAAGACAGGACACACATCAACCCCCGCAGTGGCTGTCTGAGAGAATGCACATCCCCAGCCCATGTCACTCCAAAGCAAGACAGTCAATACACAAACGAACAGAGGCACACAGGATGGCTAAGCAAGAAAATACCTACTTTCTAAAAGTAGTATTTTCAAACACAGAATGTAAAAGTCATCCTTACTAAAAGATGCATCTTTATATTCTGAGTTCAGACATACAAATTTTCACTTTCCTATCTTGTCCCAATGGGAAGTTATATTTATAAGATATTATAAATAAACTCCCGTTGACTTACATGTAGGAAAAGGGAAGGTTAGTGCCTGGCTTGCCAGGTCCACATAGCAGTACCAAACTGCGCAGACACTGCAGTGGAAGGTCTGAGTTACATTTACAGGCTGCTTATGCAGGTGGTACAATCAGTGCTGCAGACCCACAAGCACCATTTGGTTTACAGACCCTGGGCACAGGCAGTGTACTGTACTAGGGACTTGACAGTAAACCAAATAAGCCAATTATGGAAACACCAAACCATAACAACAATTTACAGGGAGAGCACATGCACTTTAACACTGATCAGCAGTGGTAAAGTGCCCAGAGTCATAAAACCAACAAAAACATGGTCCAAAACAAGAGGCCAAAAAGTCTTGGGATAAACCCGCTGAAAAAGCCAGGTCTAACACAACCCCAGAGCAGGAAGGACAATTATATAGTCTGTATCCAACATGGATTTTCTTCCAAATTTTTCCTTTTTATTCCAATTTCAAATAGCTTTTAAAAGCGAGGTCAAAAACATCACTTTTCACAATGATACAGCCGACACGTTTCATCCTTGAAAAGGACTTCTTCAGGGCGCTGAAAATTTGAAAATGTCAATCTCATCAGGAAAGAAGCCAGTAAATAGCCGGATCCATAGCCTATGAGTTGTTCCCCATCTAAGTCATGTTTATTAGATGTCAAGAATGCACACAGACTTCCTCTTTTTTTTGATAAACTTCATTTTATTGTGTTTTGCGGCATAAAGAACAATATCAGGAATAATATACAGCAGTGCAGTGAACAAGGCATCAGTATCTGCAATCAGGAAAGCATCAACAGGCAAGTGCAAAAACCCTCCCGCCCCCTCCCATCCCCTGTCCCCCCCCTGTGCACCCACCCTTCAAAACAGGCCCCCCAACCATTTCCCCCATATCTTGCGAAATGTTTTTGGGCAGCCCCGTGCAGCGTATAGCGACCGCTCCTGAGCCGCACACCAATCCACCCCTCTACTCCAGGTAGCCACTCTGGGCGGGTCTGGCTGTGACCCCACCGCCGCTATGTCTCTCTTAGCCACCATAAGGGCAGTGGTGAGGAAGTACTTCTCATTGCGGGACCCGTCCATCCCGTCCATGATGCCCAGCAGGGCCATTCTAGGCTCGTGGGGGACCTCCCAACCCAGGACCTCCGTTAGATCGGCCTCGATCGCTGCCCAGTAGTCCCCCAGACGAGGGCAAGACCACACCATGTGGAAAAAATCTGCCGGAACCTCCCCACAGCGAGTGCAAGAGGCGTCCGCGCGGAGGCCCGCACGATACAGGCGGTCCGGGGTCAAATAGGCAGCGTGGAGGTAATAAAGTTGGATAAGCCGCAGCCTAGCGGAGGTGGTAAGCGATCGAGGGCCCATAAGGGCGTCCCTCCAGTCCGCCTCATCCAGGGGTCCCACCCAAGCCTCCCATCGCTGCTTTAGCCCGCTCCAATCCACCGGTGTATTGTTAATTAGGGATTTATAAATGCAGGATATGCCCCCCCTCCCAAGATACCCCAACATCACCTGGGCCTCAGGCGGACTATGGGAAGGCAGTCTGGAATCTAGAGGGACGTGAGCCCGAACCGCGTGGCGCAATTGAAGGTAGCGGTAGAATTTAGAAGGCTGCAGCGAGAAGCGGGTCCGAAGCTCCTGGAAGGAACACATGCGGCTTCCACGCCATATATCGCCCAGACAGGAGATACCGAGAAGATCCCACTGCCGAAAGCCCGTTAGTCCCACCACCTCCCGCAGCCACGTCCCGTGCCAAAGCGGAGTGAGTTGCGTGGACGTCCCCGACCATCTGGTGTGTCGCAAGGCCGCGCGCCACGCGAGAAAGGGAGCCCGCACGACGCCGGGGAGCGACAGGGGGATCGTTGTGCCATAGAGCATGTTTTGGATGGAGGAGAACCCGAGGCAGTTCACCTCGAGTCGATAAGCCGGGTCGCCCCAGCCCCCTGAGAACCAATCGTGGACCACCAGTAGTTGGGTGGCCAGATAGTAGAGGTAGAGGTTGGTCATGCTTAGGCCGCCATCGTAGGAGGCGACCCTGCAGCGGTCCAAGGCCAGCCGAGGTCGACCACCGCCCCAAAGGAATTTGGTCACCATCTTATCCAGGTCCCGGAACCACGGGCGCGGAAAGGGGCATGGAGTGTTCTGCAGCATGTAAAGAAACTTGGGGAGGATCATCATCTTATATAAGGCGACTCTCCCTAGCGGATTCAAAGGGAGGGCCTGCCACCGGAGCATATCTGATCTGGCTTTGTTTACTACTGGAGCCACATTGAGTGCCCAGCAGAGTTCCGGGAGGAGGGTGACCCAGATCCCCAGGTACTTAAAGGAGAGTCTCCGGAGGGGAATATCTGATTGCCAGTCGAAACATTCCCGCGACGGGTGTAGCGGGACTAGAACAGATTTTTTGGGGTTCAGATGGAGACCCGACGCCTGGCCAAACCGATGGAGGATCCGGCGGACCCGGGGCCCCGAGGTCGCTGGGTCGGAAAGATAGAGGAGGACATCGTCCGCGTATAGGGCAATCTTATCGGGGGCCACAGCTGGCCATTCCCATCCGCGAAGAACGGGATCCGCGCGAATCAGCATTGCCAGGGGTTCCATGGCCAACGCAAAAAGGAGGGGCGAGAGCGGACAACCCTGGCGCGTCCCCCGACCTATGGGAAACGGGCGAGAGAGAGCCCCGTTGACCAACACCCGGGCCCGCGGGTGCACGTACAGGACCGCTACCATGGCACGGAACCGGGGGCCGAAACCCATGCGTTCCAGGACGTCGGCCAAGTACGCCCATCCCACGGAGTCGAAGGCCTTTTCAAAGTCAACCAGGAGGAGGGCCAGGTAGGGAGAAAGGCGGCCGCGGTGCGCCATCGCAAGATGCAGGCGCCGCAGGCAGTGTCTGGTCCCCCGCTCCGGCATAAAGCCGCATTGATCCGGGTGGACCAAGGAGGCAAGCGACGGGCGCAACCGCTGTGCCAGGACCGTAGCATAGATTTTGAGTTCGGTGTTGATAAGGGATATCGGCCGATAGTCGGAGCAGGACCGCGAGGGAGGCTGAGTCTTGGGGAGGGCAACTATGGTTGCCGTGTCCGTCTCGGGCCGGAACGAGCCCGTTTCCACCACGGCTGCAAAAAGGTCCCGAAGCCTCGGGGCCAGCATCTCACGATAGTGAGCGTAGTACTCCTGGGGGAACCCGTCGGGTCCCGGGGTCTTCCCAGGTGCCAAGCGGCCAATGGCCTCCTCGATCTCCTGCAGCTCGATCGGCGAATCAAGGGTCTCGGAAACCTCGGGCTGCAACCGCGTAAGTGTCACCGCGGTCGTCCCCAGCAATTCCTCAAGGGAGAGCGTGGACGGCCTGTGGCGGTATAGCTGGGAGTAATAGTCAGCGAACGCCTGGGCTATCGCCACCGAGGCTGTGTGAGTACCACCCGCTGGGTCCTCGATGGCCGGAATGATCCGTCCCGCCCGGGGATAGGTCGCCAGCCGGTGGAGAAGAGTGCCGTTTTTGTCTCCCCACCCGTAGACCCGGGCCACCGAGGAGCGCCATAGAATGTTCGCCGCCTCCAGGGAATGGAGGCGAATCTCTTCCCGCAGGAAGGCCAATCGACGAGATCGGGCGGCATCGTCCAACTCCCCCAGACCGCGCTCTAATTCCACGGCTTGGGCTTCGCATTCCGCGAGCTTCTGGGATTGGGCCCGCCGTTGGCGCTGCAGATGCCCCTTAGCGGCGCCCCGGACAGTCGCCTTGCCGGCCTCCCACAAGACGGCAGGGGAGGTGACAGAGCCCTCGTTATGGGAGTAGTAGTCGGCGATCTCGCCCCCGACCGCCTTCCGGAAAGCCTTGTCGTGGAGGAACCAGGCGTTCAGACGCCACATCGGACGGGCAGAGAGGGGTGGGGGACCAAGAGCGAGGAGCACAGGCGAGTGGTCCGAAAGGCCCCTCGGAAGAATGCGTACATCTCGCACCCCCGCGCAGTCGGTGGATGGTACGAAGATGAGGTCGATCCGGGCATGGGAGTGATGGGACGCCGATGTGTGGGTGTATTGGCGTGCCTGTGGGTGCCAGATCCGCCAGACATCGCAGAGGCCCTGCGATTCAGCCCAGGATGAGAGCTGTTTTGCGCGGGCGACGCGGGACAGGGAGACCGGGCCCGTCGAGTCCAGGGGAGGCGAGTAGACGGCGTTGAAATCTCCGCCGAGAATGAGGGAGCCCGCCGGAAGTGTCGGGAGGAGACCCGCCGCGTGGGAGAGGGCCGACTGCAAGAGGGATGGCACCGCATAAAGGGACATCAGGGTAAGGGGTCGCCCCTCCAGATTGCCAGAAACCACCACTACCATACCTTGGGGGTCCAAATGCACCCGGGACAGGACAAAGGGGAAGGACTTGCGGAGCAAAATGGCCACCCCTCGGGATCCCCGTGCAAAACCGGAATGCCATACCCTGTCATAACCGTAGCGGCCAAGGAAGGGGCAGGTGTTACCCAACAGGTGAGTCTCCTGGAGGAGGAGTACATCGATCTCAGCGCGTTGCGCGTATTTGAGGACCGCCATACGTTTAAAACGGTCCAGAAGACCATTGACGTTCCAGGATAGTATGCGCATGGCGGCCCTAGGGACAGGCGGGTCAGCCATGGTCTAGGAAAGGAGAGGGGGCCAGTAGGGGCGCGGCTGAGCAGGCCCCCAGAGAGGAAGGACAACGGGACATCGGGCAGGAGAGCAAGCCAGACAGCACATGATGCCTTAGTACAACAATTAAGAGGGAGTCATCCCCCACCAACAAAGTCTTCCCAACGGGGAAGAAACAACCCCAAACCCCCCCCCCCACCCTACACTTCGAAAACAGAAGCATCTGTCGCCCGAACCAAATGGAAGAACCACCAAGCTAAAACGCTTGGGCTTGAGCGCTAGTGGACCCCTGATACCGATAAATTCAAACCTGAGTTACCTGCCCTGGCCAAGAGCAACACTGATAACGGAGCATCCCATCCCCGTCCAGGCATCCCCAGCCCCCCCTCCCCCAAAGGAAGCAAAGAGAGTCAAATGTTGGGGCTGCGAGAGAGGTCCGAAGAGTCCACCAATTCGACCGGCTGAGTTGCAGGGCCCGTGGGCCGGGGCGGCACGGTCCACCGTCCATCTGCCCCGGGACTGGCGTGTGCGGCCGAGGAGGCAGAGGAGGCTCTCGACCCTCGGCGTGACCTTCTCCCAGAGCGCGTGGTGATCACCTCCTCCGCTGTGCGCTCCCGGGGTAACGTGCGGTGCCGCCGACGGGTCTTCGATGTCCGGGGCCTTCCTCGTCCCCCCCGCATACCCATAGGCGAGCCGCGTCCAGAGCACTGCAGGGGGTGCTCCTCCGTCAACCAGGCCCAGGCCGCCCGCGGGGTATCGAAGAACAAAGTCTTGTGCTGGAAGACGAGGCGGGCCGGGAACTGGAGCTGATACTGGAGTCCCAGAGAGCGCATCTTTTGTTTCACTTCCGTGTAGGAGCGGCGTTGCTCTTGGACTTCGCGGGTGTAGTCCGGAAATATCATGATTTTGTGGTTCTGGTAATGGAGGGCGCCCTGGCAGCGGGCCTCGCGGAGGATGGCGTCCCGGTCGCGGAAGTTCAAAAGTTTGAGGATGAACGGCCGGGGAGGCGCACCTGGGGGCCAGGGAGCGGTGGGCTCTCTCCACCACGAACGAGGGAGATAGGCTGTCCGCCGGCATCCAGGACCGGAACCATCGCTCCATGAAGTCGTCCGCTCGGCCCGATTCAACTCCCTCCGGAAATCCCACTAAGCGCAGGTTGTTGCGCCGGGCGCGATTTTCTGCATCCTCGACCCGGCGGTGTAGTTCCTTAGAGTGGGTGGTCAACTCCCAAACCTGGTCCTGTAGGTGGCGGATGTCGTCCTCGGCGGTGGAGATCCGGGATTCGGCCTCGGAAATGCGGGCGGTGGCATTCCGCAGATCCTGTCGGAGAAGAGCAACGTCCACTTTGACCTCTCCCACCATGCCCTCGAGGGAGGCGCGGGAGGAGTTGATGGCCTGCAGGATGGCAGCAAGGTCCGTGGCAGGGGCCGGGGCCGGCGCGGCCGTGGAGCCGGGCCCCCTTGTCGGTAGTCGTAAATTTATCCATCCTGGTTTGGGTGGCCCCGGACGCTGGCTTGTTGGCTTTGTCTTTGCCCATATCTGTGGCGGCCGTCCGTGAATCAGGGCAGCGAGCGAACGTCACACCCGCAGAGCGTCAGGGGGTGCTCGAGCGGACAGGAGCCCAGCACGGGGGCGGCGGGGGGAACCCTTGGCCGGACAGGGCCCGACACGGCCAGCCCCAGCGGTCAGCCTCCGGCGGGGTCCCCAGCGGGGCAATGAGTCCGATCCCTCGCCTCAGTCGTGGCCACGAGCCTCTCTCAGCGAAGCAAGGTCCAGCAGCGCAGCCCACAGTCCCCGGGCGGCGGGTCGTTCCTCAAGGGCACCGCCGCCGGGAATCGCCAGGGCCAGCCCTCCGGGGCATAGCCCACCTCTCCAGGGGGGACACCTCGCCCGAGCGGTCCCTCCGCCACCCCCAGGGGGGGCACGGTGTCGCCTGTCGACTCGCTGGATCCGGGGCCCCAAACGACGATGAGGGGGGGGGGGGAAAACAGCAGCGACACCCCCCGACCGCCGATGTGCGGCCCGAAGCAGTGAGGACCCCTCCACCCCCGGGACCGGAGGCCAGTCTCTGAGCCGCGGGGCCGGGGCAGCGCCGCAGCCAGGAGGAGAGGTTGTAGAGAGGGAGGGGGGGAGCGGGGGTACGGGTCTCCCCGGCCGCCGACGCACGGCCCGATGGGGGGGTCTCCCCTCTGCCCCCGACCCCCGCAGCCGCCCCAGTGAAGCGATCCTCCGCCGCCGCACTCACCGCCTATTCCTGCTCTCAGGCTCCGCTCGGGGGGGGTCCCAGCACAGCATGCCAGGGGGCCTCGGGCTGCAGCCGCGAGGTAGGACAGCACCCAGCCGGTGCACCAGCTCTCCGCCGCAGGCCTTGGGACACCAGGGCAGGTCCAGCAGCGTTGGTGGGGGAGAGTGGGGGGAGACCGGGCCCCGGCCGTCGACACCCAGCCCGAAGGGGAGGGCCCCCACCACCTCCAGCCCCACAGCAGCTCAGGTCGTCCCACCAGGGAGTGCCCCACTCACCGCCCGGCCTTCCGTCTGGCACCACAGCCCGGAATGGGCCCCACAGCACCTCGCCGCCAGCCACAGGATCCCAGGTCGGGGCCCCACCGAGGGGGGGGCCGCCACTGCCGCAGCGACGATCTCACCGGGCCTCCAGGATTCCCAGGCCCAGCACCCTCGTGGGCGCCGCGGTCTCGGGTAGCTGCGCGCCCGCACCCAGCGTCAGGGATCAAAGCCGCCTCCCGCCGGGCGCCGAGAACAGGCAGCAATCACAGCTCCGGGGGGGCGGTCGCGCCCCAAACTCGCACCAGGAACAGCCAGGCGGGCCCGGGCCCCAAAACTGATGAAATCAGCCGGCCAGGGCAGGATCAGGCGAGGAAGAAAGGATCGGCGGGGTCTTACAGCCGGAGCCTCACGGCAGAGCAGCCATGCCGGTCAGGCGCCACCTAGCGCTCCCCGACTTCCTCTTTTTAATGAAGAAACAAGACCCTATGAGAGGCAAGGATGTCAGGTGGGTCCAATAGTAAGACACAGATGACTGGGAAAATGCTGTCAAAAGCTCACATCAGAATTAGACCAAATTACAATTGAATATCAGCCAATAAATGCAGATTCCTTGTCATAAAGGGAATATGCCGAAAGTATTGAGGGCCCGATTCACAGAACTAACTTAAGACAAAATCCTAAACTTACTACTTTTGGTATTCACAGAAGTTAGGATTTTGTCTTAAGTTTGTCTTAAGACAAACTTAAGACAGACTTAGGACAGACTTAAGACAGACTTAAGACAAACTTAAGACAGACTTAAGACAGACTTAAGACAAACTTAAAACTGACTTAAGACAGGCTTAAGACAGACTTAAGTTAGGATTTTGTCTTAAATTTGTCTTAAAATCCTAACTTCTGTGAATACCAAAAGTAGTAAGTTTAGGATTTTGTCTTAAGTTAGTTCTGTGAATCGGCCCCATAGAGACCACCACAGGATGAGAAGCTGACCCAATCTATGTCACTTCAAATATATATTAGGTTATGTGTTCAATTTCAAAACCTGCAGCCAAAATAAGGCTGTCATAGTGTTTTCAAAATACCAGACGTCTGATACGGTGCTATATGTAACTCCATAGGGTGACAATAACCAGGCCTATAAGAGCCTCATGCTGATGCTTGCCCGAGCCGTCGGATCTTCTATATACTTTTGGCATATTCCCTTTATGACATGGAATCTGCATTTATTGGCTAATATTTAATTGTAATTTGGTCTAATTCTGACGTGAGCTTTTGACAGCATTTTCCCAGTCATCTATGTCTTACTATTGGACCCACCCGACACCCTTGACTCTCATATCGTCTTGTTTCCTCATTAAGAAGAGGAAGCCGGTGTGCATTCTTGACATCAAATAAACATAACTTGGATGGGTAACAACTCATAGGCTATGGATCCAGCTATTTACTGGCTTCTTTCCTGATGAGATTGACATTTTCAAATTGTCAGCGCCCTGAAGAAGTCGTTTTGAAGGACGAAACGCTTGGGCTGCATCATTGTGAAAAGTGATGTTTTTGACGTCGTTTTTAAAAGCTATTTGAAATTGGAATAAAAAGGAAACATTTGGAAGAACATCCGTGTTGGATACAGACTATATAATTGTCCTTCCTGCTCTGGAATTGATGTGTGGTTCACCTGTGCTTATGTTTTATATTGTTAGGTTCCTACAGGGACTTGCATCTCAGGTGCTGTTGAGTTGAGGGTTCTACTGTCAGGCTCGTTTGTTTACGTGTTTAATAGAACCCCCTTCGAACCCAAAGCCAGGGTAGACTAATCAATTCCCTTGATGGGCTACCCTGGTTGAGGCGATAAAACCCAGACCTGGCCCACAACAGTTGGGGCATGTTCTGGTTCTACGCCTTGCTGAAATTCAGTTGGATCTCTCTCTCACTACTCTCAAGGCCCACTAAGCTAACCCGTGGAGAACCCTCCTTCTCATCTGGGGACCCCATCAGTGCAGCACCTAATTCACAGGTGTGTCTCAACAGGTAGACAGTACCCATATGACCAACACAGTGGTGTGGCCCAGTCCACCCCCGGGTTGTGACTCCTGTCCCCCCTCAGGGGCCACTCTGTCCACCAGGACAGCAAGCCACAGTGGCCACTGACAGTTGTCACTGTTGAGACCCAAGCCTTATGCCTCTCAGGGTTCTCGAACCTCTGTGGCATCAGAGAGTGAGGGCAGTAGTCCTAGGTGCATGGCACCCTTTGTCCACTTTCCCTCCTGTCTGGTCAGGAATTACATACTTACACTGACCCATAAGTCCAGAGTCTGTAACCTGAGACTGGGGTGGTCTCTCCCACACCCGGTCCCTTCCTTGGGGCACTGCACCCTCCAACCTAGAACGGTACTCCCTTCCAGAATTGTCAGGGTACCTGTGGTAGGTGTCCTGCACAATTCACACACCAGTTGAGAGGTTCTATCGTGCAACTGGGATCCCAGCCTGGGGTTTGTAGCCTTAGACTGGGCAGGGGTCAGGGGTGAGGCTGCCCTCTCCCCACCCCCCCACTGGGGCCCTGCACCCTCTCACCTGGAGCAGTGCCGCCAGAAGACAAACCGGTAGGCGCACAGTTAGCAGTCACCCCTTCCTCCTGGTCATGGGGGACACCCTGAACCTGGCCCTCCAACCCAGGGTTTGTACCCTTAGGCTGGACCTGTGCCTGGCAACCCAGGACTTCTGGGGTAGTACACCAACCCCCCCCCAAGGGAAACCCACTCCTCTGGAGTTGTGCAAGAGTCTGAATGGTGCAAGTCTCAGTGTCCTGTCCAACTGACAGAGCATGCCGACCCTCAGGCCAGATGTGGCCTCACGAGGATCAGTCCTGGGGTGCTGTGACCTCTGAGCTGGCAACCCCTGGGCCACTGGTCCTTCCACTGGGAGCTGTGTCCCCCCCTTACCCCTATCTCTGGACTCATGCCCTCTCCCAACTAGAGAGGTGCTGCTAGACACCAGAGCTGGTGGAATGCTGGTTACAGCAGTCTTCCCCGGCTCAACTGACACCTTGGGATCCCCCTCAGGGGATGGTCTCCCAGTACAGACCCCGCCCCCCTCCCGGCGATCCCTCATGGAACCAACCAAGTCTTGAGCCTGGGTTTCGGCCACCTCGGGACACAGCCCACTCCCACTCCTTCTCCTCTGAGACAGGATATGGGACCCTACACCCCTCCCATGGGACCTATCTGGGCCACCAAAACCTTCCCTTACCTCAATTGGTTGGGAAAAACCTAAGACACGTCCTTCCGGATCAGCCCCAGATGCTTCTTCAGACCCTCTGGATTTCACCAAAAGGTCTGCCTCCAGTGTGAGCTCCCTGCGGTCAGAGAACGCACACTCCACCAGGTGTTGGCATAGCTCTGGAAAACAGGGACTTACAATATGCTCTCCAACAATTGAATCACACAGCCCCACACAGGTGTTAACCAAGCTACCCTTTGCCTCACCATCCAGTGCCTCGCAGAAGTACCCCACATCACCTTCCTGAGTTTGGCATGACAGTGTCTGACTGTCTCTGTCACTCAACCCACACTTTTCTGGGCGGTCTCCACAATCACATAACAGGACTTCTACCATGGGGGAACGCCTCTCCCTGCACCTCTCATCTAGAGTCAGTAGAGTGTTCCTCCCACCACTAGGAATAGGATCCCCTGTGCCAGTTCCCTAATGCATATCAAGGACTCTACGCACCACTGGAGCTATCTCATAAACCTGAACCCCCTAGTGTATGTTAACCCCCCCCCTTTAAGGCAGGAACCACATCTCTGGGTGTGTGTACTTCTTCCTCAGCACTAGATAACACTGTTTTGCTGCCACCATCTGAGCTGGACTCCACCTCCAGCCGAGCCAAGCTCACTTCCTGAGTTGAAAACATTTCTTTTTCAGATAAGGCTCGATCTATCTCCTCACACTCCCGGTATAGCTGCCTCAGCCTCCGGTCACGAGCATGAATCCGATTTCTCTCCTTACGAGCCAATCTTACCCATATTGTTTCCTCCTCAGGGCCACTGCCCTCTTGGTATTCTGGCTGGGGATCCTTCCCATTAGATTCCTCCTCAGAGTCATCTTATAGCATTGCCTCCCAGCGTAGCACTCCATAGCTATGCAGGGCTGCATCAAGATCCTGCCTTGTGGATCTCCTCTTCACAGGCAGGCCCCTCTCCTTGCTAAATACTTTTAGTTCCCTCATCTTGTAAATGTACAGGTGCCAAAAGTTGAGTTCCATTTTCACAGGGCCCACAGGTGCAACAACTAACCAGAGTTCCAACAACCAAATTTCGAAGCGAAACAAGAAAAAAATAGTATGTGGTTGCATAATGGTCTGCACTATACTAGTAGTGTACGGCAATCTGTATGTAAGGCACAAATGCAAGTCCATATCCTCACCCCTGACCACCAGTGTTAGAAATGGGGGATTCTAGTTGGCAACGGTTTGCACATTTGTCCAAGGAGGGACCCTTCTTCCTAGTCAGGGTAAGGGGGATACACGTCTAAAATAACCCCTGCTCACCCCATGGTAGCTTGGCACGAGCAGATAGGCTTATCTCAGAGGCAGTGTGTAAAGCATTTGTGCACACATACAGTAATACATTGAAAACACCACAAATGGAAACCACACCAGTTTAGAAAAATAAGTAATCTTTATCTAAACCAAAAAAGACCAAAACAACAAAAATCCATAATACAGTAATAGAAATATGACTTTCAAATGGTAAAAATAGTTCTGTTCAAAGCAAATTGCAGATGCAGCACTTTTGACACAAAGCAGCTTGATTGCGTCACGCACACCAACAAAAACTGTTGCAGGGAAGGTGATGCGTTGGTTCCTTACACCCAGGGAAGGTGATGCATCGGTTCCTTACTTCAGAGAAGGTGATGCGCCAGTTTCTTATTGTGCGGGGAGGAGATGCATCAGTTTCTTACAGCGACCCCAGTGTTCTTGCCGGCGTGGCACCCAGATGCGATGCATGAGGATCGGGGATGCGTTGGTGCTTGATGCGGCGGTGGCAATGGCGCTTGCGTTAGTTCCTTCAGCTGCAGTCACACAATGCATTAGTTCTTGCAGCCGCACAGCAGGGCCTGCGTCGGCGAGGTGATCTCGTCATTTGTAGATTGGAGCACTCAATGCGGCGTACAGTGATATTTCAAGCCACGGGCAGGTGTTGCATCGGTTTCTTCGGCGATGCGTCCGAAACAGGTAGGGATGCATTGCGCTTTTCCTCGTTGCGTTACTTTTTCAGAACCTTCCCTTTTCCTACATGGGTGGCACAATCAGTGCTGCAGGCCCACTAGCAGCATGTGGTTTACAGTGCACTGTACTTGGACTTAACAGTAAATCAAATAAGTCAATTATGGAAACACCAATCCATAACAACAATTTACAGGTAGAGTATATGTACTTTAGCACTGATCAGCAGTGGTAAAGTGTCCAAAAGAAGAGGCCAAAAAGCAAAAAGTCTCAGGATAAACCAGCTGAAAAAGCCAGATCTAACAATATTATATAGATATACATATATACAGGTAGCGTTGTCCAAAACGTGTTATGGCTGAAAAATAAACAAGGATTATCAGCACTATACCTGTGGTCCGCACCTGCTTTCAACAAAGGATTGGATGTGAAAGTGAGCAGGGATTGAATATATATATATATATATATATATATATATATATATATATATATATATATATATATATATATATATATATATATATATATATATATATCCATACCAAAAAAGGTTACAGGGACGTTGTAGTTAGTAAATAAAATTAAAAGAAACCTTAGAAACTCACTGAAAAAAACAAAGGTTACAGGGACATTATAGTTGGACTCAGATTTTACTCATACAAAACCACTGATATTCAACCGTTATAGTAACCTGAGCTAACTATAACTTATCCCCCACAATGCACTGCTTATTACTTCACATAGTACACCACTCATGACATGGTCAGTGACATCACTGAAGAGGTCTCAAATGACATCAATGATGACATCATCAAGGTAGTGTAAGTGTTTTAGAGTGTATGGGTGTTAAACATTCACAGTAACCTACTACAAAAGGTAAATTAGTATACTGGGTGCATTTCTACTGAGTGATACTACTTCTAACATATATTATGTGAGTGGCTGTGTGACTGTATCCTTGTGTGTATGAGTAAGTGGCTGAATGGGAGTATAAGTGGATGTGTGAGTAGATGTGGGGTGAGTGAGATGCTGTGTGAGTGGCTGTCAGTGGTTGTGTGTGGGTTTCTGAATGGTTGTATGAGTGAGTGACTCAGTGTGTAAGTGGCTGTATAGGTGAGTGAGCAGCTGTTTGAGTGGGTGTTTGGTTAAATGAGTTTGTGTATCAGTGACTGTATTGGAGATAAAAGTGTCTTTGTGAATGGCTGTATGGGTGAGTAAGCAGATGTGTGAGTGCTTGTATGGATGCGTGAATGGGTATGTAAGTGGTTGTGTGTGAGTTAGCTCAGATAACTATAACTGCTGAATTTCACTGGTTTTGTATGAGTGAAATCTGAGCCTAACTATAACATCTCTGTAACCTTTGCTTTTTTGTTTTTTTCAGTGAATTTCTACATTTTTTAAAATTCTTTTACCTAACTATATAGTCCCTGTAACCTTTGTTTTTTTTAAAAGTGAATGTGTAAGGCTTTTTAATTTTATTTCCTAACTATAACCAATAACCTTTGACACTTAGGGGCTCATTGCGATGTTGGGTGGAGACTCAACTCGGAATCGGGATCGACTGACTTGCGGTCGGTGGTTCCGTCCACCAGATTACTATGCGGCCGAAAACTGTTCCGTCGGGGTCCCATTGTTTCCCATGGGAACTCGTGTTCCGCCCGACAACCGGCCACAACACAGGCTCCTCTGGGGAAATGGGGTGTTTGTGGAAAACACTGCATCCGGTCACAGGCACCCCATAGTGCCTGCCACACAATGCAGGGTTTTACAGGGGGTCCCTTGGGTTCCCCCCTCGACCATCAACCATAGCCCGCGGGGCCTAGGGTGCCGTGCCAGGGACCCCCAAATTCACTTTCACAAATCATAATCCCGAGGCCGGAAACACTGTCTATAGGGGTGTGTGATGCGGTTCCGACCAACAAGTATATTCAGTGAGTCGCTCGGAACCAATTCAGAATGATTGCGCGGTTTATGTTCCGACCACAAACATGGCATTCGGGTGGTCAGAATGTATATCAACCGAGTCAGTCAGAAGGGCTCCAAAGCGGTCGAGGAGATTCCGACGGTCGGGAGGAGGCTTTCCACCTGACATTAGAATGAGCCCCAAAGTGTGTGAGTGAGTGTGTGAGTGTCTCATTTGGAGTATGTTCATCTGAATTGGTTTGTAAGTGGGTGTAAGAGAGAATGAGTAGGGCTGTAAGTGAGCATATGAGTTTTTGAGTGAGTCTGTGTGTGGGTGTGGGAGTCTCTGATAGGGGTGGACAGTAAACTCCGATCCGCTGGTGGAGTTTCAGAGTTTTGCCACTCCATGCTCTGCTTGAAATGAAAAGTTTTTATACCAAACAAATGATGGACAGAATGCTGACAATGCAAACATTCTCCCCCATTCAAAAGATCTGGGTTAAAACCATTGTTCTTTTGCCCACTATGCCACCTCAGTTTGGACCCAGCCATGTGCACATCAGTCTTGACCCTGTTCCCCATGGGAAGAGTCCAGACCAAACTGCCAGGCCAGGTTCTCCCTGGACCAGAACCAAGCATCCTGGGACCGGTTTCAGGGTATGTCACCCTTCTTCAGCCAGGCTAGTTAGAATCCAGTGGCACAGTGAGCAAGGGACCCACGTCTGGGCATACCCATCCCACTTAGGGCAAAAAGTGTTACAGCAAACAAATGATGGACGGAATGCCGACAATGCAAACATTCTCCCCAGTCAAAAGATCTGGGTTAAATCCATCGTTCTTTTGCCCACTACGCCACCCCAGTTTGGCAAAAACTCTGCCAACCACCAGCAGAGCACGGTTTACTGGTGTACTCAAACCTAGACTTCATCTACCAACCAGTAGTACGCCAAGAGGCTCCTTTCAAGACTGTTTGAGAAAGGGGTGGGGCCTCCAACGAGGTCTGAGCAATCCCGCTGTGGGGGACAAACTTGTGGCAACAATAGGAGTTCTTGTCCCCAACAGCCCTCAACCGCCAAGGGAAATTCATCCCCAACCAGTAGTGCACCAGGAGGCCCCTTTGCAGAGTGGTTGAGAAAGGGGGCAGGGTCTCCGATGAGGTCTGAGCAATCCCACTGTGATGGGACTTCCTAGTGTCAACAATAGGGCCTCTTGGACCCCAACTTCACTCAGTAGCCAAGGGGACTTAATCCCCCAACCAGTAGACTGCCAGGAGGCCCCTTCTGGAGAGTGGTTGAAAAAGGGGGTGCGGCCTCCAACTTGGTCTCAGCAATCCTGCTGTGGGGGACTTACTTGTGGCAACAATAGGGGTTCATAGTTAACAACAACCCTCAGCAGCCAAGGGGACTTAATGCCCCTACTAGTAGTGCGCCAGGAGTCCCCTTTGCAGAGTGGTGAAGAAAGGGGACATGGCTTCCGACAGGTCTCAGTAATCCCACTGTCTGCGACTTATTGGAGGTAATGGGAGGACCCTTAGCATCCAAGGGAACTTCATCCCCTAACCACTAGTATACCAAGAGGCATGTTTGTAGAGTGGTGGAGAAAGGGGGCGGGGCCTCTGATGAATTGCATCAGGATTTATGGTTTTATAGGGGACAGGGTCTAGCTGAGCACCGTGGGGGATCCACAGATTCCCGCACATTGAGAAAAAACTTTTATAGGACAATTTATTGGCCTTTATGGGTCCCTCGGGGACATTTTTAACACACCCATGGGTTATGGGTGCCTCTATCCTGACCCCTTTATTTACTTTGCACAGAAATTTTCTGGGAAGGTACCCCCAGTCAATCAGGATTTTGTTTGGCGCGTTAATCCGCGGATTCCCCGTAGGTGGATCCAGAGAGGATCCGCGTCCCTATTTATACAAATTTGTTTTTTGCTTGTTGTCTCTAAAACTACTGAATGAACTTACACAAAATCACAAAAAGTGTGATCTGTGGAACAAAATCTACCTTTCTGAAAAATTAAGTGTAATTCCATCTAGCGGTTTTGGCTGTGGCCGTGTTCAAAACTCCTATGGGAATTAACATGGGGAAACTTGTTTTGGTACCCCCCTTTCTTTCGACCTCCACTTGACGGGCCACCCTGAAACTTTCCAGACAGCAGCTGGAGTGAGCATTGAACTGTTTTGGAAACTTTTGTGAAGATTTGTCAAACGACATCAAAGATATAGGCATGTCAAAATCATAGGTTCTAACTATAATTAGCTACTGGCGATAGCCAGTAGGTAATATATATAGCAAGGTGTGGAGTATGCCAAAACGCATTGTGTATATCGGCATCTGAATGAATAAAACTGTTATGAAGCTAATCTGAACATAATCATCCATTTGCTGGCGGTGAATGTCCTTTCCGAGCGCTGCGTGTGGATTTCGGAGGTAGTTCATAATTGAGGGTTCTTCAATCCTAACACGCACTGGTGCCCTTTCTGGGTCCTAGGCCACCTGAGGACTTTGTGGACGTTAATATACGTGTATTTACATGTATATACATATATTTATATATATATATACCAACTCCTGCTGTTAGAGAACTCTCAAGCCTAACATTCCAAGCAGGAGCAATGGTGACACATGACGGAAGAACATAACACATCCCTTTCCCATCAGAAAAACAAACTAAACATAGTTATAATTTACACAGCTCATACAATATGAACTACAACACATTTATAGGAAATATAACATATATTTTTTTAAAGAAATAACCTTTAGTATAGAAGTTCAATCAAAACATGTGCCTATGAACACACTTAATTGTCTAGTTTTCTCAGCTTTATCCTAGCATAGGTAGATATATTGTCTCATTGTTTACCTCCCTTGGTGTACTTCAAGTTCTAATCCATCCACATTGTTCCACCGGATTGCATAATGTGACCCTTTTCATATTCCATCACTTTCCATTTGAGAGTCTAACCATATTACCTGTGACCTCATGCATGTCTTTGGGATCAGACAATTTTGAACAACCCTTCCTACACACACCTACAGAACATACCCTTATGTACAATCCTTTCTCACATTTTCTGCTCCTTTTCTTTATACCAGAAGGGTGTCTTTTTGCATACTGAGTCTTATATTTTCTCACTCTTTTGTCCAAAGCATCACCCATTGCCAACTTGTCCTCTCAATCCAAGCTGGCACCACCACGGTGCATGGCACTTTGCTTTTAAACAAAAAGAAAGAGGTTTTCCCAGAAACATAATGCAGTGTGGTTGTATAATTCCATAACACGTTCTTTACTTACTTTTAACAACACAAATTTCCAGACACAGCCACCTGAAGATTTTCTCCCAACACCCGATTAAAACATTCAACCAAACCATTCTCACTGGGGTGATATGCTGACGTACTGTAATTTTTAATTCCCCAATTCATGAGATATTAGTTAACTCAAACTCTTCCGAAACAAATTGTGGGCCATTGTTGGTCAAAATTACTCTAGGACCACCTTCTCTTCTAAAAACATCTTCACAAAGAGAAATTACATTGAAAGACTTAACTTCTTACATGAGGGACATCTCAGGCCACTTTGAATAGCAGTTCATTATCTCCACAGCAAATCTATCATTGATACCTAAACAGTCGAATGGACCACATATATCAATAGCTCCCATGCTCATTCAGGGAATGCGATGGAACGTATGGGCATATCCCGCAATGAGCGTGACTTGGCACTTCATTTACATGGTATGCAATCAGGGACAAATCTTTCAGTTTGTATATCCACACTTGGCCAACAAAAATGAACACAGGCTTTCCGCTGTCCCTCTTGTTGCATAACCATTAGTCTCTGACATAAATTGATCAGTACAACTAACCTGTCACTCCTCCTCACAATTCCATTCACAACCAACAATACATTCTACACATTCATGAATGCAATTAAATCCTGTGATGCCTTCCAACCTGTTTCACATGATGATGATTTTGTCAACATTACCAACTCCACATCTTCCAACATTGCCTTCCTACATTCTTCCTCACTAATGGCACCTCTGCACACCTCTGCAATTTCTGCCACCATCCATTAATCATCTCAATACCAGAATCAGCATTGATATGATTGTGCTTGATAGAAAACATAAATTCTTGAAGATGATCCAACCACTTGGCAATGCGTGGAGTGGCTTTACTAGCACCAGTTGTGGAAAACAAATCCACCAATGGTTTGTGTTCAGTGTGCAATTCACATTTTATCCCTCACACAAAGGTTCTAAAATGTTGCACACCCCATCAGCAAGCTAACACCTTTGTATAAATGTTGGATTACTTGATCTAAAGCACCCCTAAGTGTACTCAAAGCAAATGCCACTACCCTCTCACGTCCTTCATGCATCTGCATCCTCACTGCCCCAGTCCATAATCACTAGCATCAGTTACAATGATGGTTTCTTCATTGGAACTGAAGAGTTTTAAAACCACAGCTTTGACAATAGGGTCCTTTCACAGCTTCAAATGCTTTTTGACAAGACCATTGAAACCTTACTCCCTTCCTCATCAGAGCATGTACCACATGAACGTTTTCAGAAAAGTGGTCGACAAACTTTGAGTATAATTCTGCCAGACCCAAAAATGACCACAATTGCTCCTTATCTTGTAGAGAGTGTGCCTTCTCGATAGCCTCCACCAAGCTAAACTTGGGGTTGACACCTTCATAAGTCAGAGTATGATCAAAATACTCCACCTCTTCCATCCCAAATTTGCACCTGTCAAATCCAATGGTGAGACCTGCCTGTTCCAATCTTCCCAACACTTCCATCAAAACACTATCATGCTGTTCCTTATTTTCACCACAAACAAATACATCGTCCTGAAAAACCAATACAATTGACAACCCTTGCATAGGCCCTGCATGATCCATTGAGAGACTGCAAATGCATAGGCAAATCCAAAAGGCATGTGAATGAACTGATATGCCCCCTCAAGTGTTACAAATGTCATGAGATGTCTGGACACTGGGTAAACCTGCACCTGATGAGAAGCACTTGTTAGATCCAGAGTAATTAAACATCTGGCACCTATCACATACATTAACATCTCATGAATGCGAAGAAGGGGGAGCTGATCTAACCATATGCTCTCATTTAGGACCCTGAGATCTACACACATGCACATTTTGTCATTGGTTTTCTTGGCTAACACAATGGGACTCAACCATTTGGAAGCTTCAATCGGCTCAATCACACCACTTCAATTAATCCTTTAACTGCTCTTGCAAAGCAAGCGGAATGTTTTTAACTTTATGCACCTTTAGGCAACACATCATTGTTTAGTATTATCTTATTCTTGAATGGGAATAAAGAGCTCCATCTACTCACATCATTTTGTTCCGGAAGCAAGACTTAGTCAGGATGGTTGGAAATTAATTTTATGTCCAAAGAGCAATGCTCCTTCCATCCCAGAAATCTTCTCCCTTTTGTTACTACATTAATCTTGCCCATTGCCTTCCTATACTGGAACTCCAGTTCTGCTGTGAAATATCCCACAATCGGCAACTTGCTCCCTCAATACCCTTCAGGTTCTACATCAGTGGGACACAAATCACACTTGTCCAGGTTCTGCCATATAGATTTGTTTGTCAAAGTAAATGGTGAATAGGAGTCAAGCCATGCTTGCACCTCTATGCCATTCATCTTAACAGTACACTTTGGATGATGATATGCCCCACCTGTTACATTAGAGTTGCTTACTCCTTGTGAATCCACACCACACACCACCAGTACTTCAACATCGTCTTCATCCATGCTTACATCGTGCATTGCTTGCAGCATTTCAAATTCATTAACTGGATTAAGCCTACACTTGGTATTGAAATTACCAGCCATTTTAAATGCTTTGGAGAAATGCCCCAATGTTTTGCATTTGAAACATCTGATTTTGGAAGCAGGACAATTGTCTTCCTCAGCAGGATGTTTCAAGATCCCACATCTATAGCATATCCTCCTTTTTAGGTCTCGCCTAGACAGCGCTTGCGCTGTCTCTCCGAGACATGCAGTATACACTTTAGTGTGGAAGCTTTGAGGAAGCTCCGCCCACTCTCCGCCCATCTTTTTCATTGGCTTAGGTCAGTAATGCTGCATTCCGATTGGTTCATGGTTTGTTCGTCCCTCCTCATGACGATTATGTCGTCATTTGTATCCTTCCAAGGCTATTGACCCCTTTACTCACGCACTTTCTTCTGGTGCACGGACTAATCACAACAGCTGCATGCGATGAGTGCTCTCTTCCTGGCCGGTGTTTCGTTTCCAGCTCACCGTCTGAAAGCACTTCCCCGCGTGTGTGCGCATGCCCATCAGGCTACGCAAGCGCATTCTGCACTTTTAAACCCACGGGGGAGCACATCTAGAACACCGGTAAAACGCATTTAAAAACAAGCAATTATAAACGCCGCTGGAGCACGCACTCATCAGTCCCCCTGGGGCACAAGCAGGCATCCACTTCGGTGCTGCCTCGTAGAAAGTACACAGCTTGGCTCCCTCCCACCCTTCTCTCTTCAGCATGGCTCACTCTCTTTTTTTCCTCTTTGTCGCCCGTCTCTCCCCAACACCTAGCTGACTGGTGCGTCTTTCCACTCATTTGCCCCATTGTTGCTTGTTTTGTTTTATCACAATGGTGCCCGCTTATTTTATTTTAATTGTTTCCTGCCTCGTTTTTTTTCGGCAAAACGCATTTAAAAACAAGCAATTATAGACGCCGCTGGAGCACGCACTCAGCAGTCCCCCTGGGGCACAAGCAGGCATCCACTTCGGTGCTGCCTCGTAGAAAGTACACAGCTTGGCTCCCTCCCACCCTTCTCTCTTCAGCATGGCTCACTCTCTTTTCCTCTTTGTCGCCCGTCTCTCCCCAACACCTAGCTGACTGGTGCGTCTTTCCACTCATTTGCCCCATTGTTGCTTGTTTTGTTTTATCACAATGGCGCCTGCTTCACCGGCCACCATGCACATAATTGGACACCGCACGTAACATTTTAGCATGGTGCCCGCTTATTTTATTTTAATTGTTTCCTGCCTCGTTTTTTTCCGGCAAAACGCATTTAAAAACAAGCAATTATAGACGCCGCTGGAGCACGCACTCGGCAGTCCCCCTGGGGTACAAGCAGGCATCCACTTCGGTGCTGCCTCGTAGAAAACACACAGCTTGGTTCCCTCCCACCTTGCTGCTTCCCACCCACACGGCGCTTGTTTTACAGTAAGAGCACTTTCCACAAAACATGTGTGACATGCCCCTTTTAAGCTGCAGGTAGTCGCAGAACAAAAGTTTGCCCCAGTGTGCGGTCACATCTAGGGGGACGCGCCAACTCACAATGCTGCTGGCCAGAGCCGGAGAGGGCAGGCGGTATCACATCTCAGCTCCAGGGCTTTTGAAGACATAGGCAGCCTGTCCTGCGGTTGTCAAAAGCTGCCCGGATGCTCTTGTGGTAATCACGGCCCTCCAACCAGCAGGGTACAGGGGCTGCTCGCTCCGGGGGATACCAGGCCTGGAAGAGAGTCTTGTGCACCTGCTGCCCCACTCCTTTCCTCACTGCTGGTGGGTATTTGTGCTATTTCACTGAGGCTGACATCCTTTCGTTCCCTGTAAGATGTTTACACATGTATTAAAGTACACGCACACAAATCCCCTAAGCTGCAGTACTTGTAATTATAATTTGCAGCACACAAAAACACGCTTTTATTTTTTATTTTTGCAAAGTTGGTGGCTGTGTTAGCGTCCGTTTTGGTGTAGCTGCAGTCAAACAGTTCAGAGGTCTCCTTTTGATTATATGCTTCCGGAGTGCAAACAAACATATAATTACAAATTTGCTGCTTGGCGTTAAAGCTGCACCCAAGTACTTCACAGGTCTTCTTGAAATCGTGTGCTTCACGTCCAGAAAGCAACAAATTACTTTAAAGGAGCTGCCTGGCTTCACGTCCCTCTTCTTGGAACCGCAGATAATTACTTCACAGGTTTATAAAACAGCATGCATATGTTAACAAGCATTGGCAATGCCAATCGGTCACGCTATTGGGATCTTATATGTATTTAGCTATGCAGCACATTAGCGGAGGGGGAGCGCGACACTCGGCATTTTAGCTAATGTCTGCGGAGAGCTTCTGCTGCCTCAAAAAGCACCTTCTTTATTGATACGCACTTACCCTGACTTCTAGTGGGAAAGTGATTCAGCACCCATGCTAATGTGCGGCACTGCTAAATACATATAAGATCCCAATGGCGAGTCCGATTGGCATTGCCAATGCTTGTTTCTGACTGTTGTGATTTTACTCCACCCTTGTCAAGACTCACTACCAGTCTTATGTATGGATATGTGCAGGACATTTGCATCATGCGTTTCAATCTGTTCAACTCTTTCTTTAGACAAATTACCACCCAGTTCCTTAACATAACATGAAGTATTCTCCACACATCTCTCAATGTCTATTGTTTTTTCTAATGTGAGGTCTTTCAAGTCAAATAACCTTTCTTGGATCTTTAAGTTATTAGTCCTATTGCTAAACGGATCCCTTATTATTTCATCATGTTAGTCTCTAAACTTGAGTGAGATAGCCAATCTCCTCAAAGCTGCAAAATATTGTTCAATTGTCTCCCCCTGCATTTGGGCATCAGAGCAACACTTGTGCCTTTCAACCAATACCTATTTTTCTACCATAGTTCTTTTCTAATGCCTCTAAAGTGCTTAAGTATTCATCCTCTAAGACATATGTGCATCAGAACTTACACCTACATTTCTGCTCTCATTCACAGGAATTGGTAATGTTTTTAGGAATTTGTCTCTTTTCCATGCCTTAACCATGGCTAATTTCATTTTAACCCGGTTTACCGCTCACAGAGCTAGAACAAGTTAACGTACTTGCACAATCCGCAACTGGGATCCAAAAAGCTCTCGGGTACCCTGAAGCAGTTCGAAATTAGAACCTGAGAGGTACAGATACCTCGGATTTGACCTCCAATTTATCAAGGTGGTAAATACCCACCTAACTAATAAGAGTCACAAAGCACTCTTTGAAACCACGGTCCTGACGAAAGCCTCTAGAGGATCCAAGAGGCTGAAACATGTTGACCAACACCAGTGAGTCAGACCAGTAGCTTGCTCTATAAACGCACGCCTGCATTTTTAATTTCCTAGGTCACTCCTTTGAGTTGTGACACTAGGAATTTTAATTCACCTCACTAGAATCCAAAATACACCCCCTTTTTCATTTCTGACCACTACTGACAAACCAGTTGGCCTCCCTCCGAGCGGAGGACAGAATATTGACTAAGATGATCCTGCTGTTACAGTACACTTTGGTGGAGAACCAAGATATACCGCCCTTCCACCAGTGTACGTATATTAGCGTTTTTTAAGACGGTCCCCACGCAACTAAAAGACCCTGGTTACACAGGACAAGTGGTCCATTTTTCCCCTTAACTTGATGTTTCGCTAATTTCATTTTAGCCACACACATATCTCCTATGGCCTCAAAGTCCCTTTCATAAGTTTCTTTCTAGTCTTCCTGTGCCATACTTGAAAGCCCTGGTTCTTGCAAAAATAACGGGGGTGCAGATATAGATTGTACAGCCATGACAACATGTTGGATGTTATACTGGAACAAGCACTCTTCATTGGGAGAAGATTCTTGTCTTGGGAGACAATTGTGCTGAAAGCTGAAACTACCTGAACCATTAAAATAATTTCTGAACAGGACTGCTCCAGACTTATTTTAAAACCCACTACCCGTGCACTACACTATCCTTGCCCTCTTACCCGCACGCACCCCACAGCTTCTTCAAAAGATCTCCGCCAAAGAGCCCTGTTTTACGGGAGCCCGTCGGGCATTGCAGCGCCGGCCCGGTGTGGAGCAGAGCCCAATGATGAAGCATGACATCCTTCGGGGTGTGTGAGGGCATCACGAAGAAAGACCTGCCCTTTCCCTTGTCCCCTTTCAGGAACTGCATTCTCCTTTGTAGCTCAGCATCCCATATAACACCATACATACATTTACTGTACATGGTAGGTATATATAAGGTAAGTATATCCCAAACTATATCTATATAGATTGGAGTGACAATAGTATGTCTGACTCCCAACCATGTTTGCACTTATCCCAATGTTTCTTAGTTTGCAGTTGAATAACAAGTTTTACCCCACCACCCATCCCCCCATGTAAGCACTTTCTCCTAAGTTAGTTATGTTGAAGTTTGAATAGTAAATCTGACCCCTCCTTATTGTATTTGCTTACTTAATGTCTGTTAGATTAGAGATAGAATAGTAAAACCCTCCTGAATGTATGCACTTTTCAAAGGTTTGTTAGATTGGAGATGGATTAATAAATCTGCCCCATTCCCTGTATGTGGGATTTTAGATAGAGTGATGTATTTAAATTGTGTTTTGTTCATTTATTTTTATTGGTTTTGCATTAGAGTTAGATTACCACATGTTGCTGGATTTTATTTTGTTATTTAAGGCATATTTAATTTGAATGTACAGATTTTTTTATAATTCTTCTATTGTGCTTTATTTAAATTATGCTATACATTTGTCACATGTTTTAGCATTTTAAAAATATTAAATTGTGTTACATATTTTCGGGGCAAAATTATTATAGTTCCATAAATGTAATTATTTTACATGTAATACTTATATTTGTTTTTATCGTATTTTTATTATTTAGTATACATTAATAATATATTTTGTTTCTTAAATTAATTTTTATTTGCATTGTAAAGGTATTGTAATATATAATTTCATATGTTTTCCATTTTAATTTATAACATTATTTCCATATTTTTAGTATTTGTAAGTTCTGTATCCTAGGCTTCCTTTATAATAGCTCACTTATGCTTTCAGCACACATCTCTTTAATTCTCACTGCCCTGTCTTCCCCGTCTTACTACCATTGGACTGCGGGTTTATTTCTTGCGCCTGCTACCTTTTATCTCACAGGGGCCTAAGCTTCCTGTACCGAAGTTGCTTCCTGTTCTCGAAGTTTGATCCCAGCGGTTCTTTTTTACTAGGATTTTTATTTTAGGACATTCCAGGAATGTGGGTTCTAATGGATGTTTCTGGTGTCGATGTACCTTTTGAGCAGTGTTTTAGGGGTGTTTTACATGTACCAGTGTAAGGAGGGTGGACAGTATTATGTACCCCAGTGCTTATGTGGCCCACTGAGCAGTTATTCATAAACGAAGCAGTTGTAACATGTGCCGGGGCTTGCCCACTCTTTTTTGTGAATGAGCGTGTCTGTGAACCTCCCCTGTCTGCCAACGTCCCACACTTGCTATAAGGTGTTTACCCATATTGATTTCTGCCTTTCTTCTGAAACTTCAGATTTTTAAGGAAGGTGAGATATCAGTATTAATAATGGAATTAACATTTGTGGCTGGAGTTTCCAGTGATGAGGCTTTAACATGCCATTGCGTTTTGTACAGCTGAGATCTTGGGAGGTAGGGACCATTCACTCCTGTCTCACTGCCCCTCGTGTTTTTATTCACTGACTTTTCTCAAGCTTACAGACACTGCAGCGAGGACATTTCAGGTTCTATTACCTCTGTAATAAAATTTGTTTTAACATAAACTGATCATATTTCGTAGTGGAATTGCTGCAGTTAACAGAGCATCGCCTTGACGCTCAGAAGAAAAGTCCCAGCCACTAGGGGCGCAGCTTGGTCAGTATGACTGGGGAAGGGGGGTGAGGTTCAGATTTTCCAACAATCAGGCTGGCATATTATGTTTTAATTCATTATACCACAAGCAGGTTGCATGAGAGTGGCCAAAGGGGCACTGGAACGGGAGTGGAATGTCGATTGGTCGAAGTATTATGACAGAAAATCAATCAATCAATCAAAGACATTTATAGAGCGCACTACTTACCCATAGGGTCTCAAGGCGCTGGGGGAAGGGGGGTGCCGTTACTGCTCGAACAGCCAGGTCTTCAGCTTCTTCCTGAAGGAGAGGTGGTCTTGGGTCAGGCGCAGGTCGGACGGGAGGGAGTTCCAGGTCTTGGCGGCCAGGTAGGAGAAGGATCTTCCTCCTGTAGTCGCTCTTCGGATGCGGGGGACGGCGGCGAGGGCGTGGTTGGCTGATCGGAGGTGGCGTTTGGGAGCGTAGAAGTTGATTCGGCTGTTGAGGTAGCTCGGGCCTTGGTCGTGTAGGGCTTTGTGTGCGTGGGTGAGGAGGCGGAAGGTGATTCTTTTGTTGACGGGGAGCCAGTGAAGGTCTCTCAGATGTCCGGAGATGTGGCTGGTTCGTGGGATGTCGAGGATGAGTCTGGCTGAGGCGTTCCGGATCCGCTGGAGTCTCTTCTGGAGCTTGGCGGTGGTACCGGCGTAGAGGGCGTTGCCGTAGTCCAGTCGGCTAGTGACGAGGGCCTGGGTGACGGTCTTCCTGGTCTCGGTGGGGATCCACCAGAAGATCTTCCGTAGCATGCGTAGGATGTTGAAGCACGCCGAGGAGACGTTGTTGACTTGCCTGGTCATGGAGAGGGAGGAGTCCAAGATGAAGCCCAGGTTGCGTGCATGGTCTGTCGGTTTGGGTGCGGTGCCCAGGGCGGGAGGCCACCAGGAGTCGTCCCAGGCGGAGGGTGAAGAGCCCAGGATGAGGACCTCCGTCTTGTCCGAGTTCAGTTTCAGGCGGCTGGTCGTCATCCACTCGGCTACCTCTTTCATCCCTTCGTGCAGGTTAGCTCTGGCGGCGGCGGGGTCGTTGGTCAGGGAGAGGATCAGCTGGGTGTCGTCGGCGTAGGAGATTATGTTGAGGTTGTGTTGGCGTGCGATGGCCGCGAGGGGGCTCATGTAGACGTTGAAGAGGGTGGGGCTCAGTGAGGATCCTTGAGGGACGCCGCAGATGACTTCGGTGGCCTCTGACTTGTACGGTGGTAGGCGGACTCTCTGTGTTCTTCCGTCGAGGAAGGAGATGATCCATTCCAGCGCCTTGTCTAGGATACTGACGTTGCTGAGGCGCTGTACTAGGGTGCGGTGGCAGACAGTGTCGAATGCCGCGGAGAGGTCTAGGAGGATGAGGGCCGCTGTTTCTCCGTTGTCCATCAGGGCTCGGATGTCATCGGTGGCGGCGATGAGGGCGGTCTCGGTGCTGTGATTGGCTTGGAAGCCGGACTGTGAGGGGTCGAGGGATCCATTAGTCTCGAGGAAGGCGGCCATCTGCTTGTTGACGGTCTTCTCGATGACTTTGGCAGGAAATGGGAGGAGCGAGATGGGGCGGTAATTCTTGAGTTCGGTAGGGTCCGCAGTGGGTTTCTTGAGTAGAGCGCTGAGTTCGGCGTGCTTCCAGCTCTCAGGGAAGGTGGCGGTGTCGAAGGATGTGTTGATGATGTCTCGCAGGTGGGGTGCGATGACAGCGTCGGCCTTGTTGAAGACGTGGTGAGGGCAGGGGTCGGTCGGTGATCCGGAGTGGATGGAGTTCATCGTGCGGATGGTGTCTTCGGTGCTGATCGGGGTCCAGGCGTGGAGGGTGGTGGTGGGGGGTGGTTGTTCGGTCTTGGTGTGCGTTGGTTGGTTGTTGAAGCTGTTGTGTATGTCCGCGATCTTGTTGTGGAAGTATGAAGCGAGGGAGTTGCAGAGGTCTTGCGATGGGGTGATGTCGTTGTTTCCTGCGCTGGGGTTGGATAGCTCTTTCACGATGTTGAAGAGTTCCTTGCAGTTGTGTGCGTTGTTGTCCAGCCGGTCCTTGAATGCAGTTTTCTTGGCGGCGCGGATCAGCTGGTGGTGCTTCCGGGTGGCCAGCTTGAAGGTGGTCCTGTTGTCCGGTGTAGGTTCCCTTCTCCAGACTTTCTCGAGGGCTCGGCAGTTCTTCTTGGAGCTCTTGAGTTCGTCGGTGAACCACGGGGCTTTCTTGCTGCCGGGTCTGCTGGGCGGGGTCCTCAGCGGGGCGAGTTCGTCCGCGCAGATGCTGATCCACTTCGTGAGGTTGTCGGCGGCCTGGCTGGGGTTTGCTGAGCTGGCAGGAGGGTGCTGGCTCAGGGAGGTGGCGAGCTGGTCTGCTGTGATCTTGTTCCAGCTTCTGTGGGCGGCCTGTTGCTGGTGGTGGTGGGTCGTTGTTCTCTTGAAGGTGAAGTGGACGCAGCTGTGGTCCTTCCATTGAAGCTCTGTGGCGTGGCTGAAGTCGATGTCTGTGCAGGAAGAGAAGACTGCGTTGAGTGTGTGTCCGGCGAGGTGGGTGGGGGTGGACACCAGCTGCTTGAGTCCAAGATTGGCGAGGTTGTCGAGCAGGGTGTTGGTGTTGCGGTCGTTGTTGTTCTCCAGGTGGAAGTTGAGGTCCCCCAGGAGGATGTAGTCAGCGGAGGGGAGGGCATGCGGGCTGACGAAGTCGGCGATGTCCTCGCTGAATTGGGTGCGTGGTCCCGGAGGTCGGTAGATCAGGGTGCCTCTGAGGGTGGTGTTCGGGTCGGTGTGGATCTGGAAATGCAGGTGTTCGGCGGTGGTCAGGGTGTTGTCGGTGCTGATCGTGAGACGGATGGTGTTCCTGTGGATGATGGCGATGCCTCCTCCCATCTGGTTGGCGGTGCGGTCCCTCCGGACGATCTTGTAGCCCTCTGGGATAGCGATGGCGATGTCGGGAGCTGAAGAGGCGTTCATCCAGGTCTCTGTGAGGAAGGCAACGTCAGGGGCTGTGGCGTCTAGGAGGTTCCAGAGTTCGATGGCGTGTCTGTGGACGGAGCGGGTGTTGAGCAGGATGCACTTGAGGTGGGTGCTGCTGGTGTTCGAGTTGGCGGGTGCTGGTGCGAGGCAGGTCCGGATGCAGGAGAATTTGCAGGCGTGGCAGCTGAAGGGTCCGTGGGTGCGTCGTGGTGTGGCTTGGTGGCATCCTGGGAGTCGGCCGGTATTGAGTGCGATGAGGGTGGCGGCGGAGTACGTCAGGCGGGTTGGTCGGGGTCTTCGTGGGCCAGGGGTCCTGGCGCTGGTCGCGATCCGGTCGCGGACGGGCACAGACGGGCTTACCTTTGGCGCGCCTTCGGCGCACAATCGGCGCACCCGCTGCGCGTGGCCGCTGCGCGTTCGCACGGTCGCCATATAAGGCGAAGTGCGCGGGTGGGCGGAGCAGCTGGGAGGCGGGAGCGGGGAGGGTACAGAAGAGAAAGGGGCGGGGTAAATGGCGGTGGCGGGAAGCGGGGAGGGAGAGCGGAGGGCGGCGAGGTAGGCGGGCAAACAGGAAGGAAACTGTTACCACGGCACAATAATTACAGAAAAACAAGCACAAATGGAGGGCAAAAACAAATGGCGAAAACAGGCAGAAAAACGTTAACACGGCACAATGATTACAGAAAAACAAGCACAAATGGGGGGCAAAACAAGTGGCGAAAACAAGTGGGGAGAAACCAAGACGGCAGCGAGGCCGGCGGCGAGGCAGTTAGGCAAGGCAAAGGGGCACACGCAGCAGCTGGTGGCCGTGCGGCGCGGGGGTGTCCCAAAAGTGGGTCACACTCACCTGCGTCGCACGGTCGCCATATAAGGCCAAGTGCGCGGGTGGGCGGAGCAGCTGGGAGGCGGGAGCGGGAAGGGTACAGAAGAGAAAGGGGCGGGGTAAATGGCGGTGGCGGGAAGCGGGGAGGGAGAGCGGAGGGCGGCGAGGTAGGCGGGCAAACAGGAAGGAAACTGTTACCACGGCACAATAATTACAGAAAAACAAGCACAAATGGAGGGCAAAAACAAATGGCGAAAACAGGCAGAAAAACGTTAACACGGCACAATGATTACAGAAAAACAAGCACAAATGGGGGGCAAAACAAGTGGCGAAAACAAGTGGGGAGAAACCAAGACGGCAGCGAGGCCGGCGGCCGAGGCAGTTAGGCAAGGCAAAGGGGCACACGCAGCAGCTGGTGGCCGTGCGGCGCGGGGGTGTCCCACAAGTGGGTCACCCACGAACACGAGGGAGATTTACAAAAATGTCACGCAGCGCAGCCCCCCGCGAGGCTGGTCTGCGCTGCGCGACAGGGAGGGAGCAGGAGAGCACCATATCTTGAAATATAAGGCTCTCTCCTCCCCTTTCCCTTGCGCTGACGCTGATTACAGCTGCCGTCCGCCATGCACACACCTTAGAGCAGCAGTGATAGGGTGTGTGCCGTAGTCTAGCATAGGTTTTTTACAGGAAGGGTACACTTCCTGTACAAAATACTATGCTAGACACAAGGGAAAACTTTTCCCACTTTGCATGCGTACTGCACAGTGCAGCGCGCATGCAAAGTCAGATAAGGAAGAAGAAATGAAAGCATTTCTCCTTCCTTGCGCCTAGTTGAAAAGGACGCAATTTTCTGACGCTAAACACAATCTACTGTTTTTAGTAAATTGGGTTTAGCGTGAGAACCCTTGAATGGGTACATGGGAACGCCCATGCACCAGCCTAGGTACCCCCCATGGTGCAAAGTAACGCGAAGCAGCGCAATGCGCTGCATCGCATTACTTTTACGTTATTTCCAGCGCTAAACAAGTTTAGCGCTGGAAAGTAAATTACCCAAAAAACATTTTGCGCGATTTTCGTCACTTTTGTGACGCAAACACGGTGCAAAAATGTAGTATATTTCCCCCACAGTATTTTGTAAAATAACCAATATTTTGAGGACGTTCAAAACCGAGAAGGAGACAGTGTGTTCCCGTTGCTGTCTCTGTATGTAAACATCCCTGGTGAAATCCGGCAGACATCTCACAAGACCCAGCTGAAAGCACCTGTACCCAACTATTTATCAGAACATTCATTTATTAGGAGGGGTGTAATGCCCCCTGCACGCCCCCACACAATACCTGACTGAAAGCACCCCAACCCAACTATTTATCAGAAAATACATGTATTAGGGGTGTGACACTCCATGCACCTCCTCCCCCCGAAGCTACGCTCCTGCAAGCCACAGCAACAATTTCCTTTGCGGACTTACGCCCATGTAATCCAGCCAGGTTTATTGTCTTTACTTAATTAATCCATCCATCATGGACGTAAACATCCCTGGGAGGATATTCAGGTTGATTACAATCCTATAACGCACATTGCATACTGCTCTTTGCAGAATCAATTAGCAACTTAAATGCACAATCACAGTAATGTTATATTTCCCTTCAATGCATTCTCCTGTCAGCAAATAGATGGCATAATCGTGACCATAAAAATCCCCCTTAGGGCTCTGCACTTAAATGAACTATCGATTCCAGATATCCGTAGCTCCAAGTCACCAAGGCGTCCACATATTTATGCAAACTCTTATGAAAAGCGACAACTTTGCAAAACACTGACAACCTAGACATTCATCTATGGCGCCATGTACTTGGGGCACCAAATTCCAATACAAAAATCATTTAAAAAAAGAATAGGGTGTTTGATTTGCTCAGTGTAGTTATTCTAGAGTATTATAAAGCCCCCATAACCCCATAGGGAGATGAAGCTACACTTTCCATCTAAACATTTCTACTCCATTAAAGAAACAGGATGTATGATGTGACAACGCAAACTATTACAACGCTTACCTTTACAACACGGTTTTTACAGCGCAACTTCCATTACAACGCATGCCATTACAGTGCAAGCCATTACAACGCATGTTCGATTACAACAAAAATTACTATTTTGACACCGCCAGGGAAGGTGCTGGTCAGTGAGGGATATGCGTTGTAATGGCATGTGTTGTAATGGAACTTGCATTGTATTGACCGCATTGTAAATGTAATGCCTGTGTTGTAATGAATATTTCCAGAAGAAGCATAATGGCTGATGGAAAAGGCCTTATATTTAAAACAAAATGCACTGTTTGGACTGGAAGTAGCTCTTTCTCAGCGAACCTGTGCTAGGCCACATGGACTATTTGTCTTGGCTGATGAACTGCTCATATGATATCAGTACCTGCTACCAGCTAGATATCTCTGGCGACTTGTTCAATACTTTTTTTAAATACAGGTAACCAAATATAGTTCTCATACTCATAAATGTAAGTTGTTTAGGGAATATAAAAACATGGTTCACTGCAATGTATACAGTATTTCATATGAAAATGCTTTTCGGTTTTCAATTATAACTGTATAGATCTTAGTATAGAGGTGTCAATGGATTTGATAGAGACATTGTAAAAATGCTATATATTTTTATTTTTGTAAAACATAACACTGCCATAATGAATAAACAAGCACAAGAGACCCTTCTCCCTGTTGCAGTCAGTTTAGTATATGCATAGCCTTCTCTTTACCACGTATTGGGTGGATTTGTTTACTATATCCATATACATACTGCAAGATATACTTAGCGAACAGATGACACCATTGGGCAGGAGGTGACTGGTGCATGCAACAGCTAGTACCAGCTGTACATGTCATAAGGTGCCTTTTTAATGCAGCACTGTTGTGAGGCGGCCACAGTTACATCCACAAGACACTCAGAGTGAATTTAGAGAAATGTTGAGGGATCCTCATTTGACTAAGACCAGTGCAGGTGGCAACAGCGGAGTAGCTATATAAGACACCACCATTCTACTCCTACTAACATCAAGAACAGGCACACGTTGCAGCTGCCTTCAGCTGAGCCTCCACAATTAGTCTCCAGTTCCATATACACCAAAGACACTGAAATGGGACAAGGTTTCTACCTCGTAGAATCAAACCACTGCCTATTAGTGGTCATAGTGACTAAATCATTCTCTTTATAATCGAATCAAAGAAGCTGAATACTAACCTTAGGCGACCTGACTGTCTCAGTGCAGAGCCACAATTTAAATGTACAACATTAGTAGCCAATCTTTCTTCAATCCCTATTACATCATTCCCTCCTACTTCTTTTTCCTAAGATCGTAGTGATAACCCTTCTTTAATTTCAACCTTGTAATGAATGAATCCACAACCAGACAAATGAAAAGCTAGACCCTTAAAACTCTGCTTAATCCGACTTGATTTTCATTTTAGTCATCGCAACCTCTCTCTTTGCTTCAAGAATCACCCAACTGACATACAAACTACCTAAAAAAGAACCAAACAGACCCTAAATAATCCATGGCAAGGCTGGCATCTCAAAAAAACTAATATAAATCAATACTCCTCATTCATCACCCAGCCACTACGGTAAAATACTACCTAAATGCATGGCTATTGATGCCAGATCTACCCAACCACATGCATCCGATACAGATAGCATTATAAAGTCACATTCTACACTTTCTGTTTGTCATTGGATCCTGTGTCTCCAAATCCCCATCTCTCACGTTTGACATACTTATCTCTAATGGCTATGTTCTTCTTCACAAAGAGAAGATTCATTAAATGGGAAACGGTTTTGTAAACATACACAAGAACGATGCAAGCATCGATGTTCTATTTTACCCAGTCCTTGAAATGATATCAGTAACCATCAACCTAACATCAACCTTTATGCTTCCACACCAGCTACTGTCCCTATCTTCCTGGAGCACTTCAGTCACCTCTTTGCCTTAATTACACCATGCAACTTAACCAATATCTTTTTGGACAGCTTTAATATCCCTTTACAATATTAGGTATTCATGCATCTCCTCTGTTACCTTGGCTCCTAGCTGCTCAGGCAGTGTGAGTGTTCTGAGTGGAATGTTGGTGTGATGGACATGAATGGAATGTTTGGGTGCCTGTGTTGTGAGGTGTGACAGTTGAAGTATGGGCTGACCAGCAGGCAGGCTGCTCCCGGTGGGACTGCAGTACTTGAATACCATCCTGCAACTAAGACTAATAAATATTCTACAATGATACTCCTCGGCTACTAGTCTTACATCACAACATAATTTTGGCGACGATCTGTAGACAAACCCACGTGTTACAACTGGTTTTACCTAGGCTGTCACTCTAAAGAAGATTTTAAAACTGAAGAAATGTACAGATATACAGATGCTGACAACATAAAGCAAATTTGAAGATGGAAGATTTTCATTGAAACTAAAAGTGTCTACAAGTATGCTGAGAAGCTGAAGCACTATGCCTGGCAGCCCCACCAGTGTTCCCTACAACCGATGGCCAACGTCAGGGCATTCTTCAGGTGTTTTCAGCATTTCTGTCAAGAGCCTTTACACAAACCTGATGTTTCTATGTTCACATTTTGACTTTTGGTTCAAGTACAGTCACTGTTTATGCCCAGGAACTGACTGTAAATTTGAATCAATTTGGTGTGAGCCTACATTATGGCAGCGATGTGTTCAACCATTTACAGTGAGTTGATGTGTTTCAATGTGTAACGGATATGCTCACTAGAATGGAATGTGATGGTGTTGCTGTCAATGAGCGATATTATGAGCTTTGCATCTTTCTTTACGGGGTACCAGCAAGAAACTGGCGGCAAGTTTGGCATGTGTACAGGCGTGTCTGTAGCGTTTTTGCGGGTCAGTGTACTCAGCACAGAGTGTTCTACGGTGCCCAATTATGGTGGACCTTAATGCCATGCTGGTGTGCAACTACATTGGGCGATTATTAACTGTGAGTATTCCGTCATTTTTCCATGGATAATCTATTATGCTTTGTTGTTTGACCATCAGAAAAAACAGTTGCCACGCAATACATGCATGAGGCTTATCGGCTTTTGGTCACCCGCGTTCATGCCGACGGTTGCAGAGGAACCACGGCGCGTGCTTCCCCTTGTGGTTGCCATGAGGAATCGAGGACACGCAGTGGGACTATTTACATCCACCCTGTGGTGTGAGTAGAGGCAGTGGGACGAACTGTGACGTCCGCGTGCTGTGCACCAACGTTTGATGCATGCACCCGCCAGGAGCCACACGGCACGTGTCTCTTCTACATGCCCCCATCTTTGGAGTTTAGTTTACAGGCATGCCCGTGGCTGCACTTCAGGCCATGTTGTCCATGCAATCGTTTTCTCACTAGTCCGGGCCCGTACCACCACCAAGCTCAGGCACCACAGCACTAGGGATGTACTTCAACTCAGCAATCCGGAGCACATGATGACGGGAGCTAGCGGGGCAGAATTTCCTCTAAGGATTGCTCCGCATCAAATTGTTATGGGCAATCTAGCTGTGGCTTACCATCAGTACATTTTCGAAAAAGACATTGAGGATGTACTCACAAGAAGTGACCTTTAACAACAAAGTGGCATTTCAGCACATATAGGGCCAGATGCATGAAGAAACTGTTTTGCGATGTCCTTATTACAAATCCTTGTGATTTGCAATTATGAAATCGCAAAACGGAATGCATGAATGTGTGTTGAACACTTTTTGTGATTCCTAGGGGATCGCAAATGACCTACCTCATGAACATTAAGGAGGTAGTTCACAATTTGCGACCCCCGAGGAATCGCAAATATCACAGGGATGGTGGCCTGCTGGGGTCTGCACTCCACCATGTCTGTGATTGCTTTTAAATAAAGCAATATTTTTTTTAAATGCAGTCCGTTTTCCTTAAAGGAAAATATGATGGGCCCGATTCACAGAACTAACTTAAGACAAAATCCTAAACTTACTACCATTTTGGTATTCACAGAAGGCACTTACTCATTTTGGTATTCACAGAAGGCACTTACTCATTTCGGTATTCACAGAAGTTAGGAGTCCTAACTTTAGGACTCCTAAATGCCTTCTGTGAATACCAAAAGTCTTAAAATTAGGATTTTTGTTAGTTTAGTAGTAGTATAGTTAGGACTCCTAACTTTAGGGCTCCTAAATGCCTTCTGTGAATAACAAAAGTCTTACAATTAGGATTTTTCTCAATTTAGTAGTAGTAAAGTTAGGACTCCTAACTTTAGGACTCCTAAATGCCTTCTGTGAATACCGAAAGCCTTAAAATTTGGATTTTTCTCAGTTTAGTAGTAGTATAGTTAGGACTCGTAACTTTAGGACTCCTAAATTCCTTCTGTAAATAACAAAAGTCTTAAAATTAGGATTTTTCTCAGTTTAGTAGTAGTAAAGTTAGGAGTCCTAACTTTAGGACTCCTAAACTGAGACAAATCCTAATTTTAAGAGTTTCGGTATTCACAGAAGGCATTTAGGAGTCCTAAAGTTAGGACTCCTAACTTCTGTGAATACCGAAATGAGTAAGTGTCTTCTGTGAATACGAAAATGAGTAAGTGCCTTCTGTGAATATGAAAATGGTAGTAAGTTTAGGATTTTGTCTTAAGTTAGTTCTGTGTATCGGGCCCGATGTGTTTCAAAAACAACATTTTTTTAAGAGTAGGGTCCGATGGGACCACTGCCTGCTCTTGAAAAACGTTGAAAGAAACATTCACGAAGGGGGAGTGGTCCCTTGGGGACCCCTTCCCCTTTGCAAATGTGCTATCACCTACTTAAAGCATTTCGGTCACAAAACATTTGGATGCAATTCGGTATTAGGAAGGGGCGCCCTAAGCACACCCCTTCCTAACAGCGAATCACAAACCCATTTTGCAATTCGGTAACAGGTTAATCGCAAAATAGAGTTTGCTGCATCTGAAAAGTATTTTTTGTGTTCGCCTACGGGCCGATTCATTTGCGAAAACAAAAATGCTTGTCAACTATACAACCTACGCTCCATGGCTACGCTCAATTTTACATATCCCTTACACATGGGATTGCATTGTGGGCTGGAGTTGCACATTTTCTTAGGTTAGCCTTGGTACCCTTTTAAATGAGAGAGTTGCCAAAGTCCTAGTGGTTGGTGGTCACCCATTTCTAGATTATATGTTACTGACCCTTACATGAGGGATGTTTAAATGGGTGCAAGTCCCATATTTATGTTGTACAATACAAACCCTTACACAAGAGATGTCTTTAAAGGTTATAGTCCCATTTCTACAGTTTACTGACCCTTACATGAGGGTGTCCAAATGGGTTCTAGTCCCATTTTCACAGGTTATATTTCAATTCCTTACATGATAATCTCTGGCTGGGGTGCAGTTCACCCGTGTTTATATTTTTCTCTCGTTCCCCTTACATTATGGATATAGTTATGGGGGACTTGTCACCCGTGTCTACTGTTTATATTTTTGCCCTGCATTGGTATGTATGGCTGGGTGTTTCATACCAATTTCTGCTGTGTGTTCACATATTTTTGTCTGTAATTTTTTTGTTTTTCCTAGTCAGCTGTTTAGTTACTAGTGAAGTGTTAGACAACACTACTTCTACATTTTAATCTGTTTTTATAAAGGATGAGGATGGGCGGTTTTTCTTGTGTATATTCATCCTCTCCGCTTTGTTTATTGTTTAGTTCTTTCCGGGATGTTCTGTTCTATCTTGCAGCCCTGTGTTTTGAATTATTTTCTTTCATGGGTACATTTATGTGAATAGTTGTTTCTACACAGGGCCTGATTTGGATGCGATCGGAAATTCACTGACTCATTCTTGCCCTCACTCATCCTCTGACACAACCACAACAAAACACACACACACTCAACTACATATGAAAGGTAAATTAACAGAATACAAGTAGAAAAACATGCTGCCATCCAAACACAGTGGGCATATGCTTGCACTAACAAAACTAAACATAGCTGAGGGTGTCTGTCTTGCAAAGGTACTGTAAATAGCCTCTAGTTTTAAAATTGAAGCATGGCTGCCATATTTAGCACCAGGTTGACCATTTTGGAATGTGAGAAAAGTTATGCACTATGGACGGTGGCATTCCATAATGGTCTCCTGGATTAATAAAAGTAGCCAAGTGGGCTACCACTCACTGCAGATTAAATGAGCATAAAGCAAGTAACCTTTTATGACTGCCTGGAGAGCTGGAGTAGTTTTGTAAGGAACATTCAAATAAAAAGAGGAGAAGCACAAAAATGAAAGGGGAATTATAAAAGGAGAAAAATGAAAATTAAAGGCCTGGCCAACCAGCCCTGACACCAAACTACAGTCCTTTTGAGGTGGATTTACACACATGACTAGAAAATGACGTAATTTTTAGAGCGAGAGAATCAATGAGTGATACGGACGCAAGCATTACCGTAGGCAGAGTCTGTCATGGATGAAAGCAGAATGTAAAAGACAATCAGAGAGATCAATGGCAGAACAGACCTGATTCAAGGGACCACTATGTCACCATATGGATATATAGTTATATACATGGATGTATATATTTAATTATTTTTTAATACAAGATCCTGGTAGACAACTAAAAAGACATTCTAGTAAAAATTATTACACTGCAAATGGCTCCCCCTAGGTTTTGTCAGAGACAGTAACCAACATCAAAATCATACTCTCCAAAGGTAATCTATGACATTTCATGTACTCAAATACAATACATGTCTGTAGCCTTTCATACAAAGTGATTCTGACTGTACAAATATTCTATAACCACACTTTGTCAGAGAGGGTAACAATCATTAAAACCCTTGGCCACTATAGTAATCAGTGAGATTCAATGTAACAAAATACTTATGTGAAGGCTTTGCTACAGAGTAATATCAATCTACCCTTAAATACCTATTGACTTTAAGATATCCTTTTCACAACAATAAGTCATGCCTATAGCCTTTATAGCAACTTTTCATTATAAGCATTCAGGCCTGTAAACTTTATCAATAGCTTTTCACCATATCAAACTTAGACTCTATGTGTTGGTTCATAAATCTTCCCACAAGCCAGCCATCAGGTAAACCTTTGTAAAATTATAAATATGTAAAGCATACAGTTGTCACAACAGTATAACATTTCTGCTAATTCAGTTGATTAAGGATTACCACAGTGCCTACTGTCAATTCTCATTGTGACTTTAGGTAGGTTACCAGCATCAAAAACCCTTGCCTACTACAGTAATCCACAGGCTTTAGCTCAGTATAATAACAATCCACCCTTGAAAGCCTTTTGCTTTTAATACATGCTTTTCTCATTAAGTAAGTAAGACTACTTGCTTTGCCATACCTTTTCATTATAAACAAGACACACCTATGAAATCAAGGAATCCCGAACCACAAATGTGTCATTAAAACAGCTGATTTTACAATAAATTATTTTTCACAATGAACAGCATTAAAACACATGTCACTACAGCAAAATGTATTGCTGTAGGTTAAAAACGCATGTCATTACCACAAAAGTTATGTTTGTAATTACTCGGATAAGTAGATAATGTTTGTAAATTTAATATTTCATATTTAAACCCATTTTTTGTTAACATTATTAACCTAAAGGTGTTTTAAAAAATATTTTCTATTAAGATCACTATCATTTAGGGACATGGTTGTAGGGGTTCAGGGAAAGTACATTCATTTTGAAATTTCAGTACTAATTTACAGGTATTTCACAAAATATTAGTAAACTTAATAAAAACGATTTTTAATATTTAAGTACAAATTATAACACTAGCTTTTAAGGTTGGAATGCAAGGGAAATAGGGGTTTTGGTTGGGGAGTGTATTAATAGTCAGGTATTCATTGTTGCACTTGAGCATTCATTTATAATACATTTTACATACAATAATTAATTCACTTAACAGTTTCTTATCATTCTAATAAATTAAAAACACTACCCTTCAGGGATGGAATGCAAGGAAAATAGGGGTATTGATGTATAGTTAATTTGAAACATATTTGTTAATTTATTAGAAAGTTTTATATTTAAAATTAATTAAGAACACATACCTTTAAGGATGGGGTGCAAGGGAAATAGAGGGTTTTGGGTGGGGAAGTTTAATGATACTTTGGTGTTAATTTTAATATTTGTGTATTAATTTATATTGGTTAAATATAATTTTAAAAAGGAACATATTTTTAAATGCATACCAAAAGTACATTTTAAAACACTATAAAAATTATAAAATTGTTTAAAACTATACAAACATTTACTAATAAACTTAAACATTTTCAGCAGTGTAAGAAAATAGACACAAAAAATGAAAATATGATTTAAAAATCAAATATTTAATTTAAAAAAAGTTAAACAAATAATATATTATAGTACAAACTTAAGGAAATACCATACTATACTTTTACATCATATAAACATTTTAATTTATTATATACAACATTTTTCTACTTTCTGTATTTATTCCTATAGAGTAAAATGTTTATTTCTACAGCCAGCCCTAACGTACACTGTTTAGTGGTATTTTCTACAATCAGTAGAGGTCATGCTGAGGATCGCAAGGAAGAGCTGTAGAGATAAGGATGATGTAATATGCATAATTTAGGTACACTGGTGTTTATGTTTTCTGTAAGGCAAAATGAGGGAGGTAGGTAGAATGTAAGTATTTAAAAAAATTTATTTTATGCATGTTAAAACAACAAAATTCTTTCCCATGCAGCACTGTACTTAGTTTGTGGCAGTTGTTTTAAACTCAAATAAGGTTCACAAATTTAATTAATAACAAAGTGGACTTTAAAAAACAAAATTGGATTTAAAACAATATTTTATTTATTGCTACCATGCTTTTTTGATTGAGATCGGTGTGAAAATGTAATGAAGAGCACATAGGGGCATATTTACAAGCTGGCGCTAAAAAATTATTGCTGCTTTTGCGGCCGTTTTTGGCCGAAAAGCGGCGATAATTTTATCGCTTAATTAGCAAGGCCACGCAAACGCGTGAAACCTTGCTTTAGCGTGGGGATTCCTAACGCCAAGCTTTGCATCTCTAATGAGATGCAACATGACAGGAGAAATGTCACTAAGCGACATTTCTCCTATCATCAAGCCCCACGCTATGAAGCATAGTGGCAGGAAAAGTAGCGATAACCTCTGTTATCGCTACTTTCCTTACGCCTGCTTCAGGACTGACTTAGCCATGATATCCTATGGAAGGTGGATATCATGGCTAAGTTTGTGAGTCCCTATCAGCAAGCTAACGCCACATTGCGTGAGATTATCGCTGGGTCTCCAGCGATAATCTCACGTTAGGCAGTTAGAGCTAGGATTTTTATCGCTGAGGAGATAAGTGTTGCTAATAGCACGCTATCTCAGCGATAAAAATCCACTTTACCCGGCGATAATTATCCTCACGCTAAGAGCGCTGAGCGATAATTATCACCGGTTGTTGCTGATATGCCCCATAGTTCCTGGGAAAATATGGATTTGAACAACAACATTTTTTTCAACAAGATTGGAGTTTGGAAGTTGTACTATTCCTCTTGGTATTTTTAAATTTTGAAGAAGCTTTGCAAAAAAGAAGAAAGGATGTCTGGATCGGGTTACTGCTTTACCAGTGCACAATTGACCATTGCTCTACTTTTGGATCCCTGTACCAGGTAACTTTGGAAAAAAGAATGCATTTTCAGCGCTTTTATGGACAACACAGTTCTACGTTTCAGGGATCTATATTTTTGGCAACAAACATTTTTCAAGACAACGTGTTTTATAAACACTGTGGAACTTTGCATACAGATCATGGTTTTGGTTGACATGTCTTGTGTGGTGGGAAACTGGAAAGCAGTGGATTTACCAAGCCTTTGAAGGATTGTTGGAGAATTGCAGCCTCTGGTGACAGGTGGTGCTACAAAATCACCAAAGAGGTGAAAAAAAAGACATCAACAGTTGGAACCCCAAACTTCCCTAAACTTTGTTTAAAAACATTGCATAAAAGCCAATTAGGTTTTGTTGTTCTTTAAAAACAGGCAAGTAATGTTGAAGTTAGATAGGTACTGTTACTAATGTAAAATACACGCAAGGCTATCCAGGTAATCTAAAGCCACCATCGACGAAAACTGTTACATTTTGGCCAATATTTGCCCAGATATTTCTTTAGATTTTTTAGAAACCAATGGGTTCAGACTATCTGAGAGTGTGCAATTCTCAATTCTTGGAACCTTTGTTCCTTCTTCCAAATTTCCAAGAAATTATAGAAATTGGGGTGATGTTTTCAATTGCTTTATTGAAGGAATTGTGCCATCCCTCAATGGCAGTGTTAGTTTTTGCACCTCCCTCTAAACAGGTCGCGTAGCAGTTCACTCATTCAATTGAGAATCTTGGCTTCCTCTTGCGACCCGACATGCTCAGGTGGCCAATTGAGGTGTCTTCAAAGCAATTTAGTAGCGGACCAATTTTTCATCATTTTGTATAAAGAAATCTGATTATGAAATGGAAGTGTAATCTGCACTGTCAGGAGGCACAAAGGTTAATGCAGTTTGTTTTTGTAATAAAAATTGTCATTTACCGTTTGAGAAGTAATCCTCAAGCAAGTATGTTTTTAAAATTTTACGCCAAATCACCTCTGAAAAGTGAAACAAAATCCTTGAATTTGGGTTTGAGGGTAAACTTTGGTTACCATGTGTATCATAGCAAATTCAAAGTCAATAATCACTTTTCTAGGACTGTTCCTTGTTTTAGCTTTTATCTCTGATACAAATTCAGCATAGGTTTGGATTGTTTATCAGGGAATAAACTACATATTAATGGTACTGTGGTATTATTAATGATAGCATGAATAGTGTACATTTGGGTGAATGGATGTGGTGTGGACTTAAAAGTCTGGTCCATCATCCAAATTTCTCTATTCTCAAGGGCTACCAGGTTATGGTCTGTGCTAAAAATTAGTACTCTTTTTTGAGGGTTTTGTTTGTCATGTAGCAGGAAAGGTTCATCAATAAAAGTTAAAGTTAGTTCAGGGGGTATGTTAATATCGACATACATTTGAGGGGTTATACGTTGTGGATCACTTGCTTGTTTTCGTCTTTGAGCCATTCTACGGAAGTTGAGTATGGAGGGGACACTGCTTTCAACATGTATGTGAATATTTGTGGTACTTCCTGCAAAAATGAGCCAAAGGCATCATTGAAGGTGGATGCAAGAAACAGTGCAGTTCGCCTCAGAGTAACCACTCTGCCTGTGCAATGGGATAAGTAATACTGCACACACCTCCAATAATTCCTGGGCTCAGTTAACTTTTTCTTACAGTAAAGATAACCATCATACTTTAAATGCCTTTTACCGCGTCTTGATTCTACATCGAATGCTTGATGAGAAGATGCCATTTTGTTGAGGCTTGTAAAAAGAAAACACAAATAGAAAAGGTTTATTAATCACATTTTAGTGTTTTGACACTGATATGTTTTCATAATTTTTTTTTCTGTAGGAATGGAGAAAAAATGCACCAGTTAATATTTTCTGCATGAGGGGAAAATGGAAAATGTTAAATTTTTTTGGAAGGATATGTTTTGGAACTTGGAAAACTACAAATGCATAGGAGATAAAAAATCTATTTGTTTTCTTGCTCAAAAACTTAGAGTTAAATTTTGTGTTTACCTTGGGGTATTCTTGTTTTGAATGATGTGGAGTTTTAGATGGTTGTTGCACTTCATTCACGTGGTGTAATTTTTCTGGGACAGTCTTTAATAAAGAATAATAAAGGTTTTCAAGTGACATTTCTTATGAGGTGTATATGCTTCAAATGTCATTATTACATTAAATTATAATTACTGTTCTTACTTTGAAAAATCTGTTTGTTGTGTGTTTGAGAAGGTGATCAGTTTTAAAAAATGGAAGGTGGTGAGATGATCTGTTGAGAATAAAAAATTACGATTCTTTACTTTTTAAAGGTTTATAAATTCACATTTACATGTTACCTACTCTAGGGTTTTCAATTATTTCAGATGTTTCTCCCCACCAAGGACCTACCTTTGTATTTCACATTTAAATCCACTTTCCAGTACCTACCCTGCGATATGCCCTTAGCGCAGTTAGATTAGAAAATTACCCCCATCCATTGCCCAGCAGCTAACTTGAGGGACACCCCCTGCAGAGTTAGAATAGAAATTTAGCCCCCCAGCCACTGTCCAGCACCTGCTCTGAGGAACGCCCCTAGCGGAGTTAGAGTAGAAAATTAGCTCCCCAGCCACTGTCCAGCACCTACTTAGTATCATAACAATAGCCCCCGAGCTCCAGTGGGCCACCGCTGGCCATGTCCATGGGTGGGCCTGAGCACTCCTGACTGGGACCAGAGCTCGAGGGCCCCCCTCCATGCACTTTGCAGGGGGGGGCTCAAGTTTCATTACATCACAACATCAACTCTGATGGACACCCCCAGTGGAGTAAGACTGGAAAATTAACACTCAATCACTGATCAGCACCTGCCTAATACTGTTGTAGTTTTTATTATGTATTTATTTTTTTGAGGTATTTATTTGCTGGTGAAAAATAGCAATCTTACACTTACTATGTCAGAAAAGCTTTTTTGGTTCAAAGAAGCAGTATAGTTTTGCAGGAAAATAGGTGTGTGGATGGTGTTTTGATCTGTAGAAAGAAAAGATATGCTTTGATATTGTGAAGGTTTCACTGGAAATGTTGTGGCGACTTCTCACCTACCAAAATGCAAGCACATGCTCTGAGACTTGCCCCCAGTGGAACTCCATTTGAAAATTAGCCTCCTAGCCACTGTCCTGTACCTGCTCTGAGGGACGCCCCCTATAGCAGAAAAGGTGGTCTCTACAGGGGAAGTGTAGTCCTTAACTTTCACGGCAATGGTTACAAATAATCCTCATCATAGGTCAGGTTTGCTTGTGATTTGTGCATTTTGTTTACATTCAGACAGAAAAAACTGTTCAATAGCAATTAAGATTCAAAGAACCTTTCAACTTATATTGATATATTAGGTGCTCCTATGAAGTAATGGTGCAGTGAAAGTGAATAAAGTGAGCACATAGCGCACCAGTTTTATTTACAAGGCACTGATTTATAGGAAAAATTTGATGTTTTGAACACCCGTAATACAAGTGTTGGAAATCCAGAATCAACTTTAAAAACACAGTCCACATTTAATTTTGTCGACATTTTGACCCATATTACAAAATTAACTAGAAACGGGTCATCATCAGGACAAAATATTTTTGTAGGAGGCACCAGAGAGATCCAGGCAAGAATCCTATATTGTGGGATGTATCCAGAGCTGTAGGTGCAACATTCGGCTTGCACAAAGTGAAGGCCAAGCAAATTAATAATACTCAGAGGATTAGAGGCAACCCTTCTACAATTCTAAGGTATGTCTGAGTACATCTCCAAACTTGCTGCGAGAGACTGCAAGCACTGGGTAAAAGGCTTACTCATATAAATAGGAAGTGTTCACAGGAATCACAAATGTGAAAAATCAGCACTCCAGTATCAGGAAAACCAAAAGACTCCCATAGGTATGAACTTGACCTTTTATAATTCGTCCAGAGATCGGTATGATGTAGGAGAGGCATGCACTGACCGTAACAAATCGAAGGGATACCTCAAGCGGAGTGAGGTTAGTACCACTGTCCAGCACCTGACCTGAGGGATGCACCCAGGGAAGTTATAATGGTAAATTAGCTCCCCAGCCACTGTCCAGCACCTACCATGAGGGGAATCCCCAGCGGAGTTAGATTGGAAAATTAGCCCCTGCCCACTGTCCAGCACCTGCACTGGAGGACACCCTGAGCGAAGTTAGAGTAGAAAATTAGCCCCTCAGCCACTGTCCGACACAAACCTTGAGGGACGCCCCCAGAGGAGGTAGAATAGAAAATTAGCCCCCAGCCACTGTCCAGCACCTGCCCTGAGGAATGTCTCCCTTGGAGTTAGAATAGAAAATTAGTCCCCCAGCCATTGGCCAGTGCCTGCTCTGAGGAACACCCCCAGCTGAGTTAGTTTGGACAATTAGCTTCCATCTCACTGGCTAGCTTTTACTTTGGTCTACCATGTTGCGTCGCGGACCGTCATTTGGTCCGCGGTGCTGCCCGCTTCTTCCATGCGACACAGCCCGTGGCGCCCTCCTCTATTCTTTCGGCACATTGCGGTGCTGCACAGCGGCCCGCTGTTGCTGTTTTGACGTCACTGGTGCGTTCTATAGTGCCTGCTCTCTTCTTGAGTCGGGCACGCCACCTACCTAGGTGATGGCCCGTTGTCTAACAATTTGCATGACAGGAATGCCGCATCTCTGGTTTTGGAGCTTCGGCTTCTTATTTTCACATGTTGGGGCACTATTTTCTTACCTTCCTATTCCGTCCACTATCCTTCTTCTTATCCAAGATGGTGGTCACTTACTTCCTGTTTGGTCACTTCCTGTTCCTGTTTGGGCACTTCCTGTTCCTGTTTGGTCACTTCCTGTTCATAGGTATATAAAGGGCTGGATCCTCCATTTCCTTGTGTTACAACACTCTTCGCTCCTGCTGGTGTGCCCTCAATCCTGCTGATATCCTGTGCTCCTGCCTGGTGTATCTGTGATTCCTGTTGGCCTACCTTGTTCCTGATTTAGCCTTTAATTCTGGTTCGGATTCCTGGCCTTCTTTTTCTCCTTCTGGAGGTTTCTTTCCTTCCTCTTATTCCTGGAGTTCCCACTTCCACCAGAGGTCTCTTGGGACTCCTTTTGGAGGGCACGGTCTGCTTTGGCTATTTCATTGTCAGTGGCACCATGGCTCCCAGAAAGGGTCGCCCTTGCCTCGGACAGACCAGAACCCTCAAGAACCAAAGTCGAGAATCTCTCCAACCCTAAATTCACTTGAACTATTTTTACCATCATGTATATATGTGCTTATCTATATTAGCTACCATTTCTGTATTTATCTAATTCACACCATTTTTATGCTTATGTCTACCACCTATATCTGCCCTGTAAAGCACTCTGATACACGCAAGGGTCTTGATCGCGCTATACAAAACACTCAAAATAAAATAAAATAAAAAACGCCAGAGCCGGTAAGAACATCACAAGTCTTGACAGATTGAAACGCCCAAAAAACAGATTTGTACCTGATGTTATGGATCTTCCTCAAATGTCACCTCAGAAAGGGTCAGTAGAAGTGACCCAGGCATCAGTACAGACTGTACAACAACAAGCCCAAGAATTACAACAGTTAAGTGAACAAAATATAGCGTAACGCCTAGTGTTGGCTGCTAAGACGTCTGATGTGCCCACAGTCTCTACTACCACTCTTCGTTATTCCAGAAATCTCAATAAGTTGAAAGAATTTCTGGATTCCTTAACAGTATTTTTTGCCTTCTGCCCAGCCCAGTTTTCCTCAGATAGAACTAAGGTTGGGTATCTGATCAGTGCCTTGTCTGGTCCTGCTTTGGCATGGGAGACTCCTTTGGTAGCCTCGGACGATCCTCAGTTATCAAATTACATGTCCTTCACCCTTTCATAGACTTCAGAGGTCTGAACAAGGTCACTATCAAGAAACCTTATTCTTTACCCTTGGTTTAAGTTTTACAGTATATGGAGTTCCTGTTAAACAATAACAGCCATTTTGCCTCGGGGAATGCGGATAATAAATAGCTAACAAAATGGTAGTACAACAGCAGTAACAGCGTACTGCAGAGCACACTTCCCAGAAACAAAAGAATAGTGTAATGTGACAAATATATGCACTTACACAACTCTGTTACTGTGTTAAACATATCTCTGTGTTCTACCATTGAAAATGTATTTCAAAATGTTTACGTTGTGAACACTTTTTTGCATTTATTTCCATTCAGAGTTGTAACTGTAAACGTTAATGTATGGGGGATAATGGTGTTCGTTGTAATAGTACTTTTAATGATTTACTACGTGACGGCATGATAAAAGATTTTGTTGTAAAAACTGGCATTGTTAGGGCATTGTCAATTATCGGCTAGCATTGTAAAAGCATTCATAGTAAGGCTTTCATTGTTCTGTAATACATCCATGGTTTTACACTATATACAACCCAGGCCTACTGAAGTGCACATAAACTGATAAGCATCAGACATATATTTATAAAAGTACAAATAAGTGAAAAATTGCAGATGGCAAAACAATACACAACGACTCTCTATGGGCCCTATCAAGATCCATCACAGTGAAATTCTACTTCCCAGATGCCTAATATGGTAATCTGTGAGAATACATATAACCAAATACCTTTTCATGGCCTGTAGCATAATGTGATAACAATCCACTGTTAGAGGTCTACTGGCTTTACCATATAATGTTCACAATCAATAGGCCAGGCCTACTGCCTTTGTAATATATTTTCATAATAAACAGGCTAGACCTATGGCATCCAACACAACATTTTCCAGTACACTAATCAAGCCTATAGCTCTTATAATTGGTTTGCCACCATAACCAGCCCAGTCCCACTGTACTGACAAATCGCCTATTGGTTGGGGGGGGGGAGGGTGAAAATCCAGCACCCACAATCCATATCAGGGTGAGCTACAAATGTCTCTAAATTGACCTGTGTTTAAACCTCTGTTAGCTTGGCACAAGGGAAATCAGTCTTAACTTACAGACATGGTGTAAAGTATATTTGCAGCACACAAACAGTTATAAAGTAGAAATACAAGGCAAGAAAAATCCCAATCGAATTTAGAAACACAAAATATGTAATGAATAAAATGATACCATAATGGCAATCAGTATTACTGTATATATTCAATTTCAAAAGTAGATATAGCACCTAAAAGCACAAAGCCCCGCTCATGGTCATATGGTCATGCTAGACTGTGGGAAAGTCATAAATTCAGGCTGACCGCGATGGAGCACAGGCCGGATACAGGGAACAAGTTAGTCCTGCTGAAAACATTACCTTCTCAAAGTCTGACATGAAGAGTTCCTTTCGTAGTGGAGGAGGCCAAAGGAGCAGAGAGAGCATCGCGGATGGTCATCGCTGTTGTGAACAGTTGTCGCTGTGGCGCAAAGATCCTGTAAATCTAAGACAGTAATTTCTGGTCCTTTGCATTGATGGTCACCATGACCTGTTGTTACTGTAGCACAAAGTGCACATCTCGTGATGCAGGCATTCTCTGGAGACATAATTGACAAAGGGGATGTACCCTGCAGGATACCCTCACAAGGGGCTGGTGATGAAATTGAACAGCAGATGGCAGTACGCTGCTAAGTGATTTTAGCCTCATTCTAATATTTTGATTACCCCTGAATTGATGGACCTCCATTAAGTCTTGAGGATGGTCTCCATGAATCGCTAATAAGGGGAGCGAAACGTCGACACATTATGAGAGCTCTGGAGGGCGGTACTGAATTTGTATAGATATACATATATATATATATATAAATATATATATACATATTTATGTTCACCAAAACTGCCCCAGCTTTGAAAGGGCACTCAACAGCTCCCCTTGCCCTCCGGCATTTTCCAACCTCGCTGTAGCCTGCCTCTCCTGTGCCATATGGTGTCCTCATGCCGACGCGTTTCGAGGCTTAAACACCTTTTCTTCATGGGCTTTCAAAGATCAGGCATCCAAAAAACACTTCCTGTACAATGCGCTTTTAAATGCCCCCAGTGGGCTTGGCTTAGTGCAACTTTATTTCCAAAGCATTGTGGGATTTGTTGTGCCTGGAAGTGCATATCATTATAACCTTCGTAGGTTGAATGTTTTGTTTTGAAAATTAAAAGCATTTTTATGTCCTGTAGTAGGTAGGCAGAGTCAAAGCAGGCAATTATTTACAAAAGGGGCGCTGTGCTTCAAAGAGAGAACGTGTTTCTCTCTGCAGCCTTTCACTTCTCATGAAATGGTGCTCCTTTCAACGGCGGACCACCGTGTAGATAATTATGTTCACCAAAACTGCCCCAGCTTTGAAAGGGCACTCAACAGCTCCCCTTGCCCTCCGGCATTTTCCAACCTCGCTGTAGCCTGCCTCTCCTGTGCCATATGGTGTCCTCATGCCGACGCGTTTCGAGGCTTAAACGCCTCTTCTTCATGGGCTTTCAAAGATCAGGCATCCAAAAAACACTTCCTGAACAATGCGCTTTTAAACGCCCCCAGTGGGCTTGGCTTAGTGCAACTTTATTTCCAAAGCATTGTGGGATTTGTTGTCCCTGGAAGAGCATATCATTATAACCTTCGTAGGTTGAATGTCCCGTTTTGAAAATTAAAAGCATTTTTATGTCCTGTAGTAGGTAGGCAGAGTCAAAGCTGGGGCAGTTTTGGTGAACATATATATATATATATATATCAATTCCGCTTTTCCCTAGTGCATCATCGCACCGAAGACAGGAACACGAACACTTTGCTCTGCTGTTGCCAGGATTTTCCTTATTTCATGTGTACAAAAAGGTGCTGCCTCAGACGCATTTCTGACACTGGGCTGTGTCCTTGTTCACTTAACAAACGGGGAGATTTAAACTAAATTTAAAGGCACAGTGTGGGCACAAATGCGTGACGTACATCGTCAAGGTCACAAACATAGAAACAGTACTGACAAAGCATTATATTATTTCTACATTTCCTCGCCAGAAATGCGAAAGTGCATTTGTCAATCATGATTATGTATCATTAAACTGTATCAATTCATATTGTTAAAAGCGCCGATACAAGCTCGCTTCACAGTGTTTCTCAGCCTAAGAGCACAAATACTAATGCGTCCAAATTATTTATTTATTTATTTATTTTTTTTTTTTTTTTAATGCATCAATGTTGTGCAGGACATGAAGCTTTACAAATCTGATGTAATAACAATTCCTACTATTTGTGCAAAGAAGCGAATATGTGCAAACTGGCAAATGAAGTGCAAAAAACAGCATAGGATGGAGTAAAAACCGGTTCAAATACCAGCTGGTATACATAAGGTAACAACATGCTTAATAAAATACCGCCATATTCTAGTGCAATTGGTGACTTTCAGGTACAAATACCCCTTCATTTCTGAAGTTCAAAACCTTCTGAGTACGAATACACTCAACTTATTATGTAAATAATCTAAATCGGGTATTTCAAATGATAACAACCTGTACTATGTACTTATAGTATAATACACAATTATAATATGATATAATGGGGGAAAAATTTTACCTCAATAAAGACAAAACAGTACTGTTCAAAGTGCAAAATGTGCCTATAATTACATCAGTGCCAAAAAAGTGCTTTCGTGCTGTAGCATAATAACTTATGCTTGCCTTAAGTTAACTAATTGGGAGATTAGCAGCCATAATCATGAATTATATACCTTAATAGTATCTCTATATAGCCTAAAGTTGAAAAAGGGGATAGAAAAAAGGAACCATCTTATTCTCTCGACATGTAATAAACGCTACAATCTATATTTAATATGAAGGCTTAAACTTAAACCTATCTATATGTTAGAGTGAAGCATAGATAATTAATCCAAATATTAACCTAGTTGAATAGAATATAAAAGAAGAAGAAAAAGGAGAAAGTGAAAACACATAGTTGCAATGAAAATGAGAAGAATGCACAAAAGGGGGAAAAAAGAAGAAAAAAGAAACACATAAATAAGAGGACAAAGAGCTCTAGTCTTCTAAGAACCATCAGAACATTACAAAACAATGGACAGCAAACCGATTCCTATGAGAAATACCCCCTACCGGGTAGATACTTCCCGGGATCAATATATTCCAAGTCATTCGATTTAATAAAATCTAAAATACAATACTTGTATATTAAACAGAGTAAGAAGATTAATTCTCCAGGACTCAATTTCTGATAAGATGTGTTCATGTCAGTGACATTAGATCATAGGAATTTATAAAGGTCTTCACCTATGTTCAAACCGGTAGAGTGACTCTAACTGACATAGTGTTTTTTCTCTGTTGCCTCCCTTTTTATTTGGTGCCACTGCATCGATTACAAAATACTGCAAACAACTGAGATTGTTATTATGTACAGTTTTAAAGTGTCGGGCCACTGGATAGGATTGGTCAGAGTTCACTATAGCCCTGAGATGTTGCAGAATTCGCACATACACCTGCAGTTTGGTACTGCCCACATAGCAGAGATTGCAACTACATTTGAGTATGTAGATAGCAAATTCCGTTCTACATGTGTAGTGGGCCTTCAGAGCTATAGGAGTGTCAGAAAAAGGTGTTACATAGGAGGTGGTATTAATGCCGAACTTACATGCTCGACATGAGCTACATCTCAAAAAACCCTTTCGGGGAGATAACCAACTGGTGGTGATGTCGGTTTCAGGGCTATTTCTCACTAATTCATTGCGCATAGAGTATGCACGCCTGAAAGTTATAGTTGGTGTGCTGGGGACAACCTCTTTCAAGACAGGATCAGTGAGGATGATCGGCCATTCTTTTTTTATGATGTTTTTAATACTTTTGGCTTGTCTACTGTATCCTGTAATTAGTCTGATTTCTGAAAGCTCATTGTCCCTTTGATCGATAGCCTGCACCCCCTTTTGTTGGAGATTCCTGTTGGGGTCTAACAGGGCTGCACGGTTGAGGGCATTTGCTTTCCTCATGGCCGTATCTAGTCTGTTAGGAGAATAGCCTCTAGCTTCCAACCTTTTCTTGGCTTCCAACTGATGATGTTCTCTAATTTCAGGAGTACTGCATGCTCTATGAATGCGAATGAACTCACCGTATGGGATGCTGTCTATGGTATGGGATGGATGGAAACTCCCTGCATGTAAAACCATATTACCTGATGTAGGCTTTCTGTATAGGCATGTTTCTATCTTATCCTCTGATATTTGCACTTGAATGTCTAGAAAATTGGTGACAGTACAATCAATCAATATTGGCTGTGAAATGTAGATTCAATTTGTTTACATTGATGGTATCTACAAAATGTTTGGCTTGATCTTTAGTGCCGTGCCATATAATGAACACATCATCGATGTAACGCCAATATTTGACGATATGTTTAGACCACATAGTGGCATGTTGTGCCTTGAGGACATGCTCCTCCCTCCAGCCCACGTGGAGCCCCGCGTAGCTGGGAGAGAAGCATGCCCCCATAGCTACACCTCTTAGTTGTTGGAAAACCATGTTATCAAAGCTAAAAACGTTGTTGTGTAAACACCAATGAATCATTCTAATTAGCATTTCATTATGACGGTACATTTCTATGGGTCTCTTGCCCAAATAAAATTCTACTGCTCTAATACCATCCAGATGGGCAATACTTGTGTATAAGGATGATATGTCCATAGTTAAAAACAGGTACTCACTAGACCATTCGCAGATATTCAATTGGTTCAAAAAATCAGTGGTGTCTTTGATATATGCAGGTAAGTTGATCACCAATTCTTGAAGGTAATGATCAATGTACTTAGAAGTGTTCTCAAAGGTGCTGTTGATCGATGCCACAATGGGTCTCCCCGGGACAGGTGTTTCCTTTTTATGCACCTTAGGTATAAAATAGATGTGTGGTAAAGAAGGAAATTCTTTGTTGAGAAACAAAAATTCATCTTTGGAAATAAGCCCTTCCCTTCTCCATTCATTGAGTTCATCCTTATAGTTTTTTTGAATTGCTTTTACTGATGCCATGTTAATTTTTTTGTAACTAGCTTCGTCATTGAGGTGGCGGTAAGCTTCTTTGATGTAATCTTTCTTATCCCAAAGCACGATATTCCCACCCTTATCGGATTTGTTGATGATAATGGTGTTGTTACTTTTAAGTTTATTCATCAATGTTGAATATCGTTTCATTTGCTCGTTGGGTATCCTTTGTTGGGTTTTGGATTTATGTTGTAATTTTTTCAATTCCTCAATTAAACGGTCATGATAAATGTCTATGGCATCACGTGGCATATTAGGACAAAACGTGGAGATGGGCTTAAGAGGGCTTTGGCCTGCTTTCGATATGTTAATGTCTTCTGCCGCCGCCAATTCTTGCGTGTCGTTAATTTGTGTATCGTCATTATTGAGTTCATGTAGTGTTCTGACCAACGATAAGTCTTTAGCCTGTAATCCTGAATGCATGGTGTTGGTCTCTATATATATATATCTATATACGGGGGCAGACTTGTCTCTCGACTTTTTTCATTCTGCATCCATTACCGAAGACATTGTGTCAAAGAGGCCAACAGTGTGTATATTTTATGGATTCAGATTTGCGTGCAACACACAAATAGTATTTTGCCTGCTGTCACACTGTACATTTATGACTGTTCATCATGAGTGCAGCTGAAGGGAACACAAATACACAAGTGCAACACAAATGACCCAATTATGTTTTATTAAAATGTGCGCTGCAACTTGTCAAGAAACACCGAATAACATCAATGGTGCATTCTGGGAACAGCAGTACCTTGTAACATTAAGTCATGTGACAGCGTGGCATTTATTTAAGAAAGCATTTCACTGGCAAACCGTTTCCACCTGTGAGCAAGGCTGACTGAAAAGCCGAAACGCGTAAGGACATTACAAAGTGTGCTCTCTTCTACAAATAAATGCATGTTGCTTTGAAAACTGGGCTCGGCACTCTTCTTCATATATATATATTTATATATATTTACATGTATATATATATATATATATATATAACAATTCAGTCTGGCCCAAGTTCGGAGGCTCCCGGGTGCTCTAAGGCGGTGCACGCGAGGCGCAGCAGGACCCGCTGCGAATAGAAGAATTCAGCTTTTCCCGTAGGGAAGTTTTTTCCTCATGCACTCCCGTGTAACGGAATCAAAAACCACACCGGGTTTTGGATCGAATTACAGTTTCTTTATTTCAGCATCCAGCAAAACCTAACGCGTTTCGGTCTCTACGGAGACCTTGCTCACAGGTAATATGTTTGGCAAAATGTGTGCTTTTAAATCAAGGGAAAGGGGGAAACCAATTGGGTTACATCACTTCCTGTAAGTTGTACAGGCATTATGGGACATGTAGTTAGTTGATTCAACAAATGGCGCAAACCGTTGATTTTTATCTTTTTACACAGAAAAGCATACTTCCAAAATTAAAGTTTCTTAAAGTTTTTACATTTAACTCAAGCATTTGTTGTCATCCTGGAAAACATAAAAAGTTAAATTGACAGACCCACGAAATTATATCAAGGCCCTCCAGTGGGCAAAACCTATTTCGCACTAAATTTTTTTTTTTTGTCAATTTGGATGCTAGTGCAAGAGTTCACCAATATTTTTTAAAATTATAATCATACATTTCAATTGGTGTGTTATTTAAACAACTTAAATAAATATAATAAGGCCCTCTAGTGGGCGAACCATTCCACACCATAGTTCATAATTCAACGTTTCACTGTGCAAAATAAATGATTGTTCAAACATGCCCATAATGAAGAAAATTGTGTGAGAAAAGATGTGAGAATTTGTGAAGAGTGAGCAACAGTCATTATCTGATAAGTATGTAAGTACATCTTTACAGGTGGCAGTGTAGTTCTTCATCTTGATTATGCCCGAACGGGCTCAAGGTCCGGAAATTCATAATATGTTTGGACTCTTTTTGTCTCATCACCAGTTCGCGATCTCCGCCTCTTCTATTTGGTCCAACACTTTCAATTCCATAGAACTTTAGGGATTTCCAATCACCTTTATGTTCCTTCTCCATGTGTCTAGCCATGGCATTACTGCGATCAGAGTTGATTGTCGCACGAACATGCTCCAAAATCTGTAGTTTGAGTTCTTTTTTGGTGCTTCCAATATATTTCTTAAAGCATGGGCATTCAAGGGCATACACAACAAACTGAGTTTTGCAATTAATTAATTGTTCGATTTTCCATGTTTTTTTGTTTGCCATCTGTAACTCCTTAGTTGTCTTCGCAATGCAACAAACTTTGCATCCTGAACATTTGTAGAATCCTTTCGGTCTACGCCATGCTTCGGGTTTTTTTGGTTCCTGAAAATGACTATGAATCAATTTGTCCTTCAGGTTTTTTGCCCTTCGATAAGTCACATTTGGGTGGTCTCCTACAATTTGAGACACTGTAGGGTCCATGTGGAGAATGTGCCAGTTTTTTTTAAGAATCCTTGTGATTGCTTGGTTGGCCGTTGAATGAGTGGTGATGAAGCGTATTTTGTCTGATTCGTCCTTTGTTGATTGATGTTTATCCATCAATAAATCAGTTCTATTAATCATTGTAGAGCGATTAGAGGCAATTTGAATCCAAGCTGGGTTGTATTTTCGTTTTAAAAACCTATTTTTGGATAGGTCTTTTTGTTGTTGCCAGTCGTTCTCGTTTGAACAAATTCTTTTGATTCGGAGAAATTCTCCATACGGGATGTTTTATAGAAGGCTAGGTTGATGAAAACTCTGAGCATGTAGGACCGCATTTGTCGCGGTGCTTTTGCGATGTAATGTAGTATGCAATACATTGTCTTTAACGAAAATCTCCGTATCCAGAAACACAACCCTAGAGTCACTGATTGTGTAGGTAAAGTTTAAACCAAAATTGGAGTTGTTCAAAATTTCGAAGTACCTTTCAAATTCCTCATTTGTTCCTTCCCAAATTAGCAATAAATCGTCTATATACCTTAGCCATGCTATGGTTTTTTGGACCGCTTGATCGTTTTCCGATCTCCATGCCCATGTTTTTTCCCATTGTCCCATTGTCAGGCAGGCATACGACGGGCTGAAAGAAAAGCCCATTGCGGTGCCTTTTGCTTGCCGGTAGATTTCATTTCCAAATAAGAAGATATTTTGCTCCAGGCACATCGAAATCATCTCCAACAGCATGTTATTATGATCAGTCAGTTGTATGCTTCTGTCCTTAAGGAAAGATTTAACTGCTTCAATGCCAATTTTGTTTTCAATGTTGGAGTATAAGGATATTACATCCATTGTGATCAATTTATACGTTGGTTGCCATGGAGTGTCCTGTAATCTTCTTAGCATGTCACCCGTGTCTTTTATGTAAGATGTTAAGCCCTTTACATAGGGTAATAGAAACACATCAATGTAGTTGGCAATAGGTTCTAATAATGCCCCTTTGGCGGAAATTATTGGTCTTCCTGGCGGTCTAGTGGCGTGTTTGTGGATCTTAGGCAAAAAGTAGATTGTTGCCATTTTGGGGTGTTTTGTTTGAAGATATTTGTGTTCATCAATGTCCAATAGTTTTTGTGAGAACCACAAATCCAATTTTGTATCTAAATCTTCTTTTAGTTTAGGTAGAGGGTTGGTTTTTAATTTTTCATAGTATTCCTTGTTTTCTAGTTGTGAATGAGCTTCCCGCATATATGCCTCCTTGTCTAGAACAACAACATTGCCACCCTTGTCAGCAATTTTAATTTCGATGGTATCATCTTTTTGCAGTGAGTTGAGAGCCTGGCGTTCTTGTCTGGATAAATTATCTTTAGTGAATGGTATGTTTAGTTGGTAAAGATCTTTTACAACACATTCCTGAAAGAAATCAATTTTGTTCCCAGGAGGGAGTTGTGGGTAAAATCTGGACATGGCTAATTACAGAAAAAAAACCATCCAACCGACCCTCCAAACTCCCATAGAGGACGCGGAACACTTTGTAAATTTGATGGAACTAAGCCAAACGCCCCAAGAAGGAGGTGGACAAGTACAAACATATTGTGTACAGTTAGGAGCTGGAATTTCCAACATAAAACCAAAGTCCAGATTTTACCCACAACTCCCTCCTGGGAACAAAATTGATTTCTTTCAGGAATGTGTTGTAAAAGATCTTTACCAACTAAACATACCATTCACTAAAGATAATTTATCCAGACAAGAACGCCAGGCTCTCAACTCACTGCAAAAAGATGATACCATCGAAATTAAAATTGCTGACAAGGGTGGCAATGTTGTTGTTCTAGACAAGGAGGCATATATGCGGGAAGCTCATTCACAACTAGAAAACAAGGAATACTATGAAAAATTAAAAACCAACCCTCTACCTAAACTAAAAGAAGATTTAGATACAAAATTGGATTTGTGGTTCTCACAAAAACTATTGGACATTGATGAACACAAATATCTTCAAACAAAACACCCCAAAATGGCAACAATCTACTTTTTGCCTAAGATCCACAAACACGCCACTAGACCGCCAGGAAGACCAATAATTTCCGCCAAAGGGGCATTATTAGAACCTATTGCCAACTACATTGATGTGTTTCTATTACCCTATGTAAAGGGCTTAACATCTTACATAAAAGACACGGGTGACATGCTAAGAAGATTACAGGACACTCCATGGCAACCAACGTATAAATTGATCACAATGGATGTAATATCCTTATACTCCAACATTGAAAACAAAATTGGCATTGAAGCAGTTAAATCTTTCCTTAAGGACAGAAGCATACAACTGACTGATCATAATAACATGCTGTTGGAGATGATTTCGATGTGCCTGGAGCAAAATATCTTCTTATTTGGAAATGAAATCTACCGGCAAGCAAAAGGCACCGCAATGGGCTTTTCTTTCAGCCCGTCGTATGCCTGCCTGACAATGGGACAATGGGAAAAAACATGGGCATGGAGATCGGAAAACGATCAAGCGGTCCAAAAAACCATAGCATGGCTAAGGTATATAGACGATTTATTGCTAATTTGGGAAGGAACAAATGAGGAATTTGAAAGGTACTTCGAAATTTTGAACAACTCCAATTTTGGTTTAAACTTTACCTACACAATCAGTGACTCTAGGGTTGTGTTTCTGGATACGGAGATTTTCGTTAAAGACAATGTATTGCATACTACATTACATCGCAAAAGCACCGCGACAAATGCGGTCCTACATGCTCAGAGTTTTCATCAACCTAGCCTTCTACAAAACATCCCGTATGGAGAATTTCTCCGAATCAAAAGAATTTGTTCAAACGAGAACGACTGGCAACAACAAAAAGACCTATCCAAAAATAGGTTTTTAAAACGAAAATACAACCCAGCTTGGATTCAAATTGCCTCTAATCGCTCTACAATGATTAATAGAACTGATTTATTGATGGATAAACATCAATCAACAAAGGACGAATCAGACAAAATACGCTTCATCACCACTCATTCAACGGCCAACCAAGCAATCACAAGGATTCTTAAAAAAAACTGGCACATTCTCCACATGGACCCTACAGTGTCTCAAATTGTAGGAGACCACCCAAATGTGACTTATCGAAGGGCAAAAAACCTGAAGGACAAATTGATTCATAGTCATTTTCAGGAACCAAAAAAACCCGAAGCATGGCGTAGACCGAAAGGATTCTACAAATGTTCAGGATGCAAAGTTTGTTGCATTGCGAAGACAACTAAGGAGTTACAGATGGCAAACAAAAAAACATGGAAAATCGAACAATTAATTAATTGCAAAACTCAGTTTGTTGTGTATGCCCTTGAATGCCCATGCTTTAAGAAATATATTGGAAGCACCAAAAAAGAACTCAAACTACAGATTTTGGAGCATGTTCGTGCGACAATCAACTCTGATCGCAGTAATGCCATGGCTAGACACATGGAGAAGGAACATAAAGGTGATTGGAAATCCCTAAAATTCTATGGAATTGAAAGTGTTGGACCAAATAGAAGAGGCGGAGATCGCGAACTGGTGATGAGACAAAAAGAGTCCAAACATATTATGAATTTCCGGACCTTGAGCCCGTTCGGGCATAATCAAGATGAAGAACTACACTGCCACCTGTAAAGATGTACTTACATACTTATCAGATAATGACTGTTGCTCACTCTTCACAAATTCTCACATCTTTTCTCACACAATTTTCTTCATTATGGACATGTTTGAACAATCATTTATTTTGCACAGTGAAACGTTGAATTATGAACTATGGTGTGGAATGGTTCGCCCACTAGAGGGCCTTATTATATTTATTTAAGTTGTTTAAATAACACACCAATTGAAATGTATGATTATAATTTCAAAAAATATTGGTGAACTCTTGCACTAGCATCCAAATTGACAAAAAAAAAAAATTTAGTGCGAAATAGGTTTTGCCCACTGGAGGGCCTTGATATAATTTCGTGGGTCTGTCAATTTAACTTTTTATGTTTTCCAGGATGACAACAAATGCTTGAGTTAAATGTAAAAACTTTAAGAAACTTTAATTTTGGAAGTATGCTTTTCTGTGTAAAAAGATAAAAATCAACGGTTTGCGCCATTTGTTGAATCAACTAACTACATGTCCCATAATGCCTGTACAACTTACAGGAAGTGATGTAACCCAATTGGTTTCCCCCTTTCCCTTGATTTAAAAGCACAAATTTTGCCAAACATATTACCTGTGAGCAAGGTCTCCGTAGAGACCGAAACGCGTTAGGTTTTGCTGGATGCTGAAATAAAGAAACTGTAATTCGATCCAAAACCCGGTGTGGTTTTTGATTCCGTTACACGGGAGTGCATGAGGAAAAAACTTCCCTACGGGAAAAGCTGAATTCATATATATATATATATATATATATATATATATCATGGGAATTCTCCTGTTTATTGCATCATTCACATCGGACACAGGGACAAACAAAAGAGGGACGCGTTTCGGCCTATTTTTCGACCTACAATGAGCCATATTGGTGCTCTTTTTAAAGCATTCACATCACCGGACATAAAAGATGCACTATTCTTTGCAGTGATTGGGTATACACAGATACGTGGGAAAATAACAATACAAGCAATACTGCAAAACCACCTTTTCTCAGGGGTGGTCACAACAGAGTAAATCCTACAAATGAGATTGCTTTAAAGTTATTTAAAAATTGTGCTGCTGAGAGTTATGCCCGTAGTTTGTAAAGCTCATCTCGTTTTAAAGTCCCATCATGCATTGCCATAAAATGTGTAAAACCCGGACTAGATTGCTATTCGAGTCTTTAACTGCAAATAAAGGCATCACATTAATGTCTTTATAAAAACCAAATGCCACACATTCCTGCCCTTTTAAAACAAAGGGGCATATTATCAAGCACGGCGTTAAAATTATCGCCGCTTTAGCGGCCGAAAACTGCAGGTAAAGTGGAGATAATGGGCTTGATAATATGCCCGTGAGAATTCCAATAGAAGCCCATGTTGACAACAGAACATGGGTTTCTATTGGAATTCTCAAGGGCATATTATCAAACCCATTATTGCCGCTTTAGCGGCAGTTTTACGATAATTTTAACGCCGTTTCTTGAAAATATGCCCCTAAGTTACTTCCAGTTTAGTCGCCTTCCAGATTAGTTATCAGCTCCTATCTCATCAATTACATTAGTTTTGGAGGGCTGCCTGCCCTCGTAATCAGAAACAAACTCAGTTTGAAGGGAAAACATCCAATAAAAAGGGGCTCACAGAGGCGACATCATACTGTAGAAAATCCGATTCCTGTGTCCGGGGTGGCTCGATTTGACAAACAGTAGTAGGGTCCCATGACACCACCGCTGCTAGGCCAGTGCCGTCCGCGGTGCTCAGCTCCAAAGTGAGGGTGGTAAATCTAGGGTGAGGATGTGCCTTTAGCAGAGAAGCTTCAGTCCCCACCAAGAGAGCTTCAGCTCCCAGGGTTGGACTTTCCCCTCTAAATACGCCTTCTCCTCGTCTCCATTGTCGCACTCATTACATGGGGACACGCCTGCCTGTAACATTCCAAAATATATATATATATATATATATATATATATATATATATATTCACTGAAAAAACCATGGGTTTCACACACGTTATAGTTAGGAATTAGCATTTAAAAAACCTTAGAAATTCAGTGAAAAAACCAAAGGTTTCACACACGTTATAGTTAGGAATTAGCATTTAAAAAACCTTAGAAATTCAGTGAAAAAACCATAGGTTTCACACATGTTATAGTTAGCTGGACATTTTACTCGTAAAAAACCAATGAAATTCCCCCGTTATAGTTAGTTCAGCTAACTATAACTCGCGCGCCCGCAATGCACTGCTGATGACGTCACATATTACATCACTCATGACATGGTCAGTGACATCACTCATGACATCACTGATGACATCTCAAATGACATCACTGATGACATCACTGATGACATCATCCTTGTGATAGAGTGGCAGACCTCCTCTCACCTTAATATAAGCTTTGATACACACATTCAAAAATAGAGACTAAAAATTTCAAAACAATGGACATACCAATACCAGTTACAACAACCTCTTCAGTAATTCTAAGATCCACATACACATCCACTCATTCACCAACAGTCCTATACAGTCACTCATACATGTACTCACTCATCATATGTACTCATACACCTATACATCCTGTTACATAATGCCACTCATCCATAGAGTTACTCACATACATAGTCACTCATGCTAATAAAGAATCAAACATACATTCACCTGCATATACAGTTATACACACACCACCACACTTACTTCTACGGAAACTTACACATACTTAGTCTTTTAAACAATCACTTATAGAAACACATACTTATTCATACAGGAACTCTTTCAATCTCTCCCTCTCACATATACTCACATATATACACCAATAGTCACATATACTAGTTTAAAACATATGTAGTTACTCCTGAAGACACTATTGAGACAGTCTTTCACTCACTAACACACCCATACACACACTCATCCACCCATACAGTCCTGCACACATGCTGTCTTCAACACATACAAACAGTGAGTCACTCATTCATGCACCTATGCACTACGTAATACCCCCCACCGAACCATACAGACACTCAGACTGATACTCAAAAAAACAACTAATAACCTATATAGACACCCATGTAGCTACTCACCAACCCATGCAGCCACTTATACACAAAGTGAGAGATACACTTAATCAGTCAGTTACACAATCAATTTTTCAAAAACAAATCATCCATTTAGACACTTATATACCCATTTATTCTTCCATCGACCTTGAGATATACATATATAAAACATATTTAATTTTCAGAAAAACACACATTCACTGGATGATGTCATCAGTGATGTCATCAGTGATGTCATTTGAGATGTCATCAGTGATGTCATGAGTGATGTCACTGACCATGTCATGAGTGATGTAATATGTGACGTCATCAGCAGTGCATTGCGGGCGCGCGAGTTATAGTTAGCTGAACTAACTATAACGGGGGAATTTCATTGGTTTTTTACGAGTAAAATGTCCAGCTAACTATAACATGTGTGAAACCTATGGTTTTTTCACTGAATTTCTAAGGTTTTTTAAATGCTAATTCCTAACTATAACGTGTGTGAAACCTTTGGTTTTTTCACTGAATTTCTAAGGTTTTTTAAATGCTAATTCCTAACTATAACGTGTGTGAAACCCATGGTTTTTTCAGTGAATTTGCAAGGTTTTTTAAATGCTAATTCCTAACTATAACGTGTGTGAAACCCATGGTTTTTTCAGTGAATTTGCAAGGTTTTTTAAATGCTAATTTTTTTTTTTCTTCTATTTTTTCTAACATATTTTTATTTTAATTTTCTTACCTTTTATAAAGACTATGATTAAATTTTTAAAATTCTTAAATGTGTTTTTTTTAATATATTTTTTAAAATAAACGTAAAATTTATTTGCAGTACTTTTTTTCTATTTTTTTTTTTATTTTTTTAGTACGCGTACCGTAAGCTCACGGTAAGCGTACGGTTTACGCAACGTCTGTAATTTTCCTACGCTGCTTGCGTATAGTTACGCAATTTGCGTAGCCGCGCGTACTCCGCGTGGGACGCGTACGCGTGTACGCTACACGCGCACGTTACGCGGAAGTGCCGGGAGTGACTGTTATGCGCATGCGCGCAAGCGCGTGTCTTTTTTACGCGCATGCGCACTTTTGCCGTAAGCGTACCGTAAGCGTACCGTAAGCGTACGGTAGGTCATGTGATCATGAAACACAACTTTTGATTGGTTGAAACTACTTTCAGTTCTAGAACTCTCCTACACCACCCCCATTCCCCTCATTTCTGCTTGTGATCCCTTGGGAGAAGGAGCTGGTTTGTCTTTGGGATACGATGGCAGAACAGCAGAGCTCTTCTGAGAGTGAGGCTAGCACTAGCAGCACTATCTTGAGGCAGAGATCGAGGAAACAAAAGCCCTCTTATGTATGGGATTATTTTACTTTTCCTGAAGGCCAGCAAAAGGTAAATGCACCCTTAGTGACTTGTAAGCTGTGTAAGCGTGTACTTTCTAGAGGTAATCCTAACAGGAAGTATTCCTTTGGGAATCACACCATGAAGAGACACCTCCAGGATGTACACAGAAGGACACATGGTCATCTTTTTGGAGGTAACTCTTCAGAAAGACAAGCCAGTACATCCACAGCAGCTCATCCTGAACCATCATCTGCAGGGCTGACTCCTTCTTCTGCAGGTCAGGTGAGCCCTTCATCTGTGGGGGGAGAATCTCCTTTTGCTGGCCCTCTGGAAATCAACCCTCGATTTCGGAAGGTTGATATTCGATGCACATTTTGTCAAGATCTAATTTGCTATAGGGAGACCAGTGTTTCCCTAGTGAACAACAAAATAGATCAACACATTTGTCGCTTTGAATAATTTTCCCATGCTTCCTTTCCTCTGTCCCTGCATGAACACAACGGTTCTTTTAAGAGCCAACCTTATCTTTCATCTTTTTTTTACATATGTTTTTAAAAACTTTTTTTTATTTTTTTTTACCGTACGCGTACGGTGCGCGTACTTTTTTTTTTTTTTTTTTAAAAAACACTAAAAATCAATAAACACATTACAAGGTCCTTGAGAGACTACAATTATTATTATTGACTTACCATACTCACTGAAAAAATATTTATTCATTTGTTTTTTTTAAAAATAGTTTTAAAAATGTTTGTAGTTTTCGAAAATTTTCTATATCTATCTGGAAAAAAAGAAAAAAGTATTAATATTTTTAAAACATTTTATAATACAGTACACATATTTACATTTTTTTCCATAAAATATTTTTGCCTTATTTTTGCTGTTTTCAGAATATATTGCATTTCACTATAAATTGTGAAAGCAATTGCATTCATCATTTTACAGCGGGCAAAAAAAAATAACAATCACAAAGATTGTATTAAAAAAGCCCTGATTCTTTTTTTACTTAAACTTAACATTATAGAAATGCATAATATTCTAAAAAAATATCATCTAATACCAATACTTATTTCTTTAAAATACCGTCTGATATGTTTGTTTCAGAAGTATAATCACAATATTATATCTCAAATAACTCCAAAATACATCTGATTTCATTTCCTTTAGACCAAATAGTAATTTTAAAATTCTTTTTTGATTAAATTTCCAATGGTAATCCAATAAAATTCTAAAGTTTTATTTGTACAGATCTCACCGATTCTCTGTAACAATTCCTTTATTGTATTTAAATATATTACTACATTTCTTTTCACAATAGTCACAAAACGAAATTTCTATGCCAATTTGAATGCACACTAACTGCTCTTTTTTTTGGGCAAGTGAAAATCACTTTTACAAACTGTCACATTATGAAACCACTTTTCAGATTTTTTTAAAAGCCCATGTCCAGACTGCTACACTACAGCAAGGGCAACCAGCCTTAGTGATGCTGAATGTATTTGCATTACAGACTGAAACCTGAAAACCCCACTCGCTTGTAAATACTGTGCATGACTATACATGGCAAGCACATGGGTGTGTGCTAAGACTCTGCTTCTTCCCCCAAAAATTCGCTCCCCCTTTCCATCTAATGCAACTGTGAAATCACCAGAGCAAGACGCAATAAATCTCTGCCTATAATTCCTCTCTGCACACAGAGTCATGTTTTCACATTAGTCCCAAAACGAAATTTCTTTGCCAATTTGAAAGCACACTTACTGCTCTTTTTTTTTTCGGGGCAAGTGAAAATCACTTTTACAGACTGACACATTATGAAACCACCATGTGTAACTACAACAAAAACAATTTCCATTTCTATTATTCATTTCTTAAGTTACCACATACATCCCCTCTCAAACTGTAAACTCACCTTTAAAATTAGTTAGTTGTGAAAGAAATGTGACACTCAAACAGCAGATTATCAGAGCCAGGATCTCTGTTGTGTTCACCTCTCTCCTCTCAGCAGAACCAGATAATGGCAAACTTTCCCTCTATTTTTCCACACATATACTTGTAAGTTTCAAATCTCAGTGCTTCCCCCTTTTTTTCAAATGTAATCACACATTTCTATTGGTTGAAAACCAACCCTTTTCCAAAAGTACCCTTCCCCCAACTTGACTTCTGCCTAGTACCCTTCCCCCAACTTGACTTCTGCCTGCTACCATAGCAACAGCTCATGGAACACTGCTGTGTTGAGTTAGGTCAGAAGTTCGCCAAACAATGTTTCAATTCCACAGAGCAAGAGTGCTTGACTTTTCAAACTTTTCAAACCTAACAGCAAATCCATAGTACTGTTCTTTGGTTACACATTTTTTTTTACCAATATAAAACATGCTTCTATTAATTTACACATACAGCCTAGTTTTTATTCTAGAATGGTATGAAACAGCCAATCAGTTCTTTTTGTTTTGAAAAAAATATGTATGCCTCCATTTCCAAACTGTCTTTCTTTTCATATTGCCATTCTACTGAAAGACACCTCCTGAGTGCATCCAGTTCTCCTTTGAAGATGTTCACAGTGTGGATTGTAGGGCACAGCTATGTCTTCTGGAGTGAAAAGTTTGCAGAGAAAACAGGTATGGTGAGAGACCTTGCTTTGCCAAATGTAGACATTAAATGGATTGGTCAGAGAGGGTTAAAGTGGCACCAATTGATGCCATTGGTGAAATCCTTCATTCAAATCCAACACCCTGACCTCATAATAGTGCACTGTGGTGGCAATGACCTAGGCACTTTGACTGGGGTAGGTCTGGAAATGCTTATGAAGGACACCTTTGCACAACTGTTTACACTTTTCCCTAAAACTGCCTTTGTGTTTTCCAACATATGCCAAAGGCAAAAATGGAACTGGTCCAATCATTTCTGTCCACAGATTGACAAAGCAAGAAAGCACGTCAACAAATCTGTTTCTGCTTTCCTCCGTGACTATGGTATGGGTGCCATTTACCACAACAACTTGCGTTATGACATGCAAGACATTTATAGAGGAGATGGTGTGCACTTCAATGATGAAGGGAACAGAGTCTTCCTCTTGAACCTTAGACTCTGCATCGGTACTTACTTGTAGGTACCACTAAAAAAATGACTTCATAAACACAACAGCTCTTTTTAGAGCTCCCTAATTTCTAAACTCTTAAATCTGCTTTTCATTTATTTATTTTTATTTTTTTACCGTACGCTTACCGTAAGCTTACCGTACGCGTACCCCGTGATTTTTTTTAAAATCAATAAATGTTTTTTTTGTACTTTTCTGTCCTTCTTTGACCCCCTTACAAATGTTAGGGGGTCTGTAACTCTCCTCATTGCCCCCTTTCCTTGTATTCACTCTTTTTTTTCAGAGTGAAATACACAAAATGGCGGCCGCCGCTTCCTGGTTTCGACCGATTCGAATGTTTACTAAGATCTAAGAGCCAATCAGAATCGCGCTCGCGCACGCCACCGTACGCTTACCGTAAGCGTACGGTAAGCGTACCGTAAGCGGGCTCAGATATATATATTGATTTAAAGGCTATTTTCTCAGAATCTACTGAACAGATTTACACCAAACCTACAAAAGGCACTTCCTTGACCTAGGGACTACCTCTCTGCCAAATTTTGAGTAATTCTGTTCAGCCGTTCGGGCTGTAGCTCGTTCTAAAGGTCCTATGGAAAAATGCATGGGAAAAACGCGTTTTGGGACCCCCCTTTTATCTCAGCCCCCGCTTGACGGATCCCCCCGAGACTTTCAGGGTAGGAGCGGAGCGTAGCGCCCCACCTATTTTGAGAAATTCGCGAGGATTCGTCGACCGGCGCCAAAGTTATTTAAAATAGAATGTTGAGGTTTTCCTATGGAAACGTGGTCCTAACTATAACTACCTACTGGCGACCGCCAGTAGGTAATATATATATATATATATATATATATATATATTTTTTTTTTTTCTTTCAACTGGGAGAAAAATTGTTGGCATATATATATATATATATATATATATATATATATATATATATATATATATATATATATATATATATATATATATATATATATATATATATATATAGTTTTTTTTTTTTACTTTGGCCATATGTGTTATATTTTTGTATTACTGTCTTATTGAAGGAAGTTGTGAAGGGGTTCAATTGTCCTACCCTAAAGGGGACATGAGTAGGGTACTTGTCACTAATACTGTGTTCTACATTAAAGTATTGAATGATCAAAATATATCTCTCCTCAGTTTGTGAATTGTATAACATGAAATGCAAAATTAGTTAATAGATTTATTTGGTGCTTAAGGGGCACTTTTATTGGTTTTGGTATTCACTGGAGGTCGCTGTAACAAGAAGAGCCGGATTCATCAGAGCCAATGGCGTTCATTGCGAACAGCAGAACCTCAGCACAAACGGGCCCATTCGTAGTCACGAAGAGCCTAAAACCTCAGGATTTCACCTTTTCTTGTAGCGAGGGGCACTGTGATGTCAGGCAAGGGTCCAGGACCTGGGGAGGTACCTCTTGGGGATCAGGGACTCACTCTAGCAGTGGCCAGCAGAGCTGGTGACAGCCTTTGAAGTGGGGAGATTCCCCATACTACCCCTGCATCTGGTTCTGGAAAGTTCTTTCCTTCCCTTGTCATGGCTCTAAGAAGTCTGGGGTGACAAAAGAGTAGTGTCAGGTTCCTTTGGGTGTGCTGGAGGCATACCCTTTGACATTTATGTAAACACCACTACAATAGTATACAACAGAGCCTGGATGCCCTCTTGGGTGATTAGTGCTCTATACAAATCAATATAACATAACATTACAGCATAAAACCTAACTTCACTCACTCGTGCGAGCTGGTTTTTCTCTTTCTTTCAGCTCTATTGCATGATGAGTCATAGTTAGGCCTGGGCGGTAAATTTCGTTCCGCTCGCGGAATTTGCGATATTTTGACATTTTCGCGTTCCGCGGAGAGCGCGAAAATGTCAAAACTTTCGCAACCTGCCACGAAACAGAAGTAATTTTCTTGTTTGCGCTTTAAAAATGCATTCTCGCGCGCGGTCACGACTTACCGGGTCCCTGCGTTCGCCGACGAGTTTTCCTATCCGTTTGCGCGCGCCAGAAGATGTTGGTTTCTTGTTAGCTGGTCGCGCTATCCTGCGAGAGTTTGCGATCGCGAACACGTCATTGCCATCGCGAACAGGAAATAAGCATTGCGAGCAAGATGGCCACGCCCATTAGCGACCGCATGGGCAAGTTGGAGATATATTGCCCCGCGAGCACGCAAAAACACATCGCGAACGGGCGGAAAAAGCAATCTCTGCATCTTCGCGAAAGTTTCGCATGTTCGCGGAGATTTTGCGCATTTTCGCGATCATTTGTGAAAGTCAATTTCGCAAAATCTGCCCACCCTTAGTCATAGTGTGAACACTGTCAGTGCAGGTGACATAAATAATCACAAATGTAAATGTATCTAATTAATCCTCCTCTGAAAAATTCCCATTTTCAGCGGCATACAAAAATGCCTCTGAATGTTTACTGTTACTCAACATTTAATTTTACTGTAGTTAATGAATCTGTAGGAAGAGACATAGATTTACCATCTGAGCTTGGTAAATGACTTTGCCAATACTTAAGTTCAATTTCTGTGAACGTATTGGTATTGGAAATGGTGTCAATTCAGTCATCGCTAATGAAGCTGTAGCTTTTTACAATTAGCAATTCTCCTCTAATGTCTTCCTTACTTTGAAACACAGCCCTGATCGCGTCAGAGGTCTCGCGCTTCTAAATACAATAGAGAGATTAGTCACCTTGTCAAATGGAAACAATTCCAATTACTAAAATATAGAGAAGCAGATTACACCTGTGCTCGTTCGCATGGATTTCTCTACCGATCCCAGTCAACGGGGCAGAACTGCTGAAGAGATGGAAGCTCTACGCCCATGCGCAGTCCGTAGTAACCGGGGCACAGAGGTGCCAGAGCACGCTGTCCTTGCTGTCGGAAATAGTGGGCCTTTTTTCATAAAACCTTCCTCGTGCTAACAGAATCCATGTACTCGGGCTCCTTGGCTCTGATATTAGATAAGACATTTTTATCAAACCCTTTTCACCCCTCAATGACCGATTTGGGGAATATTTTACAGCTCTCTTTATTGTTGTGACTTGGCATGACGCTGTCAGGCAAGTGCAGTTATTTCCTACTCCCCGGGCGCCACACACACGGCATACAGAACCCAGGTTGGATAGTTATCTATGATGAGAAATGCTGTACGCATGCAGTTAACCACAAACACATGAGCTAGCTAGCCACTGCCTAACAAGGCAACCTACACTGAGGCAAAGATGAGCTGGCTCCTTAAGACTTCTCAGTTCATCCAACTAGGATCTGCATAGCCGGCACGCTTCCCAGGATCATGCGTGACTAGTAAACCTAGTCACTTTTAGCTCTTAGAATTTTGGGACTTATAGAACTGGTGTTAGACTGAATTAAATAAGACTACAAGTCCCAGAATTCTACGAAAGAAAACGGAAAACAGGACTTGGCTAACTATTCACTCATAGATCTAGGAAACTTAGCAGCCAAGTTGGATCAAGATCGATTTCACTAGTGTGTTTATGAAAAGGGCCACCTGTCGCCCTATAAGGAATTATGGCAGCAGGATACAGGTTCCTTTGTCCTGTTGTAACCCAAAGAACTGGGGAGTGAAAGGTGGTATAGGATTGACCAGAGCATTATAGCAGAATACTTGCAAGAAATCAACATATTAGTCCAACCCTGCCCTTTCTAAAGCAACAATTTTTCTTGGGTAGGAGTATTTTCTCTTGAACTGAAGAGACTCATTTAGTGCATTTCTATACCAACTTCCTAAGTTGTTCATAAAAAAGGGTGTGGACCGATCACCCACAATAAAGGCCCCCTTAGGGGCCGATTACGAGTTTAATGGTGCGGTGGCAGGACTGCCTCTACGCTGCAACGCCAAATCCGCATGAGAACCACACGCCAAATAATTAATTTTTTTTGTCATTGGCAGGCGATTTCCTTTGGTGGTACCACAACGGTGTTCATAAACTATGCACCATAATGGGAACATTGAAAAAAGTTCCAGCACAGCATGGACTGAAAAGTCCATGCTGTGCTGGAACTTCTGTGCGTGCACACAGGAGGGCACATGTTATGACTCCCTGTGTGCATCCACAGGGTGTGGTGCAATAGGAAGCCTGTTTCCTCTCTGCCAGGGTTTTCATGGAGGAGAAACTACCATGAAAACTCTGGCGGAGAAGCTCGTAATATGCTTGGCTGGACCCTGGTGCTCCCGCTAACCATATGGATGCCCCTGGAGTGCCGCGCCATCGCCAAGGGGTGGCAGTTCCCTGGCGGAATCAGTGGGCCCTAGGGTCGTAATGTGGTGGTCACAAGATGGCCACCACAAGTCTGGCAGTCCTCGGACCGCCAGCCTCATAATCAGGCCCTTTGTGTCATGTGTCATTGTTGGAAATTGGTTTACTGGCTGACAGGGTTGAAACCCTACTCAAGCAACAACAACAATCTCTGTCAGGGTGAACCACAAGCAACCTCTAATTAACCTGTGCTTCCCCCTCTGGTAGCTTGTCACAAAATCAGCGAAGCTTAACTTAGAGGCAATGTATAACATACCTATGCAACATTTCAAGCATTGATAAAGTGCAAACACAACAAAAGAAATATCTCACACCAATTGAGAAAAATAGCAAAACAAAAAAAATCCAATCATTAGAACTGGAGCAATGCAATTTCAAATTCTTAAGTAAAAATAGTGCCAAGAAGCATGAAGCTCCAACTATGGTTATCTTGTCATGCCGGACCAGGACAAGGTCACTAGTTCAAGCCGCCCGCGATGGAGCATTGGCCTGATACGAGGATCAAGTTAGTCACGCTGAACAAAGTACCTTAATTGTTGTTTGTGGAGTGTTGTGGGATCCGTTATTGAGGATGTGTTGCATAGTAGTGGTCCAGAGGAGCTGTGGGGCTGAGATGCTGAGCATTGCATTGTCATCGAGGATGGTGTCAATGAGGGGCTTGCGATGCGAAGTCCTGCTTTGAAGATGAGTCGTTCACTGGCAGTTCCGAAGACACTGCGGGCCAAGATGCAGATTCCTGAGTCATCATCGAGGATGTCATAGACGAGGGTCGTGTGATTTGAAGGCCTGTGTCGAGGATGCGCTGAGCAGCGGCAGTTCCGGAGAGACGGAAGGCTGTGATGCGAGGTGCGGTATCGGGATGTGTTGTGTTGCAGCAGTTCCGAAGCGAAGCTGCGAGGAGATGCATCACACTGTGTTGGTTCTGTCCACAGGAGCATAGCTTGGTTGGCAGAGCACCAATTCTGTATTTCCAAAGGTGCAAAACTGGGGTGGCACCACTGAGGGGGGGGGGGAGGGTGCAAGACTCACAGCAGACTGACTCCAGGTGCTGGATTCGAGGTGGTTGGAAAATTTCTGCCCCTGAGACTCTGATCAGGAGGCCAGCAAATTAGCCCTTGGAGTCACTCTGGAGATCCTGAGATCAAGATGCAGGCTCAGTCCTTTCACTCAGGCAGCAGGGCAACAAAGCAGCAGGATGTCTTGCAGAGCAGCACAGAAGTTCTTCTGAGTCTTCCACAGCTCCAGATGTGTACTGAAGAGTTGGGTCTGAGGGTCCATTATTAATAGCCGACGCCCACTTTAAAGTAGGAGAAGTTTCTGGGGGTTTTCACCCCTCAGAGGTGCTTGGAATTTCCTGCCTCCCTGCCCTGGCTCCAGCTTGTCTGTGGTCATAAAAGACTAGTGTCAAATCGTTTGTGAGTGTGCTCAGGCAGAGCCTTTGTGATGTGCAAGTGTGATAGGGGACTACTCCTCCCCCTGATCAAGTCAGAGATGGCCCATATTGCCATCACCTATCCCCATTTGTCTCACTATCTAGGAGCAAGACACAAAGACAAACTACCAGCTACTACTCGTCATGTGACTCAGTATACAGGCTTTAGGCACCAAATGGTTGTGATGAGAAAATATCAACTTTCTAATGGTGGAGTTTTCAGAATTGGGACTTAAAATCTGACTTTACCATTAAATAGGGTTTTAAATTGTAATTCTTTGGACACCAAACTCGACATTCCTACTTGCTCCCAATGGAATGTTAGCACTTATTAAATGTAATAATGAAACCCAATGTTATTCTAAGTGAGATGTAGGCCTAGTAGCAGTGAAAAACGAAATTCAATCAATCAATCAGTCAGAATATTTGTAAAGCGCACTACTCACCCATGGGGGTCTCAAGGCGCTGGGGGGGGGGGATGCTGCTCCTGCTCGAATAGCCAGGTCTTGAGTAGTCTTCTGAAGGTTAGAAGGTCCTGGGTCTGCCGTAGGAGGATGGGGAGGGCATTCCATGTCTTGGGGGTGAGGTGGGAGAACGATCTGCCACCAGAGGTCGCTCTTTGGATGCGGGGGATGGTGGCGAGGGTGAGGTCGGTGGTGCAGAGCTGGCATTTGGGGGTGTAGAAGGTGAGTCGTCTGTTGAAGTATACCTGTCCGATGCTGTGTAGTGCCTTGTGTGCATGGGTGAGATGCTTGAAGGTGATCCTCTTGTTAATGGGGAGCCAGTGCAGGTTTCTCAGGTGGGGTGTGATGTGGCTGCGGCAAGGGATGTCGAGGATCAGGCGTGCAGAGGCGTTCTTAATGCGTTGTAGTCGTTTCAGGTGTTTGGCCGAGGCTCCCGCATAAAGGGCGTTTCCGTAGTCCAGCCTGCTGCTGACGAGGGCCTGGGTGACCGTTCTTCATGTTTCGTTGGGGATCCACCTGTAGATCTTGCGGAGGGTGTTGAAGCAGGAGGATGAGACAGCGTTGATCTGTTTAGTCATGGAGAGAGTAGAGTTGAGGACGAACCCTAGGTTGTGTGCGTGGTCGGTGGGTGTTGGTGCTGCTCCCAGTGCGGTCGGCCACCAGGAGTCGTCCCAGGCCGAGGGGGTGGAGCGGAGGATGAGGACTTCCATCTTGTCCGAGTTTAGCTTCAGACGGCTGTTCTTCATCCATTCGGCGACGGCTTTCATTCCTTCGTGGAGGTTGGTTTTGACGGTGAGTGGGTCCTTGGTGAGGGATAGGATCAGCTGGGTGTCGTCGGCGTAGGAGATGATGTTGAGGTCATGCAGTTAGGTCGACGTGGGCGAGCAGGGCCATGTAGATGTTGAACAATGTTGGGCTGAGGGATGAGCCCTGGGGTACATCGCTGATATTCTCAGTGGCTGCGGAGGAAAGGAGGGAGTCAGACTCTATGGGTTCTGCCGGAGAGGAAGGAGGTGGTCCAGTCCAGAGCCTTATCCCGGATCCCAGTGTCTTGGAGGCGTGTGCGTAGGGTGCAGTGGCAATCAGTGTCACAGGTGGCTGACAGGTCCAGGAGGATAAGGGCCGTGGTTTCGCCGTTGTCCAGCAGGGCCCTGATGTCATCGGTCCCGGCAATGAGGGCAGTTTTGGTGCTGTGGTTGCTGCGGAACCCGGACTGTGACGGGTCCAGGATGCTGTTCTCCTCGAGGTAGCGGGTCAGTTGTCTGTTGACGGTCTTTTCAATGACCTTCACCAGAAATGGGACCAGGGAGATGGGTCGGAAGTTCTTAAGGTCCTTAGGGTCAGCCTTGGGTTTTTTCACTACCAGGACATGCAAACGTTAAAATCACATGTCCAACTTTTTGAATAAAGCAAAAACCAAAGGAAATGATGGACGGAATACACTGCACCCTGCACTATGGGCTGTTTAAGGCCTACCTTAGGAGGGACATAAATGTATTAAAAAGGAAGACTTTGCCCTAGCAAAAGGTTTATTTAGCCAGGTCAAAATGGCAGTTTTAAAACTGCACACAGAAGCTGTAATGGCAGACCTGAGACAAGCCTGAGACTTGTTTAACGGGCTACTTATTTGAGTGGCACAATCAGTGCTGTAGGCCCACTAGGAGCATTTAATTTACAAGCCCTGGGTACATGTAGTATCACTTAATTAAGGACTAAAAGTCCTTAGGAGTCAAGGAGTACATTGAATGTGCCAATTGGGTGTGAGCCAATTTCATCATGTTCAAAAGGGAGAGCACACACACTTTAGCACTGGCTAGCAGTGGTAAAGTGCACAGAGTCCTAAAGCCAACAAAATCAAGATCAGTACAAATGGAGGAGTAAGGCAAAAGGTTTGGGGAGAGACTACCCTAAGGCTCACAGGTTTTCTCAAGGTGGGCTCTCCACAAGATCATTTGCTTTTATTACTTTATGTGGTGAAAAAGTCATTTGGCTCATATTTTAGGTAAATTATTTTTACCACATGGGGTGGGGGCGATCACTGAACAGTTAGAACTTTGTGGCAGTTGGCTACAAACTGAGTTGTAGGGTGCCTCCCAAACACAAGATTAAAAAAATGACTAAGGGTTATAGGAACCTGCAGTTACAAAGACTCCGTATTATCTGTTGATATGTTTCTGCCTGCTCGAATTGCTGTAGGGCTCAGGGACATTCAGCAAGACTGTTGGCATGGGGATTCCCAGAAAATGTACACCTCAACAGAACCCCCACAGGATGATGAATCAAAGATGATGTTAAACCTCAGTTTCATGAGGCAATGTGTCCCCAAGTTAAGGAACCTCCCAATGCATCATAAAATATAGCCAATTTAGGAAGGGCCCACTCAGTAATTGAGTTCAAGATTAGCAGAATAAATGTAATAGTGTATTACAAATATTTTGAAGATGCGGTACAGAGTTATTATAAAGTTATTGCCTTGAAGGCTCTCAGCAAATAGAGTATTACAGAGTAGTGCAAAATCAGAAATATTTAAAGTCTCAAGTGAGCAACAAAATCAACAGAGAAACGAACAACATTACTAGAAGCCTCGGAATGTCTCCTCTCTCACCCCAAAAAATGGTGATTTATACTGTTCTCACGTATTAAATCATTAAAACGGCAACATCTCTGTAGTGGGATCAAAAGTGTTACATTCTCAGCAAATCAGAGCTTGGTTTTATTAAACATCATCCTGCCTTAGCATCTAAGCATTATGAATACTGATTCTACCCAGCTGGCTACTAGTAACATGAACAACAGTATACTGATTCATGAATGAATAGGGTACAGTGGGCTACGGGAAGGTCTTTGGAAATATTTCATTATTGTGTCCAAGCAGGAAAGATTTAATCGAGAATAGCAGGAACAAATAAACAAACATTACTCTGCTTGACTGTATGCTGCGGAAATAATGAACAGTGAAAGGTAAAGGGGGAGAAACCTATTTTGAAAACAATAGCAAGGGACCTAAATTGAGGCCTAGTTGACAAGAGTTTGGGAAGCACACTTCTGAAAGTCATAGCAAAATCGTTTCATAGTCAATAGCACTATATCAGTCTCTGCATGTAGATTCAAGAGTAAAACTACATATTGAACGTTGTTAATAATGCACAAAGATATGAATGCACAAAAAACTTTAACAAGACTAAGAGACTGTAGTAACCTTCGGGACATCATTGTCCATCCCCTTTAACTTATTCTAATGCGAAAGGTTTGGGGTGAAGGTAGTATAATTTGCCTGTTCCCAATGTACACAGACCAGCATGGTCGACTAACCTAAAGACAAAGAGGTACAGAAGCAGAGGTATAATGTTATAGATATCTTTAAAGATGAACAAACACATGTTGCAATATCACTCTGTGGTAAATTCAAACACTATGGACCGTTCATTAACAATTCTAAACACATCATAAAACACATGGGCACATTAGTGCATAGGTATACTGACACATGCACACTTCACGCACCCAAATAAAGTGATCATAAAAAGGAATAAAATGGAGCTTCGATATTGTTCAGTCTGAATAGTACCTGCAACACGTCCTCTGTGGTCTGGTGGTTGTCGCTCCCTACTAGTCTCCAATGCACATGGATGTCATTTACGTGTCAACAGGGGTCACAGCTGTGGTCCATGGCTTGCCCCTTACAACCCCAGGCACTGCCTTTACAACCAGTGGCATCTGAGGTGAACAAATCAGTGCCCGGAGCACAGCGGTACCTTGTCCTTAAAGACGTCAGCTGGGGCTTCACTCTCCTTGTTTTCTGTCAATTTGTTTTCACTATAATAGTGAATAATAATATATTATTCTCTATTAGTGTAATAAAAATGGAGTTCAATTAGCTGGAACGTGATCTTGCCTGGTAGCCAAGATAAGTAAAAGAAATGTTTTTAAATGGAGGCTGTGGCATGCTTCTGGTGAGAGTGTTTATGTGAGAGAGAATATCTATGTGTGAATGTGTGTATTTGTGTAAGCATGTGTGTGTAAGTTAAATTGAATGTCACAGGGCGTGTGATGTTACTTCGGCAACCATGACATTTTGGTGAATTGACGTCCATGCTATTCATCCAAAAGGTGCATGTCTTACATGTCCAGACACCAGTGTTATGGCATATAGAATATGGAGTGCGTAGTTTAAAAACTGTATAACACTGTAAACATGCAGTTACCACAAACACTATAAGATAGTTAGCCCCTGTCTAACAGGGTAACCTTCTTGGCCACAAATATGAACTGGTTCCTGAAGACTTCTCACTTCATCAAACTAGGATCACAGCAAGATTGTTCTCAGCTGTGTGTCCATGAAAAGTACCACCTCTTAACTTGTATCCTATTAATTTGAGGAATGGGGGCTGCACGGCAGGGTATGGGTACCTTTCTTGATTAGCATAGATTCTGGTGCGTGACAAACTGTGCTTGCATAAGATGAGTGGGCTACAGGTCAAAAGCATGGGTGAGTGCAGGGCTTCCCCGCAATATCCACTTGGCCCCACAATTACATGGTGCCTTCGTCTGGTGATTTTCTAACCCTGAACTGACTAATGACAGAACCCCTTTCTAATAAGTCACAGCAATCAATACATGCGCCAAAGATGCCTTTATTCAGGTTTGCAATCTGTGGAAGCGAGCTTCAATTTCACAGGGGATACAAGCTTCCATCTCATTATGATATTAGCACCACCTCCCCCAGACCTTTTGGACTTTGCTACAGCTCCTTCACAAATGAGCATAAATACTAACATCGAACTACAGGAGCTCCATTATACATGGAGTCTTCATTATAGAACTATTGATCTTGTCCTGCTTCCTAAGCTTCCTGTCCCAGTGGCATTACTAACTCTGTGTGCACACCTGCAGGTTAGGGGCAGAGGACCTGCAGGCATATTGGCCGCTACAAGTGAATTGACACATCTGCCCTCAAAGAATGGGTCAAGAGTGGTGTAACCGGTGCCTGGTAGATCACCAGGAAAGGAAACAGCCTCAGCCAGGCTTGAAGGTAGAGAATTGAATCATCGTATACCATGCAACAGGGCTATTGGCTTGATTGGTGGTTTACATGCATGTCACTTCCATTGTTATTCTCACTCCATCCTACAAAATGGCGTAGAGAAGCATTCCACACCAAGAGGTTACCAGCAGCTCAATCATTTGGCATATTTTCTCACACCATTTCGCAGCCAGCCACACAGTCTGTCAGAAAGACCTTCCACTTCTACACTCTCAAAGGACCATTTAAAGCACATCATCAACAGGCCATGTAGAACACTACCAGATGAGGGATTAATGGGAGCATGCGCCCATCATGAATTCCTCTTCCTAATATGATATGCACACCTTGACCTGGCCATTGCATTTGCTTGTTCACGTACTCTCTAGGGGCGGCAATGCTCTTTCCGCCGCGCCATGTGAAGAATACTAGTTTGACCTCCCCACTCTCACTGCATTCGTGCTTACATACAGTTAGAAAAGTATATACATTTTAAAAATAGTTTAGATATTCTCTTTCCTTTTATAAAAAAAAGTGTTTTCTCACAGAAGGTGAAGCCAGAGTTCCCGATCCATCCCCACGTCCATCAGGACTGCCCCAGAGGTTCAGCATCCATATCTGATTGTTGGACCTGGCCTTTCAGCATGGTCACATCAGATTTTGTACCTTCCTTTGCTGAACCCATTTTTGTTGGTTTTAGGACTCTGCGCGCCTTACTCCTGCTAACCAGTGGTAAAGTGCTTGTGCTCTCCCGTCCAAACATGCTAACACTGCTTTACACCTAACTGGTACATTTCATTTGCATTTAAGTCCCTTTATATTGTACTACATGTATCCAGGGCCTGTAGAGTAAATGCTACTAGAGTTCTGTAGCACTCATTGTGCCAACCACTGAAGTAGCACTGTGAAACATGTTCAGGGCTGCAAATACAGCCTGGAGTGCAGTTTGAAACCTCCATCTCAGCCTGGCCAAGTATGTCTTTTGCAAGTCCCAAACCTTCCTTTAAAATACTTATAAGTCACCCCTAATTAAGGTCCTAAAGACTCAAAGAGCAGGGTGCATGGTGTTTGAAAAGTAGAACATGCGGACTTCTGAAGATGCCTGTCCTGTAACTGGCAAATGCTGCACACGCCTGGGCCTGCCTGCCTTTTGTTTACCTAGATAGATTGGTGCCAAACCTAGAGAAAAGAATACAACTAACCAGAAACAGTTTAGGGTTATACAAGAGGGGTGCCCCCATCATGCAAGCTGGCACTGGGTAGAAAAGTGGCACCTTCAAAACGTCTCATCAGACTCAAAAGAAAGACGGCCTTGCTATCTGAAGTCTGAAGGAAGACTGGACCTGCTTGCCTTGAACCTAGGACCACATAAGTGATTTCAAGAGTCAGTTGGCTTACCTCCTGTTTGAGCTACTGGGCCACAACAAACTTATAGAGACATTCCTTGAAACTGCCCAGCTGACCTGTACCAAAAGGACCTACCTGAATCCTGCTGCTGGCCTCTGCTGGAGTGAATCCTAACCCTCCAGGTCATGGATCCTTGGCTGGTATTGGAGTGTACTCCTCCAACCCCAAACCTGCAAGAACTGGACTCAAGGTGAAAAAATAGAGGTTCTGGGATGTTCGCATTGAAAAGAACTGTCACCACACGTCACTGTAGCCAATATGGTCCCTGCATGCAACTGCAAAAGTGAGCTTCCCATACATACACCCCAGACTTCACCGCATTGAGCACTTCACACCAACAATAACCACCTTGCGTTGCCCGCCAACATGGAGTATCAATTTCCGACCTGGGAAATCCAGGATGGGGGTGACTTGTGTGGCTCTCACCAGGTTCTGTGACCTAGAATCCCTTTCAAACCTCAAACTTTGTAAAAAAAACTCTAAATAAAAATGGTACATCACTAGTGTTGGTAGGCCTAGTGCCTGTGACAGGAAACTGCCCAATATGCACATCACGTTTTTCAAGTGAAAACTGACCCTTTTTTTGCAATGTGCCTAGCTATGGATTTTGGACCTTCGCTCAGCCGGCACCTCGGGAAACCTAGCAAACCTGTACATTTTTCAAAACTAGACACCCAGGGGAATACAGGATTGGGTGACTTGTGCGGTTCTCGCCAGGTTCTGTTACCCAGAATCCTTTGCAAACCTCAAACTTTGTAAAAAAACAACATTTCCTCCCATTTCTGTATTGGAAAGTTCTGGAATCTGTGGGGAGCCACAATCTCCCAACCACCCAGCATTTCCCCATGTCTCTCAATAAAAATGGTACCTCACTTGTGTGGGTAGGCCGAGTGCCCATGACAAAATGGCCCAAAACGCAACTTGGGCACATCACATTTTCCAGTGAAAACAGACCTTGTTTCACAATGTGCCTAGCTCTGGATTTTGGACACTCGCTCAGACCGCACCTATGGAAACATAGCAAACTTGTAAATTTTGTAAAACTAGACACCCAGCGGAATTCAGGATGGGGTGACTTGTGTGGTTCTCACCAGGTTCTGTTACCCAGAATCCCTTGAAAACCTTAAATATTGTCGAAAAAAACAAATTTTCCTCACTTTTCTGTGGTGGAAAGTTCTGGAATGTGCAGGAAGCCACATTCTTCCACCCACCCAGCATTCCCCCAAATCTCCCGTTAAAAACTGTACCTCACTTGTGTGGGTAGGTCTCGTGCCCGTGACAGGAAACACCCCAAAACGTACTGTAGAAACTTTAAAATCATTGATCACAAAAAGGCTTGGTTTTGCAAGGGGGACACCTGCATGTTTGGTCCCGGGCTTGGCGGGTGATGGAGCAGGTAGTGCAACATTTTGTATACCTCCTCTATTTTGCATGAAATTATTCATTGAATAACCTACTTATTATAATTTACTAATTGTGTGCTGTGACATATTAAAACTAACCAATTTGCATACACAAATTACACGTGGGAACTTGCTATTTGCATGGCAAAATAACGTTAGTAACTAAAATATGTACACATATTATTAATATTAGTATATGTGGTAATTAGATATTGCATGATTTATGTTGCTATTGTGGTGATTGCATCTTCGTGGAGGATCGTAAAGGTGAATATAATGCTTTAAATGTCGCTATATGCTAGGAAAATGCTAATACATAAAGGGATTTGTAAGGGTATAACATTAGACGCATCAATTCTTTGTATTAATTACTCTTTCGTGTTTGTTTCACTTAAGTTGACATTTGGGCCTATCACAACATGGCGGCAGAAACCGAGTTCAGAAGTGGCCACTGTCTCGTGAAGCGCAAATTCTATTGCACAGACTCGGATGGCTCAGTGAACTTCCTAACAACCTCTATACACACTGTTCCTGTCAAGGATAGGTTATTGGTGGACTGCCAAGACCCCGAAAACTAGAAACTAGTATAGAATATAGTGGACTCTTACAACTAGAAGTCGAAAACTTGCAAAAATCAGTATTGGATCATCACCGGAAACGTATCAGCAAAATCCATGTGAACAGGGACTGTCCAAAAATCGGGCGTTTGCCCCCAACCAATCGACATCTTTCTCCGCCCAAAAATGTTTCATGTTATCCCGAAATTTATTATAAAAGAGTAGTAGAATAGGGAGGGGCTAGGCTATTCTACTGGCATTCGGCGGTTACTATGACTGCACACCCTCTTTGACCCTACAGGCGATGACGGATGCTGCCACGACTTTTGGTCCTTTGACGATCTTTTGGGACTGTAACGTGCTGTGCAAAGGACTTTCTGACTCTGAGATCTCAACTGTTTTATGGACAATTTAACGACAAAATTCGGTTATGCAGAGCCAATGAATTAGAGAAACCCAAGATAGCCAGAATAGGTAAATATGGTGTTCTGTGATTTTAATAAATTGATTTAAAATTCTAAACTTTTGAAGAGACAAATGCTAATATTAATTACAATGAAATTTTAGATAAACAAATATTGATTAACATAAATTATGAGTTTGTGGTTCTTCGTTAAAGAGAATAAAGGATTCTGAGTCTTAAATGTGTTTTAGCTGGTTCTAAATCACCATCAACCAATCCAACTAATTGGTTCAATCGACCAAGTGGGCGGAGTGCCTTGATGTTTAGGATTAGGAATCTATAGGTGGCGAATGTTAATGTATATTCTGTAAAATAACTTTTCTTCCCTTTAGGTATAAGGTATTCCCCCACATGTCCAGCGCTTGAATCATTCATCCCTCCTGTGTGCAGACTCGTGAATGGTGACGTATGAGAGTTGGTGTTGTGGGCCCCACTAATAAATGCATGTATGAATGAGCTACTGTGATAACGGGTCTGCGACGTAAGGAGGATATCTGTATATTTCCCTTGAGTCCCAATCTTGCGCTCTATCAGTTTTTCTGGTAGCAGTATGATGGTTATTATTGTATTGGTTTGGTGATTATTGCTTGTAGATTGCTTATTGATTATTGATTGTAATTGTGGCTAAGTATTGGTTTATGTATTAACACTCTATGTTGAGTCGCATTGCGTTCTATGTTGTTTGACGACTTCTGGGATGTAGGAAGTCGGATGTTCTTAACGATTCCGTAGTAGGGCAGAGATAAACGCTGCTCTCTGGAAAGATGGGATTGTTGTTACCCTGTAGATACACAGGGAAAACGTGTGACGATTGGAGTTGCACGACGCATTGTCTGGGTTCGATTTGACAACATCGTCGGTGTTGCCATTAGGGACATTTTCTGTATGAGAGAAATGTATGGTAGCGAAGGTCATCTGTGAAATTTTGGTCTAAGTACCAGGAGTCCGAAAGGCACTCTGATTACGCTTATTACTGGAAAGGTCATAGGTGTTCTCTAAGCTTGAAAGAAGGGTAAAGTAGAGGGATGTGCTACTTTATTAACGAATGAAACAATTTTGTAGAAGGGCAGAGGTAAGCGCTGCTCTCGGGAAAGACAGGATTTTTTGTAAATGAACTACATTTTCCGTATGAATGTGTATAAATGAAATAGCATTCAGGTTAATTGTGAAACTCTGGTTTTATTTCTCAGGAGCAGAGCGTCTCCAACAGGTGTCTTAATTCTAGAGAAACGATTAGCTAATGCTTGTTAGAAGGGTAAGGAAGAGGGAAGTGCTATTTTATCAACGGATGTAACGATTCCGTAGTAGGGCAGAGGTAAGCGCCGCTCTCGGGAAAGACGGAATTCTTGTAAGAAAGGTCAAGACTATACTTTTGTTAGTGAAACAGATAATGGTGGTGTTTGTATGTCATTACTAACAGATTTGTAAGTCAGAGAGAACGTAAGAAGCTTACCGATAAATTTTGTAACGGAGGGGTCAGCAGAAGCAGGAGTAGCGAGAAAAGCTGACGTCAGAAAGACCGCGCTGGGATTGGACAGTCAGTAAGCAAAGGACTTTCTGACTCTGAGATCTGGCCTGCTTTTTGGACAATTTAACGACAAAATTCAGTTATGGAGAGCCAATGAATTAGAGAAACCCCAGATAGCCACAATAGGTAAATATGGTGTTCTGTGATTTTAATAAATTGATTTAAAATTCTAAACTTTTGAAGAGACAAATGCTAATATTAATTACAATGAAATTTTAGATAAACAAATATTGATTAACAGAAATTATGAGTTTGTGGTTCTTCGTTAAAGAGAATAAAGGATTCTGAGTCTTAAATGTGTTTTAGCTGGTTCTAAATCATCATCAACCAATCCAACTAATTGGTCCAATCGACCAAGTGGGCGGAGTGCCTTGATGTTTAGGATTAGGAATCTATAAGTGGCGAATGTTAATGTATATTCTGTAAAATACCTTTTCTTCCCTTTAGGTATAAGGTATTCCCCCACATGTCCAGCGCTTGAATCATTCATCCCTCCTGTGTTCAGACTCGTGAATGGTGACGTATGAGAGTTGGTGTTGTGGACCCCACTAATAAATGCATGTAAGAATGAGCTAGTGTGATAACGGGTCTGCGACGTAAGGAGGATATCTGTATATTTCCTTGAGTCCCAATCTTGCGCTCTATCAGTTTTTCTGGTAGCAGTATGATGGTTATTATTGTATTGGTTTGGTGATTATTGCTTGTAGATTGCTTATTGCTTATTGATTGTAATTGTGGATAAGTATTGGTTTATGTATTAACACTCTATGTTGAGTCGCATTGCGTTCTATGTTGTTTGACGACTTCTGGGATGTAGGAAGTCGGAAGTTTGTAACGATTCCGTAGTAGGGCAGAGGTAAACGCTGCTCTCTGGAAAGACGGGATTGTTGTTACCCTGTAGATACACAGGGATAACGTGTGACGATTGGAGTTGCACGATGCATTGTCTGGGTTTGATTCGGCAACATCGTCGGTGTTGCCATTAGGGACATTTTCTGTATGAGAGAAATGTATGGTAGCGAAGGTCATCTGTGAAATTTTGGTCTTAAGTACCAGGCGTCCAAAAGGCACTCTGATTACGCTTATCACTGGAAAGGTCATAGGTGTTCTCTAAGCTTGAAAGAAGGGTAAAGTAGAGGGATGTGCTACTTTATTAACGAATGAAATAATTTTGTAGAAGGGCAGATAAGCGCTGCTCTCGGGAAAGACAGGATTCTGTGTAAATGAACTACATTTTCCGTATGAATGTGTGTAAATGAAATAGCATTCAGGTTAATTGTGAAACTCTGGTTTTATTTCTCAGGAGCAGAGCGTCTCCAACAGGTGTCTTAATTCTAGAGAAACGATTAGCTAATGCTTGTTAGAAGGGTAAGGAAGAGGGAAGTGCTACTTTATCAACGGATGTAACGATTCCGTAGTAGGGCAGAGGTAAGCGCTGCTCTCGGGAAAGACGGAATTCTTGTAAGAAAGGTTAAGACTATACTTTTGTTAGTGAAACAGATAATGGTGGTGTTTTTATGTTGTTACTAACAGATTTGTAAGTCAGAGAGAACGTAAGAAGCTTACCGATAAATTTTGTAAAGGAGGGGTCAGCAGAAGCAGGAGTAGCGAGAAAAGCTGACGTCAGAAAGACCGTGCTGGGCTTGGACAGTCAGTAAGAAATGTAGACGCTCCTGATTGGTGCGTTAATGTACGCCGCGCTAGGAGTGGAGAATTACAGGGTGACGTAGACGCTCCTGATTGGTGCGTTAGTGTGAATCGCGCTGAGATTGGAGATTTGTAAAGGTTGCATAGATGCTCCGGATTGGTTTGTTAGTGTGAGTCGCACTACGATTGGATAAAACAACAGAATAGTCGTAGAAGAAATCTAGCGATACACGGAATAGACAAAATGATGTATTACGATCCACCAGAAAAAGAGAAAAGTCGTGTTTTGAAAAGATCAAGAGTTTATTTAAAAAGGACAAACCGATTGTGACTAGAGGGGGACAATTGCTTCCTCCACCAAAAATGCCTGCATCCTTCATGGTTGCGAAATATGGATATCATACATGTATTTGGTTGGACAATTGGGCAAAGTATACAAAAGATGATGGAGTTTTGGCTTTTTCAGAACATGGTTCATTTAATTTAGCGGTTTTGAGAAATTTGAGAGAAAGAATAAGCAGTTTAGAACCAAGACCTAGACCTACCCAGTTTGAAGCATTGACAGAATGGGAAGACGAGATGCATGACAGAGAACGGCAGCGAAGTGGCGGGAGGTACAAGTATATGTTTGGTAGGTCGTATGGACAGGAGAATCATGATGACAGAATGAGGAGATGGCGAAGCGCAAATATGACTGATGGTTTGTTTCCTGTAAGAAATATTGAAGAGATTAGCAGTAGAAAATGTATGGAAAAGAGAAATAATACAGAATCAGGAGGGTACGGTGTGCATGAGTCGGAGGATGATGTTCTTGATGACATGTTTTATAAAAATCCACCCCCGTATCAATCAGATTCCACATTGTTAACACCAAGTGCCCCGATAAAAGAGACACCACGAAATATAAAGTTTGAATCAGTACCAAAAGAGGTAGGAAGAAATAATCATTTTAGAGAAATAGAGAAAATGGTAAAATAGGTAATGAAAATTCAGCTGAATTAGCAAAGACAACCTTAAAGTTAACTGAAAAGATTAGAGAATTAAAAAAAAACTTGGAACCCGTAACTGTTCCTGTAACTATAGGACCTGTAATGCCTATTTTTGATAAACAGAAGGATAGTGACACATTGTCTGACGATTCCTCACAACAGTAATAAACAAGCCAAAATGCAAAGAAAGGGTTCAGACGAGAATCCATGGAGACAAACAGTAGGTATTTCAGAACAAAGTACGCCTAAAAACCTGACAGTTAATCAAAATTTAGTGGATAGAATAATAATGAGTCTGCCACCTAACATGAACGGGAGGTTAGAAAGAAATCATTAGCAGACTCTCATATAGCGAGTCATGATGCATAGGAGCTCAAACTTAAGAAGAGACATGATGTTGGAAAATTGGTATTAACATTAGGCTTGAACATATATATCTCAGGGTGTTGTAACCAGCATTCATATGCGCTATTTAGCCTCTAAGAGAATTGATTAGGCACTTAATTAACCCCACAGGTAATAAATCCTTCAGAGAAAGATAATTTATAGCGCAAGAGGCCAAAAATTAAAGGTGCTTTAAGCACGCATATTTTGGTTCAAACTAGGTTCGTAAACATGTAAAATATGTAATATGCAGATACACTTACATATACTATTCTTTGTGATTATTTTTTAATTTATCATCTAATTACAGAATAGATTGGGATTCTTACCTAAAACCCAGAATATCTGTGAAGGTCGTTTCAAAAAAAGTATATATCTACTGATCTCACCACTGCGACCAGTTCCCACAATCATCAGTCACTTCCTGGATGTCAAGTGTAGTGCTTCAACCTGTCGGGAGACGTTGGGGCGTCCACCAGATATAATATAAGATTGATCTATCATTCAATCCTAGCTGCTTGCATCTTTGGTATGTAAGATCAACAAAGTATAATTACAATAAATAGCTTTGAACCTAAATTTACCGCATAGGATATAGGGGATTGCACTAAAGAGGATTTGTTCTCTATATATTTTTCTTTTAGAATTTCATCATATTTAAATGAGAACCATACGATATTTTAATCATATCAGCTCATGACCTCTGCCACAACTTATCTCAAGTAGGTAAGATCTAGTAAGATACCTGTTTTACCTTGATTATAAACTGTCAGCAACTTTCGAAGTTAGGCACTTTGGAATTCAGAATATAGACAAAAGTATATCCTACATAATGCTTTCTCACTTATATACATTTTTTTCTTTTAAGATAATTCCTCTCTTTGTGGGCCCTCTGATTAAGTAACCTCTCGCTACTGGAAAAGTTCATCAGATTATAGGTACGAATCTTATTTCACATTTTTCTGACATTATCATAGTGATTTGGTTCAGATCCCCATTTTCTTGTTTATCTTCTACTCTGTATCACTTTCTTTCTCTTTTTTTCACAAGAGATATGAATGTTATTTTTGTTTATTATTTGTTAAAAGATTCATCCGTTCAGCTCCATGACACCTCTTTGGATTTGGGTATTTGGACTTTTTCAGTGTTTGTCACTATTTTTACCATTTAAAGTTCCTCAGTCAGGAGTGAATTACTTGTTTATTGGCGGCTAATAGGGCTATGTATTGTTGTTTACTTTTTATAGTAACCACTGACAAGAACATTCTGAAGAAGGCTCTGCCGAAACGCGTCAACTTCATATTTTTGTCATATTTGTTCAGTGTTTTATAATTATCCATGTGTTGGTATTATAATTTCATGCAAATTGAACAGAACTAAAAGATGAATATTATTGTTTTTTTTTAAAACGGAAAACAACTTTTGTTGATCTGAATATCATTGAATATCACTGATCATGGTTATAAAAATATTTAAACATGCTTATGAAATATATCATGAATATAAAAAAACAATTAACAAAAATAATAAAAGTGATTTGTAATAATTCTAGTCTTTTTTGCATTGATTTTGGTTTATCTGTGAAGTTACCACGCCCTTTGTCACTTTTATCATTGCACTGAGCCTGGTGCTTTCTCGTTTTCCAATATATTGTATTTCCCTGCCAAGGCTTATCCTTTCTGTAGGGGACCCCTTTGTTTTCCAAATATAGAATACTAATGACGACAGAATCAGTCCCAAGGTCACCAAAAGATTCAGAAAAAAACAAAAATGAGAAAAATCCCGTAGGTCCTACTTCAGAAGAACTAAGTGAATGGTTGAAGAGCTTACAACGGAAAGATGCAGAACCGCAACCTTTAGTTGTGGCCAAGTTAACAATTGTCTTAGAAGAATTAATAGTAGGGACTATTCCCACGGAAAAATTGAAGGCATATCAGGATGAGGAGTTATTGTTTCTATGTAAAAGTATAACATGGAGAGCAAGAAATTGACATGAGAGATTAGAGGAAGTAGCAAATGAAATGGGTATCGACTTTGAAAAGGTAAAGTCTTTACACAAACCATATCGAGTAGATTTTTCTGAAAAAGATATTGAGAATCTGAATACTACAGGATGAACAACTCAGATTAAAGACTTAATCATTTTGCTAAAAAAATGGGGAGATGTAGATAAATGGAAAAGTAGGTGGTTTCCGGAAACGAGATGATGCAACAGACAAGACGTTTGCAGCTTTCCCAGTAACAGAAAAAGAAAAGGTGGTAACTGAGTGTCCCATGAGGGAGATTCCAGGGGGAGGCTATGTACACGTCCCATGGACCAGACAAGATATTTTGTCATTTACCAATGATTTCCCTCGACTTCGCGAGAAGCCAATCGAGTGGTATCGGCAAGTAGATAGATTTGTGAAATTATCAAAAGTATTATGGATCAATTTAAATAGTCTATTCGATATAATTGTACCAGCAGATTTATGGGCAGAATGTAAGATCACTATAAGTTGGCCTACACAAGATTACCCTAGAGATCCAAAAACAGGTGCCCCTGATCCAAAAGTGATGAGAAAATACGAACAAGTAATTATCTTTCTGAAAAACAAAGTACCTCCTAAAGAAACTGATTGGGTAAAAATTGATAGCACTCATCAGGAAACGAAGGAATCAGTACATGCCTATTACGAAAGGTTGATTCTTGCCTTTAAACAGTTAGTGGTGATGAAAATTTGAGTGAAAAAGATTTAAGTCATTTTGTATATCGATTTGTATATGGGCTGCGACCAGAAGTAATTGAAATGATTAAACAACATACAGTGGACTGGCAAAATAAAAAGATAGATGAAGTACTGAGACATGCAAAATATTTTAGTGATGAAATTGAAGCAAAACAGCGTAAATTAAAAGAGAAAGCCATGTGGGCACAAGTAAAAGTGGCAGAAAGACAGGAAGCTCAATTGATTGAACAGGCGAATGGTACAGGTATGAAGCCTAAATTTAATATTGGAAAAGGAAAATGACAGTTTAATAGAAGAAGCCAAAAAGAAATGGCCATGTCATAATTGTGGAAGAATAGGGCATTGGAAATCCGAGTGTAAATTTCCCCCGAGTGCTAATGGTGATAATGCATCATTAAATTCACAGGTGCAGAAAGAGGTGAGTTGTCAACCACAGCGACTGCAGCAGGTTGTTGCCCAACAGAATCAGGCGCCAAAACCGCCTTTTCCACAGAGCGTAAATCCTCAGAAATACATTAATGAGACAGGATTCTACAACGAAGAACAGGTAACTAAGCTGCCACGCGCTAGTACTGTTTCGCAGTATTGGCTACAATGCGATGAGTGTGAGTCAGAAGAAAGCTATTAATGGTGCCAAGGGGAGGAAGAAGAGTGCGTACTTGGCGCACCTCTAGAAGTAGACCAGACAGGCCCTTTTGTGGATGGAAAGGTAAATGACGAAAATATTACTTTCCTTGTAGATACTGGTACTACTCGTTCAGCTGTTAGGTCAGCTGATGTTAAAAATCTTCCTCTCTCGGACGAAACAATCCAAGTAGTTGGAGTATCCAACAGGCAGATAAAAACGTATCTCACTGAACTAGTTAAAGTTAACATAGGGAAATTTTCTGAAATGCACCGCTTTGTTGTATGCGACTCAACCCCTGTAAATTTGTTAGGAAGAGATTTGCTGTGCAAAATGAATTGCACAATATTTTGTACTCCTGATGGAATAGCCTTTGAGACTCCTGATGAGGATGTGTTGAACAAAATGACAGTAGCTAATATGGAATCTGAAGTTGCTGAGGCATTTGCTGTATTTGACCCTAACGAATTGCATCAAGAATTAAAAAAGACAGTAGAAACAGAGGTATGGGATTTCACAGGAGAAGATGTGGGATTGATGAAAAATGTAGATCCCGTAAAAATTGCTGTAAAAGAAGGAGTGAGTTACCCAAATATTCCACAGTATAAGTTGACACCCGAGATAATTACTGGAGTCATGCCTATAATAGAGAAAATGATCAAGCAAGGTATTTTGAGAGAAATAATAAGTAGTCCATGTAATTCACCAATTATGGGCCTGGAAAAGCCTAATGGAACATTTAGAATAGTGCAAGACCTGAGAAAAATAAACAAAATCGCTGTGTCATGTTGTCCCATTGTACCAAATCCATCTGTGATTTTGTATCAGATACCTCATGATGCAGAATGGTATACAGTAATTGACCTGTGAAATGCTTTCTTTTCCATCCCATTGCATCCTGACAGTCAACACATTTTTGAGTTCCGGTTTGGCGAACGTATCTTGGCATGGTGCCGAATCCCACAGGGGTACACAGAGAGCCCCTCAATATTTAATCAGATATTGAAAAAGTCTTTAGAAGATCTAAAATTGCCTGAAGGTTCCGTTCTGGTTCAGTATATTGACGATCTGCTTGTGGCATCAAAAACTCGAGAAACTTGTGTGGTGGATACCATAGCATTGCTAAATCATTTGGCAGAGGGAGGACTTAAAGTATCCCCATCAAAATTGCAATTCTGTCAGAAGGAAGTACAATATTTAGGCCACAAAATGTAAAAAGGACTGAGGAAAGTGACTGCAGATAGAATCAAGATGATAAAAGGAATGAGAGCTCCAATGACGCAAAGAGAAGTGAGAATGTTTCTTGGAATGGTTGGATATTGTCGTCAGTGGATAAGTAACTTTTCCCTGATTGCAAAACCTTTGGTACGATTGACAAGAAGTGATCCCCTTGAATTAGATATAGAAGAATTGGCGGCTTTTAAACAATTGAGAGACAGTTTGTGTGAAGCACCAGCACTTGGCATGCCTGACTAGGAGAAAGAGTTTGAACTCTATTGCAGCGAAAGAAATGATGTGTACTTTGTGTGTTAATACAGAAACATGGTAAATTGCGAAGACCAATTGCATATTTCTCAGCTATATTAGACCCTGTATCTGTAACATTACCTGGTTGTTTGAAAGCTGTAGCAGCTACTTGCAAGAGTTTGGAACAAAGTGAAGGAATTGTGATGGAATATCCTGTGAGAGTGTTTGTACCACACGATGTGGCGATCCTTTTAACTAGGAGCCATACCCAGTTCATGACGCACAGTCGTCTGACTAAATATGAGAAAGTTATCCTAGGTGCAACAAATGTGAGCCTGGTGAGATGTCTGAATGTGAATCCTTCAACGTTATTACCTGATGCTGAGAATGTGGAAGTCAGAGCTGATGTGGATCATGACTGTTTAGAAGTGCTTTATTTTTGTACCAAACCACGTCCTGATATAAAAGATGTGCCCTTGACAGAAAGTGATTATGTGATGTTTGTGGATGGATCATGCTTGAGAACAGTGGAGGGAATTCTGAGTGCAGCATATGCAGTGTGTACGGTAGCAGCTGTACTGGAAGCATCGTGTCTGAAAGGAGTCAAATCAGCCCAAGTTGCTGAACTATTTTCCTTAACAAGAGCCTGTAAGATGGGAAAGAATGTGAGAGTAACTGTGATAACCGATAGTCAATATGGCTTCGGTTTAGTGCATGATTTTGGCCAAATTTGGTCCCAAAGAGGATTTTAGACATCGAGTGGAACTCCTATAAGGAATGCTGAAGTGGTTGGAAAATTGCTTGAGGCGATACAGCTGCCTAAGCAGTTGCCTGTTGTGAAGTGTGCAGCCCACACGAGGTCCAACGATTACTTATCAGCTGGCAATCAGTTTGCCAATGATATGGCTCAATATTGTGCACAAAATCAGAATTCCATTAATAGGGGAAGAGAAAGAGAAATGAATTCATGTCCCTTGTTGTTTACTAAGAATGTAAATACATGGGAAGAAGTGAGACAGTTGCAGGAAGAAGCAGGAGATGAGGAAATGAGACAGTGGGTAAAAGCAGGATGTGCACCAAGGGAAACAGATCATGTGTGGGTTTATCGGGATGGAAGACCAGTTATGCCTGATAGCATGGTGTCTGCCATGGCACGGATGTATCATGGACAAGCACATGTAAGAAGAGATGCAATGATCAGACTTTTTAAACATTAGCTTAAGGATAAATAAATCAAACATAACGACATAGACTTCAATGAGAGCTACGGACAGTCTTCCAATGTCCAGCCGGACAGAGGAACATTTATTTAGAGCAATGCAAAAAAGATTTAGACAAAGTAATAGACAACAAGAAAGGTGAAACAAGGGCACAGTCCTGTACCGAGCTTTACAAGAGGAAGAGTGCAACACCTTATATTAGGGTTAGATAATCGTGAGAGATCATGTTCGGGTGCCCGGATGGGCAGGCCGTCTGCTAGAATAACGCTTCCAGCTTCCAGCTATCATGCTCTAAGGAACATAAGACCGTACGCCTCCCCTCGTTTTGATGAGACTCTAATGAGCTCGTCATACACCAGCAGCCATCGCCTGCTGCCTTTTATCCTGCGTTATTCTAGCAGACGGCCTGCCCATCCGGGCACCCGAACGTGATCTCTACCTCCCAGATCATGATCATCTAACCCTAATATAAGGTGTTGCAATACATCACCAAGTGCCACTATTCCCTTGTTTGGCACACCACGAGCCACATAATAAGGCGTCCAACTCAAATCAGGCAATTGTTTATTATTTAGTCCTGAGGATGATCCCATTGCATTAGGAGCTAGGGATCGAAACGTCGACTTTTCTAACAGTACCACAATTTATCCATTGTGTAAATTTTATTGTGGTTACTGCTGGTCAGAGCTTACACTCAGATTGTATTGTACTGTAAGCCACCACTTGCTCCTGAAGTTTTTGCCTGCTATTTCGCTTCCCTCTCACTCTTCCTCTTGTAAAGCTCGGTACAGGACTGTGCCCTTGTTTCACCTTTCTTGTTGTCTATTACTTTGTCTAAATCTTTTTTGCATTGCTCTAAATAAATGTTCCTCTGTCCGGCTGGACATTGGAAGACTGTCCATAGCTCTCATTGAAGTCTATGTCGTTATGTTTAATTTATTTATCCTTAAGCTAAGGACCTTTGTTCATTAAAAATAAGCAATCGCCCGAGGTCCAAAGCAACCCGATCGGGTCCCCTTGTTACTTACACCAGACTTTTTAAACAGACATGGTACAACGCGAAATTTAGACTTGTAGCTGAAAGTCTTTGTCAGAGATGTCTTACTGAAGGACTGGGTTATTCTTAAGACCCAGCGGTGCCAGGGAACAACACCTGAAACCTTCGTGGGTTACCTGTTCTGGCGTACCAAACACAGAGACACGGGACACTTCCAGCGACGTCAGAGATCAGCGTTTATTTACTGCAGGGATACAGAGGTCACAAGAAGTACACAACGTGTAGGTTCTCGGAGACTGCTTCAAATTCGTAGAAGTGGATCGCTCCTTTTATACAAGTTTTTGCCATAGCACAGTATGGCGAACAAAGGTTACAACTCAGTTCCCACAATAAACTTCAAAAGGGTCGTGTTCATGTTTCAGGAGGCCGGAACATAATTACAACAGTCTTGCCGGTTCCCAACTGTAAAAACATATTCCCTCCGCAATAAACACATTCCATCCTAACCATAAACACATTAAGAGGAAGGACGAAAAACAGATGCAAGGAAAGGACAAGAATACACAACAGGTTAGAAAAGAGTGTCAGGGGCAATAAAGGAAACTCGATAGAAGGGTCAAAGACCTCGTGTCTAATGTATGCGTGACTGAAACAATAGACCGGAGCGGCAAGATGAGCCTTGAGCGGGGCCATCTGCCTTACTCGTGTCATTTCCCTCATCGTAAAAGTCACCTCAAAGAAACACGTGTCCTTCGTGCAAGCTTGAAAGTCCCAGGGTCACGAAGCGGACAAAAAGCCCGTTCGCTGGCTACCTGAGGGCAAGAAACAAAATGGATGCTGTATCTAAAATGGAACCCGAGGGTTCGGATGAACAAACCCAAAAATGAGACAAACCATACGTGGCTGCATAGCGAAACTGCGTACACCCACTATACTCGTCATTTGCGGTTCGTAGATACCAAACTCATCCATATTCGTCACCACTCAAAAAGTGCCGTCCCGTCTCATACGGAACCTCAGACGCTCCTTTTGCCCTCATGTAGGCAAGCACTAGTCAAGATCGGAATCTATATCGATATTCATCAGATCGTTCAGCTGCTGCTGGAACATCATCCTATTCATCAACGTCTCCTTGGTAACGGATGGCCGCCTTATACACGTCGCAGCACATAAGCCACATAAGGCAGGACCACACTGTACACAAAGACAACACGTGAACAGAAACGTTACAACAGCCCCTACGATCATTAGAATCTTCCAACCCCAGGTTGACATCAGGCCCCAAAACCATCCCAGGAGCGTCCAATTACCTTCGTCCACGTGTATGGACTCGGAAATCTTGTGCAACTTCGAGATGGCTTGGTAAACAGTTGGAGCATTGTCAGGAATAAAAATGCAACAACTCGAGTGGATAATTTTACACACACCCCCTCTATCTGCAAGAACAACGTCTAGAACCATACGGTTCTGCAACGTCATGAGTCTATCCGCCTGTAGTTCAGCTGTTAGATTACCAAGGGCATTTGCAGTAATATTAGCAGTCGACTCCACCACACGGGTCAACTGTCTTAGGTTCCTACTATTAACCATAGGTCCCCAAAACGGCAAGAAACCCTTAAAGAAGTCTCCTGCTTCTTGACCGGCAGTGTCCTCTTTGCTAATAACGCCTCTCACGACTCTAGTTTTGTGGTAGTCCGAAGCAACTGTGAAAGTCGGAGGTAAAAGATTCGCAATATAACAGGTACCCGAAAAGTCGCGGGGTAACCATGTATACGCGCGTTCATAACATACAAAATAGGTGCCCTTAGCAGTCAGAAAAACAGGGGAGGAGAGCATCGGTAGGACATACGTATCAGTGCAAGCACTGTTCCCAAGTTGTGCTCTTGGATTTCGACCCAAACCTTTCAAGCAGAAATTACCAAGGTGCGGTACAATCCATATTGGGGACGAGCTCTTAAGCTGTCTATCACCCACTGACGTACTATACTCAGTCTCACTCAGATCCTTATAGGCCTGCACTTCTTCATCTGGAATGAGTGATGCATCAAAAATATCTCTATCCAGATCTGCTATGGCTATCGCCAAAGGCTTGTGGTACGGCCCAGGACCAAAATTGACAGACCGTGGCTCTCGACTGGGGTAGGAATCTAGTGCACTATGGAACATAGTTTGGAATGCTCGAGCTGAACCCTGGGGGCTGTATGGAAGGACCAAATACGGAATACCCCTATCCATGGTGTGTGGCATTAACCCACATACCCAACAATTGGTAGTATTCACCACCAACTGATGCTGATGTAGAAGTTGAACAAAGGAATTATTCATGAATTCCGCACGCCTAACCTGCTCATGTTGAGGCAAAGGATGAAAGGAATGTGGGGAGACAGTGGTGAGGGAACTTAGGTTAGGAGAAAAGGTAGGTGAAACAGAAGGCAAGAACAACGGCACTCCGAAATACACTCCACCCACCAATAACATAGACAAGGCCAGAAACAGTAGAAACACCTGAAACAAAAAACATTTTGTTCGTACAACCCTCCATAATTCTGATCTCTGTGCCAACACCCTTTCTTCTACCACCAGCTTAGAGAATGCCATCCTCTACAAACCGTCCGTGACGTACTTGACGCACTTCGTTCTGAGTAGCGTTTATCAATCCCCAGGAGTTCCCAGAGATCGACAAAAGTAACCAACCTAGCGTCAGAAACCTGCTAAACAGAAAGGAGTACCCGCACGGCCCTACGGTGACCCGGATGGCGAGGTTTCCACGAAACGTTCAAATTTATTACAAGTCTCTTAGCAGTGGAAAAACACAAACAACTCAAAAAGAAAGGATGTAATCGTTCATAATATTCGTAACGTCAAAAACCACTGTACTGTTACTTTTTATTAGTCCTTGAACGAAGAAAGTATCGACTTCTTCCAGGTCGAGTTTGCTCTACAAACAATTGTTCAGCTGACGCAACAGTGTTCGATGAAGTGGACAACGAATCAGACCTTGGGTTCCCTACTACTGATGACTCCACATGTGGATCTGGCAGTGACGAATCCTCCTCCACAAGTTGAGCGTCACTAAATGGCACAAAGTGCAAAGGAGTCTCAGTTTCTGAGGCCGAAATCCCAGTCCTCACCCAACCGTCAGTTGGTAAGGGGATCGGTACCTTCTTTGTGTGGCTGGCATGCACCCAGTTTTTCCGACCTTCCAGCCGAACCGCTGTCCTCGTCGTCAATAAGACTTGATAGGGTCCGACGAATCTTGGCTCCAAGTTACGCTTTCGACCAAAGTTTCGGGTAACCACCCAGTCTCCTGGCCGGAGCTGGTGTCCAGGACCCTCTGTCTGCGCCGGTAGAGCTTCAAGGACCTGTTGATGGATTAACCGTAGTTTAGTGGTCAAATCATGCAGGTAATCAATTAACATTGGATACTCAAGACTATCAAAAGCCCTAGGCCTCGGGACTCCCCAAATATTCGCAGGGCGACCGAACACAATCTCATATGGGCTAAGCCCTACTCGAGAGTGTACGGTTGCTCTGGTCGATAGGAGAGCCAGAGGCAAGGCATCAGGTCATGACAGACCAGTCGTAGCTTGAACCTTAGCGAGTTTCAGCTTCAGGGTACCGTTGTACCCTTCAACCAAACCCGCTGCCTGAGGATGATTAGCACTGTGGAATTTCTGTCGAATTCCCAGGCCCTTACACACACTCTGCATTACACTTCCCACAAACTCACTCCCATTATCCGACCATACAATCCGTGGCATTCCGTACCGAGGAAAGTACTCCTTCAGCAGGATTTTTGCTGTGGACAGGGCAGTGTTATCCTTAAGAGGATAGGCCTCAATCCATCTGGAGAACGCGCAAACCACAACCAAAACATACTTCAGGTTATTGCATCTCTCCATATGGATAAAGTCCAGCTGGATAACCTCAAAGGGACAAGCAGGAGGAGCAAAATGACCAGGAGGAGTGGGGGTGCCTTTTCCGGGATTATGCATCAAACACACCATACAATTCGTAACCACTCTTTCGGCACATTTAGCAATACCCTCATTCCTCCATACAGGGGACAAGAACTTACATATTCCTTTCGCACTAATATGTGACAACCCATGAGCCATCGTCACGACAGCTAATACGTACGCATCTGGTAACATCCACCTCTGACATTCCGTCAGGTCAACCCAACATCCATGCATATCCAATTTCCCTGTACTTTCTTTCCACTTGGTCTTTTCAGCTTCAGTAGCTTCGTTCTGAATTGCTTTCACACTCTCAACGGTATTTTCACACATACCAGTCTCCGTCGGCCACCTTACTGAACTCGTAACATACATTCGAGTCGCAATATTCTTAGCCGTTTCCTTAGCGATTTCATCCGCAAATGCATTACCACGACCAACATCATCCGTCACTTTTCGATGTGCACTGCATTTAACAATCGCCACTTGTTTAGGCAACGTAAGTGCATCCAAAAGATCATTCACGAGATGCCCGTGTTGGATCTTCGTACCATGCGATGTCATAAATCCTCTTTCTCTCCACAATCTTCCAAAGTTATGCGCAACACCAAATGCATATTGACTGTCAGTAAACACATTCACTCGCTTTCCCTTCGACAGAACACACGGTCTCGTCAATGCAATTAACTCTGCCGCTTGCGCGGAATTCTGGTTCAATCTCGCAGTTTCCACAACCGTGCTCAACGTCACCACAGCATACGCGGTCGTCACATCGCCATTCGGCAATTTGAAGCAAGAACCATCCACATACAAAGTACCATCGGGATCTGCCAAGGGAGTGTTTTTCAAGTCCACACGACCTTTTGTTTCTTCCTCAGTCCGTAAATAACAATCATGTGGCAGCACATCATCTGATTCCATATTAATCGGCAACAATGTCGCCGGATTCAGTACATTACAACGTTTGATCTGTATATGACTTGCCAAAAGGGTCAGCTCGTACCCAGACAACCTTGCACTCGTCAGATGTTGAGTCTTTGTCCGATTCAAGAGCGTATCAACTGCATGCGGAACCATTACTATGAGCATATTATCCATGACCAGACCTGCGGATTGTCGAATAGACGCCGCAGCTGCCGCTGTCGCCCTCAAGCAACTCGGCAACGCTCTAGCTACCGGGTCTAAGGTCGAGGAAAAATATGCACACGGACGCTGCTTATCACCAAATTGTTGCGTTAAGACACTCAACGCACAACCGCCCCTCTCATGGACGTATATTGTGAATGGCTTGCTGTAATCAGGAGTACCTAACACAGGAGCCGAACACAACGCATCACGTAGTTCAGAAAAACTTTTCTGACATTCCTCCGTCCAAGGCAAAGGAGTCGAAACGTCCTTGCACGTGAGGGCTACCAATGGCTTCGCTAACAGTGAAAAGTTCGGAATCCACTGTCTGCAGTATGACGTGATACCTAGAAAGGCACGCACATCTCTCTGAGTTGTTGGCACAGTCATTCGAGCAATTGCTGCAATTCGTTCAGGGGTCAACCTCCTTCCCGCCTTTGACAATAAGTGACCGAGATAGGTAACTTCTTGACAACAATATTGCAGTTTGGAAGGTGACACTTTATGATGTAATGCACAGAGATGCTGTAACAGAGACACTGTAGCGGCTCTACAGAGCTGTTCAGTGTCAGCAGCGACCAATAGATCATCAACGTACTGAATCAGGGCTGCACCAGCCGGTAACACAAACGCATCAAGTTGACTCTTAAGAGCTTGGCTGTAAATTGATGGACTCTCACAGTAGCCCTGTGGTGCGCGCTTGAATCTGAAGCTGCGACCACCTAATGAGAAACCGAACAAATCTCTGCTTTCCTCAGCAATCGGAATGCTAAAGAACGCATTCTTCAGATCGATCACCGAGAACCATGATGCAGTGGCTGGAATCAGAGTCAGTAAAGCTGTAATGTCTGGCACCACAGGAAACTGCGGAACAACGATTTTATTCACCTCCCGTAAGTCGATAACTAGACGGTACACAGGAGGTTTGGAGGGATCCGTTCGTTTCAGAATAGGCAACACGGGACTATTGCACACATTACCCCGTGTCTCCTCAATAACATCTTTACCGATCAGATCGTAAATGATCGCTAACAATGCTCTTTCACCATCAAGGGAAATACGATACTGAGGTATACGTGGCAAACGCGCACCAACTTTCAGTTGGACAACATAAGGTGGTATATCCAACAGGCCCACGTCATTGGGACCTGTCGCCCACAAGGAGTCCGGAAGAGCTTTCAATGCCGCCGGGAGCTTGTCGATCGATAAATACATAGGGGAAATCACGCTTTTACCCAACGTAAGCTCCACACCCGTAGGAGAACAGTACAAAGTCGCATGTAACCTTTTCAACAAATCTAAGCCCAAAAGATTCTCACCACAACCAGTAGTCAAAATCAAAGGAGCTTCCAGCTCATGAGACCCAATTGTAAGGGGCAAAGGGCTAGAAACTGGATTGCTAACGGGGGCGCCAGAGAATCCAACGGAAACATTCGTTAAGCCAGACAAAGGCGCGCCAGGGAGTTTCGAATGCATGATGGAACTTTTTGCTGCACCAGTGTCCAACAGAAAAGGCTCAACGACGCCCAAAGTGGCTACTGCAACATAAGGCCCTCTCTGATCAACCGGAACTGATACTTCTCCCTTCCTTTGTCCATGGCTGTCCTAGTAGATACCATCCGCATCAACATCACACTCAACATAGCAATCATCCACATGATACTGTGCAGACCGACCGGACGATGGTTCGCGTCGATCGAAACAATTGTGCGAGTCCGAAGACGTGGCAAAGCGGTCGGCCTGATTCTGAGTAACTCCGCGACCTCTACCACGGGAAGCCTGTTGAGGACCACTACGTCCTCCTCGAGCCGACACACCATTGGTCCTATCACGGAGAACCGGACAATCGAACTTCAGATGGCCCTCCCCACGACAATATGCGCATTGATTATATCCCAGCACAAAGCGAGGTGCGGGCGAAACATTTCGCGTCTGTGATCTGGAGAACTGTGGTTGTGATCTGTTTAGCTGCTGAGTATCACTGAAATTCGAACGCGGAGGATAGGCTTGCTGCAATAAGACCTTAGTTTTAAGATCCTTCGTTTTCTTATCTGCGCGCTCGCTTTCCTCCTTTTCTCTACTTTCGTAATATTGAGCCGTAGCCAATATTTGGGCAGTGGTAGAAACAGCCCACGAACTCTCAGAATTCTTCAACTTGTTGCTAAGGTCGGGCAACAAGTTCGATAAAAACTTATCAACGAACAGCCGCTGACCACCCTCAGAACCCATGTCCTGACCGCTATGATCAACAAACGCTTCCTCAAATCTCGTAAAGAAATCAGAAACGCTTTCATCCCTCTTTTGTTTGCACGCTGATAATTTGTCCCAATTGACGCGCATCGCTGGCATAAGTGTTTTCATGAGGGTAATTATCCTCTGAGGCAAAGCCACAATAATCTGTTCAGGTTTAGCCCCACCGACCTGCCGGGCATCTGCCGCTGTAAGGGCAGCCCAGTCACCGCCTAGCTCGGCTACGTGATTCTCGTGACGAATTTTCGCCCAAATCGGCTGAGGCACCACATTGCCAAACAACATGTCAATATCGGCTAGGTTCATGACAGTAGCATCCACCAATTGGGACAGCTCCTTGTAATAACCCGCAGGATTCTTACGGGGATCAGGCAAGGATTGCTTCACTTGTAAAACTTCCGATCGTTTCCAAGGGAGGTGTATCCACACTCTCTGGAAATGGCCTGGGACAGGAGGGTTAGCAGCTGGATCACCTGGCATCCATACCGGGGGAACTTCCCGCATGGGATATTGACCAGGTTGTGCCATCCATTCCGCAGTCGCGTCCTTAAACAACGCACGAGGTTGCACCGTACATCGAAAGGATAACAAGCGTTCTAGGGCCTCTCGAACTTTGTCACCCACGATTACACCCGTGGCAAACCGAAGCTGTAGCTCGGAAACCTCAGGTGGTATATCATCAGCTATATCATCGTCCCACTCCTCTTTCAATGACTTACACAATTCTTCGAACACAAATCGTTGCGTGGGCACATTAAACTGAGAAAACGTTTCAAACACTACACGTGGGGTGTATTTAACAGGGTTACGAATCCATCTACGTGCCATTTTCACCAACGATTCACGTTCTCTACCATCAGGAAGCTGACTGCGTCTTTGAGCGACATCTGAAAGAGTCGAGCCAAGTATCGGCCCAAAAAGCGGAGAATAGAGAGAAGCAACAGCAGTCATGAGACGACTACGAACAGAAGGAGAAGAGGAAGAAGGTGCAGGCGTAGCAACAATAGGGGTGGAAACAGTAGAAGTAGACGCAGCAGCAGGAACAACGGGAATGACAGGCTGAGGAGGGACTTGGAAAGGCGCAGTAGGGAGAGAAACTGGAACAAGAGGATGTACGATCTGTGGCCCAAGGGGATTCGGGAGTACGGGAGGAACGGCGGGCTGACCAGCAGCCGCCAAAACAGCGGGTTGAGGAAGAGGTGGACGAACGGGACCCATAACATCGGGAGCATAGGGAGGTGGTGATTTCATCAGATAAGACAAGAGCGAATCCTCCACCGCTTCTTCACCTGTCTTGTCAATATTAGAAGGTAGCACCGGATAACATTTATCCACTGCCATATGGTGAAGCCGAGCACTAACTTCCTGCTCTTTCTCATCTTTGTCCAACTGATATTGTTCTGCATTGCGCATCACCGTGATAACACCTTCTCTTTTATTTTTCTTATTCTGTTTGATTTCTTTCTGCTTGGCCTCTTTCCGCCATAACCGGAAGGAATCAAACATGGCCGGCCTAGCTTTCTTCTTAAATAATTTAGCTTCCAAATTATCTAAAACGGTAGTCTCGAAACTACCATGAGATGGCCAACTAAGGACGCCATCATTTTTAGTGTAGCGGACCCAATATTCATTATATACGATAGGACCCACGCCATGACGACTATAGAGCTCGTAAATTGGAGTTCCAACCGGAGGTATCGGACATGAATCCTCCAGCCGGGAATCCATGCTGCAACATTTGAGAAACCCAAACAAAGTACTACGGCCAGGCATCGTGCACACTAACCGAGTATACAAACTTCAAGGGCTATCGAGTTACGATGTCCTCGCAAAAAAAAAATTGCAAGACCCTAGGTTTTTGGCAATTGCAATCGTCAAATAAAACCCAACAACTAAGAACCACGAATGCTATGGAACCATGCAAACAACAAAGCAACACTGGGAGCGACCCACAAATACTTAACTGAGAGAACAATGGCGTCACCAGGAAGGCCCGTTGAGCGTCTCGCCGTACAAAGGACTACGCCAGGCGCCAAAACAGGTCGACAGTCAGGGCATCGGTCCGTCGCAGCCGTCAGGAGGCGGGGATCTTCGCGGGAAGAGGCGTCGGGCCACTTATTTCGACAACTGGATCGATGAAGCGGGGTGCACCTTCCCTCGGCGATTTCACACGAAGTTCCTCACGATCGTCGGGCTTTGGACCGGTACCGTTGATGTCGCCCCACGTTGGGCGCCAACTGAAGGACTGGGTTATTCTTAAGACCCAGCGGTGCCAGGGAACAACACCTGAAACCTTCGTGGGTTACCTGTTCTGGCGTACCAAACACAGAGACACGGGACACTTCCAGCGACGTCAGAGATCAGCGTTTATTTACTGCAGGGATACAGAGGTCACAAGAAGTACACAACGTGTAGGTTCTCGGAGACTGCTTCAAATTCGTAGAAGTGGATCGCTCCTTTTATACAAGTTTTTGCCATAGCACAGTATGGCGAACAAAGGTTACAACTCAGTTCCCACAATAAACTTCAAAAGGGTCGTGTTCATGTTTCAGGAGGCCGGAACATAATTACAACAGTCTTGCCGGTTCCCAACTGTAAAAACATATTCCCTCCGCAATAAACACATTCCATCCTAACCATAAACACATTAAGAGGAAGGACGAAAAACAGATGCAAGGAAAGGACAAGAATACACAACAGGTTAGAAAAGAGTGTCAGGGGCAATAAAGGAAACTCGATAGAAGGGTCAAAGACCTCGTGTCTAATGTATGCGTGACTGAAACAATAGACCGGAGCGGCAAGATGAGCCTTGAGCGGGGCCATCTGCCTTACTCGTGTCATTTCCCTCATCGTAAAAGTCACCTCAAAGAAACACGTGTCCTTCGTGCAAGCTTGAAAGTCCCAGGGTCACGAAGCGGACAAAAAGCCCGTTCGCTGGCTACCTGAGGGCAAGAAACAAAATGGATGCTGTATCTAAAATGGAACCCGAGGGTTCGGATGAACAAACCCAAAAATGAGACAAACCATACGTGGCTGCATAGCGAAACTGCGTACACCCACTATACTCGTCATTTGCGGTTCGTAGATACCAAACTCATCCATATTCGTCACCACTCAAAAAGTGCCGTCCCGTCTCATACGGAACCTCAATATGTCAGCAGTTCAATCCTGGAAGAAAAACAGTGGTAAGTCTGGGAACGATAGGTCGAGAAGGAGGACCTTTCACCAGAATGCAGATTGACTTCATTGAAATGCCCCCCTGTAACAGGTTGAGGTATGTTTTAGTGATGGTTTGTCTGTTCTCAAGATGGGTGGAAGCATACCCAACCAGAAGAAGTGATGGAATTAGAGTAGCCAAACTACTACTAAGAGAATTTATTCCTAGGTTTGGTTTTCACAATTGAGTCAGATAGAGGAAAACATTTCCATAATGAAATCATGAAGTTAATTTGTGAAGCATTGAATGTACAACAGAAACTACATTGTGCCTATCGCCCTGAGGCTTCTGGTGTGGTGGAACAAGTAAATGGCACCATTAAAAACAGATTGGGAAAAATGTGTTTAGCCACAGGTTTGAAAGGGCCTGATGTCTTTCCTCTGGTACTCATTACTATTAGATCAATTCCAGATAGGAATACAGGTCTGAGTCCCCATGAAATTGTCATGGGAAAAGCAATGCGACATGTTTTCATGCCAGTCAACAAGCTGTTGCCTATATCTGATGACTTGGTGTTGGATTATGGCAAGGGGTTGGCTGATTCCTTTCATTCTGTGTTCCATCAGGTTCGATCGGATGCCACCACTCTTGAAAAGAGGCCAGCTCATGATTTGAGCCCAGGGGACTGGGTGAGAATTAAAGTGCACAGAAGACGAAACTGTTTGGTCACACATTGGGGTAAACCACTTCAGGTGATCTTGACCACAACAACAGCAGTAAAATGTGCAGGAGTGAAGAACTGGATTCATGCTAGTCACACCTTGCGAATTTCAAATCCAGTGGATAACAAGGAGGGAGAATACTTTGAAGAATCAGATACAAGTTCTGAATCTGATACTGAAGAAATAAGAACAAGACAAACTCCTGAAAGGGGGGAATCAGAACAAAATCCAGCTATTCCTCCAGAAAATCTTCCTTTAAGAAAAAAATTGCAGATTTCTGACACCAGCTCAAATTCAGACACCGAACCAGTACAAGCACATGAGAGTAGAAATACAAACGGTGAGGAGACTGTCCAAGAAATCCTTGGTAAAGAAGTTCCGAGTGAAAGTTCAAGAGAAATTCCACCTGAAGTAATAAAATGAGATGGTAAGATACCAGATACAGAGAGTGAGGGAAAGATATTTGCGGAAGACCCCTGAGGAGTTGTAGGGAATTCGCACATCCATTTAGAGGAAGGGACAGTTAGTCAGCAGGAAGATCGTGTGGAAGAACCACGAGGAGGGACAGAAGTAGGTAATAAAAAAGAGGTGGTGGAAAGAAGAACAGCTGAAATTAAAAGTCAAGTTGAAACTGAATCAGAGGACAGTGATGAAGAAGTACCAGTAGGTCGAGTTCTGAAAAAGAGAGCATGGAGAACTGAGAAAAATGAAAAGGGAAATAAATTGAAAAGATCAGCAAGAGATGAAATTTGGCCAAACAAAATAAAGAGTTTAAGATATAGATTGACACAAGTAAATTCATCTACAGCTGAACAGGTGAATGAAGTGACTAGCCAAGAGAAATTGAAAGACGTGGAACAAATGATAGCAGAAGATCAAATGCCAAACTGAAAAGGTTAAAAGTGTTCTAAATGATGAAACACTAGATTACCGAAAGAGACATAAACTGAAAAGAACCAAGTAGGTGCTTAGAGCCTTGAGTTAGACAAAATTAGTTGTGAAGTAGAAGAGGCCAAGTCAAAAGACACTGATCATTTTTCGAAATGGCAAACACAGAAAATAGAAATTCCAAATGTGTGTTCCTGAGAAGATGGTTCAAAATGTGTTGTTTTGTACAGTATTACTAATTACTCTGTGGAGTGCGTTGGCTCTAATGGTTTCATTTAAGGTTACACTAGAAACAATAGAAGGACATAGTGAGAATAACACTAAGGTAGAAAAGATTCAGAAGGTATATCCGACTAAAATAGATAGAAATGATTTACATAAAGAAAAGTCTATAACTGATTTTTCTAACAATGTATTTTCAAAATTACTACACGAATATGTAAAGACGATGGACATAAGGGACTGCTATGTCTGCATGCAGTTGCCTGCATCTGTATCTGAGGGAGTGACTTACCATCACCTCCCAATAATATATGAAATAACATGTAGTGTACTAGCAAGTCTGTTTTACAAAATAGGGAAATTAGAAAATTATTTTTCAGATGTAGATAATATATTTTCACAAGTACCTGTAGTTAACAAATTGAATAAAGTAAAACCTGCCAAAGTGTTAGGTGAATTGTTCTTAGAAACTAAAGAATTAACATTAGAGTCAATATTTAGAAACAATCTAACTTGCAGTTTAAAGAAGGAAGAGAAGAGTTTCTTAGATATGGTTGAAGAAAGGAGATTAAAGATGCAAAAGAAAGTATCTGAGGGAAAGGAAGAGAAGACAGTCTGGGATGTTGAAAGAGAAAAACATTTAAAAGGAGAAGCTAGTCCAACAATGGCTTTAGATTGGCCTCAGAAAGGAAAGTTGTGTATTAGAAGGAATCAAACTGCATATGATAATTATTTTGTAGGCACAAGTCATTGCCATGATACTTATCGAATCATGGGTGGATGGGGATTTAAAGGAGGAAATGATCCAGTTTTTCCTGGATTATATTTTATCTGCGGGAACAAAGCATATTATCGATTGCCAGATCACTGGTATGGCACATGTTATCTAGGCCTGGTTTTCCCAAAGATATTCCATGTGGGAAGAGGAAAAGATGGTGCACATGAGTTAGGTAGTCAACTAACACGTAGAAAAATAGAATCTTGGTCAGAAATTGTAGGAGACATTTTCGGAGCGTTGATACCAGCAGTGGGAATATCTCTGAATGCACACAAAGTTAGAAAACTATCAACAGTAGTGGATCGCTTGTCAACAAGCACCGCTGGAGGATTTTTATTGGTAAATACCGAAATGGTTGCCATGCGTGCCATGTTAATGCAAAATCGACTTGCCCTTGATATAAAATCACAAAAGGGGGATTGATGGAGGAGGTAGTGCAAAATTTTGTATACCTCCTCTATTTTGCATGAAATTATTAATTGAATAACCTACTTATTATAATTTACTAATTGTGTGCTGTGACCTATTAAAACTAACCCATTTGCATACACAAATTACACGTGGGAACTTGTTATTTGCATGGCAAAATAACTTTCATAACTAAATTACGTACGCATATTAATATTAGTATATGTGGTAATTAGATATTGCATGATTTATTTTGCTTTTGTGGTGTTTGCATCTTCGTGGAGGATCGTAAAGGTGAATACAATGCTTTAAATGTCGCTATATGCTAGGAAAATACTAATACATAAGGGGATTAGTAAGGGTATAACATTAGACGCATCAATTCTTTGTATTAATTACTCTTTTGTGTTTGTTTGGCTTAAGTTGATATTTGGGCCTATCACAACATGGCGGCAGAAATCGAGTTCAGAAGTGGCCACCGTCTCGTGAAGCGCAAAGTCTATTGCGCAGACTCGGATGGCTCCGTGAACTTCCTAACAACCTCTATACCTGCTGTTCCTGTCAAGGATAGGTTATTGGTGGACTGCCAAGACCCCGAAAACTAGAAACTGGTATAGAATACAATGGACTCTTACAACTAGAAGTCGAAAACTTGCAACAATCAGTATTGGATCATCACCGGAAACGTATCAGCAAAATCCATGTGACCAGGGACTGTCCAAAAATCGGACGTTTACCCCCAACCAATCGACATCTTTCTCCGCCCAAAAATGTTTCATGTTATCCCGAAATTTATTATAAAAGAGTAGTAGAATAGGGAGGGGCCAGGCTATTCTACTGACATTCGGCGGTTACTATGACTGCACACCCTCTTTGACCCTACAGGCGATGACGGATGCTGGCACGACTTCTGGTCCTTTGACGATCTTTTGGGACTGTAACGTGCTGAGCAAAGAACTTTCTGACTCTGAGATCTGGCCTGCTTTTTGGACAATTTAATGACAAAATTCGGTTATGCAGAGCCAATGAATTATAGAAACCCCAGATAGCCAGAATAGGTAAATATGGTGTTCTGTGATTTTAATAAATTGATTTAAAATTCTAAACTTTTGAAGAGACAAATGCTAATATTAATTACAATGAAATTTTAGATAAACAAATATTGATGAACAGAAATTATGAGTTTGTGGTTCTTCGTTAAAGTGAATAAAGGATTCTGAGTCTTAAATGTGTTTTATCTGGTTCTAAATCACCATCAACCAATCCAACTAATTGGTCCAATCGACCAAGTGGACGGAGTGCCTTGATGTTTAGGATTAGGAATCTATAGGTGGCGAATGTTAATGTATATTCTGTAAAATAACTTTTCTTCCCTTTAGGTATAAGGTATTCCCCCACATGTCCAGCGCTTGAATCATTCATCCCTCCTGTGTGCAGACTCGTGAATGGTGACGTATGAGAGTTGGTGTTATGGGCCCCACCAATAAATGCATGTATGAATGAGCTAGTGTGATAACGGGTCTGCGACGTAAGGAGGATATCTGTATATTTCCCTTGAGTCCCAATCTTGCGCTCTATCACGGGCATCTAGGGAAATACACAAAACCCAAATATTTTTGAAAACTAGAGACCCAGAAGAGTTCAGGGAGGTGTGGGTTGCGTAAATCTCCTAACATTTTCCTATCCAGCATCCCCTGTAAACCTCAAATTTAGCTTAGAAGACACGTTTTCCTTACTTTTCTGTGTGGGAAAGTTGTGGGATCACCGGGTCACCACAAATTTTCAACGACCCAGCATTTCCCCAGGTCTCCCAGTAAAATGGTAACTACCTTGGGTGGGTGGCCTAGTGCCCGCAACAAGAAATGGCCCAAAACACACTGTGGAGACTTCAAAATTATCAATCGCAAAACTATCTGGTTTTGCAAGGGAGTAACCTGCTTTTTTGGACCTGGGCTCGGTGGCCATTTAGGAAAACCTACCATACCCAGACATTTCTGAAAAAGACACCCAGTGGAGTCTAGGGAGGTGTACCTTGCATGGATCTCCCTACATTTTCCTACCCAGAATACCCTGTACACCTCAAATCACATTTTCCTCACATTACTGTGTGGGAAATATGTGGGATTCCTTCCACCCAGCATTCCCCTAAGTCTACCCTGCCTGGGGGCAGAAACTCTGTCCAGTTTCTTTGGGGAGGGTGGGGGAATAGGCATACCCATTTTGGCCTGCCCCACCCCTACATTCACATATAAAAAGAATCCCTGGTGTCTTGTGTGCTTTCTGCCCTCATCTGCTTCTGAATATGGCAAAAGCATTTGGGGGAAACAAGGGCCACTCCCCCCTCCCTTTTGTAAAGTTTTGGCAATGATCATTTTGATAATTATGACTTTGCTTTGTTTTATGAAACCAATGCTCAATGTGCAGTCCCATGCAAAAAGAACAATTGATGGACAGAATGCAGAACAATGTCATACATTCACCCCAGTACAGAGATCTGGGACTAAATTCATCGTTTTTTTGCTCACCATGCCATTCCAGTTTGGACCCACCCATATGCAAATCAGTTTTGACCCTGCATCCCAATGGGAACAGTCCAGCCCGACAAAGTCCCAGGCACGATGCACCAATGTCTTACTTTTTGATTCACTTTTTTTGAGTAAGGAATCTAATCACACCTGACAAGAAAATAAATATGACATGCCAACAGGCACAAAGAAGATTACAAAGACGTTTTCACTCTGGCGGTGTCTTCATGAATAAGAAGAAACTTTGTCCCGGTGCAAGGACAGGACAGTGTAGTGTTGTTCTGGACACGTTCCAGCGTCTCAGCAGGCACTGAGTTTACCAGCCACTCCCTCAAGGGTTGGACACACTTGCACCCCACACCCATCCATCACAGGCTTCACAAGTGATGTGTCCCTGCAAATAAAAGAGCGCAGGTGCACTTGCTCGTGGCCAGTTAACAAAGCATACTCCCTGTGCCCATGTCCATCATTTAGTGGTTTGTGGGCCCAGGGCCCACAACACCACAGACAGCATTTAAGGCAACTTAAACCAACATCTCTCTGCTGCATGCACAAGCAATTGCTTGTGTTTGAATGGACATTTTAGTGCACAGGACCCAGTAATAGAACTACGATCTGGTAGAACTGGGTGCGGGATGATCAATAGTGAAGCAGGTGCAATGGCACCGATGCCCTGAGGTGTGAGAGGTCCATGTGACCTCAAATGGGGCTGTTTTTTTACTACTAAAACAAGAATGGGGCATTTTCCTTGCTTGCATCTGGGCCCATTGTGAAGCTCGATGGCACAAACATCAAATAACGGAGCCTGCATCTTCCAGGCCCAAAATAATGCAGTGGTACAAAACGAAGCATATTAATTGCCATCTAAAAATATATTCTGTGCTTTGTTTCTTTTGAAATGAAAGGACATAGAGAAGATCTCTTATAACCAGATATTAAACGGAATTAAGATATGTAACTGGAACCCACACACAATAATTAGATATAAAGATGAAAATGATTATTTGTGCTCTTCCCACTTATAACATACAAGCTATAATAAATGATCTGCTCCTTGTAGGGCACGGGTCTGATGCATGTTTTATAGTGTCTGATGCAATTATAAAAGGAACCACTATTCACTCATTCTCTAAATTGATCAAATGCTTTATTATTTCTGTCCTATTTAATCAATTAAGCCCACTTGTTCCTTTTAGCAATAATATTCTCTGTTTTATCATTTCTTTATTGAGTTTTAACTTTATCTCTTGAATATCTCCAAGCATTTGTACAATCAAAACCCTTACAACCATTGCTTATGTATTATCCTTTTTCACAATTCCAACTTTCCACTTCGTCCTTCAATGACCTATGAGTCCAAATCCAACAGTTTACTCTAAATATAGCTTGTAAACATTCAATATACACATTAAGTGGTATGTTCCTGCTGGAGCACATAGGGACCATGCCAAGGTGTCATCAAAATATAGATCCGACCCTAAAGAAAGCCTGCCCTGGTCCCCCTTTTTATTACACAAGTGAGGACTCTGTGCTATGCATAGGTCATGGCACTTAGAATCGGGTTGAAAGCAACTATTCTTTCAGAGTCCCCAATGTATTGCACCCTGATGCCACCTGAGGTGCTAAAAAGGCTTTTGCAAACTTTACCCATCTTGGGTATTAAACGAGTCATGAAGCCCGTATCGCTAGTTGGACCGCCAGCCTATTTGTTTCTATGTAAGGAAACTGGAGGCCCCCACTCTGCTGCCTCATGGAGTTGTCCATTGGTTTGCTCCCTTCCCAAATGAAAGTTTATATACGCTGATCATCACGTGTGAGGGACGAGTAGCAGAAGCACATAGACAAGATATTTGAATCAAGGCCTAACATTCATTTTAACCAGATATGCCTTATCCCACATCTAGGCGATAAAAGAGAGGGACCCCTTATGCCTCACCAAGGGAATAGGGTACTACAGGCAAGTAGAAACAAAATATCCCTTGGTTATTCCACAAACAATACGAAAGAGCTCTACCCACATTAGAGTCACAAGCTCAAATAAATACAATATTACAGCCCATGTGATAGAACTAACAATATACCATAAAGCCCAAAAGTTTTATCACAAAATATTTTTTTATTATTAAGAAACATGTTTATATCACAAGCATTTCATAAAAATAATCACAGTTGCTATCTATCTTCAATTTATATAAAGTTAAAAATTCCTTAAAACCCAATAAATTTAATACAGTTAAAACAACAGTACATCACAGAACATAGAGAGAGAAAGAAAAGACAATATGTTCTGTCATTCAAACAACATATCCGTTGGAACGATTGTATAACTGGGCTTGGTTACAATATATTCTTTCAGTATCTACAGATCCAATTACTTCCATGAATTATGTGAACTATGCGTTGACGCGTTTCGATGGTTCTACTGATATCCCATCTTTTTCAAGACAAATAATACAAGTCTCTCTGTATTGCACTCGAGTTGCCATCGACCTGAATCCTGTGTAGAGAAAGTACACGTATATAAAAAACTTTACTGTGATCAGTCATTTTTCAGTATACAGACTAACATCTATTGCACTCATAATTGCTACACAGTATTTTACCAGTAAAATACCCACAACAGGTACCCTCCTACTAAATGCAGAGTAAATATCTGTTAAGACCAAACATATATAATATTTACATTTGTCTATCAAATGGGTTGTATTCAAATACATAGTTCTGTCACAGTTCCTCCCACATCAATAGATTAAGTTGGGATCATTTTGCCAGGCCATTCTTAATTTCTGGAAGCAGCGGGTTTATGTTAAACTAGGAGTTAATCAATCCCTAAGCACCACTAGTTGCATGTAGACCAGTGGAAAGGGTGACCTCCTAATGCTGCCACTGTGGTGCATCTTGCCAATAGCCGGCCCTCACAGTTCTAGTTAACTCTGTATTCTGAGAATGTGTAAAAGTGGTTGCCATGTAAGGCCTGGGTGGAAAATCTATGAAAATTAAGATACATATGTCCAATGATTATGCCTCTACTTAGAAAGACATTATTGCTTGGATCAGTTTCGGTGGTCAATCAGTTAGAAGAGCGGTACAGATCGAATACGAGTGGTTCTGTGTAAAGTGCATCCATTTAGACCAGATGTCTCCTGTCGGCGCCAATCAGCTGGGGGGCAGCAGAGTAGATCAGATCAACTCTGGATATATCTAATGGTGTATGAGGACAAGAGTAAAAAAATGTTAAAAAAATTGTAAAAGTCGAAAATAAGGTCTATGAGGGCTCTGACTGATGAGGACGGCTTTGTTTCTGTCACTAGTGTGTCGTCCTCATCAAATAACACTTCATGCCTCCTTTCTGGCAATGGAATACGCTGAATGACTTTGGTCTTCCTGAGATGGCTTTCACCAGAGGTTCCAACGCCAGTATGAACATCAGCAAGGCAGGGGGCGCCCTTCCTTGGTTCCTTATTTGATGTCAAATGTCGAGAAAGTGTAGCCGTTGTCTGTGACCCTCGCTGTTGTCAGGGTGCAGACATAACCTTTCACTCTGAATATGAATTTAGTTCCAGTGCCCACTGGACTAAGACCCAGAACAGGCAGACCCTCTTGACATGTAACCATGAAGCTTGTTCCTCGTCCAGTGAGATCGCCAAGATTTCTCCTTCGTCATTTCGCACATGACAGAGCAGTGTAGAGCGAAACCCACTTGGTCTCTATGAATGAGGAATGGTAGGACATTTTTAATCTATTAGCTAACAATTTTGACCAAAATATTGGTATGCACATCAAGCAGTGAGATAGGTCTCTAACTGGTACAGCTCACTTGGGTCGTTACCTAGTTTTAAGATTAGTGAAATTATAGCGCTGTCTATTTCACTCAAAATGGTGAGCGTTTCAGCAAATGTTTGACATAGTATGGGTGTTACCATGTCTTTGTGCAGTTTGTAATCGTCCGCCGAGTTTCCGGAGCTTTATACAGGGGATGTTATAATTCACTTTTTTAATTTCCTCCTCCGATTTGTCGCTCCTTCGTTCCTTAGACTCTGCCCCTGGTCAAGCAATAGCTTCAGGATTTTGCTATCCACCATGAATGTGTCTGCTTCTAGATGTATATTTTTATACTGTGGAGGGTATAAAGTTGCACAAAAGTCTCAGAAAGTATTTAGAATATCAGTAGGATGTCAGTGTGACATTGTCGGAGTTTCTGATTGCCGAGATAAAGCGGTTGGTCTCCTACTATCAAAACTGCATGGCCAATAGTCTACTTACCATTTTACCCCTTTTATAGTGCCGGTGCTTGATGCAGATGGAGCTGTTTCTGCACTTGAAGCATATAATTATTGAGCTCATGTTAACTTTTGAATTTTGAATGTGACATGTCCAGTGCCTTGTGCTGAGACCCTCATTATTTTACTTCTCACAGAGGCTTTGCCCGCTGCCCAGGAGGATCCGGGTGACGCTATTGCTCCTTCATTTTCATCTAAAAACATGCAGATGAAAGAGCTCAGCCATTTCATGTTATCTGGGGTCTGTACCTGGACATGATCAACCACCAGTGGCTAGCTGGGGGTTTTACCTAGATTTGGGTGGTGTTGTGGTATACAAGCTTCTCGGTGGTAAAACTGTGTCTTTCTTTTGAGTTTAGAATGCTTTATTGAGATCAAATACAAAGTAGAATAAAAGTGTACAATATGACAATTAAGGTCAAAGAGATGAAATACAAATTAGAATAAAAGTGTAAAATATGACAATAAAGGTCAAACGGTATCATAGCTAAAAAATTTAAATAACAAATTAGGACTATAGTAAGAAATATATGATGAAAGTCAAGTAAAACTTTCTAAACTAATACTTAGACAAAAGCAATTTTTAGATTTTAACAGGAAGGGGAGGAGGAAAAGGGGAGGAAAAAGAAAGGGGACGATGAGGGGGAAAAGAGGAAGACAAGGGGAAACAGTCATCGGCAGCTGAATAGTCATGGAAAAATCACATGAAAGAAGAAATTGAACATACTGATATTAAACAATGTTATTAAGATGGTTCCTAACAAAATAAATGAAAAATAAGTCAGACGGGTAACCTTGAAAAAAATGTAGTGAGTGGTAACCAAAGTACATCTTTTTTAATCAATAGGGATATAGAGGTGGAAAATGCACGATCCAATCTGTGAGGATGGCATAACAGGTTCCACCAGGCTTGATATGAAATTTTAGAAGTGTCTTTCCAATTAGCGGTAATAATCTGGAAAGTAATAGCTAAAAACAAGTCAACAAACTTACCTACATTTCTCTGAGCATCCCAAATAGGAGAGGAGGCGCCCAGAAAAGCATGTACAATTTCAAAAGGAACATTGGTGGATAAAATCTCATTTATCTTGTTTCCAAATGAGTGACCAAAAACTCTTAACCATAGGGCACAGAAAGAACATATGAAGGAAATCACTAGTAGTGTGAGTACAGGACCAGCATTTGGTATCATCCAATAATTTGAATTTATGGAGGTCTGTAGGGGTGAGGAAAAGCATATTATAGAATTAGTACAGAGTCTGCATGGTGCTTGCGGAGCGTGAGGAGGTGTGAACTTTTGCCCAGCTAGAGCCCCAAGAGAAAAACAAAAATTCGTTGGCAAGATCATTTTCCCATAAAAGTTCAATACTAGATTTGGTTCTAGAAACAGAGGAGCAAGATAATATCTTATATATAGGAGAGGCTTTGAGTTGAGTCGAGAAGTCTAGGGGAAGAGAGGGTGATTGAGTATGTGTGATGGAGGAAGAGTATTGGGAATGGAGGTGAATAATGGATGATTGGAGGGTAGAAAAATGAGTAGAGTGTAAAGGGGATATGTCGTATTTGTGTTGGATCTCCGTGAATTCCATGAAGGAACCATTTTTCATCAGGTGTTCAAATGTAATAATGCCTTTATCGATCCATTCTTTCCAGAACAGGGCTTTATTGTTAATCTTGAAGTGTTTATTATGCCAAATAGAAGTGAGTGTGAAGTTATCCAAATGAGAGGGATGAGCTCTAAGCAGGGAATTGATGACTGCAATAGAATGTGTGAAAATGGGAGATAAAAAACGTCTTGGGGGTTGAGATAATCGGGTAGCTACAGGAAAGGAGAATGGTGCATATTGGGATTGTTCCAGAAAACCCCAAGCCATAAGAGGTATATGTGAAGAGTCAGAGAAAAAAGTCCAGACTTGTTTAAGGGTAAATGCAGAATGAGAGCGTCTAATGTTGGGAAAGTTAACCCCTCCTAAATCTTTGGGCTGCTGAAGTCGAGTAAGTGAGATACTAGTTTTACAATTGTTCCAAAGAAATGTGGTCAGGGAACGGTTAATGATCTTAAAAAAAGAGAGTGGGAGGGTAACTGGGAGCATTGAAAGGTAAAAATTAATGATCAGAAGCAACATCATTTTAATCGTAGCAAGTCTACCCCCCCATGACAAAAATAGTGGAGACCAACTGTCAGTAAGGTCGGATAGTTTTTTGAGTATATCTGCAAGATTGATTTAAATGGTTTCTTTAACCTCTTCAGTGCGGCGCGGATTACCGCGCTGTGCTGAAGGTTCGTGCGCGGTCGGGGCCGTGACTGAGCGGTTCCGTCATCCGCACAGCGCAACCGACGCGCATGACGGAACCGCTCCGTCACAAGCATCGAAAGGGTTAATGCTATTAGTGTAGAGGATACCTAAACATTTAAAATTGTAGGAGTTCCATTTGAAACCAGTATCATGAAACATATGATGAGAGCAATGTTTGTTCAATGACATAACCTCAGATTTGTCAAGATTGAGTTTATAACCGGAAACTAGAGAATACTCTTTTAAAAGAGAGAAAAATGTTGGTAAGGAGGTAGTGGAGTAGGAAAGATATAATAAAATGTTGTCCGCATAAGCGGTAAACTTAATTTCTGTGTGTTTAAATTGGAAACCTGTAGAGAGTGGAGAGCGACGTAATTTTTCAAAGAATGGTTCTAGAGCCAAAATAAATGAAAGAGGGGATAAGGGGCAACCTTGTCTGGTTCCTCTGTGGAGTGAAAAGTATTTGGATTGGCAACCGTTTACCCAGATAGAAGTGGAAGGTGTAGAATATAACAATTAGATGTATCTAAGAATAGTAGGGCTAAAACCATGCCAGTTCAAGGCACCAAAAATGAACTCCCAATTTACCCATTCGAAGGCTTTTTCAGCATCCAATGCGATGGCAGCAATCGATGAAGTGGCCTTGGAGGCCAAATGGATAATGTTGAGGAGAGTCCTTGAGTTATCTGTAATGGACCGTCCTTTAACAAATCCAGATTGGTATATATTGATTAGATCTGGCATAACCAGGTTGATACGTAGGGCTAATAATTGAGTAAAAGAACCCTATGAAGAACCAGAATTTAAAAAATGGTTTATGAGGGACATCAACTGAGGGACCAGAAATTGTTTGCAATGAAGAAAAAAAACGTACCGTAAAACCGTCCAGGGACCAGGTGTTTTGTCTTTAGGAAGTTGGATAATGGCATTTGTGATTTCTTGTTCTGATATGGGGTCGTCAAGGGATGTGAGAGCTGTGTGATTGTCAGAGGATTTAGTAATGGATTGAAAGAAGGACTCAATTTGGTCAGCAGAAGGGGTAGATTCAGGGGTATAAAGAGAGGAATAGTAGTCAGTAAAACATTCAAGATCTTTAGTGTCTGTAATATGTCTAATTCCATTACTATCAGTGATAGTAGCAATCTTGGATTCTTGTTTTTTAATTTTAAGATAATTGGCATGAGATTTGCCAGCTTTGTTGCGACCACCATACATTTTTGCAGATTGTTGCAAGCGTTATCCCAGGATAGTTTATTATATTGCATTTTAGCTTTAATGAGAGTGGACAATGTATTGGAACAATTTGTAGTGAAATATTCTTGTTCTAGGGTCTTGATTTGTTTTAGAAGTAAAGTTGTGGTTTTAAGTGCCTTCTTTTTTCTACGGGAGACAAAATCTATTATAAACCCTCTAGCCATGGCTTTAAAAGCGTCCCAGATAAGGTGGAAATGTGAAACAGAGGATAAGTTATTATCAAAAAATTCCTGCATGAACTGTGTGAATTGTTCAACAAAAGAAGTGTCTAACAGAAGAGCATTATTGAAACACCATCTGCATGAGGTAGGTGTGTGTGTGGGGTAATCCATGTCCAAGATAACAGGGGCATGATCAGAGATAAGGATAGAGCCAATCTCAATATTCGTCATACATTGAAGAGATGAATGGGTGAGAAAAATGTAATCGATTTGGGAATGAGATTTATGAACAGGGAAGTAAAAAGAGAATTCCAGAACATCTGGATGGGCAACTCTCCATGCGTCCCACAACCCTCTGGAAGTAATGACTTTATGAAAAGTCTTTTGCATTTTATTAGGGATAAATTTGGATTGGGATTTTCAATCTAGAAATGGATCCATCAGTTGATTGCAATCACCACCCAAAATCAAATCATCAGATGCATGAGAATAAAGAAGAATGGAGAAATCCTTTCAGAATGTTAAATCAATACCATTGGGACCATACACATTGCAAAAGGAAAGTTGAGTGTTATTAACTTTAACATTCAATAAAAGCCATCTACCATTAGTGTCTTTGACCTCATTTTGCAAACAAACCGTTAATGATTTATGGAATACACCATTTTTGTTATTAACAGATGGGGAGGAAAAGACTCCACTAACCCATAGTTTACGTAAAGAAAGTAAATCATGTTCCTTGAGGTGCGTTTCTTGGTGTAACGCTTCAGCAAGGTGAGACAGGACACGCTGTTTTTTAATTGGATTGCGGATACCTTTGACATTCCAAGACATGACATGTAAACCCTTAATTGAAAAAACTGATTCAAAATTAAGCACAAGAAAAGTTAGAAGGAAAATTATAGAGGAAAAGCAGAATGATAGTAGACAGTGCAAGCCCTGTATGGAAACAAATGTAAAAAAGAGGAGATGAGAGGTAGACCATAAAATAATGGAAAAAGAGAGTTGAGAAGGAAGTAAGAGAAATAAATAGTTAGACTGGTGGAACCAAATACGTATACCAAAGAAGGAATAATGAACCACTGCAGAACTAGAAGAAAAGTAATGCAAGAAAAAGACAGCAAGAAAGGAAAGGATAAAGGATACAGAAGTAGGGGAAGGAGAAAAGGGAAAGAGGAAGAAAGTACGAGGAGAACATAGTCTCCTCAGAGGGATAGCAAGAGGTAAGATGGCAAAAAGCCAGAGGACTTCAGCCATAGTGACTACAAAAAAGAAGGACATTGTAGTAGGCGGGGGGGGGGGGGCCAGGAGAATCAAAGGCAACCCGAAGAGGGACATCGAGGAGGGTAACTGTACGAACCACAAAAATCTACAATAAACTGTAATCGAAAATGTGAACGCACATAAAAGAAGGGAACTTACCGGACAGTGAGGGGGATAACACAAGAAAAGAAGCTTACAAAACAAAACAGTTGAACAGCGTGGATAAGAACAGCATCACCCAACAAGACACGAAGGGGAGACCCGTGGAAGAAGAGAGAGAGCACATAAGAAAACATTCAAGTTTTGCTCAATTCCATAGCTTCACCCCTGTGAGTATGAATACATTTTCTGAGATCAGCAGGATCTTCAAATGAATAAGTTCTGTCTTTGTAAGTAACTTTAAAGAAACAGGGGTGAATAAGTCCATAGCGGGCATTCATGGAGCGCAGAGTCGGTCTTAGGTCAAGAAACTCCTTGCGACGGTTAGCAGTAAGTTTGGAAACATCTTGTCCGAAAAAGATTTTTTGACCCGACCAGAGCATCTGTTTGTGTTGTTGAGCTGCATTGAGAATCAACATAAGATAAGAGTATAATAGAAAGTAAGCGATGATTCGTCGTGGTTTACTAGAGGAAGATGAATTCTGGGGGCTGAGTCTGTGAGCCCTTTGAATGTTGAGATCAGTGGATTTCGGCAAACCAACAATTTGTGGAATATGAGCCTTCAAGAACGAGATCATATCCGAACCTTTGGAACCCTCAGAAATACCATAGACGCAGAGGTTATTGCGCCTATTTCTGTTTTCTAAGTCCTCTATGGTTTTTTTCAGTTGCGCCACCTCACGGGAAAGAGTATCTACTTTAGCAACAACATCTTGCATATTTCTTATCTTTTGTTCAACATCCGAGAGCAGTGAGTCTAAGCCAGACCATTTCTCTTCAATCCTTTGAAGTGTAGCAGTGGTCTCCGTCAGAAAAGGCAGAATGTCATGTAGTTCATCCAAGATTTCTTCCAAAGTCAGCGGGAGAGGTGATTTCATTGGAGAAGACGGATCTTTCTTAATGCGTTTGTTGACATTACTGGAAGAGTCTTTACGACTATTAATGTTGGAACCAGATGCTCCTTGGGACTTGATAGGAAGCGAGGAAGCCATAATTGAGGATTGGAGCTCTACAAAAACTCAAAGAAGAAATCGTTCCCACAAGGTGCGTAAGTTCGTAGTTACAATGCACAGTGACCAAAAATTGTGCAGATATTTAGTGGGCTTCTAGAGTAATCTGGAATTGTTTCTGGACAATAATGGTTTCCGCTGATACCTCAATTTGTTTACAAGAGACAATGGTTCATACAGGGCCGCTCATTCCGGTAGAGAAAGAATTTTTGGAAAAGCAAATTAATCAGTAATCATGTGGCATGAGAAACTTTTTCAGAAGACATATAAATAGGACGGGACGCAAATATACATTGTAAAGCAATTCATTTATTTAACCAAATTGGGTTATAGATCCAGTGCTCACAATATAGTGAAAAAGAACGTGATGTGGTGAGAGAAGAATAATTTAAAAAACAGACATCACATTGACAACAAGAGCGAAAACTCCTTACAAAATTAGTTCAAGAAATTAAGGAGTTTAGTTGTAGAAGGGTCGACGGCGTTTTGATCTCAACAATTTGAAATCTTCATCAGGACAGAATTGTGAGCATGTGAAATTCAATGACCCTACAGTAGCATTTGAAGTCAAAACGTTGGGACCCAGTGGTTTAGGATGTTTGTTTGATGCTGATTTGAGTATGATGTCTTTATTGCAAAAGTAGAGTAAAGAGTAAAAAACAACAAAACCAAACCAAAGGTCTCTGTTTGAAGTCTTTTGCTTGTGTTCGTTTGGTGTACGGGTAGACTTGTCATTTCCTTTAAGTCCATCTTTCTGTTCTTTTGCAGGTTCTCCTTGGTAGTGCCTCCAACTCCCCTTGGAACAAAGAAGGATGCCCAGGTAAGTAATCGGTCTACCCCTTAAGGTCACACTTATCTTCCTTAGCTGTAGTCTTTTCCCTCTCTGAATGGTTCTCCCTTGTCCTGGGAACTGTGGCACCACCGTTAATAGGTAAAACAAACCCTCCACCTTTATTCATAAACAACATAAGAAAAGGGTCCTTTAATATCACCACACAACAAAAAATTAGTTTTTGTCTCTCTTGACTGACTACGTTTTACATATGATGGCATATAACTGTTGCCATTCCCTCTTGTGTAAACTTGCCCAATATTCATTTACTATCCCTCCATCATCACCCAAGTGCAAATATAATCAGAAGAGCAGTGTTATTGCTGTACCCCACCAGGGTCTAAAAAGAAAAAGAAGGAAAAAAGACACCAATCCAACGATAAACAGTTTCAGGTGGACTCAAATGGGTTGCGTTGGGCTTTACAGCGACTGTTGGTGCCATACACCACTCTTCGGTCCATTGATCCTCCTCCTCCTTGCCCCCGCATCTTCTTCACAGGCCGTACTGGGCATCGGGCATTTCCTCCATGGGAGGCTGAAAGTGTGCCGGTTGATTTTACTGGTGGGAGCGGGTTTTGTTACCGGGGGCCAGTTTTGCAGCAGTTCTGGCATATCGCCCCCAGTAACAAAAGCAGCAAGCAAGCATTTCCAGCCTCAGGGAGGCAGTGCTTCCCCAGGGGCTGGTCCAAGAAAATTGCTATAGCGGCTTTGTGTTCTCAGTTTGGCCCTGCTTCTTTGGTTTCCTTTCTGCTGTCGTCGGGGCTTACTCTCTCTTTCTGCTTCCTCACGTCCCCAGGGTCACCATTAGCCTGCTGCCTGCCGCATCCATGGGTTTACTCCTCTCCCAATGGCTCCAGACATCTCCTCGCTTCTCTTCTGCATTCGCATCCTTCTGACTCTCTCTCTGTCTCACATTCTCCTTCTCACAAGCTATTCTGTCTTTTGCTCTGCCTCCTTCCTGCCACGAGAAGTCCTTCTTTACTTTTCCTGATTTCCCCTGTTTCCATCATGTCTCCATCATGTCTCCTCCCTCTGTTTAACTCAAGTCCTTTTTCTCCTTTTAGGGTCAGTTCCTGGCCGAACCTTGGTGTCTCTAGACCTCTCCCTTCGAATTCAGGTAAGTCTTGTTCTGTGTTGTTCTCTCTCTCTCTTTAACAGCCCAGTAGTATAAGCAACGGTCAGCCATACCCATACCTCCTGTGTAGGTGAATTGGATACATTTGATGAATGCAACACCGGAAATTGAATTCACCCAGAGGAAGGAATTAACCCTGTCTGTCAGGTCTGCACATCAATTCTGAGGGAAATTTTGTAGGACGTACAGAAACTCCAGCAACACAAATTTTTTAATAGAGCCACTTTGCCAACAATCTTGAAGGGAGGTTGGACCACTGACCCATCTTCTTTCGAGTCTAAGCCAGAAGTGGGGTGAGATCAAAAGACTCAATGTAAGCCCTGACTTCAGTGCAATGTGCATTCCCAGGTGTTGAAAACTGAGCATGCAGACGGGAAGGCAAGGGTTGCCAATCAACCATCTTCCTGTCCCCCTTGATCAAGATTAGCAGTGACTTCAACCAATTAACCTCCATCATAGAGTTCTAACATTTGGATCATTCGAGGGCCTGTATCATGTGGTCAGCGCGTAAATAGAAATGTGCCCCAGGCATAGAGGGCGATCCAGTCCTCTGAATTAATTGTTCCTTCGAAATCCCCATACCTGGGCATTGCATCACATAAACACTGCCAGGGGGACTATCACCACTGTGAAGAGAAGCAGCAAAAGGGGACAGTCTTGCTTTGCCCCTCAGATAATCAGGAAAGGTTCTGGGAGGGTGCAATTCACTTTCACTTGTGTGTGGGGATGAGCCTATAACACTTTCACCAAAGACATAAAGCGGGACCCAAATCCCCTGAGAAGGAGTACTCTAAACAAGAAGGACCAGTCAAGGGAATCAATTGATTTTTGAAAAACTATGAGCATGAGGGCAGTGGGGTCCCTAGGCCTATGATGCAGCTACGATGTTATATGCCTTCTTCAAATGCAGGTTGTGTGCTGCAATGTGGAATGAAACTGCACTGGTCCGGGTGGACAAGTGAAGTGACCACGTGCAGAAGCCTGTCAGCTAGGACCTTGGTGTAAATCCTAAACTTGGTATTTATGAGCGAGTTAGAGTGACTTCTATTTTGTGAATAGCCACAAGAGTGGCCAAATCAAGTTCAGGATGAAACCAACCTTGCCTAAGGCTTTCTGAAATATATGTGATAAATAGAGAGAGAGGATCGAATTTGTAAATTGCAAGCAGAAGCCCACTCGGACATGGTGTCTTTCCTGGTTTCACATCACCAATAGCCACCTCAATCTTCTCTAGTGGGATGTGTTTGTCCATATTCCCTCTGACTAATGCACCCAGGGTCTTCAGCAGGAGCTCATCACTGAGCGGACTGGAACATTCGAAAACAGCCCACTCCTGTCAGGCATATGGAATTCTATAGCCAGAAGCTAAAGCAATGTTTTTTGCTGTACGATCTGGCTCTTATTTTGTCCCCTAGGTTAGGGATCACACTTGAGGGGACATTCTGGTTGTCAGTCAGTAGAGCAGTTTCAGCATTTTCTCTCTCCACTCATACATTTGTCTGTTTTAGGCATTCCAGCACTGTAGAGTTTCCTCTGGGGAGAGCACATGTAGGAAGGCCCTGACGGTCGTTAGTTGGCGTTGACTTCTCCCATCCTTCTTAGCAAGGTACTTACACAGGAGTGCAAGAATCCTAACCTCCAGAGTGGACACCTGTTCATTTTTCTCCTTTTCCTTTCTTCTCAAGAAGGCCTTTACCTTGCAGAATAATGTGGCTTTTACTGGGAAACATAGCATCACATTGATTCTAGCAAGCTGACGCTGAGTTCTTGTAATAGGTACTACGAGCTTTGCACATCAGCTAGGCACCACGTATTAATATGCAACATTGGGTGAAACTCGACCCTGTGGAGACCCAATTCTAATCATAATTGAGGGGTGAGCTGAGTTTCCCCAGAATATGATTTTCAACACAGGTCTGTAGCTGGATGGAATAAGTAATACATTCTAGACATGCTTTGTGTACCACCGGGATACGGGTATATTTGGCTGCCATATTTGCCTGGCATCACATAAGCCCAGATAGGCTGTTCAGTCAGGTAATGCAGGGGCCCTTGCTGCCCTTGCCCTGTTAGAAATGAATGCAGTATCCAACATCGCATTGAAATCTCCACCTATGATGGTTAGACCTTAGAGTTGTCCAAGGGAGGGTTTAGTTAGCTGCGGGGGATGTATGCACCACTGAGGATCTATTGCTTCCCTTCCAATTGGCATTCTACTACCACATATATCCTGACTGCATCAGCAGTGACCTAGGTGCTGGACTATGGTTTATGTCAGACATTCTGCAACCTAGAAACTTTATTGGGCCCTGCATGGAAAACCTTGATGAATCTAAGGACTGCATTTCTCTTTAAACAATCATTAAGGCTACTGACATCCAAAGAGCAATCATGTGGGCCATACTGATTGGGAGGACATGTATGTTTTGCTGGTGGGCCATAGAGCCAAGTGTAATGTTTTTGGCTTTAGTGCCCCCATGAAAAGGCTATGAAACGTCATGCATCTTGTGATGTGAGTGCATCGTGCGAAGAACAAGTTGAGTTAACCCTGGCACCAAGTAGTCTGTGGACAATATATCCCCTCAACTGCCCCCTACTCCATATTTCCACCTCAGCAGTGTCTCCCTAACATCCCTCATTTAACAAACTGAACTATTGAGTCTAGTGAGGGCGAAACCCTTACCTACACCCTAGCATGTGTGGATACTACACTGCTGGCGAAGATTAAACTGAATAAGATGGACAAGTGAGAAAAGGGAATGCAGCAGTGTGCATCGCCAAGTTCTGAAAGCACAGAGGAGTACCACTTGATTAGTTCAATTTGGTCCAGGGGTCCCTCCGAGGTTGGACTCCTGGATGTGGTGGGTCTTTTCTGCAGGGATACCTCCATCAGCTCCCTTTTCTGTCTCTGCGGAGTCTGGTGAGCCTTCTTTGTGGTTTGCCACTGTCACTCAGCGTTCCACCGCTGCTTATTCCTCCACGGAGGTATGCATTTCAGTTCTTTCTTCTCCACAACCCAGTCCCAGGTTGTTTCAGAGGAGTCTAAGAAAAAAGAGCACAAGTTGCGTAGCACTTTCCGTCTGGCTGGGAAAATAAGCATATATTTTAGTTTCAATGTCTGCAGATATTTTAAAGGATTTCATTTGTTGCTGGACCGGGTGGCTGTATTTGAGAAAAATGTGGATACAGGTGAATTGAAAAGAATGTTTTCCTATCGTACTTGCACCTGAGAATCGCATCCCTATGCATGTAGTTCAAGATTTTAGCCATGAGGCAGACAGGAAGCACGCGGCAGCGGGCGCTGTGTCAATACCCTAAGAGCACTTTCTAGGATGAAGCAAGGCTGCAATTTGTCTGTTGGTAGCCTGGTTTCAATGAACCTCTCCAGGGCGGGTTCCTCCATTCTTTCTGGGAAACCAATGAATCTCAAGTTGTTGTTTTAAACGCTGTTCGGGGCATCTTCACCTCATCTTGGAATTTATGGTGATGCAGGATACATCAGATTTTAGTTTTGTAACTTTTGTAACTACGTATTCAAGTTCAGCCTTCTGTTGTCTACTACATTCCACAGATCTTGCCATAGGAGGATGACATCTGTGCCCACCTCGACTAACCTTGTCTTGAGAGCTGCCAGAGTGCTTGCATTGCTTAAACTCTAATGTCAGTACCTGATGAGGAGTGTTGAATAGGAGTGGTCCTCTGACACATTTGGACATTTCTGAAGGCAGAGTGTTATATTTTTCAATTTTGGCTTGCGCTTTTGAGGAGGCGGGCGAATCCACCTCATGACTGTACTGTGGATAGAAGGTGACCAGTGGGCACCAAGCCCACAGCAAGCAACACATATAGCCAGGCAGACACCTCTAGTGTACTGGGTAGTAACAAGTTACAGCTCCAGGTGCCAATACTCTGAGAAGGAGGTGGTTTTTGCACAATCTGTGGCAAGTGTATTTCCACTTCTGCTTGACTCGGAACGGTCTCTTGGGCAGTTTATACTTGCTTTCGTGGCTGTGAGGGGATTCCTTCTGTTTCACAGGGGCCTCTTGAGTAACAGCTGTAGATCAAGTGTACAGGTGTTATAATTGGGCCCACCAATTGGTCAGATGGAGTGTCAGGATTTTCTGAGTGACTCTTTTGAGTGGCCACCTCCTCTTTGTTAGGCCATACTGTAGATAAGATGCACTTAGTACCACCACCTTCCGGGGATGTAATTAGTGTCACAATGGTACATAAAGGAGGCATTGTATTGTCCTGCTTGCACTGCCAGCCTCTGGCCCACCAGGGGCAGCACATGCAGACAGAAAGACAGCCCTTGTGTGTTGGGCAATATCAAGTTTTGTGCACCAGTACTGTGGGAAGGGGGTGTGTGCGATATGTGGATAGTTTATTTTTCTTCCCATGTGACCCTGAAGACCTTGAAATGAAATGAAATGAAATGAAATGAAATGAAAATGTGACTTGTAGAGCGCTACGGTTGCCCTGAGGCGTCCAGGCGCTAAAAACAGATGGAACCCTCTTGAGGTTACTTTATTAGGCATTAAACAGCAGGGTTTTTAGCTGTTTGCGAAAAGTGGTCAGATTGAGGTTGTTCCTCAACTGCAGGGGGAGAGAGTTCCAAAGTTTGGAAACATTATACGAGAAGGAGCGTCCTCCCGCTCTAGCTCTGCGAATTCTGGGGATCTCGGCCAGGGATGCTGTAGAAGAGCGGAGGGATTTATTAGGCCTGTAGGGAGAAATCAGGGGCCGATTGATGTCTGAGCCCATTTCCCAGAAAGTCTGGTGGGCAATGCAGAGCGATTTGAATTTTACTCTGTCCCTGACAGGTAACCAGTGTAGGGTCTTTAAGCTGGTTCTCACTGAGGTCCTCCAGGGGATGCCCAGCAGTGCTCTGGCCGCACAGTTCTGGGTGCGTTGGAGCTTTTGTAGGGTGTAATCCGGGGCTCCCAGGTATAGGGCGTTATTAAAGTCCAGACGGGATTGGATAAGGCCCTGTATAATTATCTGTTTAGCCTCGAAGCAGAGGAGGGGAAGGACTTTCTTGATCACTCTAAGGAGGCCAAAGCAGGTGGCTGAGATCTTAGTGGCCTGTGTGTTAAGGCTCAGAGACTTGTCAAGCCAGACCCCTAGGCTTTTGATGTTGTCTCTGGGGAGTGGGGCCACTCCCATGCTTGATGGCCAGATCGACTCTATGGAGACGGGGGAGGCTGTGCCCAGGATCATCAGCTCAGTTTTATCGTCATTCAACTTTAAGCATGAGCTCATCATCCACTTCTTGATGTCCTCCAGACAAGCCGCTAGGTCTGGTGGCGCCTGGAGGCCGCTCTTCTCTGCCAGGGAGACCACCAGCTGGGTGTCGTCCGCATAGGAGATGATCTTTACACCGTGCGGACGAACAACCTCAGCCAGTGGCCTCATATAAGCGTTGAAGAGCGTAGGGCTTAAGGAGGAGCCCTGGGGGACTCCGCATCCCAGGGGATGAGTGGATGAGCGTGATGTGCCATCGAAGACCTGAAAGGTTCTGTTGGACAAAAAAGAATTGAACCATGTCAGGGCATCTCCGGTCACTCCTAAGTCGGCAAGGCGGGTTAGCAAGATTTTGTGATGTACCGTATCGAATGCGGCACTTAGATCGAGGAGGATCACTGCCACTGATCCCCCTCGATCCAGAAGCCGTCTTGCCTCCTCAGTCACAGCCAGTAAAGCCGTCTCTGTCCCATGTTTGGTACGAAAACCTGTTTGGGAGGAGTCGAGGAGGTGGTTTTCCTCAAAAAACATTGTCAGAGTGGTATTGACATGTTTTTCCAGAATTTTCGATGCCCAGGGGAGTAATGAGATCGGACGATAATTACTGGGGTTGGCCGGGTCTAGGGAAGGTTTTTTCAGCAGGGCCCGCACCATAGCATGCTTCCATGTTGAAGGGACCGTCCTACTGGTTATGGAGGAGTTCATGAGCTCCAGGAGTAGCAGTGCTGGCAAGATTTAATGAGCCTGGGGGGGCAGGGTCGCACGGGGAGCCGGATTTTATTTGTTGTGCCAGTGTCTGTACGATTTCCAATGTTATCAGGGGAAAAGACTCCAGGCACTTGGTCGAATTTGAGGTCAGGTACGGGTTCTGGCCAGGGGAGTCAGAGGGAGGATTGGGGAAAGAGAGATAAATTTTGTTAATTTTTTGGAAGAAGAATTCCGTCAGATCATTGCATTTAGTCGGTGAGTTGTTGTTATCTATAACCGGAGGCGGGGGTTTGATCAGGGAGTTGACTATACGGTAGATTTCTTTAGATTTGGATTTTGCCGTGGTTATTTTAAGATTATAGAAGGCAGCTTGCGAAGATTTAATGGCCAATTTATAGTTCCTGATCATTTCCCTGTAGGTGGCTTTTTCTTCAGGATTGTATGAAGTGCGCCACTTTCTCTCCTGCTTTTTACAGAGACGTTTGTGGTTCCTGAGCTCTTCTGTGTACCAGGGAGCTGTTTTGCTATGTCTTTTAGATTTTGGTGCGTGTTCTGGGAGGACCTGGTCCAGAGAGGTGGTTATCCATTCTTCATATTTTTTGTTGTTAGCAGTTGGGTCTTGGGAGAGGGAGGGTCTCATGGTGCAAAGAGCTTGTGCCCAGTTGTCAATAGGGAGTTTGGACCAGTTACGAGTTTTCCTAATAGTAAATGAGGACAAGGGTGGTTTACTTGTGGTCCAATTGAAGGCTATTAAGAAGTGGTCTGACCAGGGAAGTCTGGTTATGTTTCCCACTTTAAGCTGGTCACAGTTGCTGAAAATAGGGTCCAGCAGATGTCCCTTTTCGTGTGTGGCAGATGGAACCCGTTGCTCGAGTTGATATGCGGCCAAGCTTGACTGGGTCTCTTGTGCCGAAAGGTAGTATAGGTTTGTTGTAAGTGTCTATGGATGGTGTCCTCTACTCCCAAAAACGTCATGTGGGTTTCGGCTGCAGATAAAGTATGCTGGCATTGTCACTGGGTCCATCAACTTGTTTTATGGAGTGTCAGCAGATAATGTGTAAGGCAAGCGGGAAAAGTGCTGCATTGAATCCGGACTGTAGGGAGAAGCGATGTGTCAAATTCCAAGACGGTTCTGGTCTGTAGGTGATGCATCGGAAACACTTGGCGAACACGTGCGATGCGTGGAAATCCAGATACGCTGGAGCTCAATGCACTGGCGGCAAACTGGCGCTGCATCGATTTCTTCAGCTACTGTCCCATGATGCGTTGATTCTTTCAGCCGCACTGCAAGGCCTGCATCAGAATCAGTGCGGGGATCTCGGACTTCGGAGAAATGGTTCACAGAACTTGGGGCCGCACGGCGTCAGTGCGTGTCAGTTTCTCCCGTATGGAAGTGCTGTGTCAGAAAAATAGGCGCTGGAAGGGTGATGTGTTGATTTTGATGGTTCCAAGCAGGTCTTTGCAGCAGGAACAAACCCCAAGGGCCCAGAACTGGATTTGCACCACAAGGCAGGTCAGAAATCCCAGCAATGTAGTTCAGGGGGGCTGCATGGGAAGTCTTTGATGGCCCTGAGACTTCCAACAGGAGGTAAGCACACACAAGCCCTTGGAGAAACTTGGAAAAGCAAGATACAAAGCATAGTCCAGTCCTTTCTCTGCCCACAGACAGAAGCAGCAACTGCAGGCCAACCTAGCAAAGCAACACACAGCAAAGGGACAGTGCTCCTCCTGATAGCTCTTTAGCCCTTCTTCTTGCAGAGTCCTCAGTTCCAGAAGTGTTCTAAAAGTCTAGGTTTAAGGTCCAATTTTGGCCTTTGAAGTATGCATTCTTCATAGAATTGTCTTTGTAGTACACAAGTTATTGTCCTGCCTGTTCCTGGCTACTGACACACTCCTGGGAGACAGCATTGTGAAAAGGCCAGGCACAGCCCTATTTAGGTGCAGGGGACAGATCCTCCCACCACTCTAGATCTGGAAGGCCCATCAGCCTGGTGATGTACCATCAGGATATGCAGGGCACACCTCAGCACCCTTTGTGTGACTGTCTAGAGTGAGTGCACAAACAGGACCCTATCAGTCTAAACCAGATGTTGATTCCACAGGCAGGCAGAGGCACAGGATGGTTAGACAAGAAAATGCCCAATTTCTAAAAGAGGCATTTAAAAAAACACAAATTACCTATTCCAAGATGTGTTTTTAAATCCTGAGCTCATAGAGCCAAAATTCCAAACCTGTAGCTGTTCCAAATTGAAAGATACACTTGTAAAATGTTGCAACGGAGCTCCAATGATAACCTATGGGAGAGCTAGTCCTTGCAATAGAGAAAAACTAAATTGGCAGATTTCACTATCAGGACAGGGAAAACACACCAGTACATATCCTACCTTTCACATACACTGCACCCTGCCCATGAGGGTACCTTGGGCCTACCTTAGGGGTGCCTTACATGTAGTAAAAGGGGACGTTAGGGCCTGGAAAGTGGGTGCGCTTGCCATGTCAGCATGACAGTTTAAAACTGCACTCACGGACCCTGCAAGGGCAGGCCTGAGACAAGTTTTCAGGGCATCTCATGTGGGTGGCACCATCAGTGCTGCAGGCCCACTAGTAACATTTTATTTATAGGCCCTGGGCAGACACAGGGCACTTCACTGGGGACTTACCAGTAATTCAAATATGCCAATCGTGGAAACCTAATCCGAATGACAATTTACACAGGGAGCACTTGCACTTTAGCACTGACCAGTAATGGTAAAGTGCCCAGAGTACATAAACCAGCAAAAACAAAGTCCAGCACACAGTCAAAAATACAGGAGGTAGAGGCAAAAAGACTGGGGAAACCACACCAAGGACGCCAGGTCTAACGTGTGTCCCCTCCAGCTGAAAGTAGGCAGAACTACCCAACTCCTGAGAGTTCTCATCACTAATACAGAAGAATCTAGACAGACCATCAGCAGTGGCGTGTTCTGTACCAGGGCAGTGTTCCACCATAAAGTCCATCCCCTGTAGGGACATTGACCACCTCAATAGTTTTGGGTTCTCACGCCTCATCTGCATCAACCATCTGAGGTGTCTGTGGTCTGTTTGAACCCTGGAAGTGAGTCCCAAACAAGTAGGGTCTTAGCTTCTTCAGTGCCCAGACCACAGCAAAAACGTCTCGCTCAATTGCGCTCCACCTCTGTTCCTGGGGAAGTGACCTACTGCTAGGTTGGTCTAGGCCCTCATTGTTCAGCTGTGTGAGTACTACCCTTACACCAGGCTCTGAAGCATCTGTCTGCACAACTAATTATTGGGAGAAGTCAGGTGCCTCAAGCATGGGCGCTGTCCACATAGCAGCCTTCAGGGCAACAAAAGCAGTCTGACACACATCAGTCCAGATCAATTTCCTTGGCTGCTTCCCAGAAGTCAGCTCAGTCAAGGGGGCACACATGGTGCCATAGCACTTGACAAATCTCCTGTAATCCCTGGTGAGACCTAAGAAGGCTCTCAACTCTGTCTGGGTCTTGGGGGCTCCCCAGCCAGAATGGGGTGTATCTTAGGTTTTAGGGGTGCCACCTAGCCGCTTCCCTAAGTATACCACAGACCCCTGCTCTATCTGTCACTTACTGGCCTTGATAGGGAGGCCTTCCTTCTGCGGAGCCTTCAAAACTTCCCAGAGGTGATGCAAGTGATCCTCCCAACTGGAACTGAAGACTGTGAAGTCATACAGGCAGGTGGCGATGAAGTCCTCCAGCCCAGACAACATCTGGTTAACCAACCTCTGAAAGGTGGTAGGGGCGTTCTTTAACCCAAAGAGCATAACCCGAAACTTGTAGTGCCCCTCTGGCTTTGAGAATGCAGACCTCGCTTTGGCCTCATTGGTCAAGACAATCTGCCAATACACAGACATTAATTGAAACGTACTGAGGAATTTAGAAGTTCCTAGCCAATCTAAGAGCACATCAGCTCTGAGGATGGGATGCGCGTCAGTCCTGTTGATGGCATTGAGCACTCGGCAGTCCACAGAGAACCGCAGTTCAGGTGTGCAGCCTTTAGGACCAAGCCCACTGGGCAGGCCCAAGGACTGTTGGAGGGCTCTATTACCCCTAATGCCAACATCTTGGAACCTCCTTGATGCTGGCTATGATCCTGTCAGTCAACCTGTAAATGTTATGGTTCACAGGTGAACTATATCCAGTATCCACATCATGGTAACACCAATGGAAGACTCCTGGGGTCAGGGAAAACAGAGTTGCAAACTGCCCCAGCAACTGGTGACAGTCACTCTGCTGCTCTAGGGTCAGTGCAGGAGAGAGGTTCACACCCTCCACTGACCCATCTTGCTCCTTGGCAGACAAAAGGTCAGGAAGAGGCTCACTCTCCTCTACCAGCCCATCATCTGTTGCAAGAGCTTATTCACTTCAGACCTCTCAATTAGAGGTTTGAGGAGGTTCACATGTTGGACCCTTAAAGGGTTCCTCAGAGTCTGCAAGTTCACCAGATAGGGGACATCACTTTTGCACTCCACCACCTCAAAAGCCCCTGACCACTTGTCCTGCTCACACTTTCTGGCTAGGGTGAAACTCAACCAGCGTGGCATTGTGGTCATACCAGCGTTTCATATCTTCCTGGCTTGTTTCCAGGTTCTCCCGAGTGACCTTCCTGAAATGGGCAGTCGGGTTTCAGAAGGCCAGCATGTATCTAAATACATCTTGGGGGGCTTACTGGGAGCTTTCTGCAAGCCTGCTTTCACCAGAATAAGAGGTCCTCTCACAGGGTGACCATACAGCTGCTCAAAGGGGCTGAGCCCCAGGGCATTCTGTGGTACCTCCCTGTAAGCAAAGAGAAGGCATGATAAGAGAACATCACACTTATGCCTTTTGGAGTCTGACAGACCCCATTCATGACTTTCAGGGTTCAGTTAAATCTCTCAACCAACCCATTACCTTGGGGGTGATAATGAGTAGTGAACTTGTGGATTACACCCCCCTTCTCCCACAGATCCTTCATATACTGGAATATGAAGTTGGTACCCCGGTCAGATACCACCTCCTTGGGTAAACTCACACGGAAAAAGATCACCATCAATGCCCGGCCCACCACAAGTGTCGTTATTGTTCTCAGAGGTATAGCCTCTGGATAATGAGTGGCATGGTCCACCAAGTCCAGGATAAACCTTTTGCCCATTGCTGCCTTGGAGTCCAGAGGCCACACAATGTCAATTCCTACCTGCTTAAAAGGGGTGCTCACAACAGGAAAAGGTTGGAGAGGAGCCGTACATCTCTTCCCACTCTTACCACTTGCCTGGCAAGTTTGGCAAGACCTACAATGGGTATCAGAGTGTGTTTGTATTTGGAGCCAAAATAAGTGGGCAACAAGCCTTGCAAAGGTCTTGTCCTGCTGCAAATGTCCTGCTAAAGGCACATCATGAGCCAGACCCAGTAGGAAGGCTCTGAAGCGCTGTGTACCACCAGCAGATGGGCTGCCATAGGCTCAGCAACCCTAGGCTCACTAAACAGGAGACCATTCTCCCTGTGGATCCAATGCCATTCAAACTGATCACCAGCTGCCTGGTTTTCAGCCTGCTTCTGTAAACCCATAAGAGAAGGACATTCCTGCTGCTCCTTGTAGAATTCCTCCGTGGTGGGACCCCCTTCTTACTGCCAATGGGTCAGCTCAGGCAAGTCCCCGACTTCAGCCACTTACTCCCCTGTAGGTTCTGGGGCGTCCTCTTCAGGGGCAACCTCCTACTAGATGTGAGAACTTCCTGGGGTGGTTTCTCATGCGTCCCTGCCCCTCCTCTTTCTGGCAGGCACCGGAGCCACTCTTTCAGGCTCTAGGTTCTCTTGATCACCCTTACCGGCTGCCATTGACCAAGTGGTCACACACGCCCACTCAGGCAGATGCACCAAGTGGTCACCTCATGCCCAAGGGTTATCCTCTAGGTCATTCCCTAACAAACAGTCAACAGGCATGGTTGGACTCACAGCCACCCTCAAAGGACCGGAGCTCCCCCCATTCAAATGTAATCTGCACCACCTTGTACTGGTGCTCAGAGTTGTCCACAGCAACTTCCTGGTGAAACACTTTGGGGATCACCTGCTCTTCAGACACCAGGTGTCACCCTATCATAGTCACACATGCTCTTGTGTCACTCAGAGCCTTCACCCTCTGTCCATTGATGGTCACCCACTGCCAGTACTTCTTCGTGTTCTCAGGCAGTAGGGTAGTCTGGACCATCTCACTGTCTCCTAGTGAGACAAGGGTCATCTCAGCTGGCTCCCACCTTTCACCTAGAACCAACTCCTCCCCAAGCGCTACACTGGGCCAACTTATGTGAGGGGGCTGGTGTCCACTTGGACCACTTGGGATTCCCCCTCATCTGACCCTTCTGAACACACGCATAACACTTTTGGGGACCCACCTCTGCTGCTTCCCTGTAAAGATCCATGACTTTTTGTCACGGGGATGCAAACTTTTTCCCTGGGAACTAGATTGTGGCCCATTAGAGAACTCCCTCTGTTTACTCTTGTCCCCCCACTCTTCTGCTAGGGACCATGCGCACCCTTGGTAGAGTCTCCTACATACCATTTGTGGACGTTCAGCGGTCCGCCTCCTGAGCAAGCTTCCTAGGGTCAGTCAGCTTGCTATCAATCAGATGTTGGTGCATCTCTGGCAAAAAAGACTATACAAGTGCCCCCAAGCAATCAAATTGTACAACCCCTCATAGTCAGGTACCTGGCTGCCCTTTATCCAACCATCCACTGCTCTGCAAAAATGGTTAACACATTCCAACCAAGTATGAGAATCAACTTTCTTAAAAGATCTAAGCTTTTCCTTATACTGCTCTGGGATGAGATCATAACGGGTAATCAAGGCGTCCTTCATGTAGGTGTATGTGAGAACTGTAGTTGCCTCTAAGGCTGTCAAGGTGTCCCTCCACTCTACCTCAAAGTGTTTACACAGATGGGCATTCGGACCTTATTCATAAGCCAAAAACCAAGCAAGTATGTCATCCCCTTTCTTGTAATTTTGTACCAGATCCTTTGGAATGTGCACCTTCTACCCAGACTGCACTGGCTGCACTCTGCCACCATTTGAACTGGACTCTGCCTGCTTGGCCTTGATGTCCAGCTTCCTCATACTCAACTCGTGGGCCAAAAGCAATTTCCTCTCTTCAAGAGCAAGGGACTGCTCCCTCTCAAACTTTTGACTCTCCAACCTGAGCTTCCCAAACTCTTTCTGATGTTCTCTGATCAGTCGCCTGTCCTTCAGCTCCTCTGGAGACAGATTCCTGGATGGCATACTGATGCCACCCCTGGAAGATGCTCCAACATGTGGATACCGAGCTCCAAAATCCCCTTTTTTGGCTCTGTGCATCTAGATCCACATTCTCATTCTCAGCCTCCCTCGCTTCTCAGGCTGCACACCAGGCCCACTGCGCCTTTTGCTCCTTCTCCTTCCTAGCGGAGCTTATAATGGGACATCCAAAATCCTTGCAAAACAGTTTGAGCTGATCCACTTTGTAAGACTGCAACTTCTCAATCTCAAGCACCAATTCTGCAACCTCACTTGCTGGTTTACCATGCTGAAACATGATTTGTGGATACTTCAAGGGATATTACAAAAACAGGAAAAATAAATAAACAGTATGTGGTCGCGTAATTGTCTGCACTCAGTAGTAGTGTACACTAATCACTGTATGTCAAAGTGCAAACACAAGTCCTTTCCTAAACGCCAACCATCAAGATAGAAATGGGGGTCTCTGGTTGGCAGTGGTATACACCCTGTCAAAGTAGGGACCCTTCCTTCTAGTCAGAGTAAGGGAGTTTATTACCCAAGATAACCCCTGCTTACCTCATTGGTAGCTTGGAACGAGCAATCAGACCTATCTCAGAGGCAATGTGTAAAATATTTGTACATAACACACACAGAAACCCAGTGACGATACTACAGTTGGAGACGACACCAGCTATCTTTATCTAAATCAAACAAGATCAAAATGCCAAAATCTAACATACAGAATTCAGAATATGACTTTTTAAAGATTTGAAGCAATTTTGTCCATAGAACTGCATGATACAGTGATTTCACACAAAGTACCTCAGATGTGCCAAAATCCACAGGGCAAAACAACCGCAGAGGAGGGAGGTGTCGGAAAACACATTGATGCATCAGTTCCTGAGTCCACGGGGAGGCGATGCGTCAGTTCTTCTGCATGCAGGAGAACTGTTGCATCGAATCTGGACTGTAGGGGGAAGCGATGCCTTGAAATCCAAGACGGTCCTGGCCTGCGGGTCATGCGTTAGAAAAACTTGGCGCACATGGAATCTGGATGTGCTGGAGGTCAATGTGGCGGCGGCAAACAGGTTGATATCTTCAGCCATGGTCCCACAAAGCGTCGACTCTTTCAGCCACACAGTAGGGACTGCTTCGTAGTCAGTGCTGGTGTCTCGCACTTCGGAGACACAGTGCGCTGAACTCGGACAGGGGCAGTTTCTTTGGCCTCTGACAGGTGCTGCGTCAAAGTCTTCATCAACGTATAACAGGTGTTCTCATGAAACTCATTTTTAAAACAATCAGTGTATTGTCAAGGAAAATTTCTGTGTAGAATTGAATCAAACTCTAAAAAAAGTTTAATTGTAAAACATAACACATCTGTCGTAATCGAATTAAAGAATAACTTCTATAGCCTGATTATTGCTGTCATAATACTCAATTCAGCCGAACTGAGTTATTTATTTTTTGTTTAAGTATAAAAATTCAAAAAGGTATATACCTATATATCTCTTGGGTCGTAGTGTTTCAGTGATTAGTGTTAAGAAGTAGGTAGTAAAGCGCCCTGTTAGACTTGGATTCTTTTGGCGTGTTTCCCCTGAGTTTTTGCTTTCTGACCTACCTGTTTTTACTCTGTTTTTGCTGGCGTAGCGTTTCTGCGCACTTTCCGCACTGCTGATCAGTGGTAAAGTGCAAGTACTCCTGTGGTAAATTGTGTTATGGATTGGTGTTTTCATGATTAGATATTTCATTTACTTGTTAGTCCTTGGTAAAGTGCACTGAGTGTTCCAGGGCCTGTGAATCAAATGCTGCTCGTGGGCCTGCAGCACCGATTGTGCCACCCACTTGGGTAGCCCTGAAAAGGCATGTCAGACCTGCCAATGCAGAGTCTGTGCGCAGTTTGTAACTGCCATGTCGACTTGGTCAGTGCACATACTTGCCAGTCCCTAACCTTCCCTTTTCATACATGTCAGCCACCCCTAAGGTAGGCCCAAGGTACCCCTGTGGGCAGGGTGCAGTGTATGTGAAAGGTAGGACATGCCCTGGTGTATGTGGCATGTCCTGATAGTGAATTACTGCCAATTTCATTTTTCACTATTGCAAGGCTACCTGTTCCCCATAGGACAGAATCGGAAGTTTGTTTATAACATCTTCTAAACATAACTGGCCCTGGGAACTAGGTAGGAAAATAAAGTTTAGCATGCCTGAACTCAGAATCTAAAGAGGCATCTTTTAGTGAAGGTGATTTTTACATTCTGTGTTTGAGAATACCACTTTTAGAAAGTAGGTATTTTCTTGCTCAGTCATCCTGTGTGCCTCTGTTGGAATGTGGATTGCCTGTCTGGGTTTGGGATGACAGAAGGCTAGGGAGCAGGAGTGGCTCCAGATAGTCTAGGTGGGTCAGGAAAGGGCTGAATAGACCTGGGCTGCAATTGGGGAAGGGGGAGGAGATTTCCTCGCACCTCAAAGGGTCTGGTCTGCCTCTGACAATGCCGTCTCTACCTCCTGCCAGGAAGTCAGACCAGAGAAGGCAGAACTGGTTCTGACTGGGTGCAGACACCCTCTGCCTAAGTGATCAAAGGATTTTGGGATATAAATAGACTCCTGAACTTTAGAATAGCGGTGGGAGGAATTTGCGAAGTCGCGCTACGCAAAGCTCCGCGAATCGGGAAAAAATCTCCACGAGCACGCAGAGTTCCGCGAGCACGCAGAGTTCCGCAAACACGCGGAACTGCTTGTTCTGCCCGTTCGCAATGTTTTTTTCCTGTTTGCGAACGCTATTTGCGTGCTCGTGGGGAAATATCTTGTGAACACCCATTTTGAAAGCACAAACCAGCAAAAACTTCCGCTAAGCCGCGGATCGCGGAATTAACCAAATTCCGCAAATTCCGTGAGCGGAACGGAATTTACCACCCAGGCCTACTTTAGAACTATTTTGGATCAAGAAGACTGCCAAGAAGAAGAGCTGGAGAAGCTGTGAGGAGGGACTACCACTTTGCGGTGTGCTTTGCTATGTTGGCCTGCAGTGGCTGCTTCTGCCATGGGCAGTGAAAGGACTGGACTGAACTTTCTGCAATCTACTTTTGTGAGTTTCTCCAAGGGCTTGAATTAGAGCTTGCCCCCCTGTTCAAGAAGTCACAGGAACAGCAAAGACTTCACGCTCTTCTACCCTCAGCACTAGGGACTGTGTGTTTTGTGCTGCAACAGAAGAAAAGCAACCCGAAGACGTCTACGACGCCGCTGCTGACTCCGTGTCCTGAAGGCACCGCAGAGGGCACCGCCGCAATGCTACACCGTGACCCTGGTCTCACCGACAACGCCTGCTGACGCCGCCACCGAGCCATTGCTCGCACCGCGACCTGTGGGCACCGCACTCCACACCGCCTCGCTTCCCGACGACACCTTGGTATCCTCAACGACACCGATCCATGCCAAATTTGACGCCGCTGCTTGCACCGTGGTTCGAGAGCACCGCTCATAAAGTTACAAAACGCGCCGCCCTCATCCCACACCGCAGCCTTGGCCTACCAACGCTGGCACCATCAACTCCAGTTCATCAGCCGACGACAGCGCTTCAGCAATGACGACGCCGCTACCTGCACCGTGACCTGCCAGGACCGCGACGAGCACCGCCTTCATCTCGCACGACCATGCCATCTGATGCCGCCACCGAGCCGCTGCTCGCACTGCGACCTGAGGGCACCGCTGCAGTTCGCACCGCAGCACACCTTGTCTGCCGACGCCAGTGCCCCTGACTCCAACAGAGAGGAGATCAATCTGCAACGCGTGTGACTTTGAGGGCCCCAACGATTCCTGCATCGACCTCCATAACCGACGCCTGCGGACGGGGTGTTTTCGGAAGCTCAACAAGAGGTCGCTGACGCCCTGCATTTCTAAAAAGGTACTGTTTGTGGGTCTTTCCGACACCGTAGTTGGCCCGCGACGCCGCAGTGAGCCAGAACTGTTTGAATTTGTTTGCTCACAATGCCGTGATAGCCCCGGACAGAGCTATTGACATCAAGGAACTGTTGTTCAAGCGTATTTTGATAACTGTAGATTTGTAAGTACTGTATTGTGGATTTTTATCGTTTTTGGTCTTGTGTTAACTATATAGAAATATTGGATATTTTTCTAAACTAGTCTGGTGTCTGTTTGTAGTGCTTACACTGTATTACTGCTGGTTATGTGTGAACGCTTTACACACTGCCGCTAAGAGAAGCCTAACTGCTTGTGCCAAGCTACCAAGGGGGTGAGCAGGGGTTATTTTAGGAGTGTAACTCCCTTATCCTGACTAGGAAGAAGGGTCCCTATTTTGACAAAAGTGCAAGCCCTTGCCAACTAGAGTTCCCCATTTCTAACAGGCCCCAAGTAAAGTACCCATAAAGAAGCATGTAAAGAGAAGTGGCAATAACGTGACTTATAAAAAATAAAGAATAACAGGGGTTACTGGTACAAACAAGGATGTCTGGAAGCTCATTTAATAGTAAAAAAGGAGCGACCAGATTGTTCTCTGATGCTACCGGACAGAGTTGGTGTCGATGACGTTTCAAACCTGCTTGTAATGTGAGGGTCTCATCAGGACTGAAATGACCTAGGGACCAAGGATTTCTTTATATTTCTTTATATATCCTGGAGAGGTATTGTTTCTACAGGATGACCAGACTTAAATGGAACATCTTGGTATCCTTGAAGCTCCTTTTGTACTGTTAAATGAGCATTCAGACGTTAAGGGACACTTCCTGCAAATAAACAATCATTCCCCTCAAAGCAGGCACCGTTTCACTATGGTGCAAGTGTGCCTGCATCTAAATTAGCGCCCAGCTCAGGGAGAAATGCAGGGCTGCACCGTATTCTTGTTCATATGGTGCAGAACTGCGTTTCAGAAGTGGCTGAGCATGACGTTAAGCCAAGGAGGTTAATGCCACGCTTGGTCACTTCTTTTGTAAATATTCCCCTTTGTTCCTTACCACCTTGTACTACAGAGCAATTCATAGTTTTAAAACTAGGTTTCCAGGTTATAAACATACATAGTTCCAGATAAATCCCAAATACTACAGAAAGGTTTTTCTTGTTTGCTTGTACCCCTACATGTTTGTTCTTTCTGAGGAAGGTTGGACTGAACTCAAGAACGGGTTTCGTGACTCACAGGCTTGTCAGACGTTAGCGTGAGGCGTGGGGCCAAAACATAATGTGGGGCCCTCCAGTTTCTTCCAGTTTGGATGTGCTATAAGTTGCTCAAAGTAGCATCTGATTCTAAGTATTAAACAAGCACTGACAAAGCCAATAGCTCTGGCGTTTAGTAAAATCAAAATACCTTGAAATGCCAGAGCTGATAATGTACTTTAGGGAATAAGAAAATATGGCTTGCCGCCATCTAATGCAAGTTGTCTCATTATTAATGAGGGCAGCAGGCTTGCTTGCAATTAAAGTCTATTAATAAACATTACTGTAGGAGAGTGCAGTCCTAGACAGCACGGGGGTGGAGCATAACGCCCCTCTTGCCCGCTGTCCATGAGGATGTATTCAGCTCGCATGGAACGTCCATATGTCAGTGAATTGTTCTTCTTTAGTACTAAAGAGTAGAGAGTCCAGACATCTAATAAAAAGCATTCAAAAACTTTGAGATATTATTTTCATACAATAGGCATCTCTAAATCATCATACAAAGCACACCTGCCCAAAGAAAATGGACGGCTTCGTATAAAGTGAGCGCGAATATACCTGAAACACAGGAAGAGAAAACTCTTCTTATATATTGTAACAGTTGTGTTTGTAGAGTGCACTTTTGTCTCAGTGGGGCCGGTTTGGAGTATTGGCAGACAAGTAGCCCAGCTCGATGGTATTCATCTTATTGACCTCAGAAGGATGAGAGGCTGAGTGGACACATCAGGAATTGTGTTACACTGCTTCAGTTCCGCAAACTCTTGAAAACCTGGCTGTTCTCTCATTAACCTCTTTTTCTTTTCTTCCCTCACATCTGTTCAATTAACTGGTTTACCCCCTCACATTTCCTTAGTCAATATTGGTTTTTAGCGCCAAGACGCCTACGGGTATATGCAGCGCTTTACAAATATTAAAAATAAATAAATAAATAAATTAACCCTCTATCTCAGAACACAGATGCCTGACATGGATGTACTAGTCCACTAAGCCACCAGACCATACAATTAAACAGACAGTCGATGGCATCGCCGTATGAAAAGTGCTGCAAACATCAATATGTTTGAAGGAGAGGTGAAATTGTAATCGAAAATTACATCTTGATCTACTGTAAAAAAACTTCCAGAACATAATCCAAGACCTGCCTGAACAAGAGCGAAAATGAGTCTTTCTTGCACGTTTTTCTCAGAAACACAGCTCGGTTAATCGCTCTGCCCCAGACACACAGATTGTCCCGCTGTTGGCTCACACGCACGCTTTGTCATATACCTGCTCTTTTATGTTTCATGTGCAATAAATGAAAGCGCATCATTTGCCATTAATTCCCTTTTAGAGATATACGACTTGCGGCGCTGTTATACATCTGACCGAGGGTCGTGGAAAAACAGATTGGTTCGGTCTTTATAAGACCTCTAGATGAACAGGGTTTCAGATATCTAGTGAGCCGCTTATCTAGGGTATATTACATATGTTATTCTCTCTTTATAGTCGCAGGCACGTATCTAATTGAATGATACAATTTGTGATAAGAAATTGGTAGTCTATTTTAAACAGATGCGAAACTCACCCATGATATACCTGACTAACTACAGAGGTGCAAACTTGAGGGAGCTAAATGAGATTTCCCCTAATCCGGTTTCATCACCCTACAGGCTACGAAGAATAAGCAGCAGGGGTGGGCTAATCAAGGAGTCAACAAATCAGATTTACTGACACATAACACTTGATATATCTCTGCCACTCTCTGATTTGGTCACTGCACGGCATCAGGGTGGTTCGCACAGGCTTTCAACTTGTGAAGGGGAGTGACTTGGCCCGGTCAGAGATAGAATTGGTTTACTGATGAACACAAGGTAGCTGCCTGTACCTGGCTCTTTACACGAGGCACCCCCATACAAGCGCCCTACAAACCTGCATAACATAACAAGCTGCCAGCTGAATACAAAGAGAGGTACAGACCCCATGGGGGTCAGTTGCTCTCATCCCAGGCCATGGATTCATCGGAAATTGATCCAGTACCTCCGAGTGGATCTCTGCTAACTACAAAACACGAGGAAAAAGCAGGAGGGGTTTCTTATCCTATGGAAGGGGGGTGCCGTGAAATTCCTGCCTGTGAGCTCACATGGATAGGTTACTTCCAACAAGGTTTTTTTTTCTCTGCACAGTGTTCAGGGCCTTCATGCTTCTTCCCTATGTAGTCTGCCTAAACAGCCCTCATGTCACAGAATTCATAATTTTTGCATTTTCTGCCACAGCCTTCTGGCAGTAGTTATGGCACAGTATTTGGGGATTATTTTTAGGTATGGCACAGTACTGACATTATTCGTTATGGTAAGAAACATTCTGTTGCATCGTTTTCTAGAAACTCTATTTCACTTCTTACATTATTATTTATATTGTTGTTTATTTATTTGATTTATTTGGGAGTTCTATAATGTGCTTCTTTTAACCTTTCAGTTACTTCACAGAGAATTGTGCAATCAATCAAACAGCATTTGTAAAGCCCACGGTCACCCCTCGGGGTATCTGGGGGCTGTGTCTCCGTCGAAGAGCCTGGTCTTGAGTCTCTTTCTGAAGTTTACCAGCGAGGGGGCTGTATGGAGCTGGAGGGGAAGGTCATTCCAGGTCTTGGCAGTGATATAGGAGAAGGAGCGGCCACTGCAGCGGCCGCGACGGATGAGGGTGTGTGTGCAAAGGTGAGTGAAGAGAAGCGCAGGTGTCGAGAGGGTTGTTAGAAGTTGAGTCGATGGTTGATGTAGGCAAGTCCTAGGTCATGGAGGGCTTTGTAGACGTGCATGAGGATCTGGAACTGGCATCTCTTCTGGACCAGGAGTCAGTGAAGGTCTCTCAGGTGTGCGGTGATGTGGGTTCGTTTGGGGAAGTCCAGGATGAGGCTGGCTGGCTGCTATGTTCTGTGTGGTCCGGAGTCTTCTGAGGAGCTGGGTGGAGATGCCGGCTTAGAGGGCATTGATGTAGTTGAGGCGGCTGGTGAGAGGGCCAGAGTGATGGTCCTTCGGGTGTTGGTGGGATTCATCTGAAGTATCTGCGGAGCATGCAAAGTGTGTGGAAGCAGGAAGAGGTGACTTTGTTGACTCGTTATTTCATGGATCAGTTGGCTGTCAAGGATGATGCCAAGGTTGCATGGATGGCTGGTCAGTGTAGGTGTGAGTTCTTCAGGCCACCAGCTGTGGTCCCATGAGGGTGTGTTCTTCCCGAAGACCAGTACAGTTTTGTCGGAGTTGAGTTGTAGGCAGCTGACTCTCATTCATTTGGCTACTTTGGTCATGGAGTCGTGAAAGTTGGTTTTGACGTTGACAAGGTCCTCAGTGAGCAAGAGGATCAGTTGAGTGTCATCTGCGTTAGAGATTATGTGGAGTCCGTGGGATCTGATGACGTCTGCAAGGGGGGTCATGTGGATATTGAACAGAATGGGGCTGAAGGATGATCCTTGTGGTACGCCGCATATGATGTCTTTGGGTGCGGAGGCAAAGGGAGGCAGTCGGATGCTGTGTGTGCATCCTACAAGGAAGGATAGGAATATTATCTGATCTAATGGTAAAATATTGTGGGGAGGGAGAACATGTCCATTACATAGGAAGGAGCCAAAGCTCTGTGATTTCTGATGTTGGAGCCCAGGCACTCATTTAAAAAGTGAAGAGCTTAGTTTTCAGCAGGGTCCTGAAACGAGTGTGATTGGGTTTCAATCTCTGGAAAGCAATGAAGCGATTCCACAGTCTTGGTCCTTGAACTCCCAGTGATCTGCCTTTGTGCTTCATCCATTTGAATATTTCTTTCTGTATCATGTTTGCAGCTCAGAGGCAAAGGTTTCTGGCAGGAAAATAATGTGTGGCTAAGTTTTGCAACACTTTCATGCCTTTTTCCAAGCAGGATTTGTGGATGGTGTATGTCAGGATTGCCAAATTCCATCCATCACCATATTTAATTAATTTATTTAACAACTTATAGAGCGCACTGTCACCTAAAAGGTATCCTGGCGCTGAGGCAACGAACCAGAAAAAAACACAACTGCACTAGAAGAGACAGCAATGGAGATTAGTGGGGAAAGAGTAAGGCTTTCTGTGCCTTCCTGAATTGTAGATCAGCTGAGGGCCTGAAAGAGGCAGGAAGCTGATTCCAGAGCAGGACAGCTCTCACTATGAAGGCACTCCCCCGTCTTGTCTTCTTGAAATTGGCAACAGGGACAAGATTAGCAAATGAGGAGCGAAGGTATCTCCCCGGAGCATATTTTCAAAAACTATTATGAAAGGGAGTTAGGCCTAGGCCCTGAAGAGGTTTAAAAGCAATGCATAAGGCTTAAAAGACTATTCTTTTACCGGAAGCCAATGAGGCTCCCTCAGTGCATCCGATGCAGATGATCTTCTCGGCCTGTCCAGAGCCAGTTTGGCTGCTGCAACTTTGACTCTGTGTAGCCTTTGTAACACAAAATCTGGGGATCTTAAGAGGAGAGTATTATAATAATCCAATCTGCTCAGGATCACACTACTCATAATCAAAGTTTTAGAAGTTTATAGTCAGTGCTTAATTTGAGCCGGTGCTTTCCGGTGCTCAGCACCGGCACTTAATTGGTTTCCGGTGCTCGGCACCGGCACCTAATTGTCAACACCATATTTAGAACAGTCTACCACAAGGTGGCGCTGATCATCTAATTTAGAGATGAGCAGAACAACGGTTGTTTAGGAATACAATACATATTAAAATAGTGCTAATACCTGCCTCCCCAGCCATTCCTTTAGCTTTGGGGACCTGGAATAATCTGAACTGTCGCATTCACATACGAAAGAGATGGTTACTAGTTGTTTTGGCAGAAATGACAAGGGCGATGGGTGGTGCAAGCTGCAGTGGCCTCCTGGTCAGAGCCCTGGCACTTAATATTTTACAAATTAAGCACTGTTTATGGTTACAATGTAACACGTTTTTGCAGGCCCCGCAAAAGCGAGAAACAAGTCCAGTCTACTTTGGTGACGTGACCTTCCAAGGAAAATTTGCTATCAAAAATACCTCCCAAATTACAGGCATTGTCCAAAGGGGACGTTTCTTACCATTATGATAGTGGCCAGAAATTTGCCGGGAAACGTAGGGGAATTTTATTGGCTGAGCAACACAGAAGCTCTGTTTTGTCTCCATTAGATTCCATAAAATTAGCATTCAGCCAAGTTATACTATCACTCATACAGTTGCAAAAGGTCTTAATCACTGTCTGATGGTCACTGTCCAGTGACAAAATTAGCTGTGTGTCATCTGCATAATTAACTAACCAAATATTTTGGGTTTCTTGAAGGGTCACCAAAGGCCTCATGTAAAGATTGAACAAAATATGGCTGAGGGTAGACCCCTGAGGTACACCGTGCTCAACATCATTAAAGGCAGAGCGGTATGGGGGGAGAGTAACAGCCTGACAAAGCTCCTACAAGTATGATTGCATCCAATTCAGTGCAGTACCTCTTGCTCCGACCTTGGCAAGTCTTTCTAGGAGGATGTTATGATTTACAGTGTCAAAAGCGGCAGATAGGTCCAAAAAAATCAGGATCTCTGATCTGCTGCTATCGAGTAGTATCCAAAGCTCCTCCATGGCTGTGAATAGGGCCAACTTAGTTCCATGCCCGGGTGTGAAGCGGAACTGCTCCCTTTTTAAGCAAGGTGTGCTGTTCCTAGTAGTGAGATAAGTTTTACTAACATAGCATTCCAATAATTTTATTGGGAAAGGCAGCAAAGTAATTTCCCTATAATTGCCAGGAATTGCTGGGCCCAAAGAAGGTTTTTTTTTCAATGGGCAAAACAATGGCTTTTTTCCAGGTTTGTGGTACTATGCCAGTATCCAAAGATTGGTTGCAGATCTGTCGTAGCAGCGGAAAGGCTTCTTTTCCCAGAACACTGCGGGGGGAGGGGTCAAGTGGAGAGCCTGAAGATATGGACCTGGCTAAAGAACGAAAACAGTCATCTGAGAAAGTTTCAAACTTCTCAAGGCTGTATTTAGGGCTATCTGAGAAGTTGGGTAATTTGGGTAGATTGCAAGCAGCATGGAGGGAGGACTCTGGTAGAATTGCCATTCAGTGCTCCAGATGATGATGGACTAGTATGGTGAGAGGGAGTGTTAATTTCCTTCAAGATATTGTTTATCTTTTCCTCAAAGAACAGTGCAAGGTTGTCACATAGCTCCTGAGACGGGGTGGTATCCCTTTTCAGGCAGTGTAGTTTAGACACCTCTCGCATAATGTCAAAAACCTTTTTGACATTATTAGGTGCTAAAAGGCTAGCAGTGGTGTAGTAGTCAGCTTTTGCTGCAATGATCGCCTTCTTATAGTTGCGTAGGGAGGACTTTAGTCATGCTTTATCCTCCTCCTTACGGAGTCTTTGCCATTTTCTCTCAGCTTGCTTCCAGACTTCTTTCAGCTGATTCAAGGAGGGATTATGCAGGGGGACAACGAAGTTCGAGAATCTTTTCCTCCATGATTTTGTAATTTTCTTCTACTGACTTATCTTGAGCAAGAGAGATGGAAAGATTAGCTAGCTCATTTCGGAAGGATTATGCCATGCCCTATCCATTATCAAAGTGGTTTCAACCTTTTTCGTGGGACTCCCTGTCCTTCTATCTCAGTCTTGCATGTTCTTCATTTATGCTTTCTCCCTTTGTCACTGTATTTCAGTTATTCTGTCCCCCTCCCCCTTTGCCCCCTTTTGTGCATTACTCTCTCTTGTTCTGGATCAAAGTCTAATGGTTAACAATAGGTGCCAGCCCACAAAATTGAGTGCTGTTGGCCCTCATCTGTAACTGTCCCACATTAACAATTGGAAGATATTGAATTTGATACTGCCGCCTAGTAGTAGCCAGTGGACAGCTTTTAGAGCAGGCTTGATGTGGTTCTGCTTACGCACATTAAGGAACATTCTGACTGGTTGATTTTGTAATCTCTGCAGTCTCACAGTGAGCATTTTGGGGGCGCCATTGTACATTATGTTACAGTAGTCCAGGTGAGACATGACAAGAGGTCTTGTTAGTTTCACCTGAGAGTGAGTTTAGAGTAACCGGATTATTTTACAGATCAGAAATAGCTAAAAAATTGAAACTTTTAATCACAGAATTTTTCTGTTACAACTTCCAAACGTACACTGTTGTGTAATTTTAAAATATGCTAACTACCACATTGCCTCCGTCATGGCATCTGTGGTCTTTCATTGTCTGATAGAACCACATTCCTTGGCTTATGTTTACTGGTACTACTTCTCAGTATGGTACTCCTCACATTATAGCATACATGTTCGTGATGAATGATCCAGGTTAACATACATGACCCATTATTGGCATACATTTCTCATCCTGATTAATTACTGAAGGCACATTATTCTTTCTAAGCATTTTCTACCTTCGCAGAACAATATTCTGAAGAAATGTTGTTCTGAAATGGGACTCTCTGGTCTTATTCTCTGCTATACAATATTCTTTGGACATTTTCGACTTAAATCGAATTCAGAGGCATTTGATGCATTATGTTCTTATAGTTAATACTAAAACAATAGTTTTAAGAGACTGGTGAAAGCCATTTGTTTAATCAGGCAGCAAGGAAATTGTTCTAAATATGAATCTTGGAGTAGCACATCCAACGTCCCAGTTGGAATTGTCGTATAACCATATGTTGCATTGACTCACTAACAAAACAGAACTCACTTTAAACTGAAAAAGTGCGATTTGCATCTATTTGTATTCACTTATGCGAAATTCTTAACCTCCCTCCCCCTCAAGACTTTACCTGGCCCTTGCAGTTTAATAGATTATATTTATTTTTAATTAAGTTATTTAATTTACTTCTTTAACCCAGACTGTAAATATGCATATATATTATATATATGATTTTTTCTTTATTTAATTTATTAACCTAGCTTAAAATTGTAATACCCCTGTATACATCTTTATTTTATTAATTGTAAGTTTATACTTTGTTTTATTCTAATAATTTAATTTATTTGCATTTCATTTTATTTTAGGTTATTTTGTAACTTAATCCTTGTTTTTAAATCTTGTGTTTATGTATATTGAGTTCTATGCATTTACCTAGCCCTAACCTGGTGGTAAAGCAGATAATTATGTATGTAGCGAAGTGAATCTCAGAGGCATTTAGGGAAGATGAATGCACAGCCTGGCCCTGAAAGAGATCTGCAAATGTAATTCAGTTATTCCCTCAAAGTCCTGTCACCTGATAATACCCTAATTTAGACGTTTGAAAAATATTTTGCGAAGTCCAACATTTTTTGCTCTTCACAAAGGTTGTGAAATTTCACACTTTTCTTTTTCTTCACCCGGCCAAACTATTTTCTTCTCATAGTGAGGCCATCTTCCCCATCCAAGTCAAACACGACCCACGAAGACTGTTCATGCTTTTTGAATATTTGCATCTTAATTCCATTTTGGAAGATGAATATAAATTTTAGAGGCCAATTCAAATGAAAAGTTGTCAAGCTGAGCAATAGTTTTACGACTGTGTGGCTGCAGATTTATGACATTAAGGCAGTCCAAAAAATGTCCTGAAGTACACCTGAAATCTGTGGCAAATGCAGTTTACAAGATAAACTCCTGGAAAACATTTGTAAAGTTCTTTTTCGCGTGAGCAAACATAGATCTACGTATTTGCAAGCAAAATGCATATTTTTGTATTCTGTTTTTCCCCTGTGGGCAAAATTGTGTACACCCCCCCCCCCCCCCCCCCCCCCCATTATGGAGTTTTTCTCATCTCTTCCCAACCTGGAATAATATTCAATAGCGAATGTCTGACCATTTCCGGTGTGGGTAGAGATCAGAGGGGAGTTTGTAAATACACAGAAACAAGTAAATTCGTGGGTGTGTGCAAACTCAGAGGGCAGTACAGCTGTGAGCAGATTTACTCATATTTCAATCTTTTGGTGAGTAAATTCTTTTACAATTGCAATCCCAATTTTTGTCAGTAAATCCTTTTACAATGCAATCCCAATGTGGTTTTACACTTGTGAAAAAAAGCTATTTGTTTTTGCAAGCAAACCTCACTCTCTCATTTAACTTTGTGAATCTGCCTTGTTTTTGTGTAAAGTATATCCTCTATGAAACTATGGGGGATATGTACAAGGACTGGCTAAAAATATCGTTAACGTGAGTTAGCAGCAATTTTCTTATCGCCTGGTACCGCCGCAAACTATGTGCGGAAAAAGGGGGTACCCCTGGAATGAGTTTCCTACATCAGGGAAACGAATACAAGATGGATCTATGTTAGCAACAATATGTGACCAGAAACAAAAAATTATTAAAAAATATATTGTTTAATTTTATTTGTAGCTTTTGATATAAAAGAATAACTTTTAGAAAAATATTTTTACTATAGATATAAGAATTGATAAAAATGAATACAATGTGATACAATCAAAGTGCATATACTAACAGGTGCCTCACTCACTACACATGATATCAACGTTGAGGCTAATGTGTGTTGTTACTGTCTGCTCAGTCTGCAGCAACAATAGAAAGTCACGCTGCACTAGTCTCACAATGGTTAAGCCAACAGATGGGCAGCAAGCAATGCATGCATGGCAAAACATCCATGACGCCATGCACACAAGAGAAATCCCAAGAGCCAAAGCAATTTGCATGTAGATGTGCACTGCATTGAGCAGCACACATAGAAACAGCATTTAGCACATAATTGCCAATGTTCCTAAAGGGGTCTCTCCTCACACATTTACAATCCCGCACCAAACACATGCACATGTGCACTACCCAGCAGAGATGCCTGTCTGTGAGCAACACTGACAAGGCAAGTGACAGTGCATGATTAAATGCCTGCCTACATCAGAAACATGTTAACATGGTGCAGTCCACGGTCAGTGAAGTGGCTGAGTGTGGAGTTCATCCATAAAGGAGCAGCTCACACTCTGTCACTTCCTCGTGTTCATACAACCCCTGATGTAAGAAAGGCATATCTGCTGGCCAGCAGTGCACAAGTGTCTCAACTGTGACCCATACCCATTTTATCATAAAGCTTGCAACACCTCACCATTGGAAATGCACATAAGTGAAAGGGTCACTGGCTGAAAGTGATAAGGGGCAGTAAAGCCAAAGCTGCACCATACCTGCAGCTCAACATGCATCCATTAAGATGCCATCACTCCTCTTGACTTTACAAAATGCCCAAGTATCTACACTGTGTGGATAATAGCAAATCAATCATACCTCCCTGACCATATCATGTGGCACATCACATCAACCAAGATCACAACGGTGGCAAAGCGCTAATCATGGCACAACAGCAATCCTGTTGCATTGCCAACAGCACTGAGTGGCACCATGCAATCTACCACTCCAAAAAATAGCAATCTTTAAAAAGTATCAGGGTGTACAGAGTAGGGGTGACTCTCACACAATGCAGTGCACAGCCACATAAATCTGAGCTAATCAACATTGACAACAATGTGGTACAAACTGCATCACAGTTACTACTGAGCAGAGGACACAACTGGCGCTGCATCTGTGTAGAAATTGGTCACTCACATTTGGCATACTTTTAAAATGTGAGATGAGAATGTACAACTCTAACGTCACATCGATGAAGTGGTACAATGAAACACTATCCACCATGTAATAGGCATCTCCTCCTAAACATTATGAATGTACATTGTCATGCTATCTGCTAGTACAATAATCCAATGCATGATCATACTAGAAGCACACATACAACTGCATCTCCCCTTTACATTGCAGAGGGAGAAACATCACCTCCTGTACAGCAGCCTGTCCCACTCTTCAATGATGAAGAGGAAGACCCAGCAACCATCGACCAGGACACACTCCAACATATGCTCGACTCAATTAGCAGCCCATCTCTGGAAGCAGGACCATCCAGCAGCGTTGTGGAAACTACAGCCCCAGCACAAAAAACCCAGCAGCAAGAACCGACCGCCACAGCTGCCTCCCAGGACCTTGAGGACCCACCTATGGCATTTCGACATCTTGCGGTCCAGTAGGAGATGTCTGGTCAGGTGCGGGTGGGGTTTGACAGCCTGGCTGCCAAATTTGATGGGTTATGTGGGTGTCTCAGTCCTATTCAGGACCACCTACAGACCATCACAGACACCCACAGTCCACTCCATGCTCTCCAGCATTCCATGGCTGACATCACTGAAGTACTGACTCAGAGACAAGAACAACTGTCCAGTCCAAGTGGCTCCAGCGATGTCAGCAAGGAGTTGCGTCACATGCGAATGATCATGGAGAACATGGAGTGGATGCAAGCCTCGCTAATAGCAGCCACGTTTGAACACCACAGACACATTGATGGAATCTTTCATGTCCTGTAGCTGCTCATCACAGCAGTGCTGCATCAAGGTTTCCAGTACAAAAATGGGGTAACCCAAAAAGTCAAGGACCTGGGTGTAAACTTGATACAAAAAACAGTGGTCCTAAACCGATTATTAACACAGAACAGTAAATTCACATTTGGTTATATCCTTATATAAGTCCGAGCTAAATTAGAAAAATTATTTAGGGTAGCTCACAGTATTAAATACAACATTCCAACATAAAGACAGCAACATCCAACTTCTAAATCACCATACATTTATTTTTACAATTTTGTAGTTTCTGTAATATTTGACACAATGTTGCTCCAGAGGAAACGTGCGTATAGCAAGGGTGCTAAAGGGTGTCACGATGGCCGGGGAATTCTCTCCTCAGGATGACGCTGAAGTTAATGGGGTCCACCTCCCATCCGTCCCCAGTCCGGAGAACGTGTAACACACACGGACTATGGAGACAGGTGGGCGAGGGAAGGAAGGGAAGGAGCAGCTGGGAAAGGGATCTGGAACGAAACAAGTACACCGTCAGACACCCGTCAGTAGTGACCCACTTGTTGCCTCCCCCCTCCCACTTTGCAGTGGTTCCTCACCTGTCACCTTCCAACCCGGGGTTTTGAGGGTTCTCTGGCCTGGCCTGCGTGACGCTCAGTTGAGGTTAGCACTGACGTATCACCGCAGAGCCCGGGCGAACCCTTGGGATCGTACCGGACGGGCAGAGGGACGCTGCCCCCTGGGAGCAAAAGCCAGCACTTGAACGGCAGTGCTTGATGCCCCCCAGAGCGCGTCCTGGATCAGGGTCACTTCCAAAAGAACGAGGAAATCGCCTCCCTGAAGGCTAAAGGAAAGAACAGTACTCACAGTTGTGCAGTGCTGAAAAAAGGAACGGGCGCTGCTACTCTAAACCTGGAACTCCATGGGCTGAGGAGCGCCCCAGTTCGCGCTTCTACTCTGGACCCGGTTCTCCGTGGGCAGAGGAGCGCACCAGTCCGCGCTACTACTCTGTACCCGGAACTCCGTGGGCAGAGGAGCGCGTGGAATGGATGAGGGACGAAAACAGGAACGTGGAAAGTTGTTCCGACGCGTACCCGCGTCGGGGCTCACCGGCGAGGTTTTCACCTTCGCGCTACCACTCTGGACCCGGTAATCCTTGGGCAGAGGAGCGCTGATGGGGTTTCCCTGGAGTCTGGAACGTTGAAGCTTGGGAGCTCCCCGCGGTCTTCCTTGCTTCAGGGAAGGCGGCGAGGTAACACTGCTGGAGACGGAGAGCCTGGATACAAGGACGAGGGTAAGGCCGAGGACGCAAGGCTGGAACGTTGATTCCGAAACAAGAGTGCGAACAGGACTGGCTGGAATCATCGGCACCGCTTGGTGTCTGTTGGCGGTTTTAACCGCTGTCGCGCTCGGCGCCGAACACGTGGGGCGTGTTCTGCCGGGCGTCCTGGGAAACGTAGTTCCCCCGCGTGGCGGGGATGCGAGCGGTGTACTACCGGTTCTCGCCACCTGACAGTACACCCCCCTCCCCACCGAGTCAAGCGCCGCGAGGAGCACCGGGCTTCCCGGGGCAGCGGCGGTGGAAGGCAGCCACCAGGCGGGGGGCGTGGATCGCCGATGCTGGCTCCCAGGAATGCTCCTCCGGCCCATACCCCTTCCACGCCAGGAGGTACCACACCCTGCCCCGCACCAGCTTGGAGTCCAGCACCTTCTCCACCACGTACTCCCGCTCATGCTGCACCCAAACCGGAGGAGGAACACATTTCACAGGACAAAAGGAGGGTTTGAGCAACGAGACGTGGAACACGGGGTGTATGTGCATGTGTGGTGGGAGGCGGAGCTGTACGGCCACGGGGTTGACGTGGCGAACCACCGCATAGGGGCCTATAAACTTGGGATTGAACACACTGGGTTTCTTGAAGGTGATGTGTTTTGTGGACAACCATACTTTATCCCCCTTACAGTACACGGGATTGGGCCTACGGTGCTTGTCGGCCTGCGCCTTGTACCTGTCCTTTGCTATGCGGAGGTTTTCGCGGGCCGTTGTGAGGGTCGAGCGTATCTGCGCGAGTCGGTGTTGGAGATCGGGCAGAGTGACGCCAGAGCGAGGGAGAAAAAAAGGGGTGAAACGAGGGTGAAATCCAGAGGAGAGGTAGAAGGGAGTGTGTTTTGTGGATGCATAAACGGTGCTGTTATAAGCTATCTCAACCACCCATAACCACTCCACCCAGGCTTCCGAGGCTTTGTTCACATAGCAACGGAGGTACTGCTTCAGGGTTTGGTTGAGGCGCTTGGTTTGACCATCGGATTGGGAATGGAAGCTGGTGGACAGGGACGATTGAATCCCCAGCTCGGTGCACCAGACCTTCCAAAAGCGGACTGTGAATTGGGACCCCCTGTCCGACACGATCTCCAATGGAAGGCCGTGTAGCCTTACGATGTCCTTCAACATGAGTTTCGCCAAGGCCCCCACTGTGGGTATCTGCCTGCACGGGATGAAATGCCCCATTTTGGTGAGGTAATCGATGACGACCACTATAGCCGTGCAGTTCTGATCTTTCGGCAGTCCCACTATGAAATCGACGGAGATCTTTTCCCACGGAGTCATAGGGGTCGGTAGTGGACGTAGGAGGCCTTGTTGCTTGCAGTGGTCGGTTTTCATCTGAGCGCAGACGGTGCAGTGCTTGACCCATCGTAGGACATCCGGTCGAACCGACGGCCACCAGAACTGTCGCAGTACTTTTTCCAGGGTCTTGGAGCCACCCATGTGACCGGCGCTGGGGGCGTCGTGACACCAGCTGAACACGAGCTTTCGGAGGCGGAGTGTAGGGACCAGAACTCGGGAGCCACCAAGGGGATGCCTTGCAACAAACGCCACTCCTTGTGGCTGCGCAACCAGGACGACCAGGCGAACGATTTGATACCCCGTTTCACTCCGTCGAGGAACGATCCGGTTTCCACTCTCCCCACCACGTTGTCGGGGGTAATGATGGCTCGTTCGGCGTCTGCCAAGGGGAGACAGGTCATACCCTGGCGGGATAAGGTATCCGCCTTTTGGTTCTGGGTTCCTGGTCGGAACGTGACGAGGAAGTGGTACTCCGTTAAGAAGAGCATCCACCGTTGTTGTCTGGGGGTGAGATGCCTAGCAGACCGCAAAAACTGGAGGTTGCGATGGTCGGTATAGACCGTGACCTGGTGTTGTGCCCCCTTCAGCCAGTGTCTCCATTCCAGGAAGGCTTCCCGAATTGCTAGCAGTTCCTTTTCGGCGATCGTGCAGTTCTTTTTGGCGGGGTTTAGTTTCCTGGACAAGTAGGCCACTGGATGGAGGTGGCCAGTGTCTGGATGCCGCTGTGACAGAACCGCCCCGACTGCGATGTCAGAAGCGTCCGACTCCACTATGAACGGGAGTTCAGGTTTGGCATGGCGTAGGACCGGCGCGGTGGTGAATGCGGTCTTGAGCTGCTCGAACGCTCTCTGTGTCTCGGGTTGCCAGGAAAACGGAACGCCTTTGCGAGTCAGTTTCGTAAGAGGTGCCACCAGTTGGGAGAAATGATGGATGAAGCGCCGGTAGAAGTTGGAGAAGCCGAGGAAGCTTTGCACTTCCTTGACAGTTGTAGGTGGCGGCCACTTCACCACTGCTTGCACCTTCCGATCCGACATGACTTGTCCGGCGGGAGTCAGGAGAACACCCAGGAATTCCACTGTCGTCACGTGGAATTCACATTTCGTGAGCTTGCAGTATAAACGGTGCGCGCGGAGGGCTTGCAAGACCTGTCTCACGTGGACGACGTGTTCTTTCGCGTTGGCCGAATAGATAAGGATATCGTCGATGTAGACAATGACAGACTTATCCAGGTAGTCTCTTAAGGCCTCGTTGAGGAAGAACTGGAAGGCGGCAGGGGCGTTGCAGAGCCCAAAGGGCATCACGAGGTACTCGAATAACCCATACCGCGTCTTGAATGCCGTCTTCCATTCGTCTCCTTCTCTCATTCGAACCAGGTGGTATGCCCCACGGAGGTCCAGCTTGGTGTACAGGGCTGCCTCCCTGACCTGCTCGAGCAGCACCGGGATCAACGGCAAGGGGTATTGGTTCTTTATTTTCACTGCGTTGAGCGCGCGATAGTCAATGCAGCAACGCAACTCACCGTTGGCCTTTGGGATGAAGAAGAGCGGAGAGGCTGCGGGCGATCGAGAGGGGCGAATGAAACCCAACGCGAGGTATGTGTCCAGATACTCTCGGAGGTGGCTCGTTTCGGGTCCAGTGAGAGCATAGACACGGCAACAGGGGATGACAGCTCCAGGTTCCAGGTCGATGCGGCAGTCATATGCCCGATGGGGTGGCAGCTCTTCGGCCTTCCGTTTGTCGAAAACGTCCGCATAGGCGCTATACCAAGCCGGGAGCACTACGTCTTTCTCCGCCGCCGTGGCGATATGTTGCTGAGAGACCAACAGAGTGGGTGGAGGCGAGTCAGGCACCGTACAGTGTTGACGGCAAAAGGTGGAGCAAAAGGAAATGGTGTTCGCGGACCACTCTATGGTAGGTTCGTGTTTTCTTAACCAGGGTAGCCCCAGAATGAGTTTGCACCGGGGAGCTTTGATGATGTTTAAGGCCAACCATTCGCCATGGGTCTCCCCGATAGTCATCCAGAGGGCTGGGGTAACATAATGGATGGGCCCCGAGTCCAACTCTTTCCCATCTACAGCATAGACGAGTTCAGGCGTGTGTTTGGGGAGAAGAGTGACCCCCAGCTTCTGGGCTTCGGTCTCGTCCAAAAAGCATCCTGTGGCCCCAGAATCAATCATGGCCCGAATGGTCCGTGTGGTATGGTCTATCACGACTTGAAGCGTGAGGAAGAAGTGGTCCGGCTCTGCCTCAGCATCGGCTTCCACCAAAGGGATGGAGTGGTGGCTTGAAGGCTTCCCTTCGAGGTCCTTCAAGCCCGGGCGTTTCCCGCCTCCACTTCTCCCGTCACTGCCGCGGCTTGGCCTGCGCGAGGCCTCCCGACCTTAGGACGAATGGGACATTCTCTGAGGTAATGGCCTTTCTTGCCGCAGTACAGACAGAGGCCCTGCTTCTGGCGGTAATCCTTCTCACTCGAGGTTAGGGACGCTCTCACTGCCCCTATTTCCATGGGTTCGGGCCGGCCCGTGATCAGGTGCTCGTGACAGATCCGAGGACGGAGGGGGCCTTTCCTTTCTCCTGTGGTCTCCTTTCCTTTCTCGGAGGCGGTATTCCAACCGCGAGGCAAGTTCCATCATCGCGGCACAGGAGCGTGGTTGGGGATCTATTTGTGCAATGACGTCCTTAAATTCTTCCGTCAACCCCCGGTAAAAGATGGCTGACTGTTTTGCTTCAGGCCAGTCAGTTTCCGCTACCAGCCTCCTGAAACTGTTGAGGTATCCGAGAAAATCGGAACTGCTCTGTTTGAGGTCCAGAAGATCGCGATCCGCGGAGAAGGTATCGGCTCTTCGGTCGAAGGTTTTCTCGAACTGTTCGCGGAACGTATCCCAATCATAGAGCAGGGCGTCGTCCCTCCTGACGATAGGAACCGCCCATTGGGCCGCTTCTCCTGACAGGTACGAGATGAGGAACGCTACCCTAGCCTGGTTAGTAGCGAACAGCTTATGTTTACAATGGAGGTTGAGGAGGACCTGAGTCATGAAGACCTGTACTTTCTGCATATCCCCATGGAACCGTTCAGGAGGGGCCAGGGGAACATGTGCGGGCATCTCTACCACTACCTGGGGCGTGGAGGCTGGGCCAATACTCCCGGCATCAAAGGGATTCCGTTGGATACGGTCCATCCGGGAGTGTAGGGCAGCGGTTTCTTGACGAGAGGCGGCTAGTTCACCCTGGACAAGAGCCAGGGCCGCCACTAGGTCCTCTAAGGTGGTCATCCCTTATGACAGCGTGATCGGGAGGAGCGGTAATTCGTGGGCCGATGATTCTGTCACGATGGCCGGGGAATTCTCTCCTCAGGATGACGCTGAAGTTAATGGGGTCCACCCCCCATCCGTCCCCAGTCCGGAGAACGTGTAACACACACGGACTATGGAGACAGGTGGGCGAGGGAAGGAAGGGAAGGAGCAGCTGGGAAAGGGATCTGGAACGAAACAAGCACACCGTCAGACACCCGTCAGTAGTGACCCACTTGTTGCCTCCCCCCTCCCACTTTGCAGTGGTTCCTCACCTGTCACCTTCCAACCCGGGGTTTTGAGGGTTCTCTGGCCTGGCCTGCGTGACGCTCAGCTGAGGTTAGCACTGACGTATCACCGCAGAGCCCGGGCGAACCCTTGGGATCGTACCGGACGGACAGAGGGACGCTGCCCCCTGGGAGCAAAAGCCAGCACTTGAACGGCAGTGCTTGATGCCCCCCAGAGCGCGGCCTGGATCAGGGTCACTTCCAAAAGAACGAGGAAATCGCCTCCCTGAAGGCTAAAGGAAAGAACAGTACTCACAGTTGTGCAGTGCTGAAAAAAGGAACGGGCGCTGCTACTCTAAACCCGGAACTCCATGGGCTGAGGAGCGCCCCAGTTCGCGCTTCTACTTTGGACCCGGTTCTCCGTGGGCAGAGGAGCGCACCAGTCCGCGCTACTACTCTGTACCCGGAACTCCGTGGGCAGAGGAGCGCGTGGAATGGATGAGGGACGAAAACAGGAACGTGGAAAGTTGTTCCGACGTGTACCCGCATCGGGGCTCACCGGCGAGGTTTTCACCTTCGAGCTACCACTCTGGACCCGGTAATCCTTGGGCAGAGGAGCGCTGATGGGGTTTCCCTGGAGTCTGGAACGTTGAAGCTTGGGAGCTCCCCGCGGTCTTCCTTGCTTCAGGGAAGGCGGCGAGGTAACACTGCTGGAGACGGAGAGCCTGGATACAAGGACGAGGGTAAGACCGAGGACGCAAGGCTGGAACGTTGATTCCGAAACAAGAGTGCGAACAGGACTGGCTGGAATCATCGGCACCGCTTGGTGTCTGTTGGCGGTTTTAACCGCTGTCGCGCTCGGCGCCGAACACGTGGGGCGTGTTCTGCCGGGCGTCCTGGGAAACGTAGTTCCCCCGCGTGGCGGGGATGCGAGCGGTGTACTACCGGTTCTCGCCACCTGACAAAGGGTGAGTGAGTGAGAAAGAAATAGTATAAAAAGTAGTGACAAGGATATTCATTAATTTCACAAGGGGACCGGTTGTCAATCACCGTCCAAAAGAGCCTGGTCACGTTTACAAATGATCAAAAATCAATTGTACATTTAGCAAACAAAATCCAATTCATGGTATAGCACGGAAACGAATTGCGTGTCCCAGGCGTTAAAAGGGGGGGCGTCGACGTTTCGACCCGTCTAGATGGCCTACAGGGAATTTTGAACCTTGGCCGTGCGGGTCTTCATGAGGACAATAGGGGCAACCTGAGTGGGTCCTAGGCTTGATTGCGTGCCTAAAAATTAGAAAGGGAAGGTGATAAGGATGTTGCTCATAGGATAATCCATTAACAATAAAAACGGGACTGAATGCCGGCTTACCCGATATAGATCAAGGAGTCACGTTCCTTATGGTAACGTATGAAGGTCAAGTACTAAGTTCATATGTCCCTTCATGATGTGCAGGTTGAGATGACCGAATATCTGTGAGATTAAAGGCGCAACTGTGTTATAATCCCCGTGGCTCCCAGGCCAATCTGTATTGCGTGTGAGAAGAATGGGCAATGTTTACCTGTGCACAGAGACCGTGTGCGTGTCTCCTGTAAACTCAAATTACTGCCGAGCTGAAATTAAACAAAATTGAGGGAGTATGAGAGTTGGATTCCCAAGAGGACAGCGTTTTTTAAAAAAAACCCAGAGGACAGCGTTCGTGTTGGGAAAGCGTCGTAAGGTAAATTGAAGGGAGGTACCTGCAGCTGTGTTATTCGGTCATCCTAGTGGCGTCTCAACCGGCTTATAGAGGAATGCGCACAGAGACCGTGCATCAAGGTTTAGCACAGATGAATGCTGCTGCTTCAACATCCACATCTGATGTTTCAGTGTCTCCAGTGCCACTGACAATATACCACCACGCACACGGGAGGCACATGACACATCAGAGGATGAAGATGTTGATGATTCAGCATTATTGCTGAGAAGAAAGCGGTAGAATTCATCTATGCCAAATGGACTACTTTGCCTTGGATCTGCGCATAGCATCATGCCCCGGAACATCATCCTCCAATGTCCTCAGCTTCACACTGCGACACTCACCTTGGACCTCGACATGGACTGCCATAATTTGTGTTGTTCCCAAAGACACTGCAATCAGCCTGCTGACTAAACTCTGCCTCTTGCTCTGGACATGTTCCACCCAAAGGACTCCGTCAGGCCTTCCACTTGGCATATATGAAATGTGGGGGTTGTTTTACCACATACTGTGTCAGTCTTCGCCAAAGCCAATGCACATGTAAATTAAAAACTTTAATTTAATTTATGCAGATGTGTCTTTCTCATGACCATTCAGGTATTGAAATCTTTAATTATGTTTGAGCAGTGAATCCATCCAAATGTACACCCAGGGACATATGACAAATGTTCATGTTCAACTGTGTCACAGATAGGCAGTGAGATGACTGGGCATATGGGAACTAGCAGTGCCCTCATTGCTCAAATAGAACCTACTAGCAATATCCCAACATTGCCCTCCGTACATGATAGCAAAAGCCATGTGTAAAAATATGTCCAAGTTTGTTGCATGCCACAAGTAGTGTCTCCATTTAGAATTGAAAACAAGTCTCACTTTTCAGATCTACTCACAATCTACAGGGTGGCCAAAGATTGTTGTGATGGGGGTCATTGCATGTCACATTCCAAGATAGAGCACACCATATGCACATAGATGAAGATTCGTAATGGAACATATTGACCACCCACTATTGGAATGACAATGTCTGTTTCAGTGAAGTTGTAGTGGCAATAGGGACTTATCCTAAAGTGCAAGTCCTCAGTCAGACACTTCCCATGGCTTAACAATGCTTCGGAAATAAGGAACCCTCTCATGCTGTGCTCACTGTGAAAGGAGAAGGCAATGTGTCCAGGGATGGGTAGTCCACTGTACTTAGCACATAGTCAGATGCTGTACCACCATTTCAAGTGTGGCATCACTATAAGGCAATGACAAAAGTAACAGCTGGGAAAAGTGGGTATGACATTGGCACCACAGGGAGCAATGCATCATTTCCCCTCCTTTTTGCTGCAGAACTGTGTTCTGTCTCGTGCCTTGCACATTTGATCCGCAAATTGAAAACATTGCACATGGGCAGGAGGGTGAGCCTCCAGGCACAGGAACATCCAATTTCCATAATGCTGACACACTTGCACTACGCAGCAAGTGTGCCTATCTCTGTGCATGTTAGATGGACTCAGCGCCAGGCTCATGTGATATGCAGGGTGTGGACGGAATTTGTGGAACATGGTGCATATATCTATCATCATGATGGACAAGGGTTGCAATGTCAATTTCTGTTCAAGGCCATGTCAATGTTCCTACATTGTGTTTTAAATGTGCAACAATGTGCAGCCCAACTCGGTTATTCACACATAAGATGTTAAAATTCACAAAAGAGTGTCCCTAGCCTAGGCCAAAGCTCCAATATGCCACACTGTAATGCATGCAAGTTTACTGTGCTCAAATCAAAAGGATCCTGACACTATCCGTCCAGCTAATGACCACACATACACATTCAAATGATTGTCCTGAAATTGAATAAGTTGTATACAAGGTAAAAAGCGACACTCCACCAAACCACTACAGATATAAGTGCAAAAGGAATTCCCAAACAGTAAAAAATGTATTAACAATTAACACAATTAACTACCCTAAACTGACACTAAGCACTACTACAACTAACATAATCTTAACTAACTCTAACAAATGGAGTGCTAATAGAAACTATCTAACTTAACTAATAATAAACACGCAACAACATATCTGAGACATCAGCCCCCCTCCCACCCTTAAAGCACATCGGAAGAAAAGACGAATACATCTTAGCTAAATATTAACTAACTACACAGATATCATACACAAATATATATATATTTTAATTTTTTTATAACAAGAATTACATCAACCCCCCCACCCAAAGGAAAAGGAAACTTATCCCCAAATACTACAAGATAATAAAAAAAAACTATGCTAAAATCTAACACTAGCTATTCCTACACTACAACTACACTTCCTAACAAATCAAGAACTACCTATCACTAACTAATAGGAATCAATAACATTGGGGGGACGTAGAAAAGGGGGATGGGTCTCCATTGGACAGTTCAAAATGGGAGACCCAGGGCACCCTTAATGTCCTGTAGGTGGGTGGGTGGTCTGCTTCGACATTTCACTTTCTATATGTGCCAACCTGATGTTCATGTCCAGGATCGTACGACGATCCTGTATGGTAAATGGGACCACCTGATCTGATCCTGCAGCTGGCATTGTAGCTTGTCTTTGGAGTTGTGAGGGGGCAGCAGGCAGATTGTGTTCCTGATCCTAAGGCTGCAGCTTGTCTGTGTGTTCTTCCTGGGGGATGTGCAGATCCCTGTCCATGTTGGGACCCCGCCTGTCGCCAGGAGGGCCCGGTCTGGCCTGTGTCACTCTGGCTGTGTCCTTGGCCAATATTGGGCAACGACTTCCACCTACCAGCTGCACGGTCATCTTGATACCTCCTTGCCATGTTGCAGTATCCCTTGGCCACCTTGCTTGTATGGAGATACCGGTCCTTCCTGACATTGAACGCATGGGCCTCCTCTGGCGACTTGTTGTCTGTCAAATACGAGCAATGACAAAATATGAGTCATGATGACAATGTCACATTTCTCCATTTAATACATAAACACTAGGTCAGTAAAACCTGGGACCCTACACTCTAACAAAAGATTGTGAAGTTTGTAAATAACATGTACTATGCAATGTAGAATCAATGATCAGTTACAACATGCTAGCAACACTGACATGACAGTGCACATGTAGTGTCACAACCCAATAAGACCATAACATCACTTTCAGTGACGTTATATTGGAAAAAGGGGCTGCACCTTATGTACAAGGCAGCGTTAAGCCACCTAACATGACTTAACGCTGCCTTGTACTTAAGGCACTCCTTCACGCTAAGGGTAGTCTGAAAGGGGCATCCAGTGGGTGTTGTGAGGGGCGTTCCACCACAACACCCATTTTATTTGATGCTGGCCCCTTTGTACAAGGGTGGCCTACAGCCGCGGTCGGTAGTAGGAGTAACTGCAGGGCGGTGACGTGGGGAGGGGGAGGGGCAGGGTGGGGGGTAGTAAACTATGGATGTTTACAGGTAAGTTAACATATAAATTAATAAAACGAATTTCGTTGCGTGCATTGCATCGCATTTGTGGATGCAGTGCACGCAACGAAATTCGTTTTATTAATGTATATGTTAACTTACCTGTAAATCTCCGTAATCCATAGTTTACTACCCCCCACCCTGCCCCTCCCCCTCCCCACGTCACCGCCCTGCAGTTACTCCTACTACTGACCGCGGCTGGTGGCCTACATGTGAGGCAGCGTCAGTAATAAGATCTTGATAATCCTGGACCTAAATTGGCAAAAGAAGGAGAACCATTGCATTTGTCCTTGTTGTTAATTTTTCTATTTGTGCTGCCTTGTGCAGCACGAATGGAAAAATCAAAATGCCATGTTTTGTATAGGTACATGAAGGTGTGCCTTCCTGTACATAAACAAAGGACAAAGGGGGATATGTACTAGGAAGTGGCGGAGCATATCGTTAGCCTCCTTGGCTTAACGACACTCTCCGCCACTTCCGAAACGCAAGGCTGCACCATATTCACAAGAATATGGTGTAGCCTTGCGTTTCCCCCTGCGATGATGCTAGGTTTAACAACTTAGCGCCAATGCAGACACCCTTGCATCAGAGTGCAAGGGTGTCTGTTTGCAGGGGAGGTTTGTTTATGTGTAGGAAGTTGTCCCTTCATGCACATGAATAATCCAGGAAAAGCCCTACTGTCACTTTCACTGGTGCTGCATCAAGCATCACACATGGCTAAACAACATTTGATGTCTGAACACTGACTTGTGCATGAGGCGCAGCCCCTCTCGCCACCAGAACATCGCAATAGGTGATGTAGTGGTCGCGATCGGGACAAACGTGGTTTAATACACATTTTTAACTCTGAATAAAAAGTAGAACCACAAGACTGTACACCGCAAACTGTTACAACACATTCCCAAAAGTAACACCCCCGGAGTCAGAATAATAATTAAGTTTTAATGGGGAATGTGTTGTAACAAATAGCGTTGTAAAGCCCTGCGTTGTAAAAGGTTTGTGGAGTAATACATGTGGAGTAAATGCATGTGAGGAAAATGCATGTGGGGTAATGTCACATATTTGGCGAGAGGGGCTTGTACATTTGACCATGAGTCAAATGAGGGAAATGAGCCCAAGGAGATGAGGTTCTGTAGCGATCCGAACCCGTGTATTCGGTATCGTAGTACTGGCACGATTTTAGTACCAATGAACCGTAAATGATCCATTATATGCATGACAGTGTTTTCGCTGCGCAACGAGCATGAATTCACTGAGAAATAGGGCATTCTGTTGCTAAATCATGACATCCATTTTAGATACGGCATCCATTTTGTTTCTTGCCCTCACATAGTCAATGGACGAGCGATGACCCCGGCAGAATCACCTCGTTAAGGACACGTAAGCTCAAACCCCGAGAAAAGCTGACGCTGCGTGACCAGGCAGAATCAAGCTGCCTCCCCTGCCTGAGGCCAATCCTGCTATACTGGTTCTCGTGTCCATTGTCCTGATTGAGAGGCCGAATACGGTAGCCATCCCCGTTTACGATCCATAAACACCTCTTATCCTACTTTTCTATCCCTTGCACCTGGCTCTGCTCCTCTCCTTCTGGGCTTTTACAATGGGGAGAATACGATTTTTATGATGGGGAGGATCGGGCAAAGAATGGAAAACTGACAAAGAGACTTGATCGAATACCGAAAACCTACGACTAATTATTGTTTGATGTATATTTATTGTCTGTTTTAGATACCGGGTTAGGCATGAGAAATATTCGTGTAATGTTGCCTAAAGACATATTTTGTGTATTTAAGGAGCAACCCACTTCTTGCAATTTGAACAGTCTCGTAGATTCTGCCTCTGTGTGGTTCCTATGACTTCTGTGTCCCTGCAGTAAATAAACCTTGGTCTTTGACGCCACCATCGAGAAGCCCGTGTCTCTGTTTATTTGTGCACCAAGGCAGGAAGGAACTCAGGGGTCTTTGGGTGTTGTTTCCCTGACACCTCTGGACTCTTAAAAAGTCCGGAACCTCAAATTGGCGCCCAACGTGGGGCAACGTCATCCGGTACCGGTCCAAAGCCTGAAAAGTTCGAGGAGCTGCGTGTGAAGATTCCGGAGGGAGGTACCCCGCTTCATCGATCCCTGTATGTCGTAAAAGTGGCCCGACGATCTCTTCCACGAGGGTTCCCGTTCCCAGACGGCTACAGAGGACCGCTGCCCTGACTGTCGCCCTGTCTTGGACCCGAGGTGCAGACCTTAGTACGGCGAGACGTAGACGGGTTCTCCTTGGTGACGTCTTCCATATTTCAGTTAAGTATTAAGTGGGTTGCGCTCAGTCTGGTTGTGCTTTGTTGCTCTTGTTTTGCTCTCTGGATACGTTGTTTTTGAATTCGTAGATTATCATTGGTTGCTCTTGTGAAGATAATCTTTGTCTTGGTATTGGTTCATTTGGTAGGCCTAAGTTCTTTGCGCATTATGGTTGGAATTTGTCCTTAGTTTATAATGACTAACAGTAGTAATTGTTTTCTGTCCTGGTTAAGTTGCAACGGGGATTCCCGGTTGGAGGATTCATGTTCGGTTCCTCCGATTGGAACTCCTACATATGAGCTCTATTGTAAACATGGTGTAGGTCCTATTGCTTATAATGAAGTATGGGTCCGTTATACCAGAAAAGATGGTGTCCTTAGTTGGCCACCGCATGGTAGCTTTGAAATTGAAATTCTAGACAATCTAGAAATGAAGTTGTTTAAAAAGAAAGCCCGGCCGGCAATGTTTGATTCTTTTCGCGTGTGGCGTAAAGAAGCCAAACAGAGAGAAATTAGGAAGACGAAGAAGGAACAGAAAGAGAAAGGGTTGACTTTAATGGAGTCTGCTAGGCAGTTGCATGTCAACGAGACTGAGAAAGCAATGGAGATGGCGAATAGAAAACATAATTTGGGGATTGATAAATGTTACCCTGTATTGCCATCTTGTCCTGCTAAGCCGATAGAGGACCATGAAAAGGATCCTCTGTTTTCTTACCTGTTGAGATCACCTCCACCGTATGCACAGGGTATTACAGCACCACAGTTACTACCTGTTGTACAGCCAGCTGCTGGTCAGCCTGGAATAGGTGCTCCACTTCCTTTGATTCCAGCTCCTGTCCTTCCCTTGGTTAATGTTCCCTCGGCACCCCCTCTTCCTGGGTCGCCTATTCCGCCTTTTCCTGTCGTTTCGCAAACTGCTTTACCTACTACTCCCACCCTTACTATTTCATCTGCTCCAGCTGCCCTGTTCCCGAACCCTGTAAACATTCTGACTCCGCTTTCCGTTCGTCGGAAAATAACCGACTCTGTAACTAATATCTTAACTCCTCTCTACAGGTCTTTAATTGGGACTCCCGTTTCTGACTCTACACAGAGACGTAGCCAGCTTCCTGGTCCCCAGGAACGAGAAATGTTAGATTCGACAGCTCTTAGGTGGATGTCGAAAGCTGCGAAGTATGATGCACGAAGAGTGTTAGATACCTTTATGCAATGGAATGAACCAACTCAACGTTATGTTTTTGACGTGATGTGTTCTCTTGTGCGTGAGGAATGGGATGATGATGACTTAGATTCCGTCCCCTCTGATTTGATAAATGTTCAGCAAAAGTTTGCCGCAGGAATGGTGATAGGTTCAGAAGTAAGGGAAGCGATAGAACTGATTTTAGCTTATAGGGATGATTTCCCTCTTCGAGCACCAAGGGCCTCTGATGGTTCACCGATTACTAGGAAAAGACGAGGTCAATATCCGATGAGGGAAGTTCCACCCATATGGCGCGATGCAGTCCAAGCTGATGCGGCTAATGGTATTGCAGCTGCTCCGGCACATTTCCATAGAGTGTGGATACACATCCCTTGGAAGCGGGCCGAAGTATTAGCAGTAAAACAAGCGTTGCCGGACCCGCGTAAAAATCCTGCTGGTTATTATAAAGAGTTAACGCAGACAGTTCAAGCGTGTGTCATGAATTTGGCAGACATTGAAATGCTATTTGGCAATGTAGTGCCACAACCTATATGGGCCAAGATTCGGCAAGAGAACCACCCAGTCGCCCTGGGGGGTGATTGGCCAGCTATTATAGCGGCAGACACACAACAAGTTGGTGGTGCTAAACCTGAGCCTTTGATTGCTGCTTTACCTGGTAGAATAATTAATTTGATGAAAACGCTGATGCCAGCGTTACGGGTCAATTGGGATAAACTATCAGCATGCAAGCAAAAGAAGGACGAAAGCGTCTCTGACTTCTTCACTAGATTTGAAGAGACCTTCGTAGATCACAGTGGGCAAGATATGAGTACTGAGGGAGGTCAGAGGTTGTTTGTCGACAAGTTCGTGTTTAACTTACTACCTGAGCTTAGTAACAAGTTAAAGGATTCTGAGAGTGCATGGGCAGTGTCGACGACAGCACAGATACTCGCAACTGCTCAGTATTACGAGAATAGAGAGAAAGAAGAAAAGGAAAAGTCAGAAAAGAAGACAAAAGATTTGAAGACTAAAGTACTATTGCAACAAGCGTATCCGCCTCGCCCGAATCAGTCAGAATCACAGCAACGACCCCAGTTTCAGCACCAGCCACAATCACAACAAGGGACATCCCAAAGATTTAATTATGGATTCCCTCGACAACAGTTAGCATGGAATCAGTGTGCCTATTGTAAAAAGGAGGGCCATTATAAGAACGAGTGTCCAATACTCCACGCGCAGACCAGTGGTGTCCCAGCTCAGAGAGGTAATGGCGGGTTTATGCAAGCTCCTAGAGGTAGAGGACGTGGTACAATGACTCCACAAGTTGATCGCCCATCAAATTATTTTGATCAGCGGAATGTACAACCTACGCAACTAGGTAGATCTTCACAGTATCATGTTGAGGATTACTATGAAAATAATGAAGAGATTCAGAGAAGTGATTACTAGGACAGCCACAGGCAAAGAGAGGGAGTAGTATCAGTTCCAGTTGATCAGAGTGGACCTTATGTCGCAGTAGTTACATCAGGTGTGGTCGAACCGTTTCTGTTGGATACTGGTGCGGCAAAAAGTTCAATTATGCATGCGAAACTCCCTGGCGCACCTTTGTCTGGCTTAACGAACACTTCAGTAGGTTTCTCAGGCGCCCCTGTTCACAATCCTGTTTCTAGTCCTTTGTCAATCTCTGTTGGGCCATGCGAACTGGAAGCACCCCTTATCCTAACAACTGGTTGTAATGAGAATCTGCTTGGTTTAGATCTGTTGAAACGCCTGCATGCGACACTGTACTGTTCTCCTTCGGGAGTACAGCTCACATTAGGCAAGAGAGTCATTTCTCCAATGTACATGTCGATGGATAAGCTCCCACCGGAGCTGCATTCTCTCCCTGATACTCTTTGGGCGACTGGTCCTAACGACGTAGGCCTTTTGGAAATTCCCCCTTATGTGGTAAGTCTGAAAGCGAATGTTAGATTCCCACGAATCCCACAGTATCGGATTTCAAATGAAGGTGAACGTGCACTTTTACTGATCGTGAAAGACTTAATACAGAAAGATGTGATAGAGGAAACTAGAGGAAATGTCTGCAATAGTCCTGTTCTGCCGATTTTAAAACGCACGGACCCTTCCAAACCTCCAATATACAGATTTGTGATTGACCTCAGAGAGGTTAATAAAATAGTGATTCCGCAGTTTCCTGTGGTACCAGATATCACTGCATTATTGACGTTGATTCCTGCCTCAGCCTCATGGTTTACAGTGATCGATTTGAAGAATGCCTTTTTCAGCATTCCGATAGCCGAGGAAAGTAGAGACATTTTTGGTTTCTCCTTAGGTGGTCGCAGTTTCAGGTTCAAGCGCGCTCCACAAGGTTATTGTGAGAGCCCTTCAATTTACAGCCAAGCATTGAAAAGTCAATTAGATGCTCTTGTACTTCCTCCTGGTGTTGCTCTGATTCAATACGTAGATGATCTTTTACTGGCCGCTGATGACAAGGAAACTTGCAAAACAGCTACAATTTCTTTATTACGTCATTTGTCCGACTTACATCACAAGGTTTCCCCTTCTAAACTGCAATATTGTTGCCAAGAAGTGACCTACTTAGGTCATCTTTTGTCAAAGGAGGGAAGAAGGTTGACCCCAGAGAGAATCAAAGCAATTTCACAGATGACTGTACCAAGCACACAGAGAGAAGTGTGTGCGTTTTTGGGTATTACGTCATACTGCAGACAATGGATCCCAAATTTTTCTCTCATGGCAAAACCATTGGTAGCCCTGACTGGAAAAGGTGTTCCGAGCCCTTTGCCATGGTCGGATGAATGTCAACAGAGCTTCTCCGACTTACGTGATGCGCTGTGTTCAGCTCCTGTGTTGGGTACTCCTGACTACAGTAAGCCGTTTACACTATATGTCCATGAAAGAGAAGGATGTGCATTGAGTGTCTTGACGCAACAATTTGGTGACAAACAGCGACCTTGTGCGTATTTTTCTTCCACATTAGATCCGGTAGCCAGAGCGTTGCCAAGTTGTTTGAGAGCTACAGCAGCAGCTGCAGTGTCTATTCGACAGTCTGCTGGACTAGTCATGAACAACATGTTAGTAGTCATGGTTCCACATGCAGTGGACACACTCATGAATCGAACGAAAACTCAGCACCTCACCAGTGCTAGACTATCAGGCTATGAGCTGACACTTTTGGCAAGTCACATTCAGATCAAGCGATGCAACATATTGAATCCAGCAACGCTGTTGCCGACTACCCAAGAGTCAAGTGATTCAGAGCCTCATGATTGTTGTTTTAGAACTGAGGAAGAGACAAAAGGTAGGATTGACTTAAAAGATACTCCGTTACTAGATCCAGATGGCACTTTGTACGTCGATGGGTCATGCTTTAAACTACAGAATGGTGATATGACGGCCGCGTATGCAGTTACGACTTTGAGTACGTTTGTGGAGACGGCAAGAGTGAGTCAGAATTCTGCTCAGGCTGCAGAATTTATTGCACTAACAAGAGCGTGTGTCTTAGCTGAGGGAAAGAGAGTGAATGTGTTTACTGATAGCCAATACGCCTTCGGCGTAGCACATAGCTTTGGACGTCTGTGGAAAGAAAGAGGCTTTCTCACGTCCCATGGGACAAAGATCCAACATGGACAGTTAGTCAGTGATCTATTGGAATCTCTGACCCTACCGAATGAAGTTGCGATTGTGAAGTGCAGTGCACATCGAAAGATTACGGATGATGTTGGCCGTGGGAATGCGTTTGCTGATGAGGTCGCCAAAGAGACGGCCAAGAACATGATGAGCCAAATGTACGTTGAAACGTCTACAAGATGGATTGCTGAATCAGGAATGTGTGAGAATACGATTGAAAGTGTGAAGGCAATCCAGAATGAAGCAACTGAAAATGAGAAAAATGCATGGAGGGAGAAAACGGGTAAAATGGATTCGAGTGGATGTTGGGTTGATCTGTCTGAACATCAACGTTGGATGTTACCTGATGCGTATGTGCTTGCGGTAGTCACGATGGCGCATGGATCGGCGCACATTAGTTCGAAAGGGATCTGTAAACTGTTAGCTCCAGTATGGAAGAATGATGGAATTACTAAATGTGCGGAAAGAGTGGTGAAAAATTGCATGATATGCCTGATGCATAATCCTGGCAAGGGAACCCCAACCCCAACTGGTCATTTTGCTGCCCCTTCTTGTCCCTTTGAAGTGATTCAGTTGGATTTTATCCACATGGACAGGTGTAACAATCTTAAATATGTCCTAGTGGTAGTCTGTGCCTTTTCAAGATGGATTGAGGCATATCCATTAAAGGATAACACTGCTATGTCCACTGCCAAAATCCTCCTCAAAGAGTACTTCCCCAGATATGGTATGCCACGGATTGTTTGGTCGGACAATGGAAGTGAGTTTGTAGGGAAAGTTATGAAGAGTGTGTGTGCAGGTCTGGGAATCGTCCAGAAATTCCACAGTGCGAATCACCCACAATCAGCAGGTTTGGTTGAAGGGTACAATGGTACCTTGAAGCTGAAACTTGCTAAAATTCAAGCTTCCACTGGTCTATCTTGGCCAGACGCACTGCCTTTAGCTTTACTGTCCACCAGAGCGACTGTACACTCTCGAGTAGGGCTTAGCCCATATGAGATTGTGTTCGGTCGTCCTGCTAATGTTTGGGGAGTCCCTAGGCCAAGGGAATTCAAACAGATCGAATATCCTATGTTGATTGATTACCTTTTTGATCTGACTGCTAAATTGAGCCTTATTCATCAACAGGTATTCGAATCCTTGCCTAAACAGCCAGAGAGTCCAGGCCACACATTGAAACCCGGTGATCAAGTTGTGGTGCGGAATTTTGAACGAACCCGGAACCTCCAGCCAAGATTCGTGGGCCCGTTTCAGGTGCTCTTGGCCACAAGAACTGCTGTACGCCTAGCTGGAAGGAAGAATTGGGTGCACGCTAGCCATACGAAGCGTGTCCCTCTCCCACTCCCCTACGACAACTGGGTTAGACAGGGATTTGGTGCATCCGAGACAGAACCTGTTCCTAGGCTCATTCCCTTCAGTGATGCAGAGTACATAACGGACAAACGAACTGAAACACAGAACTCTGATACCTCACCAGGAACTGTGTTTTCGAACCCTGAACAGAGTGTCATACAAGGCGAACATTCGTCACCTGTGGACTCGAACATTACTGTACCTATAGAACAATTGTTTCAAGATCAGACAAGACCCGGGAAATACAGATATAACCTACGTTCTCATTCTATGAACCAATAACATTGCATAATTACCTTTCTATTTGAAAACTGTTTTGATCTTATCGCATTCCATTCAGTCAGGAAGTTCGCTCTATAATTTTTTTATCCTTTTTGTTTTTGTTGTTCCCTCACCTTGCCATCTGGGTTACCGTAGGGTCGTAACGTGTGCCTTGTTTTAACTTGCAGGGAACCAGACACAAGGTCGGTTTCTTCTGTTTATTTTGGGAACTCCCAGGGTAGACAGAGGCAATTTTTTAACAGGTACAAACCATCCGTTGCGAACGGTTGTAGAAGATGGAGCTTCCTGAACTGCGACGGGCTTACGTCATAAATGCTCGCAAGACAAAACTATATGAAATATTGTATAGCAAATGTTTTCTAATGCAATGTGCTCTGACACTTCTGATTGTTTTAATAACTCTGGTAGGCGGAATCATTTTTGGTATTCAATTGATCTTTGCACCTGTTACATCTACAGTAACTCCCCATGTTTCTGTTTCTCCGACTGTTGTTTCTCTTCATTCTTTCCATCCTTTTCCTGCCCATGAGCAAGCTCGACGCTCCGAGTTTATAAATAACACTTTCATTCAGCTCTTGCACCAACATCAACTAGTGGTTAACACAACAAACTGCTGGGTGTGTGGCTTGATACCACAAACCATGAACAAGGGTATTCCTTATCTGGTTCTGCCCTTTAGTTATAATGGATCATTCTGGGCATTTCAGACCATGTTCGCCTATGCCCTAGAGACCTATCCTCCACGACCTCCACGTTCCACTAGGTATAAGTCCGCTAATAGAGCCTTGGTAAAGGGAATTACTGACATGGTTAGAGATGTCAATAACACTCCGTTTATTCCCAAGGATGAATTACAAGTTTACATGGGTTGAACGTTACGGAATATGGCATTACTTTGGGTGAGAACAAACGTAAAAGCTCGACTCCGATCTGGGTCGTACCCCACCAAGGTCAGGTCTGTTTGCAAGGAAATGGGAGGAATCCTAAAGCTCGACTAGGGAAGAGCGACTGTACCGAAACATACGTTTTCCCGTCACAGTCTTCCCCTGCATTTTTAGCAGCTAAGGGCACCTATTTTGTTTGCCAAGACAGAGCATATACATGGCTGCCTGCTGACTTTTCAGGCTCATGTTATATCGCTCAACTGTTGCCTCCGATATACACTGCTGCACCGGATTATCACAAAACTAGAGTTGTGAGAGGTGTTTTCAATAAGGAAGATACTGCTGGCCAAGAGGCAGGAGACTTCTTCAAAGGTTTCCTTCCGTTCTGGGGGCCTATGGCCAACAGCAGAAACTTACGTCAACTAACACGGGTAGTTGAATCCACTATTACCGAAACTGCGGGTGCCCTTAGTAACCTGACAGCTGAGCTTCAAGCGGATCGCCTCATGACATTACAGAATCGTATGGTCCTTGATGCAGCTGCAGTGTCTATTCGACAGTCTGCTGGACTAGTCATGAACAACATGTTAGTAGTCATGGTTCCACATGCTGTGGACACACTCATGAATCGAACGAAAACTCAGCACCTCACCAGTGCTAGACTATCAGGCTATGAGCTGACACTTTTGGCAAGTCACATTCAGATCAAGCGATGCAACATATTGAATCCAGCAACGCTGTTGCCGACTACCCAAGAGTCAAGTGATTCAGAGCCTCATGATTGTTGTTTTAGAACTGAGGAAGAGACAAAAGGTAGGATTGACTTAAAAGATACTCCGTTACTAGATCCAGATGGCACTTTGTACGTCGATGGGTCATGCTTTAAACTACAGAATGGTGATATGACGGCCGCGTATGCAGTTACGACTTTGAGTACGTTTGTGGAGACCGCAAGAGTGAGTCAGAATTCTGCTCAGGCTGCAGAATTAATTGCACTAACAAGAGCGTGTGTCTTAGCTGAGGGAAAGAGAGTGAATGTGTTTACTGATAGCCAATACGCCTTCGGCGTAGCACATAGCTTTGGACGTCTGTGGAAAGAAAGAGGCTTTCTCACGTCCCATGGGACAAAGATCCAACATGGACAGTTAGTCAGTGATCTATTGGAATCTCTGACCCTACCGAATGAAGTTGCGATTGTGAAGTGCAGTGCACATCGAAAGATTACGGATGATGTTGGCCGTGGGAATGCGTTTGCTGATGAGGTCGCCAAAGAGACGGCCAAGAACATGATGAGCCGAATGTACGTTGAAACGTCTACAAGATGGATTGCTGAATCAGGAATGTGTGAGAATACGATTGAAAGTGTGAAGGCAATCCAGAATGAAGCAACTGAAAATGAGAAAAATGCATGGAGGGAGAAAACGGGTAAAATGGATTCGAGTGGATGTTGGGTTGATCTGTCTGAACATCAACGTTGGATGTTACCTGATGCGTATGTGCTTGCGGTAGTCACGATGGCGCATGGATCGGCGCACATTAGTTCGAAAGGGATCTGTAAACTGTTAGCTCCAGAATGGAAGAATGATGGAATTACTAAATGTGCGGAAAGAGTGGTGAAAAATTGCATGATATGCCTGATGCATAATCCTGGCAAGGGAACCCCAACCCCAACTGGTCATTTTGCTCCCCCTTCTTGTCCCTTTGAAGTGATTCAGTTGGATTTTATCCACATGGACAGGTGTAACAATCTTAAATATGTCCTAGTGGTAGTCTGTGCCTTTTCAAGATGGATTGAGGCATATCCATTAAAGGATAACACTGCTATGTCCACTGCCAAAATCCTCCTCAAAGAGTACTTCCCCAGATATGGTATGCCACGGATTGTTTGGTCGGACAATGGAAGTGAGTTTGTAGGGAAAGTTATGAAGAGTGTGTGTGCAGGTCTGGGAATCGTCCAGAAATTCCACAGTGCGAATCACCCACAATCAGCAGGTTTGGTTGAAGGGTACAATGGTACCTTGAAGCTGAAACTTGCTAAAATTCAAGCTTCCACTGGTCTATCTTGGCCAGACGCACTGCCTTTAGCTTTACTGTCCACCAGAGCGACTGTACACTCTCGAGTAGGGCTTAGCCCATATGAGATTGTGTTCGGTCGTCCTGCTAATGTTTGGGGAGTCCCTAGGCCAAGGGAATTCAAACAGATCGAATATCCTATGTTGATTGATTACCTTTTTGATCTGACTGCTAAATTGAGCCTTATTCATCAACAGGTATTCGAATCCTTGCCTAAACAGCCAGAGAGTCCAGGCCACACATTGAAACCCGGTGATCAAGTTGTGGTGCGGAATTTTGAACGAACCCGGAACCTCCCGCCAAGATTCGTGGGCCCGTTTCAGGTGCTCTTGGCCACAAGAACTGCTGTACGCCTAGCTGGAAGGAAGAATTGGGTGCACGCTAGCCATACGAAGCGTGTCCCTCTCCCACTCCCCTACGACAACTGGGTTAGACAGGGATTTGGTGCATCCGAGACAGAACCTGTTCCTAGGCTCATTCCCTTCAGTGATGCAGAGTACATAACGGACAAACGAACTGAAACACAGAACTCTGATACCTCACCAGGAACTGTGTTTTCGAACCCTGAACAGAGTGTCATACAAGGCGAACATTCGTCACCTGTGGACTCGAACATTACTGTACCTATAGAACAATTGTTTCAAGATCAGACAAGACCCGGGAAATACAGATATAACCTACGTTCTCATTCTATGAACCAATAACATTGCATAATTACCTTTCTATTTGAAAACTGTTTTGATCTTATCGCATTCCATTCAGTCAGGAAGTTCGCTCTATAATTTTTTTATCCTTTTTGTTTTTGTTGTTCCCTCACCTTGCCATCTGGGTTACCGTAGGGTCGTAACGTGTGCCTTGTTTTAACTTGCAGGGAACCAGACACAAGGTCGGTTTCTTCTGTTTATTTTGGGAACTCCCAGGGTAGACAGAGGCAATTTTTTAACAGGTACAAACCATCCGTTGCGAACGGTTGTAGAAGATGGAGCTTCCTGAACTGCGACGGGCTTACGTCATAAATGCTCGCAAGACAAAACTATATGAAATATTGTATAGCAAATGTTTTCTAATGCAATGTGCTCTGACACTTCTGATTGTTTTAATAACTCTGGTAGGCGGAATCATTTTTGGTATTCAATTGATATTTGCACCTGTTACATCTACAGTAACTCCCCATGTTTCTGTTTCTCCGACTGTTGTTTCTCTTCATTCTTTCCATCCTTTTCCTGCCCATGAGCAAGCTCGACGCTCCGTGTTTATAAATAACACTTTCATTCAGCTCTTGCACCAACATCAACTAGTGGTTAACACAACAAACTGCTGGGTGTGTGGCTTGATACCACAAACCATGAACAAGGGTATTCCTTATCTGGTTCTGCCCTTTAGTTATAATGGATCATTCTGGGCATTTCAGACCATGTTCGCCTATGCCCTAGAGACCTATCCTCCACGACCTCCACGTTCCACTAGGTATAAGTCCGCTAATAGAGCCTTGGTAAAGGGAATTACTGACATGGTTAGAGATGTCAATAACACTCCGTTTATTCCCAAGGATGAATTACAAGTTTACATGGGTTGAACGTTACGGAATATGGCATTACTTTGGGTGAGAACAAACGTAAAAGCTCGACTCCGATCTGGGTCGTACCCCACCAAGGTCAGGTCTGTTTGCAAGGAAATGGGAGGAATCCTAAAGCTCGACTAGGGAAGAGCGACTGTACCGAAACATACGTTTTCCCGTCACAGTCTTCCCCTGCATTTTTAGCAGCTAAGGGCACCTATTTTGTTTGCCAAGACAGAGCATATACATGGCTGCCTGCTGACTTTTCAGGCTCATGTTATATCGCTCAACTGTTGCCTCCGATATACACTGCTGCACCGGATTATCACAAAACTAGAGTTGTGAGAGGTGTTTTCAATAAGGAAGATACTGCTGGCCAAGAGGCAGGAGACTTCTTCAAAGGTTTCCTTCCGTTCTGGGGGCCTATGGCCAACAGCAGAAACTTACGTCAACTAACACGGGTAGTTGAATCCACTATTACCGAAACTGCGGGTGCCCTTAGTAACCTGACAGCTGAGCTTCAAGCGGATCGCCTCATGACATTACAGAATCGTATGGTCCTTGATGCAGCTGCAGTGTCTATTCGACAGTCTGCTGGACTAGTCATGAACAACATGTTAGTAGTCATGGTTCCACATGCTGTGGACACACTCATGAATCGAACGAAAACTCAGCACCTCACCAGTGCTAGACTATCAGGCTATGAGCTGACACTTTTGGCAAGTCACATTCAGATCAAGCGATGCAACATATTGAATCCAGCAACGCTGTTGCCGACTACCCAAGAGTCAAGTGATTCAGAGCCTCATGATTGTTGTTTTAGAACTGAGGAAGAGACAAAAGGTAGGATTGACTTAAAAGATACTCCGTTACTAGATCCAGATGGCACTTTGTACGTCGATGGGTCATGCTTTAAACTACAGAATGGTGATATGACGGCCGCGTATGCAGTTACGACTTTGAGTACGTTTGTGGAGACCGCAAGAGTGAGTCAGAATTCTGCTCAGGCTGCAGAATTAATTGCACTAACAAGAGCGTGTGTCTTAGCTGAGGGAAAGAGAGTGAATGTGTTTACTGATAGCCAATACGCCTTCGGCGTAGCACATAGCTTTGGACGTCTGTGGAAAGAAAGAGGCTTTCTCACGTCCCATGGGACAAAGATCCAACATGGACAGTTAGTCAGTGATCTATTGGAATCTCTGACCCTACCGAATGAAGTTGCGATTGTGAAGTGCAGTGCACATCGAAAGATTACGGATGATGTTGGCCGTGGGAATGCGTTTGCTGATGAGGTCGCCAAAGAGACGGCCAAGAACATGATGAGCCGAATGTACGTTGAAACGTCTACAAGATGGATTGCTGAATCAGGAATGTGTGAGAATACGATTGAAAGTGTGAAGGCAATCCAGAATGAAGCAACTGAAAATGAGAAAAATGCATGGAGGGAGAAAACGGGTAAAATGGATTCGAGTGGATGTTGGGTTGATCTGTCTGAACATCAACGTTGGATGTTACCTGATGCGTATGTGCTTGCGGTAGTCACGATGGCGCATGGATCGGCGCACATTAGTTCGAAAGGGATCTGTAAACTGTTAGCTCCAGTATGGAAGAATGATGGAATTACTAAATGTGCGGAAAGAGTGGTGAAAAATTGCATGATATGCCTGATGCATAATCCTGGCAAGGGAACCCCAACCCCAACTGGTCATTTTGCTCCCCCTTCTTGTCCCTTTGAAGTGATTCAGTTGGATTTTATCCACATGGACAGGTGTAACAATCTTAAATATGTCCTAGTGGTAGTCTGTGCCTTTTCAAGATGGATTGAGGCATATCCATTAAAGGATAACACTGCTATGTCCACTGCCAAAATCCTCCTCAAAGAGTACTTCCCCAGATATGGTATGCCACGGATTGTTTGGTCGGACAATGGAAGTGAGTTTGTAGGGAAAGTTATGAAGAGTGTGTGTGCAGGTCTGGGAATCGTCCAGAAATTCCACAGTGCGAATCACCCACAATCAGCAGGTTTGGTTGAAGGGTACAATGGTACCTTGAAGCTGAAACTTGCTAAAATTCAAGCTTCCACTGGTCTATCTTGGCCAGACGCACTGCCTTTAGCTTTACTGTCCACCAGAGCGACTGTACACTCTCGAGTAGGGCTTAGCCCATATGAGATTGTGTTCGGTCGTCCTGCTAATGTTTGGGGAGTCCCTAGGCCAAGGGAATTCAAACAGATCGAATATCCTATGTTGATTGATTACCTTTTTGATCTGACTGCTAAATTGAGCCTTATTCATCAACAGGTATTCGAATCCTTGCCTAAACAGCCAGAGAGTCCAGGCCACACATTGAAACCCGGTGATCAAGTTGTGGTGCGGAATTTTGAACGAACCCGGAACCTCCCGCCAAGATTCGTGGGCCCGTTTCAGGTGCTCTTGGCCACAAGAACTGCTGTACGCCTAGCTGGAAGGAAGAATTGGGTGCACGCTAGCCATACGAAGCGTGTGCCTCTCCCACTCCCCTACGACAACTGGGTTAGACAGGGATTTGGTGCATCCGAGACAGAACCTGTTCCTAGGCTCATTCCCTTCAGTGATGCAGAGTACATAACGGACAAACGAACTGAAACACAGAACTCTGATACCTCACCAGGAACTGTGTTTTCGAACCCTGAACAGAGTGTCATACAAGGCGAACATTCGTCACCTGTGGACTCGAACATTACTGTACCTATAGAACAATTGTTTCAAGATCAGACAAGACCCGGGAAATACAGATATAACCTACGTTCTCATTCTATGAACCAATAACATTGCATAATTACCTTTCTATTTGAAAACTGTTTTGATCTTATCGCATTCCATTCAGTCAGGAAGTTCGCTCTATAATTTTTTTATCCTTTTTGTTTTTGTTGTTCCCTCACCTTGCCATCTGGGTTACCGTAGGGTCGTAACATGTGCCTTGTTTTAACTTGCAGGGAACCAGACACAAGGTCGGTTTCTTCTGTTTATTTTGGGAACTCCCAGGGTAGACAGAGGCAATTTTTTAACAGGTACAAACCATCCGTTGCGAACGGTTGTAGAAGATGGAGCTTCCTGAACTGCGACGGGCTTACGTCATAAATGCTCGTAAGACAAAACTATATAAAATATTGTATAGCAAATGTTTTCTAATGCAATGTGCTCTGACACTTCTGATTGTTTTAATAACTCTGGTAGGCGGAATCATTTTTGGTATTCAATTGATCTTTGCACCTGTTACATCTACAGTAACTCCCCATGTTTCTGTTTCTCCGACTGTTGTTTCTCTTCATTCTTTCCATCCTTTTCCTGCCCATGAGCAAGCTCGACGCTCCGAGTTTATAAATAACACTTTCATTCAGCTCTTGCACCAACATCAACTAGTGGTTAACACAACAAACTGCTGGGTGTGTGGCTTGATACCACAAACCATGAACAAGGGTATTCCTTATCTGGTTCTGCCCTTTAGTTATAATGGATCATTCTGGGCATTTCAGACCATGTTCGCCTATGCCCTAGAGACCTATCCTCCACGACCTCCACGTTCCACTAGGTATAAGTCCGCTAATAGAGCCTTGGTAAAGGGAATTACTGACATGGTTAGAGATGTCAATAACACTCCGTTTATTCCCAAGGATGAATTACAAGTTTACATGGGTTGAACGTTACGGAATATGGCATTACTTTGGGTGAGAACAAACGTAAAAGCTCGACTCCGATCTGGGTCGTACCCCACCAAGGTCAGGTCTGTTTGCAAGGAAATGGGAGGAATCCGAAAGCTCGACTAGGGAAGAGCGACTGTACCGAAACATACGTTTTCCCGTCACAGTCTTCCCCTGCATTTTTAGCAGCTAAGGGCACCTATTTTGTTTGCCAAGACAGAGCATATACATGGCTGCCTGCTGACTTTTCAGGCTCATGTTATATCGCTCAACTGTTGCCTCCGACATACACTGCTGCACCGGATTATCACAAAACTAGAGTTGTGAGAGGTGTTTTCAATAAGGAAGATACTGCTGGCCAAGAGGCAGGAGACTTCTTCAAAGGTTTCCTTCCGTTCTGGGGGCCTATGGCCAACAGCAGAAACTTACGTCAACTAACACGGGTAGTTGAATCCACTATTACCGAAACTGCGGGTGCCCTTAGTAACCTGACAGCTGAGCTTCAAGCGGATCGCCTCATGACATTACAGAATCGTATGGTCCTTGATGTATTACTTGCAGATCGAGGTGGAGTATGTAAGATGATCCAATCGAGTTGCTGTGTTTTTATCCCAGATAATGCGCCAACGGTATATAAGGCCATTTCTAAGTTACACAAAATCTCTGACTCTTCATGTAGAGGAAGGTAACTGGTCACTAATGGGATGGTTCTGGAGCCTGTTATCTGCATGGGGATGGAAGGTTCTGATAGTCACTGGTGCTGCATTGGTATTTTTATTCTCATGCTGTCTCATTGTTCAGTGTGGTCCTGCCTTGTGTGGCCTTTGTGTTTCAACATGCGTAAGAAGACCACCTGTTTTTGAAGATACGCCCCGAGATAGAATAATGCTCCAACAACATATCAGCGACCTAATGAACATAGAGATGGACTCTGATATAGAGTGAGCTATTGCCTATGTAAGGGCAAAAGGACGGTCTGAGGTTCTGCAGCGATCCGAACCCGTGTATTCGGTATCGTAGTACTGGCAAGATTTTAGTACCAATGAACCGTAAATGATCCATTATATGCATGACAGTGTTTTCGCTGCGCAACGAGCATGAATTCACTGAGAAATAGGGCATTCTGTTGCTAAATCATGACATCCATTTTAGATACGGCATCCATTTTGTTTCTTGCCCTCACATAGTCAATGGACGAGCGATGACCCCGGCAGAATCACCTCGTTAAGGACACGTAAGCTCAAACCCCGAGAAAAGCTGACGCTGCGTGACCAGGCAGAATCAAGCTGCCTCCCCTGCCTGAGGCCAATCCTGCTATACTGGTTCTCGTGTCCATTGTCCTGATTGAGAGGCCGAATACGGTAGCCATGCCCGTTTACGATCCATAAACACCTCTTATCCTACTTTTCTATCCCTTGCACCTGGCTCTGCTCCTCTCCTTCTGGGCTTTTACAATGGGGAGGATACGATTTTTATGATGGGGAGGATCGGGCAAAGAATGGAAAACTGACAAAGAGACTTGATCGAATACCGAAAACCTACGACTAATTATTGTTTGATGTATATTTATTGTCTGTTTTAGATACCGGATTAGGCATGAGAAATATTCGTGTAATGTTGCCTAAAGACATATTTCGTGTATTTAAGGAGCAACCCACTTCTTGCAATTTGAACAGTCTCGTAGATTCTGCCTCTGTGTGGTTCCTATGACTTCTGTGTCCCTGCAGTAAATAAACCTTGGTCTTTGACGCCACCATCGAGAAGCCCGTGTCTCTGTTTATTTGTGCACCAAGGCAGGAAGGAACTCAGGGGTCTTTGGGTGTTGTTTCCCTGACACCTCTGGACTCTTAAAAAGTCCGGAACCTCAGAGACAGCTTGACAACACCATTGCAGTGCCAAAACATGCAAATTACATACATAGGCCCATCTTTGCTAGGTGGTGGTTGAACGTGCCATTTGTAGCCTTGGATTTAAGCTACGCCCTGGTAATGTTTGACAGATGGTATGCAGCATACATACAATAGTACTGTCCAGACCTGTGTCTAACACCGCACATCCAGAAAAACTCTACCTACTTGTGCATTACCTGGCCCACTTGCACAGTCATCTTAGTCAAGGATGTACACACATTCCATGTCTGGTCATACTCATCACCAACACCACTCACATGTCTCCTCTCCTGTTTGTACGCTCTGGAATACCCATTCATGTACTGTATTGACAAGACACATTGATATTTATTGCATGGGTATCACTGCTTGTGGATGTGCAAACATACATCCGGAAGACATATGCATTCCTCCATCTTCACTTACTAATTGGTACACCCTTCACTCTGCCACAAAACCCCATCACACTGGAGTCAAGGTACATGTGATACACACCCATACTGCATAGTACTGAGGACATGATTTGATACAGACATTCATCACATCTCACATTGACAACATTCAATTGGTGTACAGTGGCGCGTGGGTCCCTGAAGGCGAAAACATTCCCCTGTGTGATGAGTGGTCTTCAAGCTGTGAGACATAAACAAAACGTGTGTTGGTAACCAAAATAATAATTCACATGTGTCCTATTCATCATCAAATTCATCACCATCAATGTCAATGCTCTGTAACTGTACTGTTGCAGTTCATGTTGCATACATGATTGTGTTGAGTTTGCCTGTTATTCACACAAGACATGATAATGCAAACAAGACAATCATGCTTGCACAATCACACATTTTGCACAGACGACTTGTGTGACACATTCCCAGGCCCCGTTTCCCCCAACAACATCCTGTTCTCCATGCTATTTTGACAATAGCACAGCTGGAGATTGAACAAGGGTGTGTCAAAACTATTGATGGTGTATGTCACTCTGGCGATGTCATCTGATAAATGTTGAAAGTTACATATCTCATACAACGTTACTCTTAACCGAGGTACAAGGGCAGCATACATAGTAGGCAGTGTCAATATTGAATGTTAGGGAAAAGCTGATCCTATCTTTGCTAAACTGATAGAAAGCATTATTCCTCATATTTATTGCTTTTTACATGTGTGGTGCCTTGTGCAGCACACATGCAATGAGCAAAATGCCTTGGATTGTTTATGTACAGTGAGGTCACCCTTCATGTACATAAACAATCTTTGCCCTGCATGCAGACACACTTGCACTATGGTGCAAGGGTGCCTGGGTTGGCACTATACTGCAAATATTTGCACCAGCGCTGGTGGGAACGCAAGCCTGCACCATCTGCTTGTAAATATGGTGCAGCGTTACAATACTGCAGTGGAAAGGTTAGGCGTGAAGGCATGATGTTGAACGCCTCACTTCGCAACTTACATGTACATATACCCCGTTGTGTTACAGACACCATTTTTTATTGGTAACAAAAGTGTTCATTTAACTATTTTGAGGTTGTACTTACCACCTTGTTGGCCAATGAGGACTCCAAGGTGGTCCAACATGTCACCCTCACCGAACGCAATCCTGCCATCGATGCTTCCATTGTCGGCCAGTCCTGTCCACACCGAAGACCCGCAGCATCTGGCTCCTCACAGGATCCCACCTCACCTTCCTCACACGTACCGCATAGCCCTGCAGGATCCGTCCCCCACTTTCAATCATCAAAGGGCAGGTAGTGCTTCACCAGCCAGACGAAGCCCCCTAAGGCCCCCTCCGACATCCTGCCCTCCCTGCCCACGCCCACCATCTCCCAGCACACACCTAAACCCACTCCAAAAAAATGTAAACCCAAATATATACCCCAACAACTATCAATAATGTAAAATACCGCTTTGACAAACACCCGCCAACAATTAGTACAAGACGCAAAAACAAGCAAGGACAACTACACAAGACTTCACAGGGACACTAGGGACAGTTCACAGGACACAACCACACTCCCAAAACCAAATTCAGCAGCACACAACACCAAACACCTTCAATACTCTGTACAGTCACAAGAAGTGTGCTCAAAAGAGAAAGTGAAAGTGCACAGTACTCCTCCAGGCAGCATGATGCATGCTGACATCACTTCCTGTGTGTTTGCGGCCTGTTTTATGACTTAACGATCATTTTCTGCACTCAAATTGTCTTTTGCGGTAATTTTCCATGTTGTCACATGTATTTAACTATATTTTTCAATCGCGGTTAGGAAAAAAGTGTTGTGTTGGTTTCCATGCGGCAAAAATCTGGAAGCTAACTGCAAGTTGTTCCTCAGATGAACTGTATTTGCTGTGATTTCCTATCTGACCACAAAACACACCCTAGAAATCATCTCCGACCCCAAAACACACCCTAAAATTCATCTCTGAACCCAAAACACACCCTAAACATTCTTCTCTGACCACAAAACACACCCTAAAAATTCATCTCGGTCCCCAAAACACACCCTAAAATTCATCTTTGACCCCAAAACACACCCTAAAATTTATCTCTGATACCAAAACACATACCCATCCACAGACATTCAATTCACCATTAATTAATAGCTGCACAATGTTTAACTTTCACTTGTCAGATGGATGTACTCATGCAGAGTATGAACATGCACACAAGGATTTGGTGCTGTGATGTTTTAGTGCAAAAACTATGCTTTGTGCATTTTGCACAGTCAAACACAATAAAGGGTTGTCATATTTTGACATGGGTTTGTGAAGAAATTGTGGATAATTCTGTCCCTTCGTGCTGTTCCTGCAGCAGAAGCTGGGGTATGTGCAGCATCAGCTTCTTCTTTGTCATCCTCAGGATTGTCCAGGTCATCCGGCACTTCAATTCATGGCGCATTGGTGCGGACACATATGTTGTGCAGCAGACAACATGCCATGATGATCTTGCAGACTATTTCAGGGCAGTACAGCAGTCTGACGCCTGAGACGTTGAGGCACCTGAACCTTGACTTGGGCATGCCTTGTGCGTCCAAGTGCGACATTGTAATGTCTCTGTGCCTGGGTGTTTGTGGCTCTGAGGGGTGTCATCAGGCATGGAGAGAGTGCATAGCCTTGATCACCTGTAACATAAAATGGAGAGATGTGTCTATTAGTATTTGTGCATGCTGTGTTTGCAGAGTTTCTAATTTTGGGTGTGTGATTTGTGCTACTTAAGTAATTTGGCTTTGCCATGTGTAGCTTGAGACAACTGACGAGCATCAATACAAATTACATTGCCTCCTAGCTGCTCCCCCCTCCCCCCTATCCTATGTTATGGCGGTAGCTGCACATTTGCACCGCTGGTGCAACGAAGGCACACAAAAGTCAAGCACATCTGCGTCCGTCTGCGACCCGACCACAACCAGCGCCAGGGACCCTGGATCTCATAACGTCTACCACTGTAGTGAGTTCTCTCTGAATACGTACAGGCATTGTTAAGTTAGCATAATCACGTTAGATGTTAGAAAGCCATCTTTTTGCTTTTGCACACGGCACTGCGTTTACATGTTATTTCTTAAAACAAACTGTTGACTCGAGACTTGCTTCACACAAGCGCGATCTGTTGTTACTATCCCAAGCTCTGCGCAGCGACCTTGGTCTGTACATGGTGTGACAAACAGTCTGGGTTATTACACAATGCATGTTTTTCACTCTAGGTTGATCGGCCCACTATTTAGCCATAACACACGCGCAGCTGCAAATGCCTGAAAATTAGTGCTTTTAGTATCACAGACATCATGTTTATTATTCAGACCGAAGACGAGCCTTCCTGCGAGAAGACTCCTGATGCTCCTGTGATGTGATTTCACTAAGCTGATCTTTGAGGTATGGGGTCCCCTATTCAAGCCTAAGAGACCTTCTATTAGCATAATAATAATATTAGCTTCTTAGTAAAGGGAAGGTGGTAGTATCCACTGTCATTATAATATGATCACCCCTTTTATATTCTATGGTATTGTAACTATGTTGCTGGTTTTGATATTAATCATTTGTCTGCTTGTATTAGCCAAAGTACTGCATCTTAGGACACGTGGTCTATAAAAATAAACCCCTTTTTATTTACAACGTGTCTCTGTTGATTATTGTTGTGGACTGATGTGAGAATAATATACGAACAGGTATTTCTGATTCCCACCATTCCTGAGTACCCTGAGTCGCTTGTTCTGGGTTGTCTATTCATTGGGATCTCTGAGCTAAATCTTGGATAACGAATGGGACACTTATGCTAGCCGGATACTGGGTTCTGGGTTCTGAGGTGAGTTTCTGGTACACCACAATTCACTGAGGTCCTGGGGTTCTTCGCATAGTTCTGTGTATCAGCAGAATCCCTGCAACATGGCGCACCTAACGTTTGGTCTATGAGTTGAAACGCCTTAGTAGTGCTTACATTTAGTCCACAGCACCCTCATTCTTGTTTCCGGATAACAAGTCTGACGGATTTCAAACCTACCTAGTTCTATTGATATAGGTTCCTTCAAGCTTGATTATTAAAAAGGTTATTGAACCCTTGTGCTACTGAACACTTTAAGTGTAGCTTGTCCTTATGGCAATTAATATTGCGGCGCATAGCCGTGCGGCCCTGAAACGTCACTTGACGCAGTATGGGGTGCCGGACGCGGGCATGGACGTCATCTTTGTGGTGGGAGCCGATGCGGCTCACCCCTTTGAGTTGTTCTACTCTTGGGTGACGATACCGGCAGTCAGTGGTAATGATAATACATTTCATTCTTACACTGCCACTGCCGTCCCTGCCGCCTATGCGCCTTATAGGACACAGGAGATACCAATATCTGCTTGGCAACATCAGATTTGGTTTAATGGCGCCCTCCCCCATGTGGTTATACCGCCGAGAATGGGCCCTTTATCAATTGCGGGGGCCACTTGGCCGGTACTAGCCGGATTTACGCCTCATCCCCGTTACCTCACGGTGACGGTGGATGAATTGCGTGTACTACACACTGCCCTTATAACAGTATATAGGGCGTTAGTGCAGTATGTGTCGCGCACTGTACAGGCGGGGGCGCCTGTTAGTGCGGGACAACCTAGTGATCGTCACGCGGTGGTCATTAGTCCTGTTATGGTCAATTCTGTTGTGGGCAAGCGCCCCCTCACAAGGGATGATTATCCTTTTTGGCTTGCTGAAAAATTTGACCAAATAGAGGCGGTTTATCCGCATACAACTCCTGTGGAAAAACACAGGATCCTCACCATTAGTTTGCCTAAAGACTTAGTTCCCCATATAGATGACTGTGTATCCTGGGGTAAGATTTTTGCTGCGACGTACGCGCAGTGCTTCGGCACTCCGTCTATGTTACAGCTGCCCTCCATCATTAAACAGGTTCAAGAGGACCATGGAGCGGAGTCTGCGATAGAATTGGGGATGCGGCTCCTCGGAGATTTTGGCCTGGTGGCTACCATGATAATGGGAAACCTTAAGGGTGATGCGTTGCACTTTCAGGTTCGTAATGAACTGAAGAAGGTTGCTGAAGAGGACAAGCCGCAGGAATTTGCTAAAATAATCGCAGAAGCATATCGTGATTTGGGTCGTAGCTCTTTAGGAGTTAAGCCTGTGATCAAGAATCCCGATTCTAAGCAGCAGGGTAGGGCAGGAACTTCTGGTAAGGATGAACGTCCCTTTTTTCCAAAACAAAAGTGGCCGTTTAAACAACAGGGTAAGCAGCAGCAGAAACAGGGCTCTCGGCCTGCCTCTCCCGTACAGTCAAGTAGTGAACGCACTTATGATCTGCGAGATCGTGCTACTATTAAGTCTCCTGATAGATTTCAGGTTTCTGAACCGCGTTCTCCTCGTTCTTCACAGGAAACATCGGCTACACAGTCTGGTGGCGGAGGCGGCGGCAAAGGTCGGGGTGCTCCACAACAGCGTGACCAACCCCGACTGACTGAGGGTAAAGGCAAGCAGGACGAGTTTGCTCGACAAAGACCCCCGTTTCAGAAGAAGAAAGTGGCGGCTCTGACGGCAACATATGCCTCAGATAGTGCGGACACAGCTTCAGAACCGGACATGGGCGCTGACGCTACTAGACAGCGCAGCGGAAATTACCATAGTCCGTCAAGCTCTGCGTCCATTTCTGGCGGCGACAGCAACTGATGTATTGGTTACTGTTGAAACAGCTGACACCAGAGTGGCTCCCCCTGATAGACTTTATGAAATAGTCTTATTAATAGAGGGTGACATACAACGTACTATAAAAGGGATTTTTTGGGATAATCTGACCACCACCTATGATATCCTCCTAGCGGAGGCAGATTGGCCCCCGGCCTTCATTTTGGATGCTCCTAGAGGGGAGGAGAAAATCCTCCCGTCCTTTGCGCACACGGTGCCTAAGGACCAAGCTGAAATGTACGCTGGTGAGTGGGCGCTGGCGCTTGCGCCAGCGGTATATCGTACTCAGGTGGGTTGGGACCGGTTGTCCCCCTGCCATGAGATTCCATTGCGGTCTATGCCCCAGCCTCAGCCCCAATATCCCATGCGTCGTGAGGCTAGACCTCACGTCGCGGCGATCCTTGAACAATTGGAATATCAGGGTGTAATTGAAACATGTGTGTCCCCTATGAATAACCCTTTATTCACTGTGACGAAGCCTGACGGCTCGTACCGTTTAGTTTTGGATTACCGGCACCTAAACTCCCATTGCCGGACCTGCGCGGTACAAAATACACATAGCTCGGCTCTAGTCGACAGTCTCGTGCGTAAACGATTTAAAACGACACTTGACATTTCCAATGGCTTTTTTAGCCATAACCTGTCCACACTGAGTAGCCAGTGGACAGCGTTTACTTCGGGCGGTAAACAAAAACAGTTTACGAGATTAGCCATGGGCTACAAAAATAGCCCTGGCGTCTTTTCCGCTCGCGTGGTTTCCCTCTTAGAAAGAATAGACCCCGAGGCATACTCCTATGTTGACGATATCTACCTCACGGATGACGAGCTGTTGCCGCATCTGTCCCGAGTCGACAATATTGTAGTGAGTTTTGCTGACTATGGCTACAAATTCAATTTTGCGAAGTCTCACATCGCGGAATATACAGTGTTGTTTTTGGGCTACGAGCTCAATAATGAAGGAAAGGGGTTAGCTCCCCACTTTCTGGAGAAGTGCGCATGCTTGAGTGCGCCAACGACACTAAAGAAATTACAATCTCTACTGGGCTTTCTGAATTTCGGCCGTACGTACATTCCTGATTATGCCCAGCGTATCAAGCCGCTTTACGCCTTGGTACAACCCACATTTTCGAAGTCTAGCTGGCAGCTGGAACATTCTAAAATTTTACAGTCTTTACAGGCTGACCTTCTTGCTTCACAATATTTGCTGACACGTGATAACCGCACCAACCTGGTAATAAGAATAGTGCCAGGCGCCGTGGGTTTCACGTATTTGACGTTTAATGAGGGCGATACAGTCCCCATTGCGTACAAATCCCACTTGTACACCTCTGCTGAATTACGTTTTTCCGCGGTCGAAAAAGTTCTGACTGCTGTACAGATGGCGATCCTTAAAGAACGCGCACTGTCACATGGGAAACAGATTCTGGTTGTAACACCCTATCCCGCCTTAGAAGCGGTGACAAAGGCAAGTGTACCAAATTCTAAAGCTTTGCATCCTCGGTGGATACAATGGGCCACAACACTGACGTCGCCAGACGTCACCTACATCTTTGATGCCTCATTACAGACTCAAGAGTTCTTGCAGTATGAATTCGTTCATCCGGCTCCTCTGTCTTTGCGCCCGCTCGAAGAATACCATTGTGTCATATACACTGACGGGTCTGCGCAGCCCGCAATTGGATCAAAGCACGCCTACTCGGCGGCTTGCGCAATTGTCGTAGGTACTTTCGTAAATGGTGAATTCCAATCTGATGCAGTGCATACGCAGTCATTGGGCGATTGTACCGCGCAATTGGCGGAGCTTCGGGCTCTAGTGCTTGCGCTGGAATTTGCCGATCCCCGAGTCACTACTCTAATTGTGAGTGATTCTTTCTACTGTGTCCAGTCCTATAATGACAATTTACACTTCTGGTCTCAGAATGATTATCGAGACACAAAAGGTGGCACAATTAAGCATAAAACGCTTTGGGTTCGAGTGGCAGACTTTAAAGAACGTCTCCCACTCGTGAATGTAATTCACACTCTTGGTCACCAACGACTTGGTGTCCATGCTGTCGGCAACGGCTTGGCTGACGAGGCAGCAAAAACAGCAGTGGCTACATACTTAGTGGCAGCAGTAACCAGATCAAAGAGTAAGATTGATGATGACATCTTGGCAGCTATTGCTGCTACAGAAAAGGGAGGAGATTACCCGAAGGGTTTTCCTTCTCGTTACGTTTACCATTTAAGTCCTGATAATGTCCCATTAGTGAGGATTAAAGACGTTGGTGACAGACTTATTCCCAACGCGGACTGCAGACCCACACTGATTCTGGCTGCTCATGAGGGGTTGGCGTCAGCCCACGCCGGAGTGTCAGCCACTATATCTCTGCTACAACAACGTTACTGGTGGTTCGGTTTATATAAACAAGCGCGCGCTTATGTTCTCGATTGTGACATTTGCCAACAGATTAAACCTTCTACTGTTGCGCGCCCATCACAAACACAGTTGTACATATCCAATAAACCATTTGGTTGTGTTTATTTGGATCACTGCGGTCCTTTTTCTTCTGATACTGCGTACAAGTACATCTTGGTTGCAGTGGATTCGTGCACACGTTTTCTGTGGGTATGGCCACAAAGGAGTGCTGACTCGCGGACTGTCATCAGAGATTTGCGTGTCTTTGTGGGAACTTTTGCGTGTGGTACCTTCCATTCTGATCAGGGCCCTGCGTTCGCCTCTAAGGCTTACAAGGAGGCTATGAGAAATTTGGGGTTCCTAGTCAAATTTTCGTCCCCCTACCGACCTGAGGGTAATAGTGTGGTGGAGCGAATGAACCGTGACTTAAAGCAATCATTGACAGCCCGTGTTTTAGGCACAGGCCGAAACTGGCTAGCCCATTTGTATAACGTCCAACGTGCACTTAATAATCTCCCTAGTAGGTCTCTGGGTGGGCGGACCCCGTACATGATGCTCTTCGGAATCAGAATGTTTGTACCAGACCTTGATGGTCTAGACATGGCGGCGTCGACCGCACCCTTTGACGTAGATGATCACTGTGCTGTTTTACAGACTCTGCAAGAAGCCAGAGACACTCTATCGAAGGAACACATGCCCTCCACATCTGAAGCTGAAGTTCAGATTCCGGTAGTCGGCTGGCTACCCCGAGTTGGTGATCTGGTCCGTGAGAAGGTGGAGAACAAGAAGGAGTTCGGCCCCTCTTATCGTGCACCAGTTCCAGTGCTTGGAGTGCAGGGTACAAGAACAGTCATTTTACCTCCACTTCCTGGTCGCAAAGAAAACAGGTACATCTCAATTGACAATGTCAAACTTCAGCGAGTGGCCGATACTTCTTAGTGTGACTCCAGCAGTTTCATGCCAGACGATGCAAAGAAATTCAATGTTGACTCTTGCTTCTAACACCTTGGCTGATGTTGCCATCGAGATGCAATCGGTTACTGATCCCTTGTTGATACCATCGGCTGGTGGTTTGCCCGAAGAGACTGAGTATGCTTACCCTACACGTGGTCCCTCACCTGTTTTACAATCTACGGCGCTTGGACAGTCCCGTTTCTCCTTTGACACAAACTCATTGCCCTCAAGCCCCCCATCGAACATTGCAGTTTTTTTCAGCTGGTTTAAGAGACATTTTTTGATTGCCCCTTGGACATACATTTGGCTGTTGCTTTTCAGTGTTTTTTTGTTTATGTCCATTGGATTTGTAATAGTTTTTTTCCGTCTTGTGGATGGCCACTATCTGAGTGAGAGATCGACAATTAGACTTATCAATGGAACTTTGGCCCCCCACTCCTCGTCCCACATCATGAAGAGGGACCAGACTTTTGTGAATATTACTGCCTGGCCCGTCTTGGATGGAATCGCATGGGATGCTGTTAAATTCCAAATTCATGGGCCTACAGAGGTCATAAATGTACCTAATGTATTTCGTGTTTCTATGGGTGATGTGGTTAGGCAGAACATACGTTCTGATGATTGGGATGTACACGCCATTGAATCACTGTTTTCTGATTTGAAATATTATGCCGCTTTTGATGCTGAAGATTTATACGAAAATGCGGCTAATTATGCGGAACAGTATTGTTTTCAACATTATGGCAATCATTTCCTGCATAAAGCAAATACATTTAGAAATTTTGTAAATTTTACCCAATGGGAACACTGTCCTACTCCCGAATTCGGAAGTTCACAAACACTGGTTAACAAGTATTCATATTTTACCGATTTCAGTGTTTCCGACCCGGCAGCGTTTTATTTTAAGGTGCTGCCTGAGTCTGCCGCAAAGGTTAGACTGACACACACAAAGTTACTTTATTCCAAGTCCTTTATGGACGAGTTGTCAATCAAAGGTTATGATGTATGGAAGGCTACTATTGATCTAAAGTCGGTTTGGGGTTCCAAGCCGTGGCAGGTACAGGGTACAGAGGCTTTACATCGTGCCTGTCTTATTCCAAATCATATTTTATTTTTGAATGCATCCATCTTCCAAACCACCTGTTTTGGATTGGCTACTTCTAAACAATTAAAATCACCTTCTGTGCCAGATCTGGGCGCTTATCCCAATTGGGATAACCACACAGATCTGTCCCTTGCTGCTTTGCACTCCTTAGTTTCAAATACATCTTTCAATATTTCGAAAGTTAATAGTGAGGGTTGGTTAATTTGGCAAAGCAGTTCAGATATCTGTCAACGACGTTTTCTGGGACTGAAACCGGGGTATACTCAGGAACGCGTAGACCCTCGGTTTGAGTCGTCACATACTGTAACTACATACTCTGTGGGCAAGTTATGTCAATCTTGGCTGCGACATTCCACTTTGGCGTCTGTCAAAGTTCATTTATCACAATTACATGACAAAATAGATTTGAATGATTTTGTTAAGGGTCCTGTGGGTGGCAGAACCAAGAGGTGGACGTATGCTATTTACAACGAAGTCTGGAAGTTGTCACAGATTGAGGCGGCTTCCAGATTGAGGGCTATTGACCAAGCCAACATGGAAAAGGTTTTAGCCGTTATAGATAACAGCATTAGCACTCTCTCTTCTAGGATTTATACATTAGATAATATTGTTTCATCAGTAGTTGATATTGTGCATGATGATATGTCTGTGTTATATCATGGTCAAAACCAGTTGCGTTCTGTTATGCAGTTTGCTTGGACATTGCAGACTTTAAAGGCAGGGAGGGTCCCTTGGGACTATCTTAACACTACATCGTTATTCCTTCCCTTTAACCTTACTGACAAGCAGCGATTTATGTCCATGAAGGATGCTACATATTCATTGTTACATATTGAAAAATTAGAACCATTGCCTTTTTCTGTAGCGGAGATCAATTCGGCTACGTGGTTAGTCCACGGATTGATAACTCTCCCTTTTGCGCTTTTTAAGTTTACGTCTTGTATGAAACATTATGCTTTGGGTAGATATGAACCGCTGGGCACCGCTTTCATTCATGAGGTTTGGTCCCTCCCCTTTACGTATAGATGTACTAGGGACGGGACTGAGGTTTATTTGAAGGGCGAGGAATGTACCACGTCACCTGACCATTCCTTGGTATGTAGGCACATTCAATTACACGGCGCATGCAATGTACAAGCACCGAATTTAGCATGCGTCCTACGGGGTGTCCCAGTGCCTGTGATTACGCCTTCTTTCACACTGCTTGCTAACGGTAGTTATTTGATTTTGAATAGTGAAGCTTGCTGTGGGATGTTAGTGGGAATCCCGTATATTGTAACTGTTTCGCAGAAAGTGGTCTGCTGCAATAATGTTCTCTTTCCACCCCCGCATGGGCGGCTGGATGCTTCCATCTGGCCTTCGATTCCAACCTTGAAAGCAGAGTTCAACAAGTTGAGCAGAATAAGAGCCCTATTGTCCCAAAAAGAGGTGTCTTTGACTTCATCTCGTGAAACATTCGACCTTCACGTGGCTAATACGCGCACAGAGGTACAGGCGCTTCTGAATACTGACCTCCCCCTGCATTTCGGCTCTTTGATCCAAACTATTTTCAATGCCTCGTCCACGACCGGCCTGGCTCATTTTTTTAAACTTGTGGGCTCGGGTCTCGTGACCTCTTTCCAAACTATTTTTGGTGTGGTTCCGGGCTTTTTTCATTCCCTTTTCTCGAGCATCTTTGGAGGTGTTCCGCTACTTCTGGCGCTAGTGGCAGGTGTGCTGCTTTTCCTTTTCATACTACGAAATGGCTGCTCCATCTGTGCCACTCGTGCACCTGTCCCGCCTGCAGCTTCTTCGGGATAGGATGCTTGACTTTTATGGAACCCTGCCGATGGCGACATTAAGCTTGGCGTATGGATTGTCCTTCCGGTATTGCTACTTCACCTGCGTACAGCCTGTGCTACACTGCCTGGATTGCCCCTTTGAATGGCCTTTGGATTTGTGCTTGACCAGCCTGGTGTCTCCGGTGCCGGATTTCGATCGACTAATGAGGCCCTTAGTGTCTCACGAGTTGACCTGTTCTGGTGTCCGGATAATGGCTTGTGGAGCAGCACATGGAATCCTGGGTAATTGGGACGTCTCTACAGCTGCCTACAACTTCTTGGCTATGAGCTATTTGGAGGAACATTCCGGGTGCCCTCCGATCGTGCTGGAAGCTCCACTGATTGAAGAACACGTGTGTTCCTTTTCGTTGATGGATTGGATGGCTGAGACTTTCGCTGGCCCTGCAAATGATTTTTTGTTGGAAGCGGTTGCCACATATGCTGCCTATACATTCATGGATTGACTGAACTATCGTCCTTGGCGCCTGTCGCTCCTGGACAGCACCCTGCCGCGGCATTTACTTTTTTTGCTTTCTCCATGATGGTGGTTTTGAGTTTTTTTTTAATTGATTATATTTTTTTTTCCGGACACCACAGTTTCCCCTGTTGCTTTTCAATTTTTTTCGTTTCAGACTTTAACTCATTCTGAACCTTTGAATTGGTTACGCCTTGTTCTGCTCTGACGAAACTGAACTCTGCGTTCTCTCCTTTCTTGCCTACTAAATAGTGCTTCGATCAAGGGGGCGTGTAGTGAGTTCTCTCTGAATACGTACAGGCATTGTTAAGTTAGCATAATCACGTTAGATGTTAGAAAGCCATCTTTTTGCTTTTGCACACGGCACTGCGTTTACATGTTATTTCTTAAAACAAACTGTTGACTCGAGACTTGCTTCACACAAGCGCGATCTGTTGTTACTATCCCAAGCTCTGCGCAGCGACCTTGGTCTGTACATGGTGTGACAAACAGTCTGGGTTATTACACAATGCATGTTTTTCACTCTAGGTTGATCGGCCCACTATTTAGCCATAACACACGCGCAGCTGCAAATGCCTGAAAATTAGTGCTTTTAGTATCACAGACATCATGTTTATTATTCAGACCGAAGACGAGCCTTCCTGCGAGAAGACTCCTGATGCTCCTGTGATGTGATTTCACTAAGCTGATCTTTGAGGTATGGGGTCCCCTATTCAAGCCTAAGAGACCTTCTATTAGCATAATAATAATATTAGCTTCTTAGTAAAGGGAAGGTGGTAGTATCCACTGTCATTATAATATGATCACCCCTTTTATATTCTATGGTATTGTAACTATGTTGCTGGTTTTGATATTAATCATTTGTCTGCTTGTATTAGCCAAAGTACTGCATCTTAGGACACGTGGTCTATAAAAATAAACCCCTTTTTATTTACAACGTGTCTCTGTTGATTATTGTTGTGGACTGATGTGAGAATAATATACGAACAGGTATTTCTGATTCCCACCATTCCTGAGTACCCTGAGTCGCTTGTTCTGGGTTGTCTATTCATTGGGATCTCTGAGCTAAATCTTGGATAACGAATGGGACACTTATGCTAGCCGGATACTGGGTTCTGGGTTCTGAGGTGAGTTTCTGGTACACCACAATTCACTGAGGTCCTGGGGTTCTTCGCATAGTTCTGTGTATCAGCAGAATCCCTGCAACACCACTACGACTCCGCTGTCGTCGGACTCAACCCCAGAGGGAACTACAACTGACAGCAGGCCACACTCCACACGAGCAACGGCCAGTTCTCCTGCCACCACTGCCACAAGACCTTCACTACCGCCACGGCCACCAACACTGCCAACGCACTAAGATGCATCCTCCTCACCGTGCGCTCCTTGCACAGACACACTGTGGAAATCTGGTACCTCTGGGACACACTCTCACCCAACATCGCCTTCTTTACGGACAACTGGACCACAAACTCCTCTGCCCCTGACATCGCTCTCACAATCCTGGACAGATACAAGATCCAGAGGGAGGACTGCCCCAAACACCCGGCAGGAGTCCTCGCCATCGCGCATGAATACTCCCTCTGCCACTCCACCTCCAGCAACACATTACCCGCCACGGAAGACCTGCACTTCCAGGTCCAGACTTGCCACAAATCCACACTCTGTGGCACACTTGCCTACAGAACCCCCGGACACCTGGACCGCTTCGCCAACACTTTGAACGACCTCATCACACCCCACGCCATTGCATCCATGGACTACATACTCATCAGAGACCTGGACTTCCACCTCAACAACACCAACGACCCCAACTGCACTACCCTCCAGATGAAGAGCTCACCAACATGGGACTGAAACAACATCTTAACCACACTGACCCACAAGGAAGGACACACTCTCAAGCCCATCTTCGCAAGACGCAACAGCGTACACCTCAGTCACACCACACAACACCCATGGAACGACCACCACAGTGTACACTTCCTCTGCAAAAAAAACAAGCCGGCCAAACACGCACCTCGCACCACGCAAAGGAACTGGAGCTGAGTCACCAATGAGCGGCTGAAATCCACCCTCAACTGCAACACCCCCAACGCTACAGCAGACGCAAAACGCGCTGCCAGGGAATTCCACACATGGATTTTCAACTGCGCAGACAAACTCACCCCGCCACGAAACTCAACAGACAGCACACCAGCTAAACCGCCTCATTCACCTCCAAACTCAAAGATTAAAGACGCACCTGCAGACCCCTGGAGAGGAACAGGAGAAACTGCAAGACCCACGTAAACTTCTAAACATACAATTACGTCATGATCAAATACCACCAACGCATCGGTAGCACTGAAAGGACCTTCCTCCACAACAAAATAGTCGCATACTCCACCAACTCCAAAGACCTCTTCAACATTATCCATGAATTCACTAAGACCTGCAGATAAGCCACGGACAACGCTATCCTGGACACGTCTCAATCTGGTTTCCCAAGCAACCACAGCACCGAGACCTCCCTACTCGCTGTCACAGACAACATCCACACCCTCCTCGACCAAGGCCAAACCGCAGCCCTGACTCTACTTGACCTGTCAGCAGCATTTCACACTGTCTCCCACCGCACACTAGCGGGCAGACTACATGACGCAGGCATGCAAGGAACCACTCTTGACTGTATCCGATCATTCATAACCTCCAAGAGCCAAGGGATCAGACTACCACTCTTCCTCTCAGAACCCACACAAATTCTACAGCGGAGTGTCCCAGGGTTCATTGCTCAGCCCAACACTCTTCAGCATCCACATGGCCCCCCTCGCCACCATCGTCCAACAGCACAGGCTCAGCATGGAATCCTATGCCAATGACACCCAGCTCATCCTCTCCCTCACCAAGGAGCCCACCAGCACCAGACTCAACTTCCAGGAAGGAATGCAGGAAGTTGCGACCTGGATGAGCAACATCTGCATGAAACTCTACGCGGAGAGGACATAAGTCGTCATCCTTCTAATCACTCCAGCGGCATGTAACAACATCTGGTGGCCCACTGCCCTCGGCAGCCCCCAAACCACACAGACCACACCAGAGACCTGGCCATCATACTCAACTTCTCCCTCTCCCATGTACCCACAGGTCATGGCCGTCACCCCCAGCTACTTCAATGCCCTCCGCATCCTCTGTAAGAGCTTCAAATTGATCCCCCCAAGTCCTAAAAGACCGTCACCAATGCACGAATTTACAGCAGACTGGGATACGGACACGCCCTCTGCACCAGCATGGAACAGTCTCTGCTACGCAAGCTCTTGACTATGCAGAACACCGCCACCACACTTGGGCCTTGTGATCACATTTCCTCATAGGTCCTGACCCTACATCACACCTACTTGGTTCCCACCTCTCCCAGCATTTGCAGATGTGAGGCGGAGGGGCAGGACCTTGGATGGAAGTTTGTCTACAAGGCTACCCCCAGTGACCGCAGTCCCTTGGGTTCTTGTGTATGGTGGGTGGACATATTACAAGGCATGTTGTATGATATTTGCTACATGTGCATTCTCACATTTGTGAGCTACATGATGGTGGACTTCAGGTGTGTGGTGTGTTCAGTTGGTACTTTCCTATAAGCAGTCCATTTCCATGAGTGCCATTCTCAAACCACTGGTTGATGATAGACAGCCGGAAGATGTAGGAGTCATGCACACTCCCTGGAAACTTGGCAATGGCATTGGTGAACAAGCCACGGGGGTCCACGATTGCCTGCACTTTTCATGGAGTGTGTGTGCTTCCTGTTCCGGTAAATGTGTACAGTCAATTTTCCACAACACAAGGGGAAAGCCAGCAATGGCATAGAAGACTTGTTTGTTTTCAAGCTGTTCTTGAGCAGTGTTGGGGAAGAGTAGGTGCTGTGGCGTTAGGCTGATGATGACATCCAAAACATTTGGGAGGAACCTGGAAAAGGATGACTGGGAGACTCCCCCACCTCTGGCAGTGGTTGGTTGGAAGCTACCAGAGGCCAACATGTGCAGCACTGCTAGAGTCTTTGTCTGCGGAGGGAAGTTGGTCCAACGCTGTGTTGGTGCCTGCAGCCTGGGGGCTATCTGGGTCAATATCCAGAGGATGGAGGACCTTTTCAGCCTGTAGTGGGCTATCACATCCTCTGGCATTAGGTCTATCAGGGTGATACGTTGATGATAGGCCCGCTCTCTTCTTTGATGCTGCCTTCGTGGTGGTCCTGGGTGTGGTGGCAGTGGTTGTTCTGATCTTCTTGGTGCACCAAGCTGCATGAGTAGTACCTCTATGGCATCAGTAGCGTGTCAAATGTGGTTTTGGGCTACTCCCCCTTATGTACTGTTTTTTTATCTCCACGTGCCTTAGCGGCTGTTTTTTTAACGTATCGACGATCATTGTAAATATCGCAAAGTGGGGTTAGCGGCGGTTTTTGCACTGGAACGCCTACCTTGCATCTGATTTTCGTTGTCTATTGCTAAGAGTAGTGACGATCGGAAAAACAGACGATGTCGCCAGTAAACTGTTGCTAACCGCGGTTAGCGACAACTTGTAGATACGGCGATTTAAAAAAAGCCGCTGTTGCATCCGAAAACTGACGCTACAGCAGCGTTAACTCCTTGTACATATGTCCCTATTTTTTTTATAATTAAGTAAGGATATACACAAGATAACTGTTGCAGAAGTCGTAGTTTTGACAATGATATTACAAAGCGAAAAAGTTTGAATAATTTGTGAAATTTTTGATAGTTTCACAGATCTTTGTGAAAAATGCAAAAACCTTTCACAGTCCCGAGTCTAGACTCCCTCAAACTAACGGATTGCTTTCCCCAAGGAATTCCAGGTAGAAAACCTGTAATTTTTTAAAGAGCTAGAAGGTCAACTGCAAGATGTCTGAATAGGTAAACACCCATAAATTGCCAATTAATCTGCCCCACCAAGTAAACGACTTCCCAGCACATTTTCACAGGTGGGGAAAGGACGTGTTTTCACCTGTTAATTAGTGCCCTATTCTCCACTATGTTGCCAAGTCATAGTCACGGTCACACTACCTTATTTAAGACAGGGAACACAACACTAGATCTCCCTGACGGCTGATTAAATAATGTCCCGACCTACAGACAGGGCCAGACTGACCGTAGCAGGCATCTGGCATTTTCCCAGGGGGCTGTTAGAGTTGGGCTGGTTTTGGAGTGGTGGGGGCCAATTTACTGGGGGCTAGGTTTGCAGAAGTGCTGCAATATTTGTCCCCAGTAACAAAAAGCAGCAGTGCTGGGGGCTGGTTTAGTTAAGCAGCAATGCTTCACATTAGCACCCACGAACACCCCCTGAGACTCCCCTCCCCGGGGGCTGGGCGTATAGATTGGCCAAGGCTGCTTTGTGTTCTCAGTCTGGCCCTGACTACTGGGAGAACTCTTCCTGATTGATTGTTATGGACATTGATATCTTGTTTTTCAAAATAACTTCTTGCTTTAGCACTCTGTTTTAGAAAAAAGAACTGTACAAAGCAGGGCTAAAACGCCATGGCACCTTCTTAGCAAAGTGCTCTGCATTCAGAACAATCACAGCACAGGAGGCTGTTGTGAAGGTATTTAGATCCATGCCTGGCAGACACAAGGACATATTCAAAAGAGCATTGAGCCACCGGAGCATCACTTTTACCGATGCTCCAGTGGCGCAATGCCCTGATTCATATTTACAAAGCGGAGCTAAGCCACTTTGCGTGTCTTAATGCCGCTTTGTAAACATTGTACCCTTTCACGCAGGAATCTATGTGAAAGAGGTATACAATGGTTGTTGCTGTAGGCATTCTAATGCAAAACCCATTGCTTTTTGATACTGCCCTAGATTTACAAAGATCTGTATATCTGAGAGAGTGCCATAAACTAACAGCACTGAAAAGCTGGCGTTAGAGTGGCGCAACAAAGAGAAATACTTTTATTTCTACTTGTTTTTTGCTCTTTCTAAGTGTGCTGCATTCTACAGCACACATAGAAGGAGCAAATCACCTTCAATGATTGCTTATGTGCAGGAAGGCGTCCCTTCATGCACATAAACAATCATTCCTGCAACACAGGCACCCTTGCACCATGGCACAAGGGTATCTGCATTGGTGCTAGGAAGCTTTTTTAGCACGATGCAAGTGAAAACAAAGGGGTGCACCATATTCTTGTGAATACAATGCATCCCTGTGTTTTAGAAATGACGTAGCATGGTGCTGCGTCATTTGTTTGTGCATTTTCCCCGAGGTCACTTAATATGGCCACCATATCCTTCACTGATCTTGTGGAATACCTGCAAGGTCCAAGTCACCCTCTCAAGGATTACTTTGAACATTTTAATGCACCAAAAACTACCTATACCTTGTAAATATTGATTAAAATAGCCAAGTGAATAATAGGCTATGCTATATTTAACTGGGTAGCCAAGCTATGCAATTTACGTCTAAGAGCTTCCACACTCTAAATCAATCCAGAAAAGTATGCATGGTGCCTGAGGGAGGGACCGCGATCCAGGAAATTATGCATGGTGTCTGAGGGATGGTTGAAGTCCATGGCCTACACTTCTGGTTGCTTTGCTACGGATTCATCCTCTGGTCTGAGTTGTCCACAGTCAAATAAGTTACTTTGGCACACTCATGAAAACTGTATAACTGTTGCAGTGACATAATAGCCTTCTTTCTCCAAGGTACTTGTCTGAGATAGCTTAAGCCTCAGTCAATGCATGGCAGATGCCATTCTATACTTATATGACAATGAAGATCAATTAAGTCATCTGTGCTAACCTGAGGTTTAATGTATACATGTTTCCAGCATTCACAAGATGGACTCTTATCTCTGTTGAAACCTGTCTTTCCCTGTTGAAGACCAACAAGATTCATGACTACAGACTGTCATGCTGAAAGGTCCGCCACTACGAAACATGCCTGTGTGTCAAAATCCTGAAAGACAACCGTTGGTGAAGTTTATGGGTCTGGCTTTAATGTGCCTATATATGCAGACAAATGCATTCACAACTGATGTATACATGTGTTAAATGCACAAATGCTGTTTAGCAAATTAAAGCCTGCCCTCTTGGCCTTATCACTTATTATAAACCGAGTTGTTTATTGAATGAGGGATTACCCCTGTTTATGCAACAGCCGCAATCCCAATCAGGGTGAACCACAAAAGTCACTAAATTCATCTTTGTTTATCCCTTTGGTAGCTTAGCACAAAATCAGTCAGGCTTAACTTTGAGACTATGTGTAAAGTATTTATGCTTTTACTCAAAGGAGGGAGGGAGAAGCAGAGATTCATTCGGCTTCCGTTAGGTATAGAGGAAATCAGAGGAGAATGAATAACATAATTTGTTTTTACCAGGGTCTGGGGTTCTATTGTATCGAAGACCCTCATTCACATGCCACAAGTGGTACGGTATATCTTGGTTCTCTGCCTTGTCGGCTGTGTTGATAACCTCATCATTAGGTCCTTTATCACTTGCACACTGGGTTATCCAGGGGCTAGCCTGGAGTTAATCACCAACGTTAATTTAGCGCGCCTTAGACACCTAGCAGATGAGAATATCACAGAGTGATAAATAAATGTGACATAACCACACACGTTGAAGACGCGCAACATACATGGTACCCTCTGTAGTTTTGTTGCCCTCGCACAATACTTAAGGGCTAACTAGGCATCTATTTTAAGACCCCGCATTTAACGACTCATTACATTCTTGAGCGATTCACACTTTAAACATACCAGGACGGACATCCATAACAAGACACATACACACATTTGGTCTTCCTTATCGCCCCACAATAATTGAGAACACGCTTCTCTGCAGGCATTGTCTCACATCAGGACTAGCGTCACTATTGCCAACTCTGGAACTGAAACCATTCCATTATGAAAGGCATACCTTACGAATTCTGGGCTCTGATACATTATCTTCATGAGAATGGGTTTCGGAGTCATGAAGTTGTCTCAATAATAATCATGACCCATAATACTTTGTCCTTGATATGAAACAACACACTAGATATCAATAAAGTAACGCACTTCAATCGGCATTACTGCCAGTGCCTTCTCATCCTCACCACTACAGAGCATGGACCACATACCACACGTGCTCCATAGCTGCACTAAACAATTGTATGTTTTACTCAAAAGTTTTTTCTAGATATTTTGCAGTACCAATCATGCCCAACACTAAAACCTCTCTGGTTCCAGCTTTATCAAGTTAATTTTGTTAAAACAGGACATGATAATTCCTACATCGTATTGTATGAAATACAAGTGTTTCTGTCTGTACTGTCTTTTATCTCTCCAGAGTTAAAGACCAAGTGCCAGATGTATGACCCTTTTTTGCAGCCGCCTGGGGACGCCGGCAGTACACGTAAGTGTTTTTTTTTTTTCAATTTAATAAACTATTATTCATTTTTAATAGGCGGGGTGGAGGTGGGGGCAGACCAACTCTGCTCCGCTGTGGAGTTGGAATTTCGCCCTTTACTCCGCGTTCTACGTGGAAAACAGAGTAGTCAAATCTCCGCAGGCTGGTAACAGGGGACAGGAACCAAATAGGGCAGGAAAATGCCAACTTTCTAAAAGTGACATTTTCAATATTGTAACTTAATATCCTACTATGCTATTAGAAACTATTTTTTATTACAATTTCTCAGACACCAAACATGTAATGCTCACCTGTTGCTAATCAAACCTTAGCACTTATTAAATGTAAAAAGGCAATTGAATGTTATTCTACGGGAGGGGAAGGCCTCAGAGAAGTAAAAAACGAGTTAGAAGTTTTTTTTACTACCTAGACATGTAAAACTTGAATGTTCATATCCCACCTTATAGTTACAATGCACACTGCCCTACGGGCTACCTAGGGCCTACCTATTGGATCACATATGCAGTAAAAGGGGAGTGTGAGACTGGCAAGGGGGATATTTTGGCAGGTTGAATTTACAGTTCAAAACTGCATTCAGGCTGCAATGGCAGACCTGGGACATGTTTTAAGGAGCTAATTAAGTGGGCGGCAGAATAATTGCTTATAGGCCCACTAGTAGTATTTATTTACAGGCCCTGAGTATGTGGTCTACCATTCTGCAAGGGACTAAGAAGTAAATTAAAAATGCCATTCAGGTGGAAGCCAATTTTACCGCATTCAAAGGAAAGCACACAAGCACTTTAGCACTGGTTAGCAGTGGTAAAGTGTAAGCCTGGGTGGAGTTCGCAGAGTTCTGCTACACGGAACTCCACGAAGTGCAAAAGAATCTGAGCCACGGTATGCGGAGCTTCGCGAGCAGCGGAGTGCCTTAGATAAATGCTGTTCGCAGTGATTTTCAGTGCCAGGTGCTTGTCCGCACTGTGCAATCATTGCGAATGGCACCATGCATAGCGCAAGCGGGTGCTGGTTCCTTTCAGTCACTCAAATAGATTTTTACTCGAGCGGCAGCTTTCTCAATGCAAACAGACGGTTTCTCATCACAAGCGGTCGTGAGCATACACGACCACTCGCAATGAGAAAACTGACAGCCCTTGTTGAGAAATCTCGCCGGGAGGTTGATTTTCCACGCTCGTGCTTGCCAACTTTGGTGCCGATCACGATCCGGTAAAAAATGTCCCCGTACGACTCGTATCGGGTCTTTTTACCGTACGAATCGTACAAGTGCCGTACGAACTGGCAATCACGATTCGCATGGTAAAAAGTCCATACGAACCGCACTGGGAATATTTCCCCACACGTCCTCGGGTCGGAAAATGTGTCCGACACGTCCTCGTACGATTCACCGTACAAACGTGAAAGGTGAACTCCGACCGGGGAATCACGATCCATCCCGGGCGTCCGAATGTACAACCGTATGGTGAAAAGACCGTCCGCACCGAACTCCCATAACAACCATGGAGACGTCCAAACAGGTGCCCGGTACGTGCCGTACCCCCCCCAGCCCCCGTAGGTACGGGCCGACCCCCCCCAGCCCCCGTAGGTACGGGCCGACCCCCCCCCAGCCCCCGTAGGTACGCGCCGACCCCCCCCCAGCCCCCGTAGGTACGCGCCGACCCCCCCTGTGTGTACACCCGTGTACGGTGCGTACCCCCCGTGTACGCTCGAGTCGGACCCCCCCGTGTACGCTCGAGTCGAACCCCCCCGTGTACGCTTGAGTCGGACCCCCCCGTGTACGCTCGAGTCGAACCCCCCCGTGTACGCTCGAGTCGGACCCCCCCGTGTACGCTCGAGTCGAACCCCCCCGTGTACGCTCGAGTCGGACCCCCACCTGTGTACGCTCGAGTCGGACCCCCCCGTGTACGCTCGAGTCGGACCCCCCGTGTACGCTCGAGTCGAACCCCCCCGTGTACGCTCGAGTCGGACCCCCACCCGTGTACGCTCGAGTCGAACCCCCCCGTGTACGCTCGAGTCGAACCCCCCCGTGTACGCTCGAGTCGGACCCCCCGTGTACGCTCGAGTCGAACCCCCCCGTGTACGCTCGAGTCGGACCCCCCCGTGTACGCTCGAGTCGAACCCCCCCGTGTACGCTCGAGTCGAACCCCCCCGTGTACGCTCGAGTCGAACCCCCCCGTGTATGCTCGAGTCGAACCCCCCCGTGTACGCTCGAGTCGGACCCCCCCGTGTACGCTCGAGTCGGACCCCCCCGTGTACGCTCGAGTCGAACCCCCCCGTGTACGCTCGAGTCGGACCCCCCCGTGTACGCTCGAGTCGAACCCCCCCGTGTACGCTCGAGTCAGACCCCCACCCGTGTACGCTCGAGTCGAACCCCCCCGTGTACGCTCGAGTCGGACCCCCCCGTGTACGCTTGAGTCGAACCCCCCCGTGTACGCTCGAGTCGGACCCCCACCCGTGTACGCTCGAGTCGGACCCCCCCGTGTACGCTCGAGTCGGACCCCCCCGTGTACGCTCGAGTCGAACCCCCCCGTGTACGCTCGAGTCGGACCCCCACCCGTGTACGCTCGAGTCGAACCCCCCGTGTACGCTCGAGTCGAACCCCCCCGTGTACGCTCGAGTCGGACCCCCCCGTGTACGCTCGAGTCGAACCCCCCCGTGTACGCTCGAGTCGGACCCCCCCGTGTACGCTCGAGTCGAACCCCCCGTGTACGCTCGAGTCGAACCCCCCCGTGTACGCTCGAGTCGAACCCCCCCGTGTACGCTCGAGTCGAACCCCCCCGTACACGGGGGGGTTCGACTCGAGCGTACACGGGGGGGTTCAACTCGAGCGTACACGGGGGGGTTCGACTCGAGCGTACACGGGGGGGTACGCACCGTACACGGGTGTACACACAGGGGGGTCGGCGCGTACCTACAGGGGCTGGGGGGGGTCGGCGCGTACCTACGGGGGCTGGGGGGGGTCGGCGCGTACCTACGGGGGCTGGGGGGGGGTCGGCGTGTACCTACGGGGGCTGGGGGGGTTCGGCGCGTACCTACGGGGGCTGGGGGGGGTCGGCGCGTACCGGGCCACCTACTCTGGTCGATTCGCGCCGTACTTCGCTTTTGCGGCACTTTTTGGGTGGCGTGAAAATATTGCCGTCCGGACTGCTGTCGGTTCGAATCGTAATTCCTGGTTCGTGAAACGCTGCCTGAAAGCGTCCCGACGTCACGTCGCAGCATTCCCGGATCACATTCGTATGTATATTTTCGTCGGTCGGTGTTTTTTACGATTCGTACGGAAATGGTGTTTCCGTGCGAATCGTAATTCCATGTTTGTAAAGTTTTACAACCGGGTACGAGTCGGACGGGGAATTCGCTCCGACCGACGGTTCGTACGCGGTTTTTAACGGTTCGTAATCGGCACCTTAATGTTGACGATCGCAAATGAGGAAAAATCTTGCCGGGAGGTGGATTTTCCTCGCTCGTGCTCGCCAACTTGACGTAGACGAACGAAAGCGAGGAAAAAAACTCCACTATGAGAAGCGGAGTTTTTCGGAAGTCTGCGAGCTCCGCGTAACGCGGAGTGTGGAAAACTCTGCAAACTTCTCGAGTGGAGAAGAGTTCACAGCCCAGACTTAGTAAAGCCAACAAAAACAAATTCTAGCATAAGGTGGAGGGTATAGGAAAAATGTTTGGGGGAAGAACACTCTACGGGTGACATGTCTTACACGACTAGTAGATAAATAGTAACAAAGAATTGCTTTCTGCATAATATGTTTACAGGAGAAAATGAATTGAATATGAAGTGCATGATGATTCAGTGAGTTTTCAGATGTAAAAGAGTCCTTTGTTCATTTCAAAGAAAGCATTTCCTAGAAGAAGGAATTATGCACTAAATTTGCAACAGTATGAGATGAGAGAGCATACTCCTCCTCCTCCTCTGGGTTCAGCCAAAAACCACTCTCTGTTCATTTTAAAGAATGAGTTACAATAAATTACACAGACAACTGTATGTCAAGCCAAATGTAAAAAAGGGAAGACTACCAGACAGACTGAACACATATGAAAAAACATTCTGACCTGTCCAGGCACAAGTCTCTGTGTGGCAGGAGATTACTATTAATCTCTGGAGATCAAACCTAATTATAACCCCTCCTTTGTCACTGAGTGTCAGAATAAGATTGCCAGATCTTGCCAGCAAGCATCAGACTCCACGAATCATTTCAGGGGTCCCAATCAAATCTAACCTCTAGTGTAAGAGAAGAAAGGACATGGCATAGACTAGAGTAGAGGTGTGCAAGATTTGCGTAATTTGCTTTAGCGTAATTAAGTGAAAATAGTATGTGAAATCCCGTGGATTACAAAACTGGCAGATCTTGTATTGAGGATTAAACGAAAAACAGAAAGCACACGTATATTATTACTCATATACGAATAGCTTCACACGTATATATACAGCTCATAGTCAGGCATATTCCTCAATAGAAGCGAGAACATAATAATGTGCTTTGGATACCCGCTTATCCAGTTACATGTCATTTCCTGCCTTGGAAAGGAAAGCAAACACAATACTGAATTCGAAATGAGCTTTTTGAAATCCTTCTAATTGGCCCTAAGAGACCCCGCGTTGTTTAATATGCCAGAGATGCAGCTCCTCGATGACTTGCCTGACCCACTTCTTCAGATCTTCCAACTACAAAGGATGCGCTACAAGGAGGTTTGTTTGGCCTTCACTGTGGCTACATTTAATCCTGACATCTATGGATCACCGTATCCGCTTTGTTTCACACAGAGAAAGATTTTCTCAGTAAATCCTCTTATTCCCGGAAAGATTTTCCAATTAAAAATGAAAAACATTTGAAACTAGAACAAAGATATGAATGCGCATTTTCGTTTAACAAACTATGAACCAAAAGTTGTATGGTCTGAGTAAACTTATAAAAAGAGAAGTCACTAAAGAAGGCCTGGTTACCAAGTCTCACATTCTGCATCTCAGTGAAAGATGTGTAAAAACCTCAAACCCCGGCCAAGGTCAGTGCTGCGTCCAGCCGAACCCCCTTTAAGAATCGTTTGAATATTAAGGACGCCGCTGACTTCGGTACATTTCACTAATATGTGATTTTACTGGTGGGACCGCATAGCTCCAATAAAAACAAGTTCCCACATGCTGGACCACGTGATACAGCGAGGAGTCTGCAGAGACGGTCTACAGCCCGGACGACCTAGAAGTCCATGTGCATTGATAAGCATGAACCACAGATGAGGCTACTAAGGATGCCAACGGGCAATAACAGGAGATAATGGCGAGCCCTGAGGAAATTAATGTTCTTTTCACACGAGCATCCCCTTCGTCTTCCTTCCTAGTTTCCTACCCCTGTCCATGCAGTTTTCAGTTGTTATGAGCTGCTACTGAGAGCGCATAGCCATAAGTTATTCGCTGCATTTCAAACTGATTGTCTACCTCAATATTAACGTTCTAATAATAATACCTATATTGTACATATTTCATCAGTTCAGTTTTGCATTTCATTTCACCAATACGATTTTTTTAATGAGCAAAGTGCAATTGTATTTCGTGTTGTGCCCTATTGCTCTAAATGGACAGCTCTTTTTTAATGCAGGGACGCTAGCTTCTCTGCCCAAAACCCAAGCAGCATATCGCCTATTTCAATATTCATTTACGTGCGGCAAAGGGATTTAATATATCATTGACGCACCCTGCCCCTACCCCTCATATGCAAGTCATCCTTTACACTACCCTTGAAGGTGGTCAGCAGACCACCATGTCTGTGATTGCTTTTTAATAAAGTAATCTTTTTTTACACAGGATATTTTCTTTAAAGAAAAAGGGGATGCATTTAAAAATTAGGCCTGAGCAGAGCTTACGGAGTTCTGCTACCCAGAATTCTGCAGAGCGTCCCAAAAACTCCAAGAGAATCCACAGAATACCGCAAGTGGGCAGTGCCCTTTCGTGCTATGTTTTTGATGGTCCGTTAGGTGACGCGCATTCTCGTGCTCAAAATCACGCGCTAATAGCACCAAAGGAGAAAATCTGCTCGAGGATGCAGCCGGATGCAGCCGTAGTCACTGGCGCTCTCTTGCGCTTGCTCTCTTCACTAAAAAGGTGCTGGATGTCGCAGTTGATAGAGATCAGGGTGTGTATAATATTCCCACTACCACGGACAGAGTAATCTCACAGTTACGCGCACATGCATACATCATACGCTAGGGCCCATTTCACTACACTAACATACGTTCAAATACTCTACCAGCAATAAACCTGTGGAAGGAAAACTCCTAATCACCCTGCATCTATATCGAGGTCGATAAGACCTGGTTTTTGTGACTGTCCACCTTAAACATAATCTATACAACATATACAGCAATAATCAAAAATGTAAACTCAATAATTGACAAGAAAAAATATCCAACACCATGTTTAAAATTATATTGCTTTATCTAAAATTAGTCAAAGAAAATCAATCAGAGTAAATCATTTCTCATAGTTACCTATTCTAGCTAAATGTCAGAACGGGTCAGGACAAGTCTCTCGGTAAATGTCTCTCAAGACGAAGTCCCTTCAGCATCAATCCTCAGCAACGCAGATTCGGTACGCGGCAAAGGCAAAATGGCAAGTGGCAAAAACCCTCTCTAGGCTAACATTTCTTATAGTCTCTAAACAATGGAAAGATACATTGGAAACATAGAAAAAACTGTAATGTCCGCCGGACCTGCTGAGCAGAGCGAGAAGGAAAGGATATAACATCGCTACATTTGAAAATCTCCGCTCAGGAAAAGTTCACATAATAAAGACTACGGAACAGGAACCAAGAAATAAAACATGTATCATATTAGTTCTACTTCTCCTCGGCAATCGAGCCACAGTTCAGAGTTTTTCTCTAAGGCTCCTTTGTTTCCCAAGGCTGCCAAGGACATTTTCATTTCACTTGGAGATCTCCCAAAAACTGCTGCTGTCCTCATGGAAAGTTTTCAAACAAGCAAGCAAGGACCATGGTCAGTTAGCTTCAGGACCATTTCCAGCAGGGGTCTCCCTCGTCACAGTTTTCATATTATAAATCACAGCCAGGCTCACAAATCGGCCATCTTTTCTAGGCCATCATAGGCCTCAATAGACCATCTTAATTAAAAGAAACAAAAACAACGTTACCACACCATAGTGATTAAACAGTGTTAATCCCACTAATACCCTTATGTGTATGCATTTATCTAGCACTTGCAACATAGAAAAGCATTAATTCGGAAAGCATTTTGTGCTCAAAAATAAACAGCACATAGCAACGTTTAAACATGAAAACACGCACGTTATTTTAAAACAGCACATTTATGCACACCCACGTGTAACTCTCTCTTGTTAGGACAAACGGATTGATGAATATAAACGCACTTGCACAAGACAAATAATTAATTATTAATTATTAATAAATTAGTACAACGAATAGACATGCCAGAGCTCCAAAAGCCACTGAATTTTCAAACTGAAAACTCTGCTCCAGCAATCCCCCCTTTGGTGATTTTATCACCAAATAAACCCCCCAAAAAAAAATTAGTGAAAATTAGTGAAAATTTAGTCCCATTTTAGGAGAAATCGGAAATGTCTTTTCCCCTTACACAACATTACACACCAGTCACTCTTTCATCATCCCTTTTTGTCTCTAAGTAAACACTCTCCCTCAATTCTTCTAATTCAATTTCTTGAGGTTCTCTTTTCAACCTCTTGTTTTTCTTTTCTTTATTCAATTTCTTCCTCCCTCCCCTGTTTTTACAACACACACACACCAATCTTATTATCAATAAAGCAACAATTATACAAGTTAAGGGAAACAATATTCTACCTATAATAGTACTACCTATTTTTGCAATAAAATCCTTAACAGCTATCATTTTCTTAGCTATTTTAGTCCATAAATTCTCAGCTTCAAGTGGTACTAATTTTTCATGCAAATCAGTAATATTTTTGAGATAGACCTTCAGGTCTTTGCTTTCGTCTGGAATGTATGTGCAACAATGTTGTACTTTCAGCATTCCACAGACTCCACCCTCCTTGGCCAATAGAATATCAAGGGCAAGTCGATTTTGCATAGACATGGCACGTACGGCACTTAATTCCGTATTCACCAAAAGAAACCCTCCAGCGGTATTTGTCGATAAGCGATCAACCACTGTGGACAGTTTCCGAATTCCATAAGCATTCAAAGAAATTCCCACTGCTGGAATCAAGACCCCAAAAATATCACCCACTATTTCAGACCAAGTTTCTCTCTTAAAACGCATTAGTAAATTAATATGTTCTACATCTGTTATTTTATCTATATGAAAAATCTTTGGAAAAACCAGGCCCACATAACACGTGCCATACCAATGGTCAGGCAACTTGTAATAAGCCTTATTCCCACAAACATAATATACTCCTGGAAAAATTGTATCTTCTCCACCTCTGAAACCCCAACCTGTTGCAATGAAGTATGTATCATGGCACTCACTAGTCCCGACAAAATATGTATCATATTGGGATTTCCTTCTTGTAATACAAAGTTTACCCTTCTGTGGTGCATCTAGAGCTAAAGTTGGACTAGCCCCATTCTTCAACTCTTTTCCCATCTCAATGTCCCAAATTGTCTCACTCACTTTATATTTTCCTGCTTTTTCATGCATGTTCAATCTCCTTTCTTCTACCATATCCAGGAAAGCTTTCTCCTCTCCTTTCAAACTGCAAGTTAAATTATTCTTAAAAATGTAATCTAATGTTAATCCTTTTTCTTCAATAAAAATCTCACCAAAAGTGTTAGCTTCTTTAGCTGGATTCAGCTCTTTGTTCATTGGCAAATGTCCAAAAATACTATCTCTGTTAGACATCTTATAATCTACTTTCCCTAACAAATAAAAAACACTACTTAAAATACTACAGGAAATACCATATGTAGCTGGTAAATGATGATAAGTAACACCCTCTGAAACGGATGCAGGTAATTGCATACAGACGTAGCAATCCCTTACTTCCATTGTTTTCACATATTCATATAACAATTTTGAAAAAATATTACTAGAAAAGTTATTAATTGACCTATCTTTGTGTATGTAAGTATTACTAATTCTAATTGGAACTACTTTTTGCAAATTCTTTTCTACATTTGTCACATTCTCTGTATGCATCTCAAACTCTACTTTAAAAGTAACTAATAAAACTAAAACACCCCATAGAAGCATTAATAATCCAGTACAGCAGCAGCACATCCTACACCACCTCTTAAAGAAGGCACATCTATTTCTATTATCCTCTATGTTAGCCATTTTACTACTTTAGTTTAGCCTCTACTACTCCACTACTGTTGGAACTTCTTCAATTCTCCAGCAATTCTTCAGCTTTCAGTTTTTCCAAATGATCTTTTCGTTCACTTAATCCAAGTGAATCCTTCCTTTATTCAGTTTGGATACTTGTCATTCTTCACTTCAATTTCTTCAACATCAAATTGTATTAGATCTCCAACATCAAAATCCTCAGTACTCGACTCTTCTCCAATGTCAGTCAAGAGTACTTTCAGAATTTCACCAGTATCTTCCTCAACCACTTCTCTCAAGATCTCTTCCGGATTATCTCGAGTCACTGTTTCTTCTTTTCCTCCTTCAGACAGTGCCACATAAGACCATTCCGGTGATCTGTACTTTTGGTTGGGTCTTCTTACTCTTTTTATTTCTACTGGTTCGTTTGACTCCTTTGATTCTTCTCCTTCAGCTTTTGAACTTTGACTCGAAACTTCATTCACTTGTTCAGCTTTCGATGTATTTGCTCTTATTATTTTGTATCTCAACCTCTTAACTCTGTTGTTAGGCCAACGATCTCCTCTTAACACTTTCTTCGGCTTTATTTCTTTATTACTTCTTTCTCCAATCCAAGTTCTCTTTCTCAGAACTCGACCCTCTGTTTGTTCATCCTCATCATCTGTTTCAAGTGCCTCTTGTTTCCGTTTTCCAGCAGCTTTCTTTTTTTCCACAGATTTTTTCACCACTGTTTAAGACTTCCCTACTCCTGTCCCTCCCTTGAAAACAAACAGACTACCACTGTTAGACGCAGTGGTGGCTGGTGACATTTGAAAGTGGTGGGGCGTAAAAAAAGGGTCTAAATGTGTTTTGTGTCATAGCGAGACTGATTGACTAAAGGGGAACTGCAGGACCCTCACGCCAAGGAAATTTTGAAGAACAAAAAAAAAAGGCCCAAAGGATGCAGGTTAAACCACATTTCAGAAAGCAAGAATATTTATAAAAGTAGGTAGGATATGTAGACTTGAAATAATTAAACACATTTAAAACTGTCCCATATCGTGCTTCATTCCTGCTTGCACCCGTGCCATCCATTAAGCCTGACTGCATTATTTTAAAAGAATAGGGAACATTGGCGTTAGCCGCCTGACCTTATTGCCAAAGAAAGATGAACTATATGTCACCTCAGGTCTCCATTAGGGCCAAAGATTGGGTGGCGAAAACAGTGACCAAGTCTCCATAACCACACTCTCTCAGATGCATTGAATTAGTCATATAGCGCCACTCATACCAGTGCAGGGTGTCTGAGCACTTTGCATCACACGCATATTACACACAGACATTCAATCATACATGTGTAAATCACTGTGTAGGAAATGTTACGTAAGCCAAAGGACTAAAAGTGTAGGAGTCACATGTCATCCATACTGGTAGGCAGCATAGTTTAAGAGTGCTTGGTGTGGAGAAGCACAAACTCGGAGTCGAAAAAGAAACAGCATAGTTGGGAGTTTTCTTTAATAATAAGAATCGATTTCTAGCCAAATTAACCCTTTTTGCAACATTGATCAATGTTCTGTACTTTGCAGCGTGTATGCAGTTCTAGGATGAAAGTTAATACCTCACTATTCTATATTAGGACTAAGGACTTTAAATTATACATTGCAAGTAACCTGCTGATCTGTTTACATCTGTAATCTACATGGTACACGTTCTCTGCAGCAGGCATATTAACCCTCTGCACTAACTTCACCTAAGTCAAAACCACAACTATACAAAACACTGATCTCTCTCCAGGAAGATAATTAATCACACGAGTTATCTTGACATTTATGTGAGGCCTGGTAATTGCGGGGTGAAAGAAACGCTGCAGCAGGTGCTTCAAAGGCATAATAAACTTTCAAACACGGCGCCCCCAGGAAGCCAGCACCCGCGCGGTGGCAACGATCGCATCGCCCTAAAGCCGGCCCTGACTGGCATTGATAGGGCACCGGAGGGTCTAAAATAGTAATGAATGTACATAACTATTTTAGGCCTAAGGAGGGCCTAAAATAGTTTTGTACATTCATAACTTCACAGTAACGGCCGGCATGATGGGGGTGGGGGTCGTCACGGGGGGTGGAGGCGGGTGGGTAAATGAAAGAATATTATAAAACTTACCATCCTCGTCCTGCAACATCTTCTGGATGCGTTCCAACTCCCGCTCCGTCCTGCACACCGCAGCTTCTGGATGCGTCCAAACTGCCGCTCCCGCCGTCCTGAAGCTCTCGTCGTCATGTCGTCATGAATGAGAGGCAGCCTCCCTCCCTCCGCTCTGCCAATCACAACGCTGAGGCGCAGTAGAGAGCGCCCCAGCCGGGACCATTTTCGCTATGTAGAGTGGGCGCCGTGGGCGGTGCTGCTCGAGGGCATGGGGGGAGTGGCTTGCCCAGTGTTGTGCATACGGACTGTTTGATCGGCCCCAGGGCCGGCCAAACAGTCCCTATGCACAACACTGGGCAAGCCACTCCCCCCTGCCCTCAAGCAGGACCGCCCACCCCCGATCAGGCACTTCTGCTTTCTCGCTGTGCGAGAAGGCAGAAACATAAATGGTAGTTATTACCATTTATGTTTCTGCCTTCTCGCACTGCGAGAAAGCAGGGGGGCGGCGCCCAAACGCCCGTATGGAGGAGCCGCCACTGGTTAGACGGCGACCTCAGAGGAGCCCGGAAAGGGGTCCTGACTACCCTGAGACCCACCCTCAAAGTATCGTAGCCGGGCACTGGCGGGAGATTCCCCAGGGGGAGGACTCTCGCAACTAGGATCGTACTTCTGGCACCACACGACACAGAGGGACCACACTGGGTATTCTCAGAACAAGTTTAATCAAACAGGTATCACTGCAAATATGTACAAGGTGAGCACGGGCTCAAGAGTCTCGGAAAGGTAGGGGGTAGCGGGACTGTCTCTGGTAACAGTTCAAAAGGAGGGACGTACCCGGCGCACAGCTCACAATCCTCGAGCTGGGGGGTAGGCTGGTTGTCGGGGGGTCCGGCGGGACCGGTGGAGTCTGTGGAAGCCGCGAGTCACTCAGCGGGCTCAGGTACAAGTTCGGAGGTCTTACGATCTTTAGGGAGCCGCGAGTCACTCAGCAGGGCTCAGGTACAAGTTCGGAGGTCTTACGATCTTCAGGGAGCCGCGAGTCACTCAGCAGGGCTCAGGTACAAGTTCGGAGGTCTTACGATCTTCAGGGAGCCGCGAGTCACTCAGCAGGGCTCAGGTACAAGTTCGGAGGTCTTACGATCTTCAGGGAGCCGCGAGTCACTCAGCAGGGCTCAGGTACAAGTTCGGAGGTCTTACGATCTTCAGGGAGCCGCGAGTCACTCAGCAGGGCTCAGGTGAGTTCCAGTTCCAGGAGCCGCGACCACGTCAGCAGGCTCTCGTTGTTCCAGCGTCGAATCTGCCGGACAGCCCCAGAGCACCCCTTGTTATAGTTCGACCCCTCTTTGATGTCCGGAGTCTGTGCAGGCAGGGGTCTTGTCACCTGGGGGTCGCTTGTCGGGATTTCCTGCTATAGTCTTTTGATTCTTTCAGGGCCGGGTCGGGAGGAGTCCCAGACACCCAGCAGGCGTGGAGCCAGCCCTCAGGGAGGCCGGAGGGCCGATCGAAACCCATCGTCCCGGGGGGTTCAGAGGTGCGATAGAAACTGCTCCTCCCTCTCTCATCCCCTGGAAGCGGGATGTCCTCCAGCCGGAGTGGCGCCTCTATGCCCGGGTCGCGCTGGGGCCGGGCGGCCATCTTGGTGCATGAAGTGGGCACGCGGGCCCGGGGTGGCCGAAAGGGGAGAGGCCAGGGACGGGGATGTCCGGGTCGGTGCGTGTGTCCTGGTGGGGAGGTTCGGCGGGGCCGGGGGCTTGGCTGTATGTACCAGGTTTCGGTGGTGCGGGGGCACGGAGGGCCATTCTACGAGGCCGGGTCCAACACGCGTCCCCCCCAGCTGAAAGCCGGAGAGAACTGCCCATCAGCTTGGGGGGTTCTCTTCGCTGAGGCGGAAGAACCGGGAGAGGCCGTCAGCATTGGCGTGGTCCGTACCAGGGCGGTGTTCCACGGTGAAATCCATCCCCTGGAGGGAGATTGACCACCGCAGTAGCTTGGGGTTTTCTCCTCGCATCTGCATGAGCCAACGTAAGGGCCGATGGTCAGTTTGGACTCTGAAATGGGTGCCAAACAGGTAGGGTCGTAGCTTTTTGAGTGCCCAGACCACGGCAAAGGCTTCGCGCTCTATGGTGCTCCATCTTTGTTCTCGGGGCAACAGCCGCCGACTGAGGAAGGCGACGGGCTGGTCTAGGCCTTGGTCATTTACTTGGGACAGGACGGCCCCAATGCCATGCTCGGAGGCATCGGTTTGGACTATGAACTCCTTGGCGTAGTCGGGAGCCTGGAGGACGGGGGCAGTACACATGGCCCTTTTTAGGGCATCGAAAGCTTCCTGGCAGGCAGCCGTCCACTGCACTTTCTTTGGCTGTTTTTTAGACGTGAGTTCTGTGAGAGGGCCGACAAGGCTGCCATACCCCCGAATGAATCTTCGGTAGTAGCCCGTGAGTCCCAGAAAGGCTCGGACCTCCGTCTGGGTGATGGGTGGTTCCCAGGCCAGGATGGCGTCGATCTTTGGCTGTAGCGGGGCGACCTGGCCACTCCCGACCTGGTGCCCCAAGTAGACCACGGATCCTTGCCCGATCTGGCACTTGCTGGCTTTTACTGTGAGGCCTGCCTGGCGCAGGGCGATTAGCACCCTTCGGAGGTGCTGGAGGTGCTCACTCCACTCTGAACTGAAGACAGCGATGTCGTCCAGGTATGCCGCGCTGAACTGTTCTAGCCCGGCCAGGACTCTATTCACCAGTCGCTGGAAAGTGGCCGGGGCATTTTTCATCCCGAAGGGCATTACGCGGAAGCGGTAGTGCCCATCGGGGGTGGAGAAAGCGGACCGCTCTTTGGCCCCTTCGGTCAGCGCAATCTGCCAGTATCCGCAGGTGAGGTCGAATGTGCTGAGGAACCGGGCTGCCCCTAGTCGGTCAATGAGTTCGTCGGCTCGTGGAATGGGGTGGGCATCGGCTCGGGTAACGTCATTGAGCCCCCGGCAGTCCACGCAGAATCGGAGCTCGGGGGCGACACCGTGGGCCGCTGCCTTCGGGACCAGGACCACGGGGCTGGCCCAGGGACTGTCAGAGGGCTCGATCACCCCCAGGGTCAACATCTTCGAGACTTCCGCTTGAATGCAGGACCGGACCCGGTCAGGAACCCGGTAGGCTCGGTGTCTCACCGGCGGGCTGTCCCCGGTGTCCACATCATGAACACACCAGTTGGTGACCCGGGGGGTCATGGAGAAGAGGTCAGAAAATTGTCTTAGGAGCTGGCGGCAGTCCGCTTGTTGCTGGGCAGTGAGGGCTGGGGAGAGGTTCACTCCTTCCACGGAGCCATCCTGCTCCTTGATACACAGGAGGTCCGGGAGGGGATCCGACTCATCTTCGGCCCCGTCATCGGTGGCCAGCAGGAGGCTCAGTTCTGTCCGCTGGAAGTGAGGCTTGAGGCGGTTCACGTGCAGGACCCGGAGGGGATCTCGAGGCGACTGGACGTCCACCAAGTAGGTGACTTGGCTCTTCTTCTCGACCACCTTGTAGGGCCCAGTCCATCGGTCCTGGAGAGCGCCAGGCTTCACGGGGGCCATGACCCACACCTGCTGGCCCGGCTGGAACTCGACCAGAGTAGCATTCTGGTCGTACCAGCGCTTCATTTCTTCTTGACTCGCCTCCAGGTTGGCCTCGGCCAGTTCTCGGAACCTCCTGGTCTGGTTCCGGAGGGCCAGGACATATTGGAACACATCTCGGGGGGTGGTCTGGGGTGCTGCCTCCCACCCTTCCTTAACTAAACTGAGGGGACCTCGGACGGGGTGCCCATAGAGTAATTCAAACGGGCTGAACCCCAAGGACTTCTGGGGGACCTCCCGGTAAGCGAACAAGAGGCAGGGGAGCAAGACGTCCCACTTACGCCGGAGGGGCTCTTCTAGGCCAGCGATCATCCCTTTCAAAGTCCTATTAAACCTCTCTACTAGGCCGTTCTCTTGGGGATGGTACGGGGTGGTGAACTTATAGGACACCTCACATTGTTGCCACAGGGACGTCATATACCTGGATATAAAATTAGTGTCGCGATCGCTCACGACCTCGCGGGGGAAACCCACCCTGGAGAAGATCCCCATCAGGGCCCGGCCCACCACGGGGGCCGTAATGGTGCGTAGGGGAATAGCCTCTGGGTAGCGGGTGGCGTGGTCCACTAGGACCAAGATGAAACGGTGACCTTGGGAGGTGGGGGGGTCCAGTGGCCCCACGATGTCGATCCCGACTCGTTCGAAGGGGGTACTGACGACCGGGAAGGGTTGGAGGGGAGCCTTGCGCTTCCCCCCACTCTTCCCACTGGCTTGGCACGTGGGGCAGGACTTGCAGTGGGCCTCTACCGCTGCTTTCATTTTAGGCCAATAAAAATGGGTCACGAGACGGCTGTAGGTCTTGTCCTGACCCAGGTGACCGGCGAGGGGGACATCGTGGGCTAAGCCCAGGAGGAAATCCCGGAAGCGGAGAGGTACCACCAGTACCCGTCCGGATCCCAGCTCCACTGATTTCTGCTCACTATACAGGACGTTATTCTCCCAATAGATTCGGTGCGTTCCGGTCTGGTCACCTGCGGCTTGGCCCTCGGCCTGGCGCCGCAGCCCGACCAGGGAAGGACAGGTGGCTTGTTCCTGGCAAAATTCTTCTCGGGTGGGCCCGCCCTCGTGGCGCCAATGGGCCAACTCGGGTAGATCCCCCAACTCGGGGACCGGGGCGGGGTCGGATGGTGCGGGTTCGTCGCTGGCGACGGACCCTTCCGATGGGGGAACGGGAGGACCCTCGGCGGGGACGGTGCTGGCTACTTCGACCGGGGTGCTCTCGATTTCTCTCCGGGGAGTGAGTCGGGCTGTCATAGATCGGGTGGTGGCACACACCCACTCGGGGAGTCCCATCATTCCTAGGTGGGCCTTGCGCTCTACGTGCTTCCAGGGAGAACTCTCCAGGTCGTTCCCTAAGAGGCAGTCGACCGGCTGGGAGGTTCTTACGGCCACCTTGAGTTTACCTATCACCCCTCCCCACTCAAATGGCACCAGGGCCACCTGACACATACTTTCCCTATTGTCTGCAGATATCACGGGGCAAAAGACATTGGGGAGGATCTGCTCCTCGGGAACTAGGTGCCTGAGGACACCGGTGATACTGGCCCCGGTGTCCCGCAGGGCCTCTACCTGGTGGCCATTGATCTTGACGAGCTGCCCATATTTCTGTGTGTTGGACGGTAGGAGGCTACCAGGGATCATTTCCCTATCTCCCAGGGATACTAGGGCCATCGCGGCTGGTTCCCACTCCTCGGCTTCCTCAACCTCCTCCCCTAGGGCCACGTTGGCTATCTGTCTCGCAGGGGTGACTTGGGTGGCCATGGGGCACTCTGGGTCATTGGCGTAGTGCCCGGGTTTCTGGCAGCGGAAACATGTGACGGTCACCCGGTGTCCCCGTCTCCCAGGGGGCCCTGTTACTGGTGGGGGGGGCGCCGGGAAAGGTGGAGGTGGTGTCTTCGGGGGGCTAGGCTGGGACTCCCTCGGCCCTCCCTGGTTCCCTCCCCCTCTCTGGCGGGGTGGTCCCTGACTGGTTCGGGGGTACTCTCCTACCATGCCCCGGGAGACCCGGGTATTGGTCCAGCGGTCGGCCTCCACGGCCAGTTTCCGGGGATCTGTGAGCTTGCTATCCAGCAGATGTTGACGTAGCTCTACGAAGCAGTTCGCAGCCAGATGTTCCCATAACATGAGGTCAGTGAGTTCGGCAAGGGTGGTGACTTTGCTGCCCTTGACCCACCCATCGAAGGCCCGACTAAAAAAGTTTACATACTCCACCCAGGTGGTGCCCGGGATCTTCCTGCAGTCCCGGAACCGTTGGCGGTACATTTCTGGGGTGAGGCCGTATCTTGTGAGGAGAGCCTCTTTCATGTGGCTGTAGGAGGTCTGCAGGGAGAGGGGTAGGTCGAGCAGGGTGTCCCTTCCTTCGCTCAGAAACCGTCCCCACAACCCCGCCCCCCAGTCCTTCTGTGGAATCCGATGGGAGGTCATGGCGACCTCGTAGGCCCGAAACCATTGCTGAATGTCATCGTTTTTATAATATTCTTTGACCACATCCTTGGGGATGTGGACCTTCTGTTCCGCTGGGGGGGCCGTCTCTCGGTTCCCCGAGGGCCTCCCGTCCTCATTTCGGGCCTTGAGCTCGAGTTCCTTTAAGCTCCGTTCGTGCTCCAGTTGGAGCTTTCTTCCTTCGTGCTCCCGTTGGAGCTTCTTTTCTTCCAGTTCGCTTTGTACACGCATTTGCTCTACTGCTAGCTTCTTCTCCGCTAACTTCAATTCGCCCTCGATTTTGAGTTTGGCTAACTCGAGTTCATGACTGCGGCTTCTCTCTCTGTCCGCGAGCTCTTCCGGGGATAGGCCCCCGTCTGGTACGATGCCTCGCACCTGATTGCTACTGCTTTCACTTTGGGGGGGTTCGGCTTCGTCGGGGCGCTCCCCCGTGCCTTCCGGGCGGGAGGCCCCGGTCTCCACCCAAGTTTTCAGTGCTTTCTGCAAGTCTTCCTTAGTGTTGAGGCCAGTGGTAGCGATTTTAAGTTCTTTGCAAAATTGTTTTAGCTCTTTGTGTGTGTATTCTTCCAGATGCTCCACCTGGAACACTCTGTTGGCGTTGGTTTCTGCGGAGCTCGTGGCGCTTCCTTCTGCCATCTTTGTTGGTCGTGCGTCCGTCGTTTACTGTACGATCTCTAGGTGATGGGCCCGAATCCCGTCGCTTGCCACCAATGTTAGACGGCGACCTCAGAGGAGCCCGGAAAGGGGTCCTGACTACCCTGAGACCCGCCCTCAAAGTATCGTAGCCGGGCACTGGCGGGAGATTCCCCAGGGGGAGGACTCTCGCAACTAGGATCGTACTTCTGGCACCACACGACACAGAGGGACCACACTGGGTATTCTCAGAACAAGTTTTATCAAACAGGTATCACTGCAAATATGTACAAGGTGAGCACGGGCTCAAGAGTCTCGGAAAGGTAGGGGGTAGCGGGACTGTCTCTGGTAACGGTTCAAAAGGAGGGACGTACCCGGCGCACAGCTCACAATCCTCGAGCTGGGGGGTAGGCTGGTTGTCGGGGGGTCCGGCGGGACCGGTGGAGTCTGTGGAAGCCGCGAGTCACTCAGCGGGCTCAGGTACAAGTTCGGAGGTCTTACGATCTTTAGGGAGCCGCGAGTCACTCAGCAGGGCTCAGGTACAAGTTCGGAGGTCTTACGATCTTCAGGGAGCCGCGAGTCACTCAGCAGGGCTCAGGTACAAGTTCGGAGGTCTTACGATCTTCAGGGAGCCGCGAGTCACTCAGCAGGGCTCAGGTACAAGTTCGGAGGTCTTACGATCTTCAGGGAGCCGCGAGTCACTCAGCAGGGCTCAGGTACAAGTTCGGAGGTCTTACGATCTTCAGGGAGCCGCGAGTCACTCAGCAGGGCTCAGGTGAGTTCCAGTTCCAGGAGCCGCGACCACGTCAGCAGGCTCTCGTTGTTCCAGCGTCGAATCTGCCGGACAGCCCCAGAGCACCCCTTGTTATAGTTCGACCCCTCTTTGATGTCCGGAGTCTGTGCAGGCAGGGGTCTTGTCACCTGGGGGTCGCTTGTCGGGATTTCCTGCTATAGTCTTTTGATTCTTTCAGGGCCGGGTCGGGAGGAGTCCCAGACACCCAGCAGGCGTGGAGCCAGCCCTCAGGGAGGCCGGAGGGCCGATCGAAACCCATCGTCCCGGGGGGTTCAGAGGTGCGATAGAAACTGCTCCTCCCTCTCTCATCCCCTGGAAGCGGGATGTCCTCCAGCCGGAGTGGCGCCTCTATGCCCGGGTCGCGCTGGGGCCGGGCGGCCATCTTGGTGCATGAAGTGGGCACGCGGGCCCGGGGTGGCCGAAAGGGGAGAGGCCAGGGACGGGGATGTCCGGGTCGGTGCGTGTGTCCTGGTGGGGAGGTTCGGCGGGGCCGGGGGCTTGGCTGTATGTACCAGGTTTCGGTGGTGCGGGGGCACGGAGGGCCATTCTACGAGGCCGGGTCCAACAACCACTAAAACATACCTCAGTCTGTTTACTTGGGGCATTTCAATGAAATCAATCTGCATTCTTGTAAAAGGACCTCCTTCTCTGCCTATTGTTCCCAGACTCACCACTGTCTTTTTCCCAGTGTTAAATTGCTGACAAACTAAACACCTCTGACAGATGCTTTCTGCAATTGTCCTGAACTTTGCATTGTACCAGGTCTGCTTGAACGACCTAACCATCGCGTCCCTCCCCAAATGTCCCTGGCCATGATACATCCTTGCCATTGACGACAAGATGGAGTTGGGCATTACTGGTCTGCCATCTCTGTAGACCCAAACATGGTCTGTTTCTCTTGGAGCACATCCTGCCTTAATCCAATCTTTTTTCTCTTCCTCTCCTGCCTCATCTTGCAACTGTTTCACTTCATCCCAGGTTTCTAAGACATTAGTAAACATCACAGAGAGTAAAGACATTTCCCCTTCTCTGTCCCTGTTGATGGACTGATTTGTTTTGGCACAGTATTGCCCAACATCGTTTGCATAACGGTTTCCGACCGTTATAAAATCCTCCCCTAGTCCATGGGCAGCACATTTTACAACTGCTAACTCCTTAGGCAGCTGTATCGCCTCAAGCAATTTACCAATCATTTCAGCATTCTTTATCGGAGTTCCACTCGATGTCAAGAAACCTCTTTGTAGCCAAAGTTGGCCAAAATCATGCACCACTCCAAATCCATACTGACTATCAGTCATTACAGTTGTCCTCAAATCTTTCCCAATTTCGCAAGCTTTTGTCAATGCCACCAATTCAGCAACTTGCGCAGATTTCACTCCTTTCAATGGTGATGCTTCCATGACCTCTGAAACTTTGCATACCGCATATGCTGCACATAGCACACCATCATCATTTCTCAGGCATGATCCATCCACAAACAACACATGATCACTCTCATTCAAGGGTAGATCCCTTATGTCTGGTCTCGGTTTTGTACAGTACTCAAGCACATCCAAACAATCATGATCATCTTCCATCTTCACACCCACATTTTCAATATCTGGCAAAAGTGTCGCTGGATTCACATTTACACATCTCTCGAGAGTCACATTTGATGCTCCCAGAATCACTTTTTCATATTTAGTCAACCGACTATGTGACATGTACTGAGTTCTGCTTCTTGTCAAAAGAATTGCCACATTGTGAGGTACGAATACCCTTACAGGATATCCCATTATGATTCCCTCACTCTGTTCCAGACTTCTGCATGTTGCAGCCACAGATTTCAGACAACCTGGTAAACCCACAGCTACAGGGTCAAGTGTCGATGAGAAGTACGCAATAGGCCTTCTCAGTAATCCATGTTTCTGAATTAACACTGAAAGTGCACATCCATTTCTTTCACTGCAGTACAGCTCAAATTCCTTTTCGTAGTCAGGCATCCCCAAAGCTGGAGCCTCACACATTTTATTCTTGAGCTCTTCAAATGCTGCCATTTGTTCTGCATCTAGATCCAATGGATCTGTCATTTCACTTTTTGTCAGTTTAATCAGTGGCTTTGCTATCAAGGAAAAATTAATTATCCACTGACAACAATAACCCACCATACCCAGGAACATTCTCACTTCTCTCTGGGTTTTTGGAGCTTTCATTTCTCTGATTATTCTGATCCTGTCATTAGTCACTTTTCTCAGACCCTTTTCAATATTGTGTCCAAGATAATGCACCTCTTTCTTGCAAAATTGCAATTTGGCTGGAGATACCTTTAACCCTCCATCTGCCAGATGATTCAGTAAAGCTATGGTATCTACTTCACAGGCTTCACGTGTCTTTGATGCCACCAGTAGGTCATCAATATACTGCACTAGCACTGAACTCTCGGGCATGATCAAACTTTCCAACGATTTCTTCAATAACTGATTGAATATCGAAGGACTCTCCGTATACCCCTGTGGGATTCGACACCATGCTAAAATACGCTGGCCAAACCTAAATGCAAAAATCGGGTGGCTATCATGATGCAATGGAATTGAAAAGAACGCATGACACAAATCAATCACTGTATACCACTCAGCATCATGTGGAATTTGATACAGGATCACTGATGGATTTGGCACAATAGGACAACATGCCACCACAATTTGATTAACTTTTCTCAAATCCTGTACGATCCTAAATTTCCCATTGGGCTTTTTTAGTCCCATTATCGGTGAATTACACGGACTACTCAGTAGTTCTCTCAGGACTCCTTGCTGAATCATTTTCTCAATTATAGGAGTTATCTCTTCAATTATTTCTGGTGTCATTTTGTATTGAGGAATGTTAGGATATGTGATTCCCTCTTTTACTGCAATTTTCACTGGATCTACATTATTCATCAATCCCACATCCTCTCCAGTAAAATCCCAAACTGTCCTTTTCACTGTGTCTCTCAGCTCTCGAGGCAAATCCTCCGGATTAAACACAGTAAATGCACCAATTAATTCACTTTCTCTATTCTCTAGAGTCACTCGGTACACAACATCCTCATCTGGTGTCTCAAAGGCTATTCCATCCGGTGTACAAAAAATTGTGCAGTTCATCTTGCACAACAAGTCCCTACCCAACAGGTTCACTGGACTCGTGTCACAGACAATGAATCTGTGCATGTCTGAAAATTTCCCTATCTGTACTCTTACAGGTTCAGTAAGACGTGTTCTGATTTGCGTATTGGCTACACCAACTACTTGGATTGCTTCATCCGAGAGAGGAAGATTTCTAACATCTGTTGACCTGACAGTTGATCTTGTCGCACCTGTGTCTACCAAAAAAGTAACACTCTCCTCATTTATTTTCCCATCCACAAATGGTCCTGCCTGGTCTATTTCTAGAGTTGCACCAAGTATGCACTCTTCTTCCTCTCCTCGGCACCGTCAATAATCACCCTCAGACTCACTCCCTTCACTCTTTAACAAGTACTGTTGTACTTTGTTAGAACGTCTTGGTTTGTTTACCTGCCCATCATTGTAGAATCCTGAATCCTGATTATACTTTTGTAACCCTCTATTCTGCGGCAAGGGCGGTTTTGGCTCTTGGCTCTGCTGTCTCGCAACTTTCTGTTGTTGCTGCTGTTGATTATTTCCTTCGTTCTGCACCTGTTGATTTAAGGATTTATTCTCATTACTCACTAATGGTGGATTAGGACACTCCGATCTCCAATGCGCCAATTGGCCACAGTTGTGACAAGGAAACTTTTTCTTCGCTTCCTCAAGACTTCCTTTTCCTTTCCCTGCATATCTAGGTCTATTCCCTGCATTATTTCCTGGATTATTTGCCTGTTCCACTAACTGTGCTTCCTGTCTTTCCGCAACTTTCACTTGTGCCCACATTGCTTTCTCTTTCAGCTTTCTTTGTTTTGCTTCAATTTCATCACTGAAGTATTTTGCATGCCTCAGGATCTCATCTACTTTCTTACTCTGCCAATCCAATGTGTGCTCACGAATTCTCTCACCAATTTCAGGTCTAAGGCCATATACAAATCTGTATACAAAATGACTCAAATCTTTGTCACCCAGGTGTTCATCTCCACTGAATTGTTTAAATGCCAGTATCAGCCTCTCGTAAAAAGCATGAACTGATTCTTTCGCTTCCTGTTGTGTTCGATCTATCTTTACCCAGTCTGTCTCTTTTGCAGGAACTTTACTCTTCAGGTATACCATCACCTGATCATACTTTCTCATTACCTCTGGATCTGGTGCCCCTGTTCTTGGGTCTCTTGGATATTCCTCAGTAGGCCAACTCACAACTATTTTACACTCAGTCCACAAGTCTGCTGGAACAATTATATCAAACAGACTATTCAGGTCAACCCACAGCACTTTTGACAATTTCACAAACCTATCTACCTGCCTATACCACTCGACGGGCTTTTCTCTCAATCGAGGGAAATCATTTGTGAATGATAAAATATCCTGTCTGGTCCATGGAACATGTACATATCCTCCTCCAGGTATTTCTCTCATAGGATAATTATCCACTGGTTTCTCCTTTTCTCTCACTGGAAATGCTGAATAAGTTGTTCTATCTTCAGCCTCATCTCTTTTCTTGTACCACCTATCCTTCCACTTTTCTACATCACCCCATCTTCGCAATAATGCTATCATTTCCTTAATCTGTCCTGTTCTACCAGTAGCATTCAAATTTTCAATATCCTTCTCTGTAAAATCCATCCTGTAAGTTCTTTGTAAAGCTTTCACTTTATCAATGTCAACTCCCTGTTCATTTGCTATTGCTCTTAGCCTGTCATGTGTATTTCTTGCTCTCCAGGTAACACTTTTGCACATAAACATTAGTTCACCATCATGATGACTCTTCAGAATCTCTGTTGGAACTGTTCCTGTAACAAGCTCTTCTAGTTCTACACGTAACCTAGCTACATCAATTACTTGTGAATCTTTATCCTTTTTCTGTAGAACCTTCATCCAATCATTCAAATCATCAACTGTTATTTCAGCAGTTTTTCTCACTGGAACCACTCTCTTTTGCGGTTCTAAAATTGGCATCCCTGAACAACTAGCTTCACTAGCATCCAATATTTCACTACATGTGTCATGTCTTGATTGTCTCAGGTCACTTCTTTCTGCTCTTTTGCCTGAATCTCCTGAAGGACCAACTGAATTTGTCAGATTATTCCCAACATATGGAATCACCAGTCCATTCTCACCTGTCCTCTGTTTGTCAAACACAGGCATAACCGGACCTATTGTTACAGGCACCGTAACAGCTTCTTCGTTAACTCCCTAATCTTCTCTGTCAACTCTGTTGTAGTTCTGGCTAATTGTCTGGCATTCTCATCAAGGTAATGATCACTTCTTACCTCAGGTGTCTCATTTTCCGTCTCACTAACACACACTGTATCTCTTATCGGAGAAACAACTGGTGTACTTTTATCCGGTTCTGGTCTATATGGAGGTGGTCTCTTGTAAATCATGTCATTCAAGACCTCATCCTCATACTCATTAACTCCATATTTTCTCATTTCTGACTCAGGAACCCTTTCTGCTCCTCCTTCAACTGTTCTCATCGGATATAATCCCTCTGACATACTAACATCTCGCCACCTTTTCATTCGATCATGATGAGTTTCACGATCATGTCTCCTCCCAAACATATACCTATAGTACCCTCCAGATCTCTGTTTTTCTCTCTCATGTACTTCCTCTTCCCATTCCACTAAAGCCTCGAACTGTGTAGGTCTCGGTTTCGGGTCAAGACATAGCATCTTTTCCCGTAAATTTCTCAACACGGCCATATTAAATGAACCATGTTCTGGAAATGCTAGAACACCATCTTCTTTAGTATACCTAACCCAATTCTCCAACCATATACAGTTATGAAACCCATGTCTTGCAGCCATGAAGGATGCAGGTGTTTTCGGTGGAGGTAACAACTCACCCTCTCTTGTTTTAACATCTTTATCCTTGCTAAACCACTTTTTAATTTTTCCAAAAAATGTTTTCTTCTTTTTCTCTTCTTGGTAATACATTTTAGCGTTTACCAAAACTCTCTACTCTTTCCGTATTATAAATATACAATACGAATTTTTCAACCAATTGCAGCGCGATTCACACTAACGCACCAATCCTGGAACGTCTACGTCACTAAATAGCCCTTCCAATCCTTGCGCGGCTCACACTAACGCACCAATCCTAGCGCGAGCACTATTCTGATCTTCCATCCAATCAGAGCGCGGTCTTTCTGACGTCAACAGTCGCTGCAGTCGCTTGTCTCCTGTCTTCTGTCACTCGTCTACCCCTCCTTTACAAAATCTTTTCAGTAGACTTCGTGTCAAAATTTCTACCAAATCTATTAGTTACAACATAAAAACATCTCCATTGTCTGCTTCGCTAACCACAGAATAGTAAAAGAGAGTCTATTTCATAAGAGACCTTTCATTGACACAGTAGCACTTCCTCTACTCTGCCCTACTAACATACATTCATTAACTGTTTCCTCTAGGACTTGTCCAAAGAGTCTTACAATCAACGAAATGTACAAACATTCACGCACATTCATACAAGGAAATATAGTACATACGCACAGAATCCTGCTTCCCGAGAACAGACAATCTGCTCCACTACAGAATTATAACATACACCAACTAAGCAAGCTTTCTTTGCCCAGTTCTTCAAACAAGCTCAGAGAATACCTATTACTCCTCCCGCGATAAGCTTTAACGGAAATCCTTACGGATCCCTGGGACTTAAGACCAGAGTTTCACAGATAACCTTCACTATCATACACACTCCATATATACCAGAAATATCTAATAGTAACATACGACGATGTCACTGATTCCGAACCCAGACAATGTGACGCGCAACTTCAATTGTCACACGTTATTCCTCACAATTCCGTCTTTCCCGAGAGCAGCATATACTTCCCTCTGCCCCACTACGGAACTGCTACAGCTTCCAAGTTCCAGAAGCACTACATATAACTCAACATTACGACTCCAACATATAGTATTAGTACATATACCAACATGAACCAATAATCAATAATCAATAAACTAATGTACAAGCAATCTTATCAGATCAAGACAATCATCAAAAACCATCAAACTCTGCTACCAGGAAATTGATAGAGATCAGGGTGTGTATAATATTCCCACTGCCACGGACAGAGTAATCTCACAGTTACACGCACATGCATACATCATACGCTAGGGCCCATTTCACTACACTAACATACGTTCAAATACTCTACCAGCAATAAACCTGTGGAAGGAAAACTCCTAATCACCCTGCATCTATATCGAGGTCGATAAGACCTGGTTTTTGTGACTGTCCACCTTAAACATAATCTATACAACATATACAGCAATAATCAAAAATGTAAACTCAATAATTGACAAGAAAAAATATCCAACACCATGTTTAAAATTATATTGCTTTATCTAAAATTAGTCAAAGAAAATCAATCAGAGTAAATCATTTCTCATAGTTACCTATTCTAGCTAAATGTCAGAACGGGTCAGGACAAGTCTCTCGGTAAATGTCTCTCAAGACGAAGTCCCTTCAGCATCAATCCTCAGCAACGCAGATTCGGTACGCGGCAAAGGCAAAATGGCAAGTGGCAAAAACCCTCTCTAGGCTAACATTTCTTATAGTCTCTAAACAATGGAAAGATACATTGGAAACATAGAAAAAACTGTAATGTCCGCCGGACCTGCTGAGCAGAGCGAGAAGGAAAGGATATAACATCGCTACATTTGAAAATCTCCGCTCAGGAAAAGTTCACATAATAAAGACTACGGAACAGGAACCAAGAAATAAAACATGTATCATATTAGTTCTACTTCTCCTCGGCAATCGAGCCACAGTTCAGAGTTTTTCTCTAAGGCTCCTTTGTTTCCCAAGGCTGCTAAGGACATTTTCATTTCACTTGGAGATCTCCCAAAAACTGCTGCTGTCCTCATGGAAAGTTTTCAAACAAGCAAGCAAGGACCATGGTCAGTTAGCTTCAGAACCATTTCCAGCAGGGGTCTCCCTCGTCACAGTTTTCATATTATAAATCACAGCCAGGCTCACAAATCGGCCATCTTTTCTAGGCCATCATAGGCCTCAATAGACCATCTTAATTAAAAGAAACAAAAACAACGTTACCACAGCATAGTGATTAAACAGTGTTAATCCCACTAATACCCTTATGTGTATGCATTTATCTAGCACTTGCAACATAGAAAAGCATTAATTCGGAAAGCATTTTGTGCTCAAAAATAAACAGCACATAGCAACGTTTAAACATGAAAACACGCACGTTATTTTAAAACAGCACATTTATGCACACCCACGTGTAACTCTCTCTTGTTAGGACAAACGGATTGATTAATATAAACGCACTTGCACAAGACAAATAATTAATTATTAATTATTAATAAATTAGTACAACGAATAGACATGCCAGAGCTCCAAAAGCCACTGAATTTTCAAACTGAAAACTCTGCTCCAGCACAGTTGCGGGCCAAAGCCGCACGAGTGACCGGAAAGTATCGCGAGCGCTCTGGGGCAGTCAGCAAGTCCCGCTGGCGCTCACGAGCAGTTGCAAAAATCCAGCTCTAGTGGGGCAGCCGAAAATAAATTCCATTCCGAGGCAGAATGCAGAATTTATTGGGAACTCCAGGCTCTCTGTGGAACACAGAGTTCCTAAATTCCACAAATTCTGCAAGCGGAGAAAAATTGTACACCAAAACCTATTAAAAATACAAATTAAATGTTTTATTTGTATTTTTTAACAGTAGGCAGTGATCCGTGGGACCACTTCCTGCTCTTCAAAAACATTTTTTTAAACTTTCTCAAATGGGAAGAGGTCCTATGATGACCTATTCTCATTTGTGAATGGGTTACCACCAACTTTGAGTTGGTGGTAAAGTGTGAATGTTTTGCAACCACATTTCAGTCGCAAAATATTGGCACATACCATTCAGATTCCCTGTTTCAAATGGACGCCCTGAACACGCCCCTTCAAAATGGAGAGTCTCTTTGTGTTAGCACACCTAAACTGTGATTCGGTAACAAGTTACCGAATATCAATTTGGCATTTGCACAGTACTAAAAGCATTTTTGCAGTCGCAAACAGCCCCATTCTATGAACCAGGCCGTTTGCGATAGCAAAAGTGCTTTGTACATCTTGCCCCCTAGTCTACTTCTTTTGTGGATCTCGTAGTTACCCTTCATACTAGCTACTTACCCCATGTGATAAACTTGTGTGATGTCTTATTGGGATCTTTTTTAAAGTCACTTGCACTTGAAAACTCTCTTAATACCAAAGAGGTAATAAGTATTATGCCAACATACCATATACTAGCAACACCCTTTCTAATTTGCTTTGGATCATTTCTTGTTCAAAGTTTCAATCTGTGAATCCAAGGAGTCAGTTTTGTTCATAAAAAGTCTCACTTGAGTTGGTTGTTCTCTTTGCACATGCCTGCAAACTTTACAATCATAACCAAATATGCTATGAATAAAAGCCATAACAAAATGTCAAAAAGATGTTCTTGATTCTCGAATGGTCTCCCATACAAACAATTATGGGTCTACACATAACTGCTGCAGAATTAGATCAACTATGGTCTAATAGGAAATTCTTACCGAGCACTGGTTGTTGCTGTAGTGCAGATTAGAGTCAGGGAGACTGGTTAGTGGACAACTTTCTTCCATATCCTCAATGTGAAGCACTGAGAATCTAAAGGCAGGGTATTTACAGTCCCATTTTCAAAATGAGGACTGAGACTTCCAAATCTCATTACACTTCCTCAAATCTCGCAAGAGTTGGGCTCATAGTGTGTAAGATCGCGTTTGTGATCACTTCAAAGACCTGAGCCAGATGTAGGGGTACCACAGTTCAAATCTTCTTAAAACAACCTCAGATAAGGAATAATACAAATAGTAGCTTGCATATTATTATTTTTTTTTTAACAAACATGTAAATACTTAAAAATAGATCAATGATACAATTTGTGTATAGAAGGGCCCACCAATACTGGGTAATTAGTAAACTGTGTTTTGTGCACATTTCAATTCTAGTTGTGAGCGCTCTTCATTGTTATGTGTTTGTTTGTTCAGTGGTATTTCAGAGTGAGAGTGCAGTTTTCCAGCAGTCGCATACGATCCCCAAAAATGCCTTTTAGGAGTGCCTAACTTTTGTTGAATTATGGCGGCGGTTATGACTCTTCCAATGAGCATATTTAATGTTTCTACGACTGTTTGGCCTTTAGAAGGTTATCCTTTATTACATTCAAGGTTTGTTGTATGGCAGTATGGTGTTGTCCAATGCTTAGAACTTTAGGAACTCAGAAGCATTATTGTGATTTAACTCCACTAACCATAGATTATCAACCCACGTATCTTGTTCTTGATTTTGAACAAAACTTCTCAAGTATTTCCAAGTTCTTGTTTGAAGCGTTCAGTCTGTCCACAGTTACAGGCTGGTATGCAGTAGACAAACTAGTTCAGTGCCTATTCTTTTTAGAAGGGCTTTCCAAAATCGAGACACAACTTTGGATGCCGATGCAGAAATGATCGTGTGGGCTGACCATGTAAATGCACTATAATTTGAAGGAAAAAAGCAGCTAATTCTGGGGCACTAGGGATTTCTTGAGTAGGAATATAGTGAAACAAGTTGGTTAAAGTGTCTACCACCACTAGGATGCTACTGTATACCCTTGGTATTTTGTAGCTCTATGAGAAGATCCACAGAGATAGTGGACCAGCGTTCAGGTGGATTAGGAAGGGATTATAATAAACCTTTTGGTTTATGCATATCACTTTTTTTGCCTGAGAACAAGTTATGCAAGGGAAATGGAAGTGCTTGCAATCTTTAAGTATGGATTAACACCAATATGTTTGTCAACCAATTCACCGGTTTTGGCTATACCTAAGTGTTCAGCTAAGGGAGAGCCATGATTTGATAGTATTGCCTGTCTTTGTAACTCAGGAGTAGGTAGGATTAAAGAATTGCCGTGAAATAATAGACCCTGACCTTTTCATGCTTCTACTGCTAATTTGGTTTAACAATTCCCGAACGTCATTTGTAGCTAGAGCTGTCTGCAACTCAAACTCCCAAGATTCAAGGGTGGAACAGACTCATAGATTGAAGTTTACCTTAGATAATAGAAGGTTGGGCATTATTAACTCAGTTCCTATGTCTGACTCTTCAGGAGGGGAACGCACATCCACCATTCCATTGTTGTTGCATCCTGGGCAAAAATTAATAATGATATTGTAATTCGAGAAGAATATGGACCATATATGAGAAAGATCCATCACAGTTTTTTTAAAATGCAGGTTGCAGTATTTTTTTTGTATGCTGTGATTGGTTAGAAAGTTCCCAAGAGATAATGTCGCCACTCTGAGAAGGCAGCTGTAAAAAATTGGGTTATTGGTTGAGGGGTGGAACCCCACTCAGGCAACAACCACAATCCTTGTTAGGGTAAACCACTAAAGTAACTTGTGCTTTAACCTCAGGTAGCTTGGCAAAAAAACTGTCTGGCTTAACTTAGAGGAAATGTGTAAAGTATTTGTGCAACAGACAAACAGAAATAAAGTGAAAACAAAACAAACAAATCAATTTAGAAAAATAGAGAACATTGTAATAAATTATAATAAATAAAATGATACATGAATGAGTAGAGCCAGAGATATTACATTTTAAAGTTTTAAGCAAAAATAGAACCTAAAAGCACAAAGTGCCACTCACAGACATATGGTCATGCTAGTCCGAGAAAAAGTCACAAGTTCAGACTGAACGTGATTGCAATGGAGCGTGGGTGGGATACATGGACTAGGTTAGTCCTGCTGAAACATAACCTTCTATGTCCAGCGCAAAGAGTTGTATTCACAGTGGAGGAGGCTGCGAGGAGCAGGCTAAGTGACACAGACAGTTGTCGCTGTAGTGCGAAGAGTAATCCAAGCAACGCAGATGATCGTTGCTGTATCGCAAGAACTGGTCAGGCGTTGCGGACGGTCCTTGCTGTAGCTTTGCATTGGCAGTTGTCACTGGCTTCATTGCTGTAGTGTAAAGTGCAGGTCTCGCATTGCCAGTCATCACTGCTGTCACTGTTGATACGAATAGCAGGTCTTACAAGAGCTTCTTTTGGGTGGCCATTGTGGGTGAAGCGAATGTGCCCATGCAGGCTCACAAGGAGTCTAAACCACTGGATTTTCACCTTTCCTTGTAGGGGAGTACACTCTGATGGATGACACCAAGGGTCCAAGAACTGCAGAGGCTCCTCATGAAGCTCTAACACTCATTCCGATAGAGGTTAGCAAGACTCAGACAGGTCTAGTTGGAGGTCCTGGCAGGTCCAATTACAGCAGGGCAGCTGGGCAGTTGTAGGGAGGCCTCTGAAGCTTGTTGTGTCCCTGTAGCTCACACAGGAGGTCAGCCAACTGAGCCTTGAAGGCACTCTCCTTAGCCTGAGATGAAAGCAAGCAGGTCCAGTGTTCATTCTCAGAGAGCAAGGCAGTCCCTCAAGCAGAAGGGCAGTTCTCAGGCAGCACGATAGCCCTTCTTCTGTAACTTCCACAGGCCCAGGAGTGTTCCCAAGTGTGTCTCTGGTGGTCCAACATTTATATCTTGTGTCAGCCTTTATGTGTGGGGGGTCCTTTACAAGTTGATGAAAGTAGCACAAAGTTCCTTTCTCCTTTCTCTGGCAGTCAGGCAACCACTGCAGGCCAATCCCCCAAGCTGCACTCAGCTTAGGGATAGTCTCCTCCTCAGTTCCTCTGGTTCCTCTCCTCAGCAAAGGTTCTTCTTGTTTCCCGAAAGTGATCTAAAGTTCTGGGGTCTGGGTTCCCCTTTTTATACTCATATTCTCTTTGTTCTCTGAAGGCAGAGAGGCCTTTGCCTAGTCCAAACCAGTTCTGGTCGGTCCTGGAGCACTTTGTTTACATGACTCCTTCTTTCCTTTGACAGTCGCACCACAGGAGGTGGAACCAGCATTGTGGAGGGAAGGCACGGCCCTATTCAGACCCAGGTGCAACGCCTCCCCTCACTGTCAATGTAGATCTCTCTATTCAGCCTTGTGCTGACACACCCTGTCTCCTGGAATCCCCCAGCCCCTGTCACTCAAACTCCAGACAGGGAATACACAACCTAGCAGAGGCAGGCTTGGATAGTTAGGCAAGAAAAGACCTACTTTCTAAAAGTGGTATTTTCAAACACAGAGGGGCCGATTCCGATTCCGGCCACAAAACGAACCGACCGACATGGACCCGGACCAGATACCGACCGACACGGACCAGCGCCGTACGACCCGTGCAGTACGATGCAACGCAAGTGAATTACAACCGACACGTACGGAATACAAGCCATATGACCGAGCCGTAGGGAAAATAGTGATCCGGCTGGAAAACCGACGCAATTTTCACCGACCGACACGAACCCGGAATGAACCCGACCGACCCGTACCCGCGATGTCCGACCCGCGCAGTACGATGCAATGTGTGTAAAACCAGACCGACTCGCACGGAGACTGAGCCGCCCGACCAACACGCACAGACAACCGGGCCCACAAGCAAAAGATACCTTCCCGACCGACGCGTATGAAGCACAGAAGATAGGCAGCGTGAATGAGGCAGAGAAGCCCGCACGAGACAACAGCAGCGTTCGTTTCCGTCACATGAACGTCTCCTTCATGCCTACAAAACCCAAAGGAAAAAAGACAAAAAAAGGACCAAACAAGCAATGACAAAGCCAATAAATATAAAAAAAAAAATGGGACAAAGACACACCCACAACTCCAAATATATAAAGGACTACAATCACTGCCATCATCCCTTGCAAACAGGAGACACAGCCAGCAGCAAACACCATTACACAGCAACCACAGACACACTCATAACTCACCCATCACACAACCCACACTCCATCAGCACCTCATCCAAAAGCACACACACATACAGCCAGCAAAACCAACACCAACCCACCCTCACTTGCACCCTCACACATATATCCCTCACCACCACCACCCATCACCATGCCCCCAAAGAAGAATCCAAAGTTCACAGATAGTTAGTTAGAAGTGCTGGTAGACTAGATCATCAGAGTAGAGCCACATTTGTTTGGTACATTGGTCCAAAGGACCCCAATGTCACAGAAAACCAAGATGTGGGTGAGGATTGTGGACAAGGTGAACGCTCAAGCACCAGCAAGGTGCACAAAGGACGATATCCAGAACAGGTAGTATGACGTACGCAGGAGGGTCAAGAAATTAATCGAAAAAGATCACGCCCTGAGTCAGTGCAACGGCGGTGGCCTTCCTGCCAAACCAGTCTACTTCAGGACCGGGGAGGAGAAGGTGCGGGACATCCTACCACCAGAGAGTGTCCATGGGCTAACAGACATACCAGAGACTGGTGAGTACACAAACAACATACCTAAGATTGTGTGGCAAGGGGACAATGAAACCATGCACCGCAAGCAAAGCTACAATAACCAATAGATAATCATACCAAGATGTGTATGCCAGTCAGACAAACACAATACCTGCCATCTCATAGTGACTTGGAACTGTGTCATGACATGCACCAACCTACAAACAAATAGAGCAAGCCAGTGGCACAAAGCTAAATAGACACTGCCAGACAGTTTGCCACCACAAACACACTACCTCACAGTGCAGCTGACTGACAGGAAGGAATAGTGGGGATGCAGGTGAAGTGAGTGTATCCAAAAGCATGATGGAGCCTGTAGTCACAGATAATGCTCCCCCTCCTGATTGGCTCATCAAGACCTCTCTGAAACATGCCCACATCACAGGGAGTGGAAAATGACTGACAAGATGGCTGACACTGGGTCCTGCTGTGGGGAGCACAAGGCCCTGCTAGGGGTTGTTTGCAAATCAGAAGCAGGACACCACTGACTGTCATCCTGAAAGGCAACTTGCACGCCCTACAATGGAAGCACGTTTCATGATGGGAAGGAGGACTGACAGCCCTGACCATACTTACCAGCATGTGGAGCCCCACCCAACACAAACTCCACACAACTCACCGGGTAGAATGCATTGACCCACACCTCAGTGAAATATCAGCAAAAGATACCCCGTACTGGGTGCTGCTGTGTGAAGCACAGGGGCTCTCTTTGGACTTGCAGCCAAACAAACACCAGGATTTCACAGTCAGCCATCTTGCCATTGCTGTCACACTCCCTCACAGGGAAGCAGAGTCAAGAGTAAGGAAGTATGGGCATGCTGGGAAGGGGGTGTAGCCAAGAGTATGATGGGAGTCGCAGTCACAGACAATCTACACCCACCCACATGGCCCAGTAAGCATACACTGAACCATGCTCGCCCCACAGGGAGTGGGAAGGGACTGACAAGATGTCTGACACTGGGCTCTGTAGTGGGGAGCACAAGGCCCTGCTGGGAACTGGGCACCAACAAACACCAGGACTTCACAGTCAGCCATCTTGCCATTGCTGTCACACCCCCTCACAGGAAAGCAGAGTCAAGAGGAAGTAAGTATGGGCATGCTGGGAAGGGGGGTGTAGCCAAGAGTATGATGGGGGTCGCAGTCACAGACAATCTACACCCACCCACATGGCCCAGTAAGCATACACTGAACCATGCTCGCCCCACAGGGAGTGAGAAGGGACTGACAAGATGTCTGACACTGGGCTCTGTTGTGGGGAGCACAAGGCCATGCTGGGAAATGGGCAACAACAATATCAAACTCTGTCCGTGACAAGCTGGGAAAAAGCAGTGTACAGACAGGCATCTGTTCGAAAAGTAGAAAATGTCATGTTTGTGAACCATCGATGCATGTAGAAACATAACTCACATTGTGTGTCTCTTCCAAACACAGGTGGTGCTGGGCACCCAGCACCAAATGATGAGGATTCCCAGTCCCAGACTCTGGCGGACACTGAGCTCTCTGGTTTGATTCTGTCTCTGTCCTCTTCGGATGACGACAACCAACCTGGCCCCTCCGGTGTGAGTCATCATGCAGCACCAGCAGCATCAACATCTGCACCCCCTGTACCCACGCCTCCAGCATCTGGAAACCGACAGGGCACCCCCTCCAACACGGACAGACCAAGGCCACTGAACACCCACAGCACAGGGACACAGGACCCCCGGTAGCTACAGCAAACACCACCAGCAACACGACCCAAGGGGTCCCAGTGTCACCTGTGCGTCCCGCCGCTGGTCCTGCCCGTGTGGATAGGGGTGCTGGGAGGGGTGGGAGGCAGAGGGCGCGCCTTGCAGAGGTGTCTGGACTGCATGATGACCCCCACATGGCACGCATCATAGATGCGTACCAGGATAGCACCTTAGGATTTGGCCAGGTAGTGGGGATTCTCAAGGACATCCAACAGGAGCAGGTTGCCCACCATGCCCGCATGGAGGCCAAGTGGGATGCCTTTACTGCGGTGCATCGGGACATACTCCAATGCCTCCGCCAGATCAACACAAACCTGTCCACACCTCCCTGTGTGGCCACAACATCTGTCGCAACACCATCTGCCAGCGCCACAGGGAGGGAGGAGGACTCTGGCGGAGAGTCCCCTGCACCGCAGTGGCCTGCACCTGATGATCCCCTCCCAGAAGAAGAGGGGTCGTCCCAAGAAGAACATGTGACAGACAGATGTCCCAGCACATCCCCCAGGGCCTCTAAACCTATTCTGGACAATGTTCTTTGTGCGTAACCCGTTCACCTTGTCCAATCGCACACAACTCGCCCACATGACATGGAGGGTTCATGTTGGGCCAATGTAGCAGATGACTGTGGACTTTACTGTGGACATTTCATCTACCAGCACTTCCAACTCTAATGTGAACTTTGGATTCCAAAACCAATGTACAGCACCCACCATCCTGTGCACTTCCCTCACACATGTTTGAAAATAAACTCACCAGTACACCATACTTGCCTCTGTTGTGATTCCAACTTGTCATGTGTCATGGAGATGTCGATCTGCTACACAACACAGTGAATGTCAAATACTGCAACAATGAGACCAACGTAAGGTGAGTCATGGTGATGTGACACATGTGAGGGAGACACACCACTATGGCACCACAACACATAGTCACCATGGCCATGTTACTCATCCCACACAATGATGTTGACCTGAAACACATTGGCATGCACAGACACAACACCAACCCCAGTCAGTGGTTACAAGTCCACAGGTGAGGTAAGCAAATGACAGGGAGATGTGGGAAGACAGACAACGCACATAACAAAGCGTAGCACAGGTTCATTACACATCAGCAACACGTTTATTCCACAATAGTTGCACGGTAATTCTACGTAACAGTGGACACATGCTCACAAAGTGTTGGAGAATTGAAGTCCAGAGATGTGTGGTACATCAGTTGATGGGAATTGACAACTTCCACACTGGTGTTGGATTCTGGGTGTTGGGGATCAGTGTTGACCAAACAACAGGCAAAGTACCTTGGGAAGGACAGACACAAGGCACAGTCAAAAGCACAGCAGAACAGGAGAGAAATGCAATACACATGCACAAAACATGTCGCAAGAAACCTACACAAAAACAAGTTAGCAGTACTACCCAATTGTGGAGTACACACCACCTGAATGGACACATCACTGCACGCATCCAGTCAAGTGGCACACAGGCACACTCAGACAGCAACAGAGCTGCCACAACACATTCCAGACTACCTTCATACATTGACATAACAACCCTGGAAACTCACATTCAGGTGAAGAAGTTGTTGATGAGCTGTGAGCGGACGTCACCCTCATCCTCATCATCACTGGCATCTTGGCCCAGGCTGGGATCCTCCACAGGTGCCGGAGGTTGGTCATCGTCATCGTCATCCTGGATGAGAGGCACCTCCTTCCGCACTGCCATGTTGTGTAGCATGCAGCATACAAGAATTATTTTGCACACCTTTGCAGGCTCATATGGGAGGGCCCCTCTGGTCTTGTCCCGGCAGCGAAAGCGGCTTTTCAGGAGGCCGAATGTCCGCTCAATCACCCTCTGCTCCGATCATGTGCCTCATTGTAGCGCATCTCGGCTGGTGTCACAGGGTTCCGGAGGGGTGTCAGCAACCATGGCATGTTGGGGTATCCGGAGTCACCTACACACTCAAAAATGAACAAGTAGCTGAGTTTGTATTAGTGCGGAATACAACATTGACAAACACACACATTGAGAAACAGTCAGTACACATTGACAAGCCAGGCATGCTGAGCTGGCATCTGTGACATCAGCGTTGCAATGCGACTACTCCTCATTATGTAGGCATCGTGCGCAGAACCAGGGAACCGTGCACACACATGTGTGATAGACATGTCAGCAAGACATACCACCTAAGCATTGATGGAGTGGTAGTGCTTCCTGTTCCGGTATGCCTGCTCATGTGCCTGTGGTGGTATCAGGGCCACATGTGTCCCACCAATAGATCCAATGACTTTCGGCATCCTCCCCAGTGTATAAAAGGCATCCTTTATTTCCGGGATTTCAGCTGGGCTACGGAACTTGATGTACAGGTCTAGGAAATGCAACATCCCCTCCAAGACATCGCGTAGCACCCGACTAAACATCGTTTGCGACATACCACCAGCAGTAGCCAGAGTGTACTGGAAGGTACCAGTAGCAAAGAAGTGCAGGGCTGCCATCACCATCACCTTCACCTCTGGGGTCAGTGCTGTAGATAGCAGATGTGGCACCAACTGCTCCTCCAACTCCTCAATCAGTGGCCTGGTGAAGCGGTACCGTCTGATGCAGTCGCGTTCCTGCATGGTCGCAAGGTCTGGGAGTGGTCTATGGACAGCTGGTGCCCTGCAGTACAGAGATGGACAAAGGAAGATTGTCAGTTCATCCACCCATGTGACCATGACCAGGCTCCATATCACATGATAGATCATGACATTATACAATGTACTGAGGTGTGTGCTGTTGGGCATGGACACATATGTCACCTACATGACCATCACCTCACATCTCAATTCCATATGTCCACATGAGTCCCATGTAGTGCAGTGGCCAATCATCTGGCTGTGTCACCCAACCTATGTACTGCTGCGACGTTCCAAACACACACCACAGTGACAAGTGAGGCCTGATGTCTCCCAGGCATCACAGATCTTTGCTATGCAGAAACCCAGGGTACCTGTATTGCGACATCGACACTGGCATGGACATAGCGTATCACGTACACACTACAAGGCAAGAGTAAGTCCCACAGGTAGTGGCCACTGTTGTTCCTGCAGGCCCTACATGTGCGTCTCTTAGACACACACACACCATCAAGGTTGATGCATATACCACATGGATGTGGAGACTGTCACCCACTGGGCACATTTGATCAGACACATCTGAGACACAACATGCACACAGACTGTGGTTGCACATCAGTATTGTGGCTACAGGTCTCACTGTGACGTACATGCCATCACCCCCTGGACTCAGGGTGTATGTGACATGCCCCAAACATATCCAACATGAAACTGTGACCGTGACTCATGCCCATTACTGTACAATTGCACATCACAGTGGTAATGTGCACAACACACAAAGGATTCTGCCCCCATGTACATGTGCACAGCCTGGGAGTGGGTGCATAAAATTGCCACCCAACAAACCAGATGTGCCCCCCAAACACCCAGGGAATGCAGCCTTACATGCCATGTGACACTGTGTGGCCAATGCTGTAGTGTGGTAGGTGTGCACAGGTGTCCCTGGCTAGTAATTGTGTGTTGAATCCTTAGAATAGTCACACCAATGAGGTCCGACACGTGTGACAATGCGTACGCATTGCACGGTTCATGACCGAGCCGTGCGTACGCTCTAACATTGAATGCAATGACGTCCGACGCAGGTGACAATGCCTATGCATTGCACGGTTCATGACCGAGCCGTGCGTACACTTTGGCATTGAATGCAATGAGGTCCGACGCGGGTGACAATGCGTATGCATGGCACGGTTCATGACTGAGCCGTGCGTACGCTTTGGTATTGAATGCAATGAGGTCCGGCGCGGGTGACAATGCGTACGCATGGCACGGTTCATGACCGAGCCGTGCGTACGCTTTGGCATTGAATGCAATGAGTTCCGACGCGGGTGACAATGCGTACGAATTGCATGGTTCATGACCGAGCCGTGCGTACGCTTTGGCATTCAATCCAATGAGGTCCGACGCGGGTGACTATCATGCATACGCGCCGGGCAAGCGTGGTCCGAGACAGGCGTACGCCTTGGCCATTGAATCATATGGAGACGGGTGCATGTGTATTTTCAAAATACGCTTTGTACAGTCAGTTGGCCGAGCCGGGCACACCCATTGGCTCCGGACTGTCATGGAGACGGATGCGGATTCAAAACTTGTACGAGTTGTGCACTTGAAATTCAGTTGGATGCCTACAACAATGTTGCAATTTCAAGTGTTTCATGAAGGTGAAGATTTGAACGATGCAGAAGGCGTGTACGAGTCGTACATTTAAATCGATTGGCCAGATTCATAGAATGCAACCGTGTTGGACCTATCACTTTGGACACATGGCACAGATTCTGCCTCTGCAGCACAGATATAAGGCTGGCTGGCCCCCAGGGAGCTCACTTGCCTGCACTACATGCTACTGGACCACATCCCTGCTACCACTGCTTCTGTCTCTGCATCCTCTGGCTCCTGCTATGGCATGTACTCTGGAGAGGGCCCCAGCCTTCATTGAGGAGGAGAACCAGGCACTGCTGGACGGGCTCCTTCCACAGTACAGCAAGCTGTATGGGAAACCAGGGGAGCAGGTGAGTGTTCAGTCCACTGCCTTCCTAATTGTGCTTGTTGTCTGACTAGTAGTACTAGAAGTGTGTACACCAGTGGCAAGCATTCTCACTGACTACTTTCATCCCCCAAAGTGTGTAGGTACATGTAATGCACAGGTGTCCTGCTGCTAAAGTGCATTAGTGCAAGCTTAAACTATCCAGGCATTGTGAACATGTCAGACATGCAGGTGATTTGTCCTTCCCCATGGTTGCACTACCTGTGTAACTCATTTCCCTTGGTGATGATGACATGTATATCCAAATGTGTGCAGCACAAATCTGGGGCATGTTTGTTAATGTTCTTTTAACTTTGTCATCTTCACAGGTTGATGTCCACCAGAAGCAGGAGATATGGATGACCATTGCCCGGGCTGCTCGTTCGGTGGGGGTCTACAAGCGCTGGATCCACAACTGCCAGAATAGGTGGCAGGACCTTCGGGGCTGGACGCAGAGGATAGCTAGAGTCCAGCTGAAGCTGTCACCTCCACGCAGGAGGGGCGGACACCGGACCCTGACCCCCCACATGCTCCGAATACTGGCGGTGGTCTTCCCGGACCTGGATAGGCAGCTGTAGGCCAGACAGCAGCGGGAAGGGGGTAAGTCCATGCCTAATCTGTGTTCTATGTCTGACATCCTCATTGCAGTCTTTTGGCCTTGTCAAACTTCCACATTACGTAGGTCTTGTAGTCCAATACTCAGGTCCCTCAATTGTTTGATGCATCATCCTCATCTGTTCCACAGGTGTGGCCCCTACAGTCTGTTGCTTGTGTCACTAGGGCACTGTGACCCTGCAGTCAGCTATGCTTCAGCTACCGGACAGCATCTGTTCCCGTGACTCTGTTGTGTGTTTCATGGGTGGGTCAATTGTTTTCCCAATGCCTGAGATCTGACATGCGATCTGTGTGTGCCCTTGAGCTGTGACGCGCCAGGTCTTGATTTCTTTTCCTGCATACTCACCTGTTCTTAGCCGTGAGGGGAACGGCCAGCAAGGGGGTCCACCAGCCTACCTCCCGCATCCCGCATCCCGCCGTGAGGGGAACGGCCAGCGAAGACAACACCTCCCAGCAGCCCCACGGCGCGTGCCTTTGATGTCAGCAGGCAGCGCCGGGGGTGCTTAAAGACGCTCACTGTGCCCCGCAGCACGGGACGCGCCAGTTCTTGATTTCTTTTCCTGCATACTCACCTATTCTTAGCCGTGAGGGGAACGGCCAGCAAGGGGGTCCACCAGCCTACCTCCCGCATCCCGCATCGCGCCGTGAGGGGAACGGCCAGCGAAGACTACACCTCCCAGCAGCCCCACGGCGCGTGCCTTTGATGTCAGCAGGCAGCGCCGGGGGTGCTTAAAGACGCTCACTGTGCCCCGCAGCGCGAGACGTGCCAGTTCTTGATTTCTTTTCCTGCATACTCACCTGTTCTTAGCCGTGAGTGGAACGGCCAGCAAGGGAGTCCACCAGCCTACCTCCCGCATCCCGCATCCCGCCGTGAGGGGAACGGCCAGCGAAGACTACACCTCCCAGCAGCCCCACGGTGCGCGCCTTTGATGTCAGCAGGCAGCACCGGGGGTGCTTAAAGACGCTCACTGTGCCCCGCAGCACGGGACGCGCGCGGGCGGTGCTCGGGCGAAGCCCGGGCCAAGGGTGGGCCCGTCCTTGCCCGTCGAGGACTGTGGAGGCCAGGCTGGGCCACCCCCCTAACATTTGAACGTTTAGTAAGTCCCTTTGTGACAATGACTCTATGCTAATTATTTGTAGTCTAGTATTTCTTGCCTATTACATTGGTGTGTATTTTATTATATGGCAGGGAAAGGGAAGCGTACAGGGGGGGGGTGGCACAGTATCCGGTACCTTAGATCAGTTCATAACTAGGGCTGTTTCGGTCCTAGAACATGAAATTGCCATAACTGAGCGGCGCCTTTCTACCGAGCCAATGGTTGCCAGATGTTCATCTATAGGACCACTAGCACTAGTAAAATCCCCTATTAGGTCAGTGGGGTGTGGTACTGGTGATTTGCTTCAGCACGGGAATGTTGAGGTTAGCCCCATTATTTACAGGATAGCACGAAGAATATGGAGGACTTTGGTGAGGCTGCCTTTGTATCAGAAGGTACCTCAAGATCTGAAGCAGCCTATCCGCAGACAAGGGCTAGTAAAAAAGTAAAAAGCTCTAGTAATTTGAAGAGAAAAAGAGGTGGGGACACACAAGGTGGGAGGCAGCCGAAAATTCTTAAAGCTCTGAAAAATACGACCAAAGTGCCTGGTGTTGTACTAGTGGATGATCGTTCGGATGATCGTTCGGTTCTGGTCGAGGCAGACAAACGTTCTTCTGATCAGCCACAACCAGGAGAAATGATCCCCCAGATTGAACAGGTGGTGCGATCATTAATACTCCCCCTTCTAGAAAGGGTAAAACTGGTTAACGAAAGAATTGAACGCCTAGAACAAACGATCCTTGACAATTTCTGCTCACTAAAAAATGTAGCAAAACTAGCAACAAAGGATAGAGCCAAGTTTAATTCCATGCCTTCTTACGCATCCATGATTCCTGCACTTATTCCCACAGCTGATCCTGTTGTGATAACCAAGGCCTCCCCAGGAATTGACCCTCATAAGGCTTCTGCTAATGTCTAACAATCTAATCTAGGGGGTGGTCCAAAAAGTAATGATCCTGGGGGTAACATTAATAAGGAAAACAAGGGAGAGAGAGAAGATGTAAATAGAGAGACCAATGACAAACCCATTAAATCCTCCTTGGCCCACATTCATCTTCCTCCTGATTCCCTTCCTTATGTCGCTGTATTAACTGGCGTCCCCGTAATAAAAGGCGGCAAACCAGAATCGTACCAAGAACTTAAAAACAAAGTGACAATCTGGTTAAATAAGAATAGACCAATTCCCAACAATATGAATTGGAAGATCCTATTTGTCAGAAGGGTTAGTTGGGTGGGATCCAGACCAAAAGATGTTTTGGGTGACTCCATTATTGTTAATCTTAAAGATAGGCGCATTGCGCGTTTTATCTGTGATTGTGAGTTTCCTGGGGATTGGTCGGGGATTGGGGTGCACGATCTAAATTATTTTTATCACTCAGCCCCTAATCCAGAGCGAAGATCTAGACAGGACTGGGTAGGTAGAGGAATAAAATCTGGGCTTATTATTCCCCCCCTTGATCATTACAATGGCTTGTGCAATCTAGATGACCTGGACTGACCGGTGATAGAGGGGCCGATTCTATTAGTTTCCAGGGATTTCACTGCAGCTGAAGATGTACTTATGTGTGGAGTAGATGCACCCCATCCTGTATTATCCAGCACGATTAACACAAAAATGGTCCCAACTTTATATCAGAACATGGAGAACCAAAGACAACTCGAAGCAAGTTTCAATATTACCCACCAGGTTATTAATTTTAGATCAGGGGTGGGTACAATGATTTCTTGCAATATTGCTGGTCTGAAGGTAAAAATGGATTCTCCTGAATGGGGCGAATTCGTCGGTAACTACGATGTTTGCCTTTTTCAAGAAACCTGGTCCTGTGAGCCACAGTTCTTGCTGGGATATTTGAATTTTCACGTTCCAGCAACAAAGGGACCTAAAGGGCGTCCTATGGGTGGTCTAACTATTTGGGCTCGCCAAGATTTATTTTCAACGGTCAGAGAGATATCTACAGGGTCTCCAGATATTCAACTAGTCAGGTTATCTTTGGGTCTCCTGGGCGATTTGGATATTTATAATTTGTATCTCAGAGGGACCAAGGGGACAAGGTCACAGGTCCTGGCTAACTTGGATTCCCTCATAGACCAGCACTCGAGTGAGAGGGGAGTGCTCGTCGCGGGCGATTTGAATGTTACTTTTGAGCCCCTTCTGGATTCAGACTCTGATTGGGGTCTTGATCCTGAGGAAGATCAGCTTTGGGATATACCTGGACTTGACCTCGAACCTATTAAAAGGTGGTCTGAGGTTGTAGTCCAGGTCAATGCTCTCTGTTACGAGAGAAGTCTCAGAGCATTGAATGGCAGGACGCCGGGTGACAAGGTAGGGGCCAATACATTTGATAATGGTCGCTATAAAAGTAGAATCAATTACGTCCTCTGTAGTATGAAGTTATGGCAATCTGTAAAAGATATGGTGGTCGAACCAAGAGTTGAGAGCGACCATAATCCTATATGTGTAGCGCATAGCTGGTGGAAGAGTGGTGAAATGGAAGTAGGGGTGATGGAATTCAAGCCACCTGATGTTGTCCCTTCTAATGATATGCGTAGGCTTAAGTGGTGTGAGGTCAAGACTAATGATAAAGCCATTGCTAACATTGATAACGAGTTAACTAAAGTTATATTGGAACTCGAGCGCGCTATGGCAACCGAGGCAGGTAGTGCTCTAGTTATAGAATCCCATGAAATCTTTTTTGAGGGAATATGCTGGCATTTTCTGAAACCAGCAAGGAAAGCCAAAAAGGCACCATCTAAACGGTCACGATGGTACGATGGCGATTGTAGGAGAGCCAGAGCTGATTTGGCAGCAGCCCTTTTTAGTGGAAATAACGATAGTGTCCGTAAGGCCAGACAAGTATACAAAAAATGTTTAGGGCAGGCTAAAAAGAAATGGGATGAGCTCCACTGGTTAGATTTAATAGGAGCAAGCTATTCCAGGGATTAAAGATTGTTTTGGAATATTATTAAGTGGGATAGAGGTGGTCTGCCTGATAGACCCTCTAACCACGTTACACAAGAGGAATGGTTAAAATATTTCAAACCGCAATATGCATGAAATCCCGATTTTAACTCCACTTGGGAGACAACTTATGTGTTTTTATTCCCAAGGTCCTTTTAGTAACAATGATGCCTTTAATGGCTTTGGGATCTGTTGCAAGTGGGCGAGCTCCGGGACCAGACGGGGTCCCACCTGATGTTTTTCTCCACAATAAAGCTTGTTGGAGCAAGTACATCACATTATTGGCAAATGCTGTGGCCAAAGGTGCGTCAGTCCCCAAATCATGGGGGGGTGCAGTTATAATCCCAGTGTTCCAGAAGGGAGACAAGGCACTGCCAGGTAACTACAGGCCAATTAGCCTGATTGATTCAATTCAGAAGGTCATAGGGAGGATGGTTTTGAACCAGATACTAGAGTGGATCGAAGACAACAAGATCCTGTCCCCTTTCCAAGCTGGCTTTCGTAAGCTAACTAGTACAGTGGATCAAGTTTTTCGTTTTGTCCAATTACATTGGAAGGTAGTTATCCTGGGAAAAGGCAGTCTCTATGCCGCTTTTGTGGACTTAAGAGCTGCCTTCGATCTTGTGCCCCATCTACGGTTGTTGGCAGTGTTAGAAAAGTTAGGACTCCCCGTAGAAATTTTGACCCTGGTAATGAGGGGTTACATGAGACCAACTTTGCCAAAATACAGTGGGGAGGCCCTGGTGATGTCACTCCTGAGTTCCCGGTAGAGCGTGGTGTGCGCCAAGGTTGCACCATGGCCCCCACGCTCTTCTCACTATATATTAACGGGATAGTAGAATGTATGCTTGGCGTCAACACAGATGCCCCAAAGTTGGCCGGAGTGATTACCCCGATATTGATGTTTGCGGACGATACACTTATAGTATCAAAAACACCGAGTTGTCTGCAAAGAGCCTTGCTAGTGTTTGAGGATTTTTGTCTTGGTCATGGTTTAGAGGTAAACGTGGCCAAGACGAAACTTATGGCTTTTAACCCACACCCAAGCTACAGAGGGATAAAGCTTTTTTTGAATGGGCAACCGTTAGAATTGGTTAATAACTTCATTTATCTGGGTATGCACATAGCATATGTTATATGCTAAATGGAGTTAGCATATAGAAATGGCTGCCCTGAAATTCAGGCAAATATCGGGGGCCTTAATCAGGGAGCACAAAAAATCTTTTACCAAACCAATAAAACCAGTGCTCCAAGTTTATGAGGCCAAGGCACTAAGTTCTGCGTTATATGGGGCAGAGCTATGGGGGTTTGACCAGTTAACCTCTTTATCTGTAGCTGAAAATAGATTCTTCCGTAGCATAACTGGTCTTCCCCAGAGTACCCCTTTGGTACCTTTAAGATATGAATTGGGTAGTAAGGCCATTTTGGACATAGCTAAACTTCGCCCGATTTTGTACTGGCGGAGGCTCTGAACCACTCCGGAGCTCTCCCTTTATGCCAAAGGTCTCATGGAAGTCATAAAACTAGATGTGTTCCATAAGATCGGATGGCTGAGGAACCTTCATGAGACCTTGACAGACCTGGGTATGGAGGGGCTGTGGAGTGACCCAGCGGCTGCTCTGTTCCCCTCAAAGAGATCTTTGAAAATGATATATTGGGAACGAGTTGAACACCATGTATGGAGCAGATCAAATTCCTCTGGGATGACCGGTTGTTACCTGGAGGCAAAAATTACACCTGCTCTAGAACCATACTGGGACTTGGTTACAAAACCTGGCGATAGGAAACTTTATTTTCAGTTCAGAGCTAGTTCTTTACCACTTAGGTCTCTCACAGAAAGATGGTCTAGTGCTAGTGAGCAATTATGTCCTGCCTGTGGGTTACAAGCAGAATCAACTGCTCATTTTCTATTTGTTTGCCCTGTATTTGCTACCCCAAGACGAGTATGGTTGACTCCAATGTGCAAGACCTTAGGTACTAGGAGTAGTGCTGTTGCATTAAGAATTCTACGCACAAACACTTCATCAATCATCTCTATAGCATTAGCCACATTTTTGGGTTGGGCATGGTTTTTAAGGAAAAAAGCCTCCAAGTAAATACTTGAAGTACCCCTATACCCCCCTATACATATAAATTAAGGGATGTGGGTTTCTCCTCTTGTATTATATTATGAATTTCATTAATTGATATCCTTTCATCTTGTAGTAAAAGTTGTTGTTTTTAACTATCCAAATTCATTATTTTAGTCTTTCTGATTTGTTTAATGCTTTTTTAAATTTTTTAAGTATTTATTGATGGATTTTAATAGTTCTATTGGGCACCAGATGTTATGCCTTGTTATATGTTTGTGTCTTTTATGATCTTTTAAAATCGAATAAAGACTTATGATGATGATGATGATGATGGTGTTCCAATTGCTGGTTTGACTCGCCACATGTGGCTGGGGTATTCCAAACAAACCCTCGCAGCAGGGGCCTCAGGAGTATATATATCAAGTATGTCACACTTGCTTAGCCACCTGACTACTGTCCAGGGCCAAACACTGTTTCATGTAGACCTGGCCAGTCATGCCTCCTCAAGGGCATTTAGAAACACTCTGTAATCCCACTCCTGTGTATGAAATTACAGGTTGTGCTTAGTGACATGTGCCCTCAGGTGACTGCCTCTGTGTCATTAGGGTGTGGCTTGTTGTTACGTACAACTGGGATGTCCATATTTCAGAGGGTCAGCAGGACATCTGAGATTTGACTGTGAGAGACAAGACCTGTGTGACATATAGGTGTGTGATCATCTGACAGCGCACAATGGTGTATGCAACTGTGTCCTTCATGCAGCTGGGTTACATGCATGGCAGACTGGGATGTGTTAATGTACAGGGAGTTGTGTTTGCAGATACTCATATGTCTGATTTGCATGATGTGGGGTCTTCTGGGTCCTGTATATGTTGTTTGCAGGGGATGGGCAAGTGCGCCGGTCATCTGCAGAGTTAGCTTTACCCCTGAGCTAGGATTGTGAGTCAGTGCATATTGTTGTTGTCTGGATGCCCTGCCCCTGTGACAGGAGACAGTGTTGACTGACTTTCCAGGCATGCCAGTGCCATGGCATTTAACTTGATATGAGTGATCCTGCATTGTGTTCAAGTGTGCACCATGCACCCCATTGTGGCATTGCCCATCAGGACATGAGAACATCATAGTGTGTGTTGCTGGCAAGCATCACAAGCATGTGAAATGAGTCTCTGTCCATCCCTTCATCCGGACACCTGTACTGAGTCAGTAGCAAGAGATTTGCTGTGTGTATAGTGACATACTCCTACATGTTCACTTTCATGTCCAAATGAGGTGTGGGTGGTGCATGTCGGCACATTGGGGTATTAGCATCCAACATGCAACAGACATATGTGTGCCAGTCAAGGAGGGATATGTGTGCCATGGTTGATGTTGAGAATGACAATTGGCTTATTCTAAATAGTGTTGGCACTTTGAGCTGTGTTCAGCTGATGATGCCAGGGCTTGCCCTGTGATGTGATGTACTCACTGTGGTGTGTGCAGTCGGTGCAGGTGACTGATGTTGTACTCTTACTTCCTATTTCTATCCAGATACATCCACGGCCACAGGAGGGGACAGCTCCACGGACCAGGAGGAGCCACAAAGCCTGACAGGGACAAAAGGAGAGGAGTCGGGGGGACCCAGTGGCACGGAGGGCGAGTGGAGCCACACAGAGGTGTCATCAGCACTATCACCCCCAGCTGAGGGCCACAGCAACTCTGAGGAAGACTCCTTTGTGGAGGCAGGTGTCAGCAGCCACCAAACCCCGGCTAGTGAGGCTGTTCCCGCCACCGCCACCACCACCACCACCACCCTCCCATCGGCTCCCATCCCAGAGGTCCCTGTAGGCTCCCGTGTTCGTGAGCATGTCTCCTTTGTGCCAGGCACAGCACCCCCTGCCCCTGTGTCCCCTGCTGCCCTGAGTGAGCAGTCTGTGGACTTACTTAGACAGATCCATGTAGGGCAGACGTCGATGCTGAAGGTTCTCCATGCACACACAAGTCTGTTGACACAACTGGTGTCGTTCATGGAGGGCATTTCATCGGGCATGTCTGCCCTAAAGAGGACCAATCAGTCCATGGCCTCCTCCCTGTCGGCAGCAGTGTCCCTCCCCCAACAGTCCCGCACCCCTCCTACCCCTGCACCACCCACGATTCCTAGCAGCCTACCTGTCCCAAGCACACAAACACCCAAACCAAGGTCTAGACGTACACACAAGCAAGCGCAGGAGACTGATACCTCACTCACAGGGGCTGATTTGCAGACACACACACAGTCATCCACAACCACTCCGCAATCCTCCGAGACCTCTCCCTCTCAGCCTCCTTCCCTTGCCTCACCTGCAACACCATCTCCCCACAAGCTCTTCCTCTGTGACCTTGGCCTCTTCCCCACTGACCCAGCAGATCCTGATTACAAGGGGAAGAAGAGGAAGTCCCCACACACAGAGGGGAGTGCCCCTCACACCCGGACACCCTGCCCCAGGTGCCGTCAGACTGAGACCCCCACCTGCAAGTCCCCCCGGAGCCGGAAGAGCAAGACCCCCCGCCACCATCCAGCTCCAAGGCAAAGTCTCCGTCCTCCCTCCCCCAGGCCACCACTCCAGAGGTTCCCCCGCCACTCCCTGCCCCGGCTTCTCCCACCCACAGATACACCATCCCCAAAATGCTAAGGCCCTCCCCCCACCACTTGCTCCTCCACACCCGGTCAGACGGTTAGTGCCACTGATGTGGGGACCGTGTCCCCCCCCGTCCTGCCAACCTCACCTGCCCCCATTCCGCTCCCATGGATGTAGGCACTGCAGTTGGGTCCACGACCATCCCATCTGACTTGGGCACTGCAGTGGGGACCCAATCCACTCCATCTGACCTGCCCACTGGAGTTGTGCTGGCACCTACCCCATCTGACTTGTGCCCCACAGTTGTGACTGCACCCATCACTTCAGTCAGCTCCACTGCAGTTGCAAGTGTCTCGCCTGCATCCACCACCTCTTCACTGCCTCCTTCTGCTGCGCCATGATCCTGTCCCTGCGGTGCCTGGCCTGCCCCCATGTATGCCCCTCCGAGGGGTTGACCCCGGTCCTTAGCTGCGCAGGCAAGCAAGGTGTGACAGTTGTCACCCTAGTTCACTCCTTGGCATTTGGACCTGCATCCACTTTGTCATGGTAGAACCCACCAACACCCATTCCTCACTGCCAGTGATCAGCTGATCACAGCTGATCAAAGGTATCAGAGCATTGATAGACCAACACCCTCAATGCTTGCATACCCACCACCACCTAAGACACAGAACAAGCGGCGAACAATTTAGCAAAATGGATCACGGCAAGCGCAGACAAAGTCACACCAAGGAAACCTAACAATGCCAAGAAACTAACATGGCACCCCAACTGATTCATGGCAGAACTGAAAAACCAGAAACATGGCTGCAGACAGAAGGAAAGAAAATGGCTCACCAGTAAGACTGTCAAGGACCGAAAACACTCTAAAGATGCCCTCAACCGATACCACCACCTCCTGGAAAATATCAAGGACAGCACTCTAGCCAACCGCATCAATGACAGCTCCAACAACAGCAAGGAACTCTTCAACATAGTCAAGGAGTTCACCAACCCCTCGGCAACTGAAAACAACATCAGACCCTTGTGAGCTCTCTGTGACTCCCTCACAGACTTTTTCCACAAGAAAATCAACACCATCTACCCAGACTTCGTACCCTATCTCCCCACCGGGAACAACATCAACCTCCTCACACAGAATGATGCCCACACACACCAGTTCACCTCAAGAAATACCCTCACCAAGAAGGAAACAGTGTCCATCATGAGATCCATCCACTCCGGAGCCTCAGCAGACCCTGCCCCCAACTACATATTCATCCATGGCAATCAATCTATCAGCAAAGAACTCATTAAGTTCCTCAACTCCTTGATCATCCCGGTGAAGGTCATTGAGAAAGCGATCAATTTATAGCTCACCAGACATCTGGAGAACCATAACCTGCTAGACCCCTCCTAATCTGGCTTTAGAGCAAACCACAGCATTGAGAGAGCTCTAGTCACAGCCACGGACAACATCAGAACGCTGCGAGACCAATGAGAAACAGCAGCCCTCATCCTCTTCAACCTCTCAGCAGCTTTCAAACCATATTCCACCACACACAGATTAACAAGACTCCACCAGATCGGAATCCAAGGAGCAGCCCTCAAGTGGATTGTATTCTAACTCACAGGAAGAACACATGGGATTATCCTCCCTCCCTAAACCTCACTCCCTAGGAACATCACCTGCGGTGTACCTCAGGGCTCATCCCTCAGCCCAACCCTCTTCAACATATACATTACACCACTGCCCAACATCATCAAGAGTCACAGAGTTAACATCATCTCCCATGCCGACAAAGACAAGTTCTAAAGATGCATGAAAGATGCTGCTGAATGGATTAGCAAAAACTGTATCAAACTCAACACCAACAAGACAAAAGTACCATTCTTAAGGAAAGGGAAGGACACCATCTGGAACAACGAATGGTGGCCCCCAGAGCTGAGCCCAACCCTCAAGCCCACCGAAAACACCTGCAACCCTGGCATTATCCTCGAAAGCCAGCTAGCCAAGAAGAAGCAGGTCCACACCGTCTCCTTTGCTTGCTTCCTCACCTTCCGAATGCTCAGGAAGATCTTCAGATGGCTCACGTCCAACACTAGGCAAACAGGTAGCAAGCTCCCATCACCAGCATACTTGACTATGGCAACTCCTTCTACGTAGGAATCACCTACCTCTCAACTCATGACTCAGACTGATACTCACCTCCCCAGATGGACACACCACTCAGAAAACTCCACTGGCTACCAATGCTCAGAGATGCCAGTTCAAGCTGCTTACCCACTCATACTAGACACTATGCAATTAAGGACCGATGTACCTCCATCAACAAGTTAATTCCCCCAACCTGCCAGGAAACTTCGATCAGGATCTCTCTCCCTATTAGCCACCCAACACATCTGCCAGATGAACAGTGGAGGCTGTTCCTTCTCCCACCTGTCAGCTAAGGCATGGAATGACCTCCACCTGCACCTCAGAACCTCATCATCACTCCAGCAGTTACGGAAGGATCTGAATGCCTGAATGTTCAACCAATAGCAGCACTGGCAGCATGATTCCCACAGTGCTTCAAGATCCTCACAGGTGATGCAGCCACACTCTACAAATCCTGATTGATTAATGGAGGGCAGGCAGGATGGGCACTGGAAGCACAACACACCATAGAGGGCACCAGTTAGACTATATGGCATACACACAGACAACCAAGGGAAGGTGGGGGGGGTTAAGGGTAGCCAACTGACCACACTGGGCAGGTGAGAGGGGTTTTGACAGCACAGAAGACCATGCATGGTAAGCCAGAGGGTTGGTGGCAGCACTATGGTTGTGGTAGGCAAGAGGGAGGGGGTAGGGTCATGCACAAAGGACCATGGAGGACAGAAGGGTGGGACAGAGGCTAGCCACAGACAAGAGAGGGCAGGGGAAAGGGCTTCACAACAGACCATGCAGGACAGGCAGAAGGAGCAGTTGCAGCACAACAGAGCATGAGGGCAGAAAGGAGTGTCAGCAAAATGGACCATGAAGTACAGGAGGGAAGGGATAAGGGCATGGAACTTGGACAGGCATGGTGGAGGTGGCAAGGACAGTTGGCAGCCACCTGACTATGCTAGGCAGGTGGAAGGGGTAGTGGAATCTCAACCGAACACTCAAAGTGGATAGGAGGGGCAGTGGCATGGAAATGAAACATGGCGGGCACAAAAGAGGGAGCAGGGGCATGAACACAGATGGAGAACAGGGGGAATGGGAGTAGGGGCAGCAAGCACAGCACCTAGGCTAAGCAGGAGGGCAATGATGGGGCATTGAATTGGGCAATGCAGGCAGGAGGTGTGGGCATGGACATCAAGCTAAATGGAGGGCATTGACAGTACATCCAACTATGCAGGGCAGGAGGGAGGGGGCTGATGCATGTGCTCAGTCAACAGAGGGTAGGGAGGAGGTGGTTGGGGTAGCACAGCGGCAGGAAGGGCATTGGCAGAACAACGGTCATACAGGGCTGTAATGAAGGGGCAGGGGCATGGACTTGGACAATGATTTGGAAGGAGAGGTACAGGAGAAGCAAGCTTGGGTGGGTGCAGCACAATGCCAGGCCAGGCACTGCGTCCAACCCATTTTTCATTGTGATGTGCATCTTATTAATGTTATAAAATGTTATACAATTAATTAATTAAGTAATATATAAGTTTACAGGGATATTATTGTTTGGAAATAGAATTTAAAATACCATAGAAACTCACAGGAAAAAACAAAGGTTGGAGGGAAGTTATAGTTAGGCTCAGATTTCACCTGTACAAAACCCGTGAAATTCAGCAGATACAGTTAACTGAGATAACGATAACTTACGCCCCACAATGCATTGCTTATTGCCTCACATATTACATCACTCATGACACTGATGACATCACTAATGACATCTCAAATGACATCACTGATTACATCACTGATGACATCATCCAATGATTGTGTTTTCTAAACGTTTATGAGTGTTAAGCACATATACTATGGTACTACAATAGTTTAATTACTATTCTTTGCGTACTGCTAATGAGTGATACTATTTCTAACAAATATCATGTGAGTGGCTGTGTGAATGTGTGTATGCGTGCATGAGTGGAAGTCTGAGTGGCTGTATAGGTGTGTTAATGACTGTATGGGTGACTAAGTGGGTGTGTGAGTGCCTGTATGAGTGGATGCATGGGTGTGTGAGTAACAGTATGGGTGGGGGATGGCTGTGTGACTGCCTATATTGGTGAGTGATTCAGTGTGTGAGTGGCTAAATGGATGAGTGAGTGGCTGTGTGAGTGGCTGTATGTGTGAGAGAGTTGATGTGCGAGTGGCTCTATGGATGAGTGAGTGGGTGTGTGAGTGTCTATTTTAGTGAGTAAGTGGGTGTATGGGTGAGTAAGTGACTGTGTGAGTGGCTCTATGGGTCTGTGAGTGGATATGTGAGTGGCTGTATTGGTGACTAAGTGGCTGTGTGAGTGGCTCTATGGGTGAGTAGCTGTGTGTGTAAGAGGCTGCATGGGTGACTGAGTGACTTTTTTTAGCGGGTTTTTGGTTAACTGGTTGTGTTAGTGGCTGTATTGGAGAGTGAGTGCCTATTGAGTGGTTGTATGGCTGAGTGAGTACACGTGCAAGTGTCTTCCTTGGATATGAATTTACTATAAAGAAATAAAAAGACAAGAGGCGTTTGGCAAAACAGGAACAAGTTGGTTTAACGAAACGCTGCGGCCGGGATAGTCTTGACAGAATGAGTCTGAGAAAGTCTCCTTGCGTACAAAGTTTTGGCTGGTTTTATATATTTCTTGCAAGTACCATAAACCTATTGCTGCATTATTAGAAGGCGTTATAGTCATAAATAAACAAGGATGGGCATCTTGATAAGGACACAGATGGCTCTCTACCTCGGAGAGAGTTAGTGTGGGCCAGTGTGTATGTGTCCAGATGTCCAGCATGAGGGATGTGTGATCACTACGTGTGGTGTGCATATTGTTTCCTGATTGGCTGAGTGTTTCTATCCACGTGTCATCTAGCTTAGTGGTATTTGTGGGGAACGCAAGCCTTTGGTCAAGCATGTTTTATTGGGGTGAATTGCCACGGACCTGTTTGTGGTGTAACTATCTATCTGTGGGATCGAGCAAGGTATGCCCTGGAAATGCATTTATTTATAGGTTCAGAGAGACCCCACCTGTGACATGTTATTCGATAGGTATGGGTGTAGGTCATAGGGCCTGTATGACCACGTATCTCTGACTCAAGAATGATGGGAAGGTCACCTTGGGTAAATCTGACAGCAATGATACAAGTTCATTGGAACTCCTACGATTATTATGGCAGTCACTGGTGTCATTTTTATTGACATTCTCATTAGCTTGTGTACAGTTGAAGAGTGTACATTGGCATTATCTTTACTGATGTTTGCATTTTTTTACATTTCTAGACCATGACATACATTAACTTTGCTTTCACTGGTAACAACGTCACTTTCTGTAAATGGATTATGGCATACATTGACATTGCTACTGCCGGTATCATCGCTATTGTGCAGGCATAGATTATGACATACTTTTACATTGTATTTCTGAGCACTGATATTGTCATATGAGCACAGGTAGTGGCATACATTGGTATTGCATTTATCTGTGTTTGTCGCACTCTGTCCTGCACAGTGTGCAGACAGAATATCGAGTTTAAAATATCGAGTGGCACAAATATCGAGTCAGAAATATCGTGGCTCAGAAATATCGACAGCAAGAATATTGTGTTCAAGAATATCGAATTAAGGTAAGTAATAACAATTTTAAAAATATCGAAGTGTTTAATATCATTTGCGAAAATACAGTTGTTAAAAATATCGATTTTTTAATTAGTGTTATGTATTTAAGTATATGTTTTAAATATATGTGATGTATGTTTTTTGTACAAGAATTGTTTGTATTTTTAATACATGTGTTACATTTTTAGTAGTTATTAATTTTTGGGACATTTGAATTTTGCAGTTTTAGTTCCTTATCGGGTTGTGGGTTAATAGGGGAATAGGGTGGGAAGTAATGTAATGATATTAAATTGATTGATTTTTTTTATTTATTGATATTTAAGTGAGATGTTATTGTCTTAAATGTGTAAAGTAGTTTATTATGAATTCATTAATAAATTGTTGTTAATAATAATTATTTTAATTTGTATTTAATTATGGTAATTGTGTCATTCATTTTAGGTGTGTGTTTTGGAGTTTATAGGTGTAAAGGGTGGGAAGTAATTTATTTTTAATTGATGAATTGATAGTTGGTTGTTAATTAATTATAATTAATTAAATGGTAATTATTTATGGTGATTGTGTAATTAATTTAGGATTGTGTTTTGGAGTTTATAGGGGTAACGGGTGTTAAGTAGTTTATTTATTTTTTATTATTAAATATTTGTTAATTGATAATAATTAAATTATTTAAAAATGTATTATAGCTATTGTGTAATGAATTTTAGGTGTGTGTTGTGGTGTTCATACGGGTACTGGATGGGAAGTAATTTGTGTTTAATTAATTAATTTACAGTTGTTAATTAATGTTAATTATCTGATATTTATTTTGGGTACTGTTTATTTTTTGTGTGTTGTTTTTACTTTTAAAAGAGTAAAGGGTGGGTATTAACTAGATTGTAATTGCTTTATTATAAGTTGTTAATAGTAAAAGTTTTTAATTTAATAATAATGTTTAATTGTGTTTTATTACTTTATAGTTTAATTTAGGTGTCTGTTGTGGACAATATAGTGTTAGAGTGTGTGTAGTTAATTAATGTATATTAGTTTTTGTTTAATAATATTGTTTGAATTGATTATTAATTATGTTAATTAAGTGAATGTAATTTAAAATGTTGAAGTGTGTCGTTATTGGTGTGGTGTTATACAGTAGGAAATAAAATAAATACATTTATGTTTTAACCTCTTCAGCGCGGCGCGGATTTCCGTGCCACGCTGAAGGTTCCGTGCGCGGGCGGGGCCATGACGGATCGGTTCCGTCATGCGCACAGCGCAACCGACGTGCATGACGGAACCGTTCCGTCATGCGCGTCAAAGGGGTTAATTAATGTCTTTGTTTGTAAATATTTTCTAGTTTAAAATAATAATTTTTTGTAAATGTATTTATTATTTAATTTTATATAATATTTGTAGGTGTTTTTATATGTAATTAATATTATAATATGTTTTGTTTTTATATATTTAATATATATTTTTCCATTTTTTAAAATATTATTTATTTATTTTTCGCATTTTTCTTAATTTTCAATGTATATTTTTTTTAACTGTTGGAGTGTGAATAGAAATGTGTGCATCTCCGCTATCCAACACTTTCTCTACTGTTGCACTCATTGGAGTGGGAATAGTAATTTGTACCCCTCTGCTATCCAACACTTTCCCTACTGTTGCACTTACTGGCATGGGAATAGTAAATTTTGCCCCTCCGCTATCCAGCAATTTCCCTGCTGTTGCACTCACTGTAGTGGGAATAGTAATTGTTACCCCTCCGCTATCTAATACTTTCCCTACTGTTGGAGTCACCGGAGTGGGAATACAATTTTTATCCCTCAGCTATCCAACACTTTCCCTACTGTGGCACTTACTGGAGTGGGAATAGTGAATGTTACACCTCCGCTATCCAACTCTTTCCCTACTGTTGCATTCACTGGAGTGGGAATAGTAATTTTTGGCCCTCCGCTATCCAACACTTTCCCTACTGTTGCTCTCACTGGAGTGGGAATAGTAATTTTTACCCCTCCGCTATCCACCACTTCCCCTGCTGTTGCACTCACTGGAGTTCGAATAGTAAATTTTACCCCTCCGCTATCCAGCACTTTCCCTATTGTTGCACTCACTGGAGTGGGAATAGTTATTTTTGCCCCTCCGCTATCTGACACTTTTCCTACTGTTGCATTGACTGTGTTTAAGTTTAATGGTTAAATTTCTTATAGTTTTTTTTAAATATATTTTAAATCATTTGTATATATTTTTATTTTTTATATAATTTTAAACTTGTAACATAAATTAAAAATAATAGTTTATTAATTGTTTTAAAGTAAATATGTATGTATAAATAGTTATGTTTGTGTGTTTATCTTTTTTTATTGAGTCTAATTGTTATATTTTATTAAAATGTATATTAAAACACTCTCCCAACAGCTAGGGTTAGGACCGGCGGCATAGTTGCAACCTCCTATGAGATTCATAGAGGAACCAGGCAGGGATGTCCTCTATTGCCCCTCTTATTCGCGCTGGCTATGGAGCCATTGGTGGTGCAGTTCAGGGCAGAGAGCGGTCTTATTGGCATGTCACTGGACGGTGGGGAATAGATGATATCCCTCTACGCTGATGACATTCTTTTGTGTCAAAGGAATGGTGAGGGGGGAAAGTGGATGCAATAGAGATTTTAAATGCCTACACCACTTTGACCGGTTTGAAAGTGAACCGACATAAGACACATGTCTTCCCTCTGGACCCTGCAACCCCCTGCCCACTGACGCTACCGGCTAGCACCAGGTGGTGCCCTAGGTTTTTCAGATATTTAAGTATCCAAATATTCCATGATCAGCACGACCTCCTGGAGGGTAACCTGAACCCAGCACTTCACTCACTTATATCGGCAGTGGCATTCTGGTGCTCCCTCAAGCTTCCCACCATGTCGAGAATAGCGCTCTCTAAAATGGTCATGCCACCACGTCTCCTTTATTTTTTTGCAAACTTACCGGTGGTCATCCCAAAGACCTGGTTTACAGAATTAGACATGTTACTGAGAGATTTTATCTGGGATGGGGGCCATAATAGAGTGTCCTTAGCTATTGCCCAGAGATCTCCAGAAAACTGAGGTTTAGGAGCCCCGGATTTCGAGGCTTACTATTTGGTTGCTCAGCTGCAGTGGCTGGCTCAATGGTTCAAGGGGATTAGGCTGGAGACACTAGACTACCTACCCAGCACTGAACTGAAAGAGGCGCTACTGACCCGGTTAATACTCCCAAGGAAGCAAGATTGACCCAGGGGTGCCCTGGTCACGGTGGCCCTACAATGCTGGAAAGGAGGCCGTGCTCGAGTGCCAGGAGTCACACTGTACTCGCCGGACCTTTCCCTGGCGGGGCTGCCAAGAGGAGATGCGAACACCTCCTCCTTTACTGTGAGCCAACTAAGGGATTGGGAGAACGTGGGAATATCAAGGGTGGGGGACCTTTATCTGGAAGGAGCACTGATCCCACTGGAGGGCTTGATTGCCCAGTCAGATCTTCCAAGCGGGCAGTTCTTGACCTATCGTGGGCTGCGGAAAACTTTTCAATCTCTATGGGGAGCAAGAACACACGAACCAAAAACGCATGGGCTGCTACATGCCATGGCCACACTGGGAACGGCAAGACACCTCATTAAATGGCTTCACCTGGCCCTAAGAGGAATAGTTGAGAATAAGCTACAAGATACTGATGACGCCATAGTCAACCTTGCCTGTCCTCCGGGCTATTCATGCTTCAGATCTAACCGCCATTCTAGAGGTGGAGGGATCGCCTTATTTATCAGATCCGCCTTTACATGTACCTGGACGGTCTTGCAGATCGTTGGATGTGAGAGTGCGCTGTTTAAGGTTTCCATCAGCCCTCAGTTCTCGCTGTCAGGGATGGTTGTCTATCGCCCTCCAGGCAGCGATGTAGCTTTTAGAGGTGCCTTTCCGGAGGCTGTGAGCCTATTGGCTAGCGGCTGTGCAAACTTTTCTATCTTGGGCGACCTAAATCTCCACTTTGATAGGTTAGAGTCTCTGGCCATCAGTGGTTTTTTGGCCGATTTAGAGGCTTTGCAGTTGACCCAGCTTATTTCTCAGCCTACACACGTGGCCGGCCACACCCTTGATCCGTTTTTTACCACTCTCTCTGATGTTCGGATTGTGGCGGTTGATCCTGTGATATGGTCTGACCACTATCTGGTGGCTGCTTGGCTTCCCCTCCCTGCCAATCCCACTATACCGCCTCCTTTGCGGATACCCCGGCGCCACTGGAACAAACTTAGGTTAGAGGACCTTCACCGCATTATGGGTGCTGAGCCATTAGGTCCCCTGCTGAATGCCACCTCGGGCTATGACCGGTTCTGTAACTGGATTACCAGGGCGCTGGACGTCCTGGTACCTATCATCTCCAGCAAGTCCAGTCCCCGGCAGGCTAGCCCCTGGTATGACAGCACGCTGCGTGCAATGAAGTCCTCCTGCAGACGGGCGGAAAGGGTGTGGCGTAAGTCGTACGATGCCAACAAGAAATCCATCTACCTGGCCTTAGTTAAGCTTTACCATCGAGCTATATGCAGGGCCCGGGCGGCGTTTTACGCAGCCGAATTTCGAAATAGCCTTAACCCGACTAAAACCATCTTTAAAACCATAAAAGACTTAATGGCAAAGAGAGTTCCCCCACAGTTGGACAGTTCCACCGCCCACTGTGAAGCCCTAGCCACCTTCTTTTTGGATAAAGTCAGGAAAATCTATCTGGCGTTTCCAAGCACACTGTCTCCTGTGATTCCCTGGAGCGGCTCTAGCAGCTGTCCATCGTTGCACTCCCTTCCTACCATCTCCAATGAGGAGTTCGCTAAGTGGGCCCTGCAAGTCAAGTCTGGATCGCCTGCGGACCCGGTAAGATCTGCTCTTTTCAGGGACGTTGCTTTTCAGGGACGCACAGTAGTGTGCTCCCTGATTAACCTCTCCCTAACCTCTGGCCTGGTCCCTGCCAAATGGAAGCAAGCGGTGGTTTCCCCGATCCTAAAAAAACCATCTTTGGATCCATCGAGACCTGAAAACTACCGCCCTATATCTTTGCTCCCTTGGCCGGCCAAGGTTATGGAGGCCCATGTAAATCGGACCCTCACGGAGCATATGACCCTTGTGAATGTCCTGGATCCCACGCAGAATGGGTTTCGTGCTGGCCACAGCACTGAGACGGCCCTTCTGGCTATGGTTGAGCATTTGCGAAGTGTGCTCGATGCAGGTCAAACGGCAGCGCTTATTTTACTAGACCTGAGCGCTGCCTTTGACACTGTCTCCCATCGCATCTTGCTACACCGCCTGCAGGACATTGGCATTTGTGGTTCAGCTCTGCAGTGGTTCCGCTCCTTCCTTAGTGATCGCTCCTTCTGCGTTGCCACCCCTCCTTTTCAGTCCAAGTACCATCCTTTGGACCTGGGGGTCCCTCAGGGCTCCTCACTGAGTCCCACGCTTTTTAATCTGTACGTGCAGCCGCTGGCTGAGGTCGTCAGGCAATGGGGCCTTACCATGGTCTCCTATGCTGACGACACTCAGTTGGCGGTTACGATCAGCGGGGATGCCAAGCAGGGTGCCCTCAGGTTCCGAAGTGGACTGAGAGAGGTGGCCAGCTGGATGAATAACAACTGTCTCCAGCTGAACGCGTCAAAAACAGAGGTGATGATCGTTGGAAGGGAAGCGGACCACTGGGGGGACGAATGGTGGCCTCCAGAGCTGGGATCAGCGCCGGCCCCTGTCCTGGAACTCAGAAATCTCGGAGTATGGCTTGACCACACGCTAAGCTTTGTGACTCATACAAAGAGAGTGGCGGCCTGCTGTTTTGGAGTACTACGCGGGCTAAGACCCCTGCTGCGATTCTTCGATGCTCCTACAAGACAGCTGGTCATTCAAGCAATGATCATCTCGCGGTTGGATTACGCCAGTTCTCTCCTATTAGGAGCGAACCAAGCCGAGATTCTCCGTTTACAACGAGTCCAGAATGCGGCGGCTAGGGCGGTGGTTGGTCTGCCTCGAACCTGCCCTACCTCTAACACCCTGCGGTCCTTGCACTGGCTCCCAATATGCAAGCGTATCCAATTCAAGGCTCTCTGCCTGGTTTTTAAAATTCTGAGAGAGTTGGCACCCGGAATACTCAATACACTGATCTCTCCCTATGTTCCTACCCGCTCACTACGATCCCTTGGACAGTCCTTGGTGGTCGTCCCCCGTTTCAGACTTAGTCGGATGGGGGGTCGCTCCTTCCGCGTGAAAGCCGCAACCCTCTGGAATGCGCTCCCCTTGGAAATCCGCCTTTCGAATGACCTAATGTCTTTCCGTAGGGCCCTGAAAACCTTCCTGTTTTAATTGTTTCTAGCTTTTATTTGTTTGCTTCTGTTACCGGACCTAGTGTTGTGTTGTGTCTACCTTTCCCTGCGCCAGGACGCTCCTTCGCTGGAGCAGCTGTGCGCATTAAAATGCAACTAACTAACTAACTAACTAACTAAGCTACCAATATTACGACAAAAATGGAAACTCATTATAGAACGTACTATTACCGATGCAGAGTGGAAATGAGTGCTGAGAGCACCCAAGACTATCTCCAGAAACGCTAGCTTTTAATATATCCAATTCAACGCCCTACACATGACTTACCTCACTCCACACAGACTTAGGTGCCGATTACGATCCGGTAAAAAAATTCCCCGTACGACTCGTATCCGGTCTTTTTACCGTACGAATCGTACAAGTGCCGTACAAACTGCCAATTACGATTCGCATGGTAAAAAGTCCATACGAATCGCATTTGGAATTATTCCCCACACGTACTCGGGTCGGAAAATGTGTCCGACACGTCCACGGACGATTTACCGTACAAATGTGAAAAGTGAAGTCCGACCGCGGAATTACGATCCATCCCGTGCGTCCGATGTTACAACCGTATGGAAAAAACACCGTCCGCACCGAACTCCCATAGCAACCATGGAGACATGTGCCCGCATACGTGCCGACCCCCCCAGCCCCCGTACGTACGCGCCGACCCCCCCCTGCCCCCGTACGTACGTGCCGACCCCCCCCAGCCCCCGTACGTTCGAGTCGTACCCCCGGGGGGGGTTCGACACGTACACGGGTGTACATACACGGGGGGTTCGACACGTACAAGGGTGTACATACACGGGGGGTTCGACATGTACACGGGTGTATATACACAGGGGTTCGACACGTACAAGGGTGTACATACACGGGGGTTTGACACGAACACAGGTGTACATACACGGGGGGTTCGACACGTACACGGGTGTACATACACGGGGGTTCGACACGTACACGGGTGTACATACACGGGGGGGTTCGACATGTACAAGGGTGTACATACACGGGGGGTTCAACACGTACACGGGTGTACATACACGGGGGGTACGACTCGAACGTACGGGGGCTGGGTGGGTACGACTCGGACGTACGGGGGCTGGGGGGTCGGCGCGTACATACGGGGCTGGGGGGGGTCGGCGCGTACGTACGGGGGCGGGGGGGTACGGTGCGTACCGGGCCACCTACTCTGGTCGTTTCGCGACGTACTTCGCTTTTCCGGCACTTTTTGGGTGCCGTGAAAATATTGCCGTCCGGACTGCTGTCGGTTCGAATCGTGGTTCCTGGGTCGTGAAACGCTGCCTGAAAGCGTCCCGACGTCACGTCGCAGCATTCCCAGATCACATACGTATGTATATTTTCGTCGATCGGTGTTTTTTACGATTCGTACGGAAATGGTGTTTCCGTGCGAATTGTAATTCCATGTTTGTAAAGTTTTACGACCGGGTACGAGTCGGACGGAGAAAACGCTCCGACCGACGGTTCGTACCCGGTTTTTACCGGATCGGAATCGGCACCTTAATGTAATATGGGGCAGTACCGACAAACAATGCCTGCGCTGTGCACAGCCAGACACTGCCTTTAAACACATGGGGGTCTATTAGGATGTCGGGCAGTGGCACCATTGCGGTGCTGGCGGTGCGGAAAAATGCTTTTTTTCACCCGCGAGCAGCAGTCCTCACGTCTGCCATATTAGTATGGCCAAACATAGCCCATTTCATGACCGCCGCGGTGCAAAGCGCACCGCCATCAAAGTGCGCCCGCTACCTTGGCGGTGGGAGCCAATGGAGACTCTCCGCCTTGCGGAATGACGTCCGCCCCGCCCCACAAATTAGGATGACTCAAACAAGCAGACGCACCACAGCGGAGATACTACCCAACCAGAGACGGCAGAAGCTCGATAGCGGAGCGAGAAACCAGAGTACCGGTCCACACCTCCCGGTCAATGACCCAGCTCTACACGTCTTTCCGGTGCTGTACCTGCTACATCACCAGGAACTCTTGTACTGCCGCGGACACCGCCGCAGGTACGCAACAACACAAACACAACACACAACACAAAGGCAGACACAGGGTCCAAATCCACATCAGACACCCTGGTGGGGACAGGGACACACCCACAAGGGCACCCACACATCACCCACCTGCCACCAAGTCACCCCTCTGCATCCCAGACACACATCTACCGCAACCATGCAGCAATGTCCCGGTCACGTCACCACAGCGGCGAACACAAGGGAATACATGCGCAAAATGAAGAAGGCAGGGCCAGCGCCAGGCATGGGCAGGGCTCAAAGAGTACAGGGCCACACATACACCCACCAGACACTAGCACACCCCCTGAAGGCACATGTCATGTGCCCCTCCTGTGCACCCCATGCACAACAACAATCCAGTTGAATACACACCCTGCACCACACAACAAACAATCATGGAGACAGACACTGCAGGAGTGGCTGCACAAGAATACACAACACACAGCGCAGTAGCACAGGGCCAGCGAAACACACACACCACCACAACACCACACTCAGGGAAACAAAAATGAGGACAAGCACCAAATGAACACAAACAAGGAATTTACCTCCAAATGGACAAACAGCCTGCATAGTCACACATACATACCACAGACTGACACACAGACACATACACACCCCACATGCCAACAGCAATGGAGCACAACAAATAGGGAAACCAAAGTGGGCTGCACACAAATGGAAGGCCATGGAGACACACAACAAACATGTGTACATCACATCAACACAAGGAACAGAGAACAACACCCTCAGTCCATCAAAGCACACATGGCTGGCACAGTGAGTGAACTCAAATCACAGAAAGCTCCGTGCAACAACACAGGGAGACAGCAAGGCAAGCCACGTATAGGCACAAGGAAGGCCATGAAGTCAAACTGTGAACAGCCACACATCTATAGAACTACTTCACAGGAGTACACCAGCAGCACTACACACAGGGCCCATTGACACACTCCATGACTGACAAACACCAGTAGGAATCTACACACATACCCCCCTCACACCAGCAGCACACAATACCAGTGCCAAACACGCTGAAGGCGGGCAATACTTGCCTGTCAATACATATACACACTACACACCCTGGGGTCAGCCACAAACATCACACACACACAGGGATGCCACAACAAATGTCTAAACAAAAACAACACACAAACACATAACTCAACAGAAACACACACAAGAACAACAGACATGCACTGTGCAGCTAAACTGTGGAAAGGCAAGGGGAGCACAGACACAACAGGAGTGCACAACCTCATCACTCAGGAACGATGCACAGACAAAATACCACAACACACACAAGAAATGCACCATCACAGAACAACAGAGCCACATCAAATAAACAACAGATGCACAGGCAGAAAAATCACATAGCAAACACATCAGGACATCAGGGGATGCACATCAGGCAATGACAAGCCAACATACACACACAGCACCGCATGCAAAACAAGCTGTGTGTGCACACCAAGCATACCAGACACACACATCCATCAGTGACAGAACAGCAACTCACACCACACCAATCAGCACAGCACAAAGACAACTGCACACCCAGGAAGTGAAGAAATAACACATCCAACACATATACAGCCAACACAACACCAACAGATGCACAAGTCTGGGACACAAAGGTGGAAACAACTTGACCACAGGACTGGGCAGCACACACAGTTGAGCTGCATAGGAGCAACCATGACTGACAAACAGCACCAGTACATCACATACAACCCATTGTGGAAATGCCCTGAGTGACACATTGACCCTGGCCAAAGAACTGCACCACAAAGCACAGTGTCACAAATGAAGTAATGGGGAGGCACACACACATGTAAACCAAGGGGACAGCTGACACCAAAGTGAAGTGTACTGCATGTCAGTAAGGGACATGGCAGGAGTGTACCATACACAAAGAGAGGGAGTGCAGACCCACAATGGGTAGGCATCTGAAGCACAGATAGGGGATGGTATGACAACACACAACATGCCACACTGGAGGCAAGAAGGCACCATGGGACAGCAATGCACGAGAAAACACAACCACAATGGCAGTGTGGAACAGCAGGTCTGCATAGTCTCCACAAACAGCAACAAGACACATGGATGTGCAACAAAACACAACACTGACTTGCCAGTCACACACTCTGCATACTCACAAGTGACTAAAACAACAAGTAGGAGTCAGACAGAACTGCAAGGACACACCAACACACTGCACAGTGCAAAACATACAACTCACACATGTGCATACAACTACATCCACAGGGCTGAGTGATCAAAACAACAGGCACACAACTCCTGGGTGACACATATGTGTAGTTGACAATGCAGAGGCATGCACACATCAACACTCCCCACAAGCTCACCCCTTCACACTGTACAATACCTGACCATCCATGAGCACAAAGTGAAAGTAAGCCATGGGACCAGGACGACTGGCCATCACCTGATGACCACACACATACACCACTGGGCACACATAAAGGAAGAACACACACGATGACCCTGGCCAGCCTGCCTGAAATACTGTGTGCAGAAACCCACTCTGTGCTGGCAGTGCCCCCCAACCTGACATGTGTACAATACGGCCAACATGAACAAATTAAGTAAATGACTACTGCTAGCCATTGTAAATTGACACCATTGCCCACACAAGAATCTGGGTCAAGAAGAACTGAATACCCTGTCACCCCTGAAAAAAAGAGAGTAAGTGAGCCCAAACATTGACTATGTTGAAGTGGCACACAGACCATGTGGCACAGTAAAACATATACACACAGCAAAAGAACTTTATTCAGGAAGGACACTGACAAAATAGACAACAGGAGCAACTGTCTTTATTCACATATTGCACAGATAGGTACCATGATAAGAGAAGAGCAAGGCACAAGATGCAGAGCATATCCATGTGAAGCTGCACAGGCAGGGGGCAGACAGCAGTGAACAACAAGGCCAGTGGGCAGGACAAAGTGCAGAGTGAGTCCATGAGATGCTGCACAGGCAGGGGCAAAACAGCAAGGCCAGTGGGCCGGTCCAAGGTGCAGAGTGAGTCCATGAGAAGCTGCACAGGCAGGGGGCAGACAGCAGAGAACAACAAGGCCAGTGGCCAGTCCAAGGTGCAGAGTGAGTCCATGAGAAGCTGCACAGGCAGGGACAAAATATCAAGGCCAGTCCAAGGTGCAGAGTGAGTCCATGAGAAGCTGCACAGGCAGGGGGCAGACAGCAGTGGACGACAAGGCCAGTGGCCAGTCCAAGGTGCAGAGTGAGTCCATGAGAAGCTGCACAGGCAAGGGCAAGACAGCAAGTCCAGTGGCCAGGGCAGAGTGCAGAGTATGTCCATGAGAAGCTGCACAGGGAATGTGTGCGACTGTACCTTTCCATGGTCAGCAACACAGTCAGTGGGAAACAATGTACAATACAGGCCCACCTGTGTGAGATTCAGGTGTGTGAGGGTGACTAACACTCAGACTTGGCTGTCAGGTGGACTGGGAGCTGGCTGTGTCTCGGGGACTGTTGGGGCACTTGACGGGGGAGAGAGCGGAACAGCTGAGGGTGAGCTATCAGTGGCTTGGCAAGCCGGAGGGCTCCTTGGACCAGGTGGTGTAGTGGCATGTGGAGGTGGAGTCATGCAGACGGGAGACACGCTGTGGCTGGGAGATTGCGGAGGGGTGCCCTTCCACTAATTGGGGATTCTAAATGGCTTGCCTGACTTTGGATAAATGGGAAGTGGTGTGGGCACAACAGGCACACTCACCACCCAAGCTGCATCAGGTGTAGGCGTTGGCACCCCTCAGGTGATGTGCTGGACCCAGCGGAACACTTTGCCTGGCTTCGCCTCTGCCCCCCCTTCCCCTGTTTACTAGGTGTGACCCCTACAGTACCCTACGGCCCCTGCTTCACTGGGCTTGGAATGGGAGTCGAGGTGGTGTGTGAATCTGCCTTGGAGCCCTTCCTAGGTGTACCCTTGGCATGCACCACCTCCTTGGTGGGCACATACACTGTATGATTCTCTTTGTGCGATGCTTCAGGGGCAGGAGATTCCTTGGATGGGGATGCCTCTGAGGCATGTGTGCCTGAAGTCTGCTGCTTTGCTTTTTGTACACTGGTGTCACCTGACAGGCTTTTCTCCATGCACTCTGGGGTGGCTTTGGTCTTCTGTGGGGGTGGTGTCTGTGGCCGGGACCGCTTGGGTTACTGCTGCTGTGTGCTTCGTGTGCTGTATCGTGACTTTGATGTATGTGGACCGTGATCACTATCGTCAGACGTGGCCAATGCCAGGGGGGTGGACAAAGGGACCGGAGCTGGACTGTGGGTATGTGCCTGTTGAAGGGCAGACGTCACTGTTGAGGACAAAGCCTGGACTGTCTGGTGCAGCCCACCCACGTCTGAATGTATTCCCTCCATGAAAGCAACCACCTGGGCCAATTTCTTGTCATGGTCAATGAAGGCATTGAGGAGAGCTGTCTGGCCTACACTCAGCTGGCACAAAAGGTCCACAGACTCAGCACTGATGGCAGCAGGGGGGACGGGGCAGGGGCAGCGGTGCCAGGGGTGAAGGACACTCTTCTGCTCTTACTGAGGTGGACACAGGCATCACCAGAGGAAGTGGCTGGGAGGGTGGGCACTGGCCGCTGTGTGGTGGAAGACGATGCAGAGTCCCCATTCCCTGTGCCCTCCAACATGGATGCATCCGCACTGATGTGGTGCTTTGCGTCTCAGGCTGGGATTCCTCCAGCAGACTCCTGTCCCCTGTGAGGCACTGGTGACATCTGTGTCACTGGGCTCCTGTGCAGCTGTTGTGCTCGTTTCACCCCCACTGGTGTCCGTCTCCTGTCCTTCCGTGACCACAGGTGATGCTGCATGAGAGAGAGAGATGTAGGGTCAGGTCAGTGACAGCAACAGAACAAACTTATGCAAGCAATGCATTACAAAAGATGACCAAATCTACATGTTGCACACCACCCTGTGCAATCACATCGTGCCAACTCACTATATAGACACTATGGTGCCGATTCGGATCCTGGAAAAATTTCCCCCGTCCGAATTGAATCTGGACTTTTTTCCGTCCGAATCGTACAAGTAGCGTACAAACTGCCAAGTACGATTCGCATGGGAAAAACTCCACACGAATCACATCGGGAAAATTTCCCCACACGTCCTCGGGTCGGAAATTGTGTCCGACACATCCCCGGACGTTTTACCGTACGAATCGGAAAAATGAAGTCCGACCGCGCAAGTACGATCACCCCCGTCCTTTCGATTTCACAACTGTATGGAAAAAACACCGTACGGACCGAACTCCCATAGCAACCATGGACTCACGTGCCCGCATACGCGCCGAACACCCCACCACAGACCCCGCATGTACGTGCAAAACGCCCCCCCCCGGCCGCGGATGTACGCGCTGAACCCCCACCAGTGTATGCATGGAGCGTACCCCCACCCATGTATGCATGGAGCGTCCCAACTCCCCACCCGTGTATGTACGGACCGTACCCCCACCCCACCCGTGTATGTACGGACCGTACCCCCACCCCACCTGTGTATGTACGGACCGTACCCCCACCTGTGTATGTACGGACCGTACCCCCACCCCACCCGTGTATGTACGGACTGTACCTCCACCCGTGTATGCATGGAGCGTACCAACTCCCCACCCGTGTATGTACAGACCGTACCCCCACCCGTGTATGCATGGAGCGTACCAACTCCCCACCCATGTATGTACGGACCGTACCCCCACCCGTGTATGAATGGAGCGTACCAACACCCCACCAGTGTATGTACGGACCGTACCCCCCACCCGTGTATGTACGGACCGTACCCCCACCCTACCAGTGTATGTACGGACCGTACCCCCACCCCACCAGTGTATGTATGGACCGTACCCCCACCCGTGTATGCATGGAGCGTACCAACTCCCCACCCGTGTATGTACAGACCGTACCCCCACCCGTGTATGCATGGAGCATACCAACTCCCCACCCGTGTATGTACGGACCGTACCCCCACCCGTGTATGCATGGAGCGTACCAACTCCCCACCCGTGTATGTACAGACCGTACCCCCACCTGTGTATGAATGGAGCGTACCAACACCCCACCAGTGTATGTATGGACCGTACCCCCACCCCACCAGTGTATGTACGGACCGTACCCCCACCCCACCAGTGTATGTACGGACCGTACCCCCACCCGTGTATGCATGGAGCGTACCAACTCCCCACCCGTGTATGTACGGACCGTACCCCCACCCGTGTATGTACGGACCGTACCCCCACCCGTGTATGCATGGAGCATACCAACTCCCCACCCGTGTATGTACGGACCCTACACCCAGCCCCCCCTGTATGTACGGTGCGAAACACCACCACCGATGGACGGTGCAGACCAACACCCTGCCCGTGTTCGTACGCACCCTACCCCAGGCCCACACACCAGCACCCTCACCCAACATCGGGCATGTACGAGTCGTACTAAGCCATAGCAAAGGACAGCACTGTACAACAACATGGCCCATGTACGCACCGTACAGACGCAAAAAACACTCCTACTGAACCAGGACAAACCAAAAAAACACAAGGAGAGTCAATTCGAGGCACACAATACCACAAAACATATCCAACAAGGCCAAATACATCCTATACACTGACCTGCAACTGACAAACAGCTAAACAGAGGCCCAAACCACTACCACTCCTTATAACACACCCACCCAAAGTTCAAACACAGCCACACCCACAAATGGACCAATAAAAAGGCCCAACACACACAAACCATGATCCTTTGCAACAGATCCACTGCTGCCAGACCCCAGAGACAACGCACTGCACCATACTTCAACCATCAATACACCTTACACTTGCACTCCTTCACACAACCACCATCACAAACACACCCTCATCACATTCACACACACACACCTGCACAACCACACTCACACACCCACAACCATCCACACCCACACCCCCACAACCATCCACACCCACACCACACACCATGCCCACCAGCAAGAATCCAAAGTTCACAAAGGACGAGCTGGAGGTCCTTGTCGACGAAATCATCAGAGTCGAGCCACAGCTCTTTGGAACATTGGTCAGACGGACCAGCATATCCGAAAAATCTGCTATGTGGGAGAGGATAGTCAATTCCGTGAATGCTGTTGGGGCCACCAGAAGGACCAGGCATGAGTGCCAAGCCAGGTGGTACGATCTGCGGAGGACGGTCCGCCGCAAAATGACGGACGACCACAACCAGGCCAACATCACTGGAGGAGGTCCGTCCCGCAGACCGGTACACTACCATCCCTGGGAGGAGAAGGTAATGGCCACGCTGCCGCCGGTGAGAGTAGACGGACTAGAAGGAGTCCGAGAGCCTGGTGAGTACACAAACAACTCACCTCACATGGGGGGAACGCCATATACAACCCAAATACCAATCATGCACGCAACCCCCCCAAAGCCAGCACCGGACACAACCACACTCCAAAAACACACACATGCCACTAGCGCCTCCATGCCCCATGCCCCAAGCAAGGCCATGCCAAGTCACAGGCCACACAAAACACCAACACAAGACAGGATGTCCCCGATGCCGGGAGGGTGGGCCTCAAAACTAACATAGAGCAACTCTGAAGCACACAACAATGCCCTCAGCCCATATGGCTTAGGGCACAGCCATACAAACATTGTGTCCCCACACAGTACTGTTTTGCCTGCTAATGGTGGCCGCGTTGCAGGACGACATGGGTATGAAGGCACAATTTGCACATAACAGCAGCTAATGAAGACGCAGCACACTGAAAGAGTGTCAGCACACACCACCACAGCAGCAGCGCAGACTCAGACACTCCGCCCAATGGGTGCCGGCAGAGAAGAAACAAACCCACATGAACAAGCCAATGGCCTTTGCAAAACCTGCAAACTGTGTGTGCCCAGGAAGCTTGGCTGAGGTGACAGAGGGTGACACACAGAGGGAGGGAGAGGGGCAGAGAGAGGGACAGAGACAGAGATGGACACAGGGAGACAGACAGAGGGAGGGAGGAGGCTGACAGAGGAAGGGAGAAGGGGAGATAGAGGGAGACGGACAGAGGGAGGAGGCTGATAGAGGGAGGGAGAAAGGGAGATAGAGGGAGACGGACAGAGGGAGGAGGCTGACAGAGGGAGGGAGAAAGGGAGACGGACAGAGGGAGGAGGCTGACAGAGGGAGGGAGAAAGGGAGACGGACAGAGGGAGGAGGCTGACAGAGGGAGGGAGAAAGGAAGACGGACAGAGGGAGGAGGCTGACAGAGGGAGGGAGAAAGGGAGACAGAGGGAGATGCACAGAGGGAGGAGGCTGACAGAGGGAGGGAGAAAGGGAGATAGAGGGAGACGGACAGAGGGAGGAGGCTGATAGAGGGAGGGAGAAAGGGAGATGGACAGAGGGAAGAGGCTGACAGAGGGAGGGAGAAAGGGAGACAGAGGGAGACCAAATCACCCTTGGGTGGTGTGGCCATGTCCGCTCATCAGCAGGTGGACTGTGTGCATGTAGACAAGGTTTGGCACTGCGTGAACCCCCCCTTCAACCTTTGACAAACACTGGGCCATGTGTCAATCTGTGCACGAGTACATCCGTGCTGCAGGCACAAACAGAACCTTACACCCAGTATACCCACCCACTGTGTTTGTCAGAACCCTGTCACAAATTGTTAAGTTACCTACCTGCATTCTCAAATAGCATGGAAAAAACAACATTTGGCCACGTACAGTGCAACACGTAAGGCGGCTCTGCATGGCTTGCTACGCCCGCTCACTACACTGCTGACTGCGTTCCCAAAAGATGCATCAACTAAGATTGTGTCACACATAGGTAAAGTGTCGAAAGTTGTGGCCAAGGGAAATACCCATGCACAAGTGCACTGTGAGAGGAATGCTAGCCAAATCCAACCACCCAGAGGAACTGTGCCAAATCAAAAATGAATGAAACATGGATGTCGCATGTAACACAATTAACACTGCCTCTCTCACACACAGGTCAACGTCGTCGATCTCCCCCAACACTGGGGGGGAAGACTCACAGGACCAGGCTCTGCATGAAGAGGACCCCACCGGCAGCGACGACTCTCACCACTCCGTGGATGACCCAGACCAACCTAGCCCCTCTGGTGTCCAACCACCTGCAGCACCTGCGTCAGGTACAACTGTGCCAACCACCACCCCCAATCCTGCCACATCCCAGGAGACACCCAGGAGCCCTGCCCGCACACAACAACACAGCCAGTCTGTCCAGGAGGGACAAGGTTCTCCGGGCACCCAGGAGGAGGCAGGCGACACCGCAAATGCCATCCCTCAGGGGTCCCGGAGACCGGATGTGCCCACAACGGCAGGCCAGGCGCAAGTGGGCAGGGGTGGTGGGAGTGGAGGACGGCGGAGGCGCGAACCTGACCAGTTGGCTCAGGAACCCGTAATGTCACACGTCAGCAACATCCTCGACTCATACCGACGTGACGCCAGGGGCATGGTCCAGATTGCGTCCACCCTCACAGACATCAAGGGGACCCTCGAGGAGATGAAGACCCTGCAGGCCGAGCAACATGCCTGTCAACAGCGACACCAAGGACGGATGGGGGCAAGACAGGCTGAGCTCGTGGCGGTGCAAATGGAAATGACCCGTGTACTCCGTCGGATTGCCGAAAACATGGGCAACCCTCCCTGTGCCACCAGGCGAAGAACATCACCACCCACAGGGAGGGATCAGGAGGAGGAGGATTCATCCGACGGAGCATCCAACGCATCGTCACGGCCTGCTTCTGAGGGTCCCCGCAGGAGGGTGGGTCGTCCACGCAAAAGACCGTGAGAGTCAGCGGAACATCACCATCTCCCAGGTCACCTGGCCTGGCACCTGGCCCTCTGGCCCAACAGCAGCACAGCAGCAACTGACATTCTCTGCCACATGGCCTTGCTGGTCACTGTCTGACCAATGTTGACAAAGACTGTGGCACAGACTCTGATGACTTTCAATGGCAGGATACCAACTCCCCCTGTGAACTTTGGATTCTACACTCCCGCCAAGCACCTCTTCCCACCCCCACAAACACGTACCCCAGCACCAATAAAAATCATCACAATCACAAGATGATGCCGTCAGATTACATTATTCCACTGCATGTGTGTGTTGTAAAGTCGAACCATGCCTGATTTCAGAAGTAACTCCAAACATCCATACCCTGGGGTCTGAGTCTGGCACAGGACACACATGGGTCACAATGTACCATCCAAGACACACATGGAGCACCATACTCACCCGTGATGGGCCCAACCAGCTGAGGGGGTGCCCGCACAACTGTGCCTACAGACCTATTTAGAAGAGCAACAGTCATGCGCAGAGGTCAGGGATCATGTGGAGTGTCCTGGAGTGGGAGTCCCAGGTATGTGTAGACACGTGGCAGAACCATGTTCTGCATGCTTGAGTCAGGTGGATGTGGAGAATGGTGGGCCAGCCAAGGTTGGATGCATGGAGATGGCACAATTGGGTGTTGGATCACAGTGCCACAAGGTTGTGTTGTGGTTGTGGGCTGCATCCTGAGTGTGTGCGTGAATTGAGAAGGTCATCCTGCAGCTGGCAGTGATCCACTCCACCCATCTCTGTTGGACGTTGATGTGGCCTGGTCACCGGATGTAGTAGCAGAGCTGTGCAGATGCACCCTGGATGTGGACAAGTATCATGGGATTTCTAACGCACATGTCCGTAGAGTGCAGGGTAGGATTAGACACGGATGTCGTAGTTGACCTGGGGGATGGTCTCCCTCTTGCCTTGAGGTGGATGGAACTGGGGATCTTGTGCATAATGCAGAATGTGCTGCTGCATGAGGCCCAGATGCTGCTGATCAGCATAGCACATGTCAGCAAGCAATCCATGATGAACACCAGCTCATTTGCGTGGACACTGGGTGCCCTTGCTGCAGGGCCTGCAGCAGCATGCGCCATGTCAAGGAAACAATGCCACAAGTAGCACACAAAGACAAGGATCTCAGGAAGGAACTATGCAAAAGGTGAATGTCAAGGAAGAAATGTCTGGTTCAACATGGCACACACACACACAATGGATTCACATGCAGCACAGTGGCCGTCGTGGAGACTGACATGCCACAATACCTACACAGCCATGGACATCATGCAAAATACAGAATCTAATCCCTGACAAACAGCTTGCATCTTGCTACTCTACACATAGACTCATATGCACCATCTCTGAGAACAATGCCAGACATGCCCCATACACAGAGGCAACAGACCACCATTGAATGAGATGAGGCACCTTGGAGGCAGAGGGACACCTTTATTACTCATGTGTGTCGGAATGGTAATGCAACTCTGTCAACACATACACAGGTCATGTGGATGAACACGTGGGACCAACACTGGCACCCCCCTTACCACTCGAGAGAGAAATTTTCCCTTGTTGCTACTTATAGAAAAACAATACGTTGTGTTAAAAAGAGGGTATTTTGTATCAAATATTTATTGTTCTTTTTTTTAAAAAGGGATTCTTTAAAAAAACATGTTTATCCATACAAACATACACAATTATAAAACATTTCATATTACATTAAATCACATTGGTTAAAAACATCATACAGTACATGTCATTTACATCTCAAACAAATATAGAATTCTAGTCCTATTATGACCAGCTTAACACGGAGACAGACAAACGATAAGATCCAATTACTCTTTTTCAGTGCACATCAAAAAAAACCTAAAATACAGCTTGTCACACGTTGATAAATCTGTGCGTCATTGAATCTGTAATGGGACTTTGATTATGCAAATCCACAGCGTCGACGCGTTTCGATGGTTTATGGGGATGTGACCATCTTTGTCAAGACAAATTTATACTGTCTCCAAAATACGAGTAATTCCTAAAACAGACAAATAAACATAATTACTTTTACTGTTCTGGATTTTCTACATTTTAACCTAAAGGGTTTTTTTTGGATCCATCTAAGTAATGTCATTGACCTTATCCTTCATTAGTTATATTTCTATGACACTCTGATCCAATTTAGCACGTCTTAGTCACGTACATGTTTTTCTCTTATGGCTTTCAATTCTACTTGTAACCTTTGTAACTCCAACCACAAATGTATTACTCCCAGCCTATATTTGGCAATATTTTATAACTTAGTTATTCTACATCTGTTACACAACTCCTCACCTCGATTGAGCGAGACTTTTCTATGTGCTGCCGGTTCAATAGACTTTGAGCAAACACCAACTCTCCATCTATTTTTCTCCTGACTTGTTCAATGGCAGATTGCCTGTTGTCTACAATAGAGGGAAAGTATTGGATATCTTAAATTCACTGACGTCCTTATTCCTCCGCTGACTAAATCCTGCCAATAACCCTAATTTCGTTCTAATAATTACCTTTTCGTTGATATTGGAGGTACGAACTTTCGACCTTCTTTTTCTTTAAGTCAATAAGTCCTAATAATCACACCGTGAGGGATTTACTTTCAAGTCCTCTTCATTTTTACAGCGTGTCTAAAAATGGAGACGAAAGAATGGAGGGACACATTTGTAAGTCTGCTAAGTCTATGCCCATTAAGCGGTCCTACTTTCAACCATCTAATCGTTTCTGTTCCCTTACCTCAATTACGCTATCATCTGTCCGTCGTGTTTGTTACTGGATCGGAGCATAATCGTTCTCTTGTTCTAGCGTTTCTTATTTATTAGAAGTAATCCTGTCTCCCATTGGTTGACTCTTGACACGTGGTACAGGCCACCCTGATATGGTCTTACTATACTGCAAGGTGATTGGTTGCTTACTGACGGGTTTCACCTGGTGTATGTTCAGTTTAAATCTAATTGAGGCAATCGGGGATTGGTTGAAAGCGGCACATGGACCAACCTTTCCCAAATGGCTTTTTTATTTTCTTGTTTCCCATATCATAACTTTATTGTTTCTCGCCGTTCGCAAACACATTGTTACGGCAATCGAGGAACACCATATTTTAGCCACTTTTTTCCACATTTTGATGTTTATTGTTGCTCATTACTCCTAAAAACTGGTGTATATATTACGCCCGTATGCTGTATGCATTTCTATGTTTGCGGAGGGATTTATTTTCAAAAATATATTGTATGCCTACAGCCTAGCTACAACAGAATTCCTCTGCTTCCATGTTTTATACAATTACCCAAGGAGTATATTTTGTTCTAAAGGTTTCCATCTGCCTATGTGGTTTTCATTAATACTTTTTAATTTATAAGCTGATTTTTACTCTCTTTCTTTGAGGGACATTTTGAATTTGCAAATACATTGGATAAGGGATTATCATTGCTCCACGAGTAAGAGCTTCATCCAGTCTTCTCTGGAGTTTAGACCTTTCTCTACGGTATTAAGATAACAGATGAACCATTGTTCTCTTTTCTTTCTCATGTGCTCTGGGTTACCTCCTCTCCTATTTGTCCTGATCTTTTCCAATATGAACCATTTAAAATCGTTGCAGTCATGGTTGTTCTTGATAAAATGATCTACCAAGGGGGCATTTTCTTTTTTGGTTCTTAATGCTGATCTGTGTTTTAGCAAGCATACCCGCAGTTCCCTGCCTGTCTCCCCTACATAACCTAAACCGCATGGGCAGGTTAGGAGGTAAACAATATTTTTGCTGCGGCAGTTATTTAATGTAGCAGCTGTCAGATTTTTTCCGGCAAAGGTAAGGTTTTTGCCTTCCAAGCATTGAGCACATATTGAGCAGGAACCGCACTTATGATTCCCCTTTGCTTTGTTACCTTCCAATGTGTTTTGTCTCTCTACTTCTCCTGGATATGTTCTCACCAGTACATTTCTAATCGTTTTGTTTCGCCTAAATGAGAACAATGGTTTGTTGAGCTGAATTTCCATGCCATGATTTAAAATCTTCCAGTTTCTATTCACAATATTTTTAATTTTGTTGCTTATATTAGAAAACTGGGTCACAAATACCACTCTTTCAGTAGCTTTGTTTTTCTTCTTCTCTTTTTGTATGTCCAATAGACTGTCTCTATCATAAAACCTGGCTCTTTTTAGGGAATTTTTGATTAATTTTTTGGGATAGCCTCTTGCTTGTAATTTAGTTTTTGTAATCTCTGCGTGGTGATAAAAATCTGCGATACTCGTACAGTTCCTCCGCAGTCTTAAGAACTCCCCAAAGGGTATGTTATCCTTCTGTGCATGGGGATGATTACTTGTGTATTCAAGGAGGGTGTTTTTATCAGTCGGTTTGGTAAAGAGTTCCACCTGTAATTCACTATTTACCTCTTTAATTTTTATGTCCAGGAAGTCTACACTGGCATCACTGTAGTGAGCTGTGAATTTCAAATTGGGGTCCCCTAAGTTTAGCCATTCCAAAAATTCAGTTAGCTCTGTGCTGGCACCGTTCCATATAAAGATAATGTCATCTATGTAACGGTGCCAGCACGTGATGTTTTCGTAAAAAGGGGCAACCTCATTGAAAATATTTCGGCGTTCAAACTCGCCCACATAAAGACAGGCCAGACTGGGAGCACACGTGGCTCCCATGCTGGTCCCTTTGGTTTGTAAATATAGTTCTTCCTTGAATAAAAACATATTGTTTTTCAACACTGTACGGACACAAGCCATGATAAAGCCTTTGTCACCTCCCCTTAAATTTCCATTGTTCAGGACTGTGGAGACAACTTCTATGGTGTCTTCCTGGGGTATGTTAGTATACAGGGCTTCAATATCCAGGGTGACCTAGATTTGGGTCACCCTGTTGAAGCCCTGACCCTCAAAGATAGAGATTGCATGAGCCGTATCTTTGAGATATGACCTTTCCTTTTGAACTATTGGTCTGAGGAATACATCTACATATTTGCTAAGTGGTTCTAGCACAGAGCCAATACTACTGACTATAGGCCGCATGGGTGGATCCAACACATTTTTGTGGATTTTTGGTAATCCATAGATGGCTGGGATTACTGGATGTGTGTTGTTTAAAAACTTATATTCATTTTCACAAATCCAGCCTTCTTCCTTTCCCCTCTTAAGGAGAATTTCCACTTCTTTTTTTAAACTTTCAATTCTTGTGAACTTCATTGGCTTGGTAATGTTCTTTTACTTTAAGTAGTTTTTGCATTTTCTCATCATAGTCTGATGAATCGAATATTACGACTCCACCCCCTTTGTCTGCAGGTTTTATTGTAATTTCCTTGCAGTTTTGTAAGGTCTTAAGGGCTTTCCTCTGGTCAGTTGACATATTGTTATGATGATTGTTGTGAGTTGTTGTTTGAATATTTTTAATTTCCATCTCCACCACTTTCTCAAAAATCTCAACATTTTTATCTACCTGGGCTAGATTCGGTGTAAAGGTTGATTTTGGTTTAAGTCCAGATACATTGGGAGGGGATACATAGGTTTTGTTTTCAAAAAACCTATTAAGTCTTATTTTTCGAAAGAACTTTTTTAAATCTCCTTCTAACTCAAACATATCCTGTTTGTTACTGGGTGCAAAGCTAAAACCTTTCTGTAAAACCTCTTGTTCTTGTTTACTTAGTAATCTTTTAGATAGATTAATTACAGGGAGTTCCTTTACCTCCAGTATTGTTTGTTCCTCGTAGTGAGGTATTCTTGTCCTCCATTCTGAGGTAGATGGTTCCTCTGAGGTTCTTGTCTGTTGTATCCCCTGTAGCCCCTTCGTCCCTGATTTTGGCGTCTCCCTAAAAAATTCTCACGTTCAAAGGAAGGTATTCCTCTATTTCCCTGTGGTCCTATTTCTTCTTCTTCGCTACTAGAGCCTGTGGTTTCTGAAAATGTGATGCGTTTTTGCCCTCCTCTAGAATATAAAGGTCTCTGCATTTGCGGTCTTTCCCATTTTGAGTCTCTTTTGTTGTCAAAATAATCTTTACTAGTATATGGATATACTCCTTCTGTGCTGTATCTCTCTATGTCCTTTCTCAATTTTTTGGTTTTTTTATTCATTAAATATTCCCTATAGCTCTGAGTCTCAATTTCTAATTCTTCCATTTTCTTTTTGGCTTCTTCAAGGGCTGTGCCTTGTTTGAGTTGTGTTTCTAACTCTTCTATTTCCCTCTTTTCTAGTTCTATCAATTCTTGTGCCGTTTCTATGATTAAAACAAGCCAATCTCGACTGCATCGGTTGGCTATATGCGTCCAAGTCTCGATGAATTTGGGGTTTTCTATAAACAGGCCAGGTTCATTTCTGACCTGTAACCCTATCGGAATCACTCCTGCTTTTAGATATTCTATTAAGAATTCTGCATGGAGCTCTGTACGAATGAGTTTCTTTTTCAGAATCAGGATTTTTACCAGTTGTTCATGGCTTGAATTATTAAAGTTCCTTGAATTACTACTTCGGGGATTTTGATTTATTAATTTATTAAATTGATCCTCCGAAAAGCCGAATGTTTTTAATCTATCCATATTGGGTGACGCGTACTATCTGGAACTAATAAACCAGTATAGACGCCAAAAATAAGGTTATTTAACCAAGCGACCTCTCCAACCAACAGGTTGTTCAATCAATGTAAGAAAAGGGAGTTTGAGAGGGACCCCTTGAAACTCAAGGGAAATGGGGTACTTTAGACCAATCGAGAGAGAAATGTTCCCTTGTTGCTACTTATAGAAAAACAATACGTTGTGTTAAAAAGAGGGTATTTTGTATCAAATATTTATTGTTCTTTTTTTTAAAAAGGGATTCTTTAAAAAAACATGTTTATCCATACAAACATACACAATTATAAAACATTTCATATTACATTAAATCACATTGGTTAAAAACATCATACAGTACATGTCATTTACATCTCAAACAAATATAGAATTCTAGTCCTATTATGACCAGCTTAACACGGAGACAGACAAACGATAAGATCCAATTACTCTTTTTCAGTGCACATCAAAAAAACCCTAAAATACAGCTTGTCACACGTTGATAAATCTGTGCGTCATTGAATCTGTAATGGGACTTTGATTATGCAAATCCACAGCGTCGACGCGTTTCGATGGTTTATGGGGATGTGACCATCTTTGTCAAGACAAATTTATACTGTCTCCAAAATACGAGTAATTCCTAAAACAGACAAATAAACATAATTACTTTTACTGTTCTGGATTTTCTACATTTTAACCTAAAGGGTTTTTTTTGGATCCATCTAAGTAATGTCATTGACCTTATCCTTCATTAGTTATATTTCTATGACACTCTGATCCAATTTAGCACGTCTTAGTCACGTACATGTTTTTCTCTTATGGCTTTCAATTCTACTTGTAACCTTTGTAACTTCAACCACAAATGTATTACTCCCAGCCTATATTTGGCAATATTTTATAACTTAGTTATTCTACATCTTTTACACAACTCCTCACCTCGATTGAGCGAGACTTTTCTATGTGCTCCCGGTTCAATAGACTTTGAGCAAACACCAACTCTCCATCTATTTTTCTCCTGACTTGTTCAATGGCAGATTGCCTGTTGTCTACAATAGAGGGAAAGTATTGGATATCTTAAATTCACTGACGTCCTTATTCCTCCGCTGACTAAATCCTGCCAATAACCCTAATTTTGTTCTAATAATTACCTTTTCGTTGATATTGGAGGTACGAACTTTCGACCTTCTTTTTCTTTAAGTCAATAAGTCCTAATAATCACACCGTGAGGGATTTACTTTCAAGTCCTCTTCATTTTTACAGCGTGTCTAAAAATGGAGACGAAAGAATGGAGGGACACATTTGTAAGTCTGCTAAGTCTATGCCCATTAAGCGGTCCTACTTTCAACCATCTAATCGTTTCTGTTCCCTTACCTCAATTACGCTATCATCTGTCCGTCGTGTTTGTTACTGGATCGGAGCATAATCGTTCTCTTGTTCTAGCGTTTCTTATTTATTAGAAGTAATCCTGTCTCCCATTGGTTGACTCTTGACACGTGGTACAGGCCACCCTGATATGGTCTTACTATACTGCAAGGTGATTGGTTGCTTACTGACGGGTTTCACCTGGTGTATGTTCAGTTTAAATCTAATTGAGGCAATCGGGGATTGGTTGAAAGTGGCACATGGACCAACCTTTCCCAAATGGCTTTTTTATTTTCTTGTTTCCCTTATCATAACTTTATTGTTTCTTGCCGTTCGCAAACACATTGTTACGGCAATCGAGGAACACCATATTTTAGCCACTTTTTTCCACATTTTGATGTTTATTGTTGCTCATTACTCCTAAAAACTGGTGTATATATTACGCCCGTATGCTGTATGCATTTCTATGTTTGCGGAGGGATTTATTTTCAAAAATATATTGTATGCCTACAGCCTAGCTACAACAGAATTCCTCTGCTTCCATGTTTTATACAATTACCCAAGGAGTATATTTTGTTCTAAAGGTTTCCATCTGCCTATGTGGTTTTCATTAATACTTTTTAATTTATAAGCTGATTTTTACTCTCTTTCTTTGAGGGACATTTTGAATTTGCAAATACATTGGGTAAGGGATTATCATTGCTCCACGAGTAAGAGCTTCATCCAGTCTTCTCTGGAGTTTAGACCTTTCTCTACGGTATTAAGATAACAGATGAACCATTGTTCTCTTTTCTTTCTCATGTGCTCTGGGTTACCTCCTCTCCTATTTGTCCTGATCTTTTCCAATATGAACCATTTAAAATCGTTGCAGTCATGGTTGTTCTTGATAAAATGATCTACCAAGGGGTCATTTTCTTTTTTGGTTCTTAATGCTGATCTGTGTTCTAGCAAGCATACCCGCAGTTCCCTGCCTGTCTCCCCTACATAACCTAAACCGCATGGGCAGGTTAGGAGGTAAACAATATTTTTGCTGCGGCAGTTATTTAATGTAGCAGCTGTCAGATTTTTTCCGGCAAAGGTAAGGTTTTTGCCTTCCAAGCATTGAGCACATATTGAGCAGGAACCGCACTTATGATTCCCCTTTGCTTTGTTACCTTCCAATGTGTTTTGTCTCTCTACTTCTCCTGGATATGTTCTCACCAGTACATTTCTAATCGTTTTGTTTCGCCTAAATGAGAACAATGGTTTGTTGAGCTGAATTTCCATGCCATGATTTAAAATCTTCCAGTTTCTATTCACAATATTTTTAATTTTGTTGCTTATATTAGAAAACTGGGTCACAAATACCACTCTTTCAGTAGCTTTGTTTTTCTTCTTCTCTTTTTGTATGTCCAATAGACTGTCTCTATCATAAAACCTGGCTCTTTTTAGGGAATTTTTGATTAATTTTTTGGGATAGCCTCTTGCTTGTAATTTAGTTTTTGTAATCTCTGCGTGGTGATAAAAATCTGCGATACTCGTACAGTTCCTCCGCAGTCTTAAGAACTCCCCAAAGGGTATGTTATCCTTCTGTGCATGGGGATGATTACTTGTGTATTCAAGGAGGGTGTTTTTATCAGTCGGTTTGGTAAAGAGTTCCACCTGTAATTCACTATTTACCTCTTTAATTTTTATGTCCAGGAAGTCTACACTGGCATCACTGTAGTGAGCTGTGAATTTCAAATTGGGGTCCCCTAAGTTTAGCCATTCCAAAAATTCAGTTAGCTCTGTGCTGGCACCGTTCCATATAAAGATAATGTCATCTATGTAACGGTGCCAGCACGTGATGTTTTCGTAAAAAGGGGCAACCTCATTGAAAATATTTCGGCGTTCAAACTCGCCCACATAAAGACAGGCCAGACTGGGAGCACACGTGGCTCCCATGCTGGTCCCTTTGGTTTGTAAATATAGTTCTTCCTTGAATAAAAACATATTGTTTTTCAACACTGTACGGACACAAGCCATGATAAAGCCTTTGTCACCTCCCCTTAAATTTCCATTGTTCAGGACTGTGGAGACAACTTCTATGGTGTCTTCCTGGGGTATGTTAGTATACAGGGCTTCAATATCCAGGGTGACCTAGATTTGGGTCACCCTGTTGAAGCCCTGACCCTCAAAGATAGAGATTGCATGAGCCGTATCTTTGAGATATGACCTTTCCTTTTGAACTATTGGTCTGAGGAATACATCTACATATTTGCTAAGTGGTTCTAGCACAGAGCCAATACTACTGACTATAGGCCGCATGGGTGGATCCAACACATTTTTGTGGATTTTTGGTAATCCATAGATGGCTGGGATTACTGGATGTGTGTTGTTTAAAAACTTATATTCATTTTCACAAATCCAGCCTTCTTCCTTTCCCCTCTTAAGGAGAATTTCCACTTCTTTTTTTAAACTTTCAATTCTTGTGAACTTCATTGGCTTGGTAATGTTCTTTTACTTTAAGTAGTTTTTGCATTTTCTCATCATAGTCTGATGAATCGAATATTACGACTCCACCCCCTTTGTCTGCAGGTTTTATTGTAATTTCCTTGCAGTTTTGTAAGGTCTTAAGGGCTTTCCTCTGGTCAGTTGACATATTGTTATGATGATTGTTGTGAGTTGTTGTTTGAATATTTTTAATTTCCATCTCCACCACTTTCTCAAAAATCTCAACATTTTTATCTACCTGGGCTAGATTCGGTGTAAAGGTTGATTTTGGTTTAAGTCCAGATACATTGGGAGGGGATACATAGGTTTTGTTTTCAAAAAACCTATTAAGTCTTATTTTTCGAAAGAACTTTTTTAAATCTCCTTCTAACTCAAACATATCCTGTTTGTTACTGGGTGCAAAGCTAAAACCTTTCTGTAAAACCTCTTGTTCTTGTTTACTTAGTAATCTTTTAGATAGATTAATTACAGGGAGTTCCTTTACCTCCAGTATTGTTTGTTCCTCGTAGTGAGGTATTCTTGTCCTCCATTCTGAGGTAGATGGTTCCTCTGAGGTTCTTGTCTGTTGTATCCCCTGTAGCCCCTTCGTCCCTGATTTTGGCGTCTCCCTAAAAAATTCTCACGTTCAAAGGAAGGTATTCCTCTATTTCCCTGTGGTCCTATTTCTTCTTCTTCGCTACTAGAGCCTGTGGTTTCTGAAAATGTGATGCGTTTTTGCCCTCCTCTAGAATATAAAGGTCTCTGCATTTGCGGTCTTTCCCATTTTGAGTCTCTTTTGTTGTCAAAATAATCTTTACTAGTATATGGATATACTCCTTCTGTGCTGTATCTCTCTATGTCCTTTCTCAATTTTTTGGTTTTTTTATTCATTAAATATTCCCTATAGCTCTGAGTCTCAATTTCTAATTCTTCCATTTTCTTTTTGGCTTCTTCAAGGGCTGTGCCTTGTTTGAGTTGTGTTTCTAACTCTTCTATTTCCCTCTTTTCTAGTTCTATCAATTCTTGTGCCGTTTCTATGATTAAAACAAGCCAATCTCGACTGCATCGGTTGGCTATATGCGTCCAAGTCTCGATGAATTTGGGGTTTTCTATAAACAGGCCAGGTTCATTTCTGACCTGTAACCCTATCGGAATCACTCCTGCTTTTAGATATTCTATTAAGAATTCTGCATGGAGCTCTGTACGAATGAGTTTCTTTTTCAGAATCAGGATTTTTACCAGTTGTTCATGGCTTGAATTATTAAAGTTCCTTGAATTACTACTTCGGGGATTTTGATTTATTAATTTATTAAATTGATCCTCCGAAAAGCCGAATGTTTTTAATCTATCCATATTGGGTGACGCGTACTATCTGGAACTAATAAACCAGTATAGACGCCAAAAATAAGGTTATTTAACCAAGCGACCTCTCCAACCAACAGGTTGTTCAATCAATGTAAGAAAAGGGAGTTTGAGAGGGACCCCTTGAAACTCAAGGGAAATGGGGTACTTTAGACCAATCGAGAGAGAAATGTTCCCTTGTTGCTACTTATAGAAAAACAATACGTTGTGTTAAAAAGAGGGTATTTTGTATCAAATATTTATTGTTCTTTTTTTTAAAAAGGGATTCTTTAAAAAAACATGTTTATCCATACAAACATACACAATTATAAAACATTTCATATTACATTAAATCACATTGGTTAAAAACATCATACAGTACATGTCATTTACATCTCAAACAAATATAGAATTCTAGTCCTATTATGACCAGCTTAACACGGAGACAGACAAACGATAAGATCCAATTACTCTTTTTCAGTGCACATCAAAAAAACCCTAAAATACAGCTTGTCACACGTTGATAAATCTGTGCGTCATTGAATCTGTAATGGGACTTTGATTATGCAAATCCACAGCGTCGACGCGTTTCGATGGTTTATGGGGATGTGACCATCTTTGTCAAGACAAATTTATACTGTCTCCAAAATACGAGTAATTCCTAAAACAGACAAATAAACATAATTACTTTTACTGTTCTGGATTTTCTACATTTTAACCTAAAGGGTTTTTTTTGGATCCATCTAAGTAATGTCATTGACCTTATCCTTCATTAGTTATATTTCTATGACACTCTGATCCAATTTAGCACGTCTTAGTCACGTACATGTTTTTCTCTTATGGCTTTCAATTCTACTTGTAACCTTTGTAACTTCAACCACAAATGTATTACTCCCAGCCTATATTTGGCAATATTTTATAACTTAGTTATTCTACATCTTTTACACAACTCCTCACCTCGATTGAGCGAGACTTTTCTATGTGCTCCCGGTTCAATAGACTTTGAGCAAACACCAACTCTCCATCTATTTTTCTCCTGACTTGTTCAATGGCAGATTGCCTGTTGTCTACAATAGAGGGAAAGTATTGGATATCTTAAATTCACTGACGTCCTTATTCCTCCGCTGACTAAATCCTGCCAATAACCCTAATTTTGTTCTAATAATTACCTTTTCGTTGATATTGGAGGTACGAACTTTCGACCTTCTTTTTCTTTAAGTCAATAAGTCCTAATAATCACACCGTGAGGGATTTACTTTCAAGTCCTCTTCATTTTTACAGCGTGTCTAAAAATGGAGACGAAAGAATGGAGGGACACATTTGTAAGTCTGCTAAGTCTATGCCCATTAAGCGGTCCTACTTTCAACCATCTAATCGTTTCTGTTCCCTTACCTCAATTACGCTATCATCTGTCCGTCGTGTTTGTTACTGGATCGGAGCATAATCGTTCTCTTGTTCTAGCGTTTCTTATTTATTAGAAGTAATCCTGTCTCCCATTGGTTGACTCTTGACACGTGGTACAGGCCACCCTGATATGGTCTTACTATACTGCAAGGTGATTGGTTGCTTACTGACGGGTTTCACCTGGTGTATGTTCAGTTTCAATCTAATTGAGGCAATCGGGGATTGGTTGAAAGTGGCACATGGACCAACCTTTCCCAAATGGCTTTTTTATTTTCTTGTTTCCCTTATCATAACTTTATTGTTTCTTGCCGTTCGCAAACACATTGTTACGGCAATCGAGGAACACCATATTTTAGCCACTTTTTTCCACATTTTGATGTTTATTGTTGCTCATTACTCCTAAAAACTGGTGTATATATTACGCCCGTATGCTGTATGCATTTCTATGTTTGCGGAGGGATTTATTTTCAAAAATATATTGTATGCCTACAGCCTAGCTACAACAGAATTCCTCTGCTTCCATGTTTTATACAATTACCCAAGGAGTATATTTTGTTCTAAAGGTTTCCATCTGCCTATGTGGTTTTCATTAATACTTTTTAATTTATAAGCTGATTTTTACTCTCTTTCTTTGAGGGACATTTTGAATTTGCAAATACATTGGGTAAGGGATTATCATTGCTCCACGAGTAAGAGCTTCATCCAGTCTTCTCTGGAGTTTAGACCTTTCTCTACGGTATTAAGATAACAGATGAACCATTGTTCTCTTTTCTTTCTCATGTGCTCTGGGTTACCTCCTCTCCTATTTGTCCTGATCTTTTCCAATATGAACCATTTAAAATCGTTGCAGTCATGGTTGTTCTTGATAAAATGATCTACCAAGGGGTCATTTTCTTTTTTGGTTCTTAATAAAAACCGCATGGGCAGGTTAGGAGGTAAACAATATTTTTGCTGCGGCAGTTATTTAATGTAGCAGCTGTCAGATTTTTTCCGGCAAAGGTAAGGTTTTTGCCTTCCAAGCATTGAGCACATATTGAGCAGGAACCGCACTTATGATTCCCCTTTGCTTTGTTACCTTCCAATGTGTTTTGTCTCTCTACTTCTCCTGGATATGTTCTCACCAGTACATTTCTAATCGTTTTGTTTCGCCTAAATGAGAACAATGGTTTGTTGAGCTGAATTTCCATGCCATGATTTAAAATCTTCCAGTTTCTATTCACAATATTTTTAATTTTGTTGCTTATATTAGAAAACTGGGTCACAAATACCACTCTTTCAGTAGCTTTGTTTTTCTTCTTCTCTTTTTGTATGTCCAATAGACTGTCTCTATCATAAAACCTGGCTCTTTTTAGGGAATTTTTGATTAATTTTTTGGGATAGCCTCTTGCTTGTAATTTAGTTTTTGTAATCTCTGCGTGGTGATAAAAATCTGCGATACTCGTACAGTTCCTCCGCAGTCTTAAGAACTCCCCAAAGGGTATGTTATCCTTCTGTGCATGGGGATGATTACTTGTGTATTCAAGGAGGGTGTTTTTATCAGTCGGTTTGGTAAAGAGTTCCACCTGTAATTCACTATTTACCTCTTTAATTTTTATGTCCAGGAAGTCTACACTGGCATCACTGTAGTGAGCTGTGAATTTCAAATTGGGGTCCCCTAAGTTTAGCCATTCCAAAAATTCAGTTAGCTCTGTGCTGGCACCGTTCCATATAAAGATAATGTCATCTATGTAACGGTGCCAGCACGTGATGTTTTCGTAAAAAGGGGCAACCTCATTGAAAATATTTCGGCGTTCAAACTCGCCCACATAAAGACAGGCCAGACTGGGAGCACACGTGGCTCCCATGCTGGTCCCTTTGGTTTGTAAATATAGTTCTTCCTTGAATAAAAACATATTGTTTTTCAACACTGTACGGACACAAGCCATGATAAAGCCTTTGTCACCTCCCCTTAAATTTTCATTGTTCAGGACTGTGGAGACAACTTCTATGGTGTCTTCCTGGGGTATGTTAGTATACAGGGCTTCAATATCCAGGGTGACCAAGATTTGGGTCACCCTGTTGAAGCCCTGACCCTCAAAGATAGAGATTGCATGAGCCGTATCTTTGAGATATGACCTTTGCTTTTGAACTATTGGTCTGAGGAATACATCTACATATTTGCTAAGTGGTTCTAGCACAGAGCCAATACTGCTGACTATAGGCCGCATGGGTGGATCCAACACATTTTTGTGGATTTTTGGTAATCCATTGATGTGCACTGAAAAAGAGTAATTGGATCTTATCGTTTGTCTGTCTCCGTGTTAAGCTGGTCATAATAGGACTAGAATTCTATATTTGTTTGAGATGTAAATGACATGTACTGTATGATGTTTTTAACCAATGTGATTTAATGTAATATGAAATGTTTTATAATTGTGTATGTTTGTATGGATAAACATGTTTTTTTAAAGAATCCCTTTTTAAAAAAAAGAACAATAAATATTTGATACAAAATACCCTCTTTTTAACACAACGTATTGTTTTTCTATAAGTAGCAACAAGGGAAAATTTCTCTCTCGATTGGTCTAAAGTACCCCATTTCCCTTGAGTTTCAAGGGGTCCCTCTCAAACTCCCTTTTCTTACCCCCCTTACCACCACAGATGCTGGAAATCCATGGCACTGGCACACAAGTGACGGGTTACAGCTAAACACCCCCTGCTGCTCACGGAGAGGCTGCTATACACCATTGAGCCCCTGATGGGGAATTCACACACCATGTCAACCCGGTGCAACCCGTATGTTTCCGAGGGCAGTGTTACACACATTGATGGCTCCATCACAATCCACAATCCCATTACAGATGACTGTCACCAAGTCTGACCATCAATTCAGGTGAATTCTGCTCCATGTCATGTGCCCCATGGTGATTCTACATGTATGTAAAGTATCCAAACATGAACAGGAGCAGTGCACACACATTCAAAACAAATACCACTCCCAAAAAGCCGTGCTGCATCCCTTACCCGAAGGAGATTTTCGAACTTGTCCGTGCATGTAACGCTGATTCAGCACATGTTGCTGTGTTCATGAGGAATAGCAGGAGCACAACAATGCCACCAGCAGACAGCATGCGCAAGTACCTGTGGATGGGAGACACACCAGAAGTCAGCCAAAAGAAGCACATCCGCATGCATGTGCATGTACTCGACACGTATTAGGTTCTCAACATGCTAGGTGACAATGATGAGTCTGGAAAAACATTCTTCTATTGCACCATCACTCGAGTGACACATCCAAACACACCTCTGACTCACTTGGAAGACATGCAGATGGACACACACATTGCAACACTTGCCACACACAGCCCAATGCGTGCACACTCAGACACTGGAACTCACCACTAAGCAAAGAAGTTGCGTATGAGCCGACTCCGCATGTCCTCTACCGCCTCCTCCTCCTCCACATCACTTGCCTCGTGACCAAGCCCTTCATCCTCCACGGGTGGATGGTCCTGCTCATCTGGATCCAGGATGAGTGGCACAGCTTTCTCCACTGCCATGTTGTGCAGCATGCAGCACACGAGGAATATCTTGCAGACCTTCACCGGTGCATATGGGAGTGCGCCACCGGTCTTGTGGAGGCAACGGAATTGGCTCTTCAGGAGGCCAAACGTCCTCTCTATCACTCACCTGGTCCGCCCATGGGCGTTGTTGTAGCGGTGATCGGCAGCCATGCTGGGGTTGCAGAGAGGCGTGATCAGCCATGGCATGTTGGGATAGCCAGCGTCCCCTACATGGAAACATCATGGACAAGAGTGGGTCAAGAGAAGCATTAAGACAGGAAGATGATGTTAAATACAGGACTGCCAGAGTATACCCACCAACAATACATGCTCGTTCGTTGCACAGCTGCAGCATCATTTCAGACACCCTGCTACGCCTCATGATGTACGCATCGTGTGCTGATCCTGGAAAACGAGCACAGACATGTGAAATCACCATATTGGCAAGACACACTGCAAAGGCATTAATGGAGTGGTAATGCTTGCGGTTACGGAAGGCTATCTCCTGTGCCTGTGGTGGTACCAAAGCCACATGTGTTCCATCTATGGACCCAATGACATGGTGCATCCCTCCCAGGGCAAAGAACTCACGCTTGACAGCTGTCAACTGCTCAGGAGTTGGGAATTTAATGAACTCATCCAGGTGCTCCAACATGGCCTCTAAAAAATCATGCAGAACACGGCTGAACATGGTTTGGGACATGCCACCGACATGAGCAATGGTATGTTGAAAGGTACCCGTGGCCAAGAAATGTAGGGCTGCCATCACCTTCATCTTGGGTGTCAGTGCAGTAGGATACCTGTGTAGCGGTTGGAGGTGTGGTGCCAGCCGTGTCGTCAGGTCCTCAATCAAGCGTTGGGGGAAGCGGTAGCGGCGTATACAGTCATTTTCCCGCATGTCAGCCAAGTCCGGAATTGGTCGAAGGAGAGACGGAGCCCTGCAGTGAATTAGAAGGGACAACGAAGAGTGAGTACAGTACACCACCAATGTCAATGTACAGAGCACATGCTCAACAGCCAATACACATATGCTACATACAGAGTCAGGTTTGTGCAATATGCCCTGGACACGTATGCCAGGCATGTGACACTCCTACCAAGAGCCAGCTACAAACGTTGATTCTCAACCTCAATATGCCATGCCATGAAACTAGCTGTGGGCCAGTGTAAGTGAGCAGGCAGACGCTTTACAGGAGTTACAGACATCCAAATATGTGCAGAAGAAGGATGTTTATTGTACAGACAGGTTGCGGAACACTAGAGGTACAGGTCACATGTCATAGAATAAGGACAGACCACACACCTTGCCATGAAGGATTACATGTCAAGACTGATCACACATACATTGAGAGTATGCAGATATGTCCTTGTTTTGGAACTCCGTGTCGATGCATACATACACACCTAACGTCGGATTACACATGTGTGCTGGTGTGCGTAACAGTGTGCCATGCCCATCTACACACAGACACATGTTGGTTGCAGCAACTGCAGATGCATTTGACCAAACACCTACAGCAAACCTATGGGAACACATGACACACACATTACATAGCTACAGCGTGCAACGCGGGCATTCACTTGTCAGGGGTAACATTCCGTGTACCTGGCATCAGGGGACATTTGTGGGTGTCGGTGACTGTGCCATGCCAGTGACGCATGGCCCACCAAGTCAGTACTACATGCACACATGTCAAAGGAGTGAAGGGGATGTGTGGCACATAGGGCACCATCACACGTGACATGTGTACACAGCTCATCATACTGTAATTAGCTTCACACCTCAGGAGTATGGTGCCACATCACAGCCTGACCCACCTGTGCCCGACACATGTAGTACTGCACAGACAATGCCTTGATGTCCAGCCTTGGCCATGTATGACAGCTCAATTCATTTCTGTGTGCCGCCTGTCACCACTGTCAGGTGTGAATCCCACCGTACATATGCTCCGAGGGGGTGTGTGGGGTCCCTATCACTATGGTGGTGCTGGCGTATGCGTATGCCATAGTGATACGGACCGTACACGCGTGTGTATGGTCCCTATCACTGTGGTGGTGCTGGCGTATGCGTACGCCATAGTGATACGGACCGTACACGCGTGTGTACGGTCCGGACTACTATGGCGTACACGTACGCGAGCACCCCCATAGTGATAGGGACCGACCCTACACACGTGTGTGTAGGGTCCCTATCACTATGGCGTACGCATTCGCCAGCACTCCCATAGTGATGGGGACTGTACACACGTGTGTACGGTCCGTTGCAATGCATTTGGGGTGCCCTAGGGCTGTGGAACGCACCGTACCTGTGTTGTGACATAGGATTGACATAGGGGACACATGAGGGACAAGTATAGGGGCCTAAATGCATGCTGGTTGTCATGGAGACCGAGTTTCAGGTTTGAATTTTGCATCATGTGGCCAGCAGAAGTCGGTTGGAGACAATATACTTTGTTGCAATGTGGTTGTTGACATTACATCATGCTCAATTTTAAAACCATGCAAAGCCTGTCACTGGGGTAGTTTTAAAATGATTGGAGGACACGTAGGATGCAAATGTGACTGAGCCAATCACTCTGTACTCCTGTAAATGAAACAGGCCAGCAAGGAAGATATAAGGCAGCCAGGTCCCTTGAGAGAGCACTTGCCTGCACATCCTTTCATTCCACAACACTGCTGCTGCTTGTCATTCCTCTGGCACCATGTCCAGGTCTGTGGAGAGGGCCCAGCCATGCACCATGGAGGAGAATATGGCGTTGGTGGATGTGATCCTCCCACAGTACACCATGCTGTATGGTCGACCAGGGGAGCAGACTCCACTAGCTTAAACTGTGCCCCTTTTTGTGACTGTGACTTCTGGCATTGTGTCCAGGTGTGACAGACATGCAGGGTTCTTCATAGTGGTTCCCAGGGGGGGAAGGGCTCATGTCTCCCATGCAGAGCATGCTGTAGTTCCTGTGTGCACAACGCACTAGCATGGTGCTTACTGTGACGATCACTGCATGGTGCATGCCGCTTTCGGACTGCCTAATCCTCCTGGAAATGTTGTTTCTACAGTCCTGATGTGAGTCTTTGCTCCCCCCAGGGTGACAGGTGCCAGGACCCACAGATGTGTGTCTGTTCAGTGTACCTGTGGTGAGAGTGTCCAAATGATGTGGTCGTCCCCTGGACATTCGTGTGTGTGTGTGAGTCCCCTGTCATGTGGGTGTGTGCATATGTGGAGTGTTGCACCCCAGCTGCATGTGGGATGGATACACCCTGCCCATCTGATGTGAGCCGGGAGCTGTGCTGGATGTCTGCCGTGCTGAGACAGCCCCACATCTGTGACACCCCCAGTCTAGTGGCACATGTGCAGAGTGAGGTTTGTAGCGGCAGTTGCCAATGCCAGGTGATTGTTCAGTGCCTGTGTGTGTCTGTGTACTCTGCTGAGGTAGCGTAAGTGGGCTGGGGCATGTGACTGCTTAGGGGTACTGTTCAGATTCCTGTTGTAGCTTGGGATGCACAGTGTGAGCCTGCATCATTGATTGTGTTGCACCCCTCATGCCACCTGTGTACTTTCAATGGCACCTACTGCATTTGCCCATTCCCAGGACGATGATGTCACTATGACAAAGGTGCAATGAGTTGGCTGCATACTATGGCCAGTTCAAACATGCATAATTTGTAATATGTGTGTCTCTGTATCATTGATAAGGTGGATTGATGTATTGTCACTTTTGCATCCTCACAGGTAGGCGTCTGTGCCAAGGGGGAGATCTGGAAGCAAGCCGTCAGTGCCGTGAGGAGGACGGAGGGTCGGAAGCGGCGCCTAGCCCAGGTGAGGAAACGCTGGCAGGACATCCGGTGCTGGACGTGGAGGATCGCACGGGTCCTGCTGGGGGGCTCACCTGTGAGCCACAAAAACAGTGGGCGCTGGCGTCTGACCCACATCCATAAGCGTGTGCTGGCGGTGGTCTTCCCTGACTTGGATAGGCGCCTAGCGGAGAAGCAGCAGCAGGAAGGGGGTAGGTACATGTGTGTTTGTTGTGTGTGACCAGCTTTTTGAAGTGCGCAGTTGCATGGATACACTGCCAGGGTTTAAATGTGCAGTGCATATCCTGTTCCCCAAAGTAAAGCGGTGCTGTTCTTCCTCCCTTCCCCTCCTTGCCATGTGTTCCCTGGTCTGTGTGTAGTCACTCTTGCACAAGGTCATCTAGGCTGGCAGTTACTCCAAGTGCCCAATGCTTGCAGCATCATGTGTGGGGGTGGTGTGTAACAGGTTTTTGCACGTTGCCTGTGCCCTGGCCAGTTCTGTCATTGTGGGGTCCATGTTAGTTGGCACTGATGCTGAGTTCCGACATAGGAGTGTGTGTTTCATGTGTACTGCCTTACTGCCTGCATGTCGAATGTTGTGCCCTCTGACATGATGTGCTTGAGTGTGAGATATGCATAGTGCAGGGATGGTGGCTTGTGTTCCAGTCACATCCATCCAGGGCCATGGAGTAGTGTGGCCACTACAGTCCCCTGGGGCACCTTTTCCTAGGTATCATGTGTGTCATCAGACAATGTGGACATTCTCTGTGTCTTCAGCATAGTTTGGGCCCTGTGGCATAGTACCCTGGTATCATTTGTATTCACGTATACTGTGCTACATGTGTCCACTGTACAGGGTGACCTAATTTAGCTGGTGCATACTCACAGGGGCCAGTACCTGTGTGTCTTGGTACAACTATCTGATGATGGTTGTTTGTCAGTGATATATGTGGACAGGCACACCAGGGGTAGTTTGTGTGCGATCAGGATTAATTGAAGGCCATGTGTTTTCATCCCAGACTAAGAGGTGTAAGTACTTCCTCTGTCTCAATCACATTGTCTCAGGTAGGGGGGGGATTGGTGCGGGCAAGGCCTACATGTCCAAACCTGAAGTCTCCTTGCTCGGTCTGGCCAGTGTGTGATGTTTGTGTGGCCAAACACTCAAGGTGCAGTGCCCCAGTCATGTTGGCCATGGTTTTCAGTATTACCTTTGCATTATGTCCCAAGAGTTGATAGACATGGTTCCTGCTCATCCCTTTCTTGGCTACGCTGTGTGTCGCTGATGCTGTGCTAGATTATCCCCAGAGCCTGGCTCCTCTGTACAATTTGATATCAAGTTATTTGCTATTGTGTCATGCTATCCATATTTTAACAGTGGCATGGTGGGTCAACAAACTGTGTGTTGCAGGGACTACATATGTACCTTGTATTGTAGATGTTACTCTTGTTGCTTTTCAGGCTATGCACTGTGACCTATGTAGAGTTGACTCATGTGACATATGTATACAGGTGTCTGATTTCTCCTGTCTCTTCACCTTGCCCACAGCATCGTCGGGGGACTACGAGGGAGACACCGGTACGGACCGTGAGGAGGGAGCGAGCACCAGTGCCAGCAGTGCTGAGTTGGCTGGCACATCGAGTGGCAAGGAGGCCGACGTGAGTGCAGCGGAGGACCTGTCCAGTCAAACCACCACCGACTATGACGCAGACGGGTCCGAGGCTGAGCACTCCGAGGGGGCGGAGGCTGCTCCCACAGCTGACACCAGCACTCCATCACTACCCGCCCCCTCCATTCCGATCACCGGCCTCCCACTTGCTCGTGTCCCTTCCCGCCGTGCTAGGTCACCACGTGTCTCCTTCTTGCCAGGCACCGCACCCCCTGCCCCTGTCTCCACTGCTGCCCCCAATGCCGAGTCTGTGGACATCCTGCGGCAGTTGCAGGTTGGTCAGACTGCGATGCTTAATGTCCTCCATGGCCACAGCCGAGTGCTCAACCAGATGGAGGCATACATGGAGGGCATTTCAGCTGCGCAGTCTGACCAACGCAACTTGCTGAGGTCCATAGACTCGACACTGACTGCAGCAGTGGGTCTCCTGTAGTGCTACGTCCGCCCCCACCCCTGAACCATCCACACTTCCCACTCCCATGCCTGTCCAAAGCACACCCAGACGTCCCCATACACGCACACCACCAGACACAGGCACCACACCACCAGGGAAGGCAAAGCGCACACCTCCTGGCACGCACACACAGGTTGAAGTAGGCACACCCACTGGGTCGGGGGGGAAACGGAAGACAGGCAGCCAGAGTGGGAGTCCACATTCCTCACGACCACCACCCTCCAAATCCACTCCCCTCAGCTCTCCTGGCCAGGATTCCACCAAAGACTCCTTCATGGCCGCTCTGTCCCTGAGCCCCAAAGTGACACCACCCCGCAAGCGGTCAAAGGAGTCCCCGGTCAGGGTAGTTGTGTCCCCCCCCCTGTCCACACCCTCCCCCGGTAGCGCTGCGACCCATCCCTGCGACCCCCCTCCCCTCCTTGGGGCCTGTGGTTCATTCGGGTGCAGGGGAGACGCTGGGCGACCTGGCAGTAGTGTGCAGCGCCGTGCTCGAATCCACCTTTGGCGCTGCCCCACCCCCTGTGTTGGAGTCGTCCATCCCTGCACCCACAACACCTACCCTTGCCCCTCCTGTCCCTGCGGTGCCTGGTCCTTCCCCCCCACATGATGCCCTTCCCCTGTGGATGACAAGGTAGTCTGAACTGTGCAGGCAAGCTAGGGGACACGCATCCCAATGTGTCCCCCACCTGGATTGGAACTATGGACTGCCCTATGGTCCTTGTGCATATGGAACTCTTCATACAATTCTTTTTAGAACATTGCTGAATAAAGCTATTTTATTTTCCTTGGCACACTACTGCTTTTCTGGCATTGCTGTTGGTGGTGCTGCTCCATGATTTGGGGTGGCGATAATGTGTTAGGTGTCTGGGATATGTTGTAGTGTGCTGTTCGTGGGGTGGACACTGTTATCTGTGTGCCATCACACGGTATTTGCTATCAAACTTTGCTCATGTAAGCTGTTACTGCATGGTGACATTGTCCCAAGGTGTGTTCCTTCCTCTGTTTACCCTGACATCTTCCCTGCAGGGTGTTGTGAAGACATTTGTGCAGTGCTGTGTCTACATTTGCTGGGTGTGTGAAGGACCCCTTCAACTTTGGCCATGCATGCTGGCCACGGTCTCCACCTGCATCATTTGTGTCATCCTTGGGGGTCACTGTACTTGTGACTGGAGTATATTGACAGGACTTCATGTGTACATGTTACCTTTTCCGCACTATGCATGTGTGTACTCCCAGCCTCGCACACATGTGTTTCGTGTTCTGCTGGGTCTTTGAGCACCTGACTGACAATTGTGGCCATTGTATCTGTGTGTACTCAACCCCTTTCTTTCCATGGGCACAGCTGGGGGGACTCTGCACCCACCCCTCCTGTGTCTTGGCACTGCTGGGAGGACTCTGCACACACCCCTCCTGTGTCTGGGCACTGCTGGGAGGACTCTGCACACACCCCTCCTATGTCTGGGCACTGCTGGGAGTGATAGGCACACACCCCTCCTGTGTCTGGGCACTGCTGGGAGGACTCTGCGCACACCCCTCCTATGTCTGGGCACTGCTGGGAGTGATAGGCACACACCCCTCCTGTGTCTGGGCACTACTGGGAGGACTCTGCACACACCCCTCCTATGTCTGGGCACTACTGGGAGTGATAGGCACACACCCCTCCTGTGTCTGGGCACTGCTGGGAGTGATAGGCACACACCCCTCCTGTGTCTGGGCACTGCTGGGAGGACTCTGCACACACCCCTCCTATGTCTGGGCTCTGCTGGGAGGACTCTGCACACACCCCTCCTGTGTCTGGGCACTGCTGGGAGGACTCTGCACACACCCCTCCTATGTCTGGGCACTGCTGGGAGTGATAGGCACACACCCCTCCCGTGTCTGGGCACTGCTGGGAGGACTCTGCACACACCCCTCCTGTGTCTGGGCACTGCTGGGAGGACTCTGCACACACCCCTCCGAGGACTCTGCACACACCCCTCCTGTGTCTGGGCACTGCTGGGAGGACTCTGCACACACCCCTCCTGTGTCTGGGCACTGCTGGGAGTGATAGGCACACACCCCTCCTGTGTCTGGGCACTGCTGGGAGGACTCTGCATACACCCCTCCTATGTCTGGGCACTGCTGGGAGTGATAGGCACACACCCCTCCTGTGTCTGGGCACTGCTGGGAGTGATAGGCACACACCCCTCCTGTGTCTGGGCACTGCTGGGAGGACTCTGCACACACCCCTCCTGTGTCTGGGCACTGCTGGGAGGACTCTGCACACACCCCTCCTGTGTCTGGGCACTGCTGGGTGTGAGGGGCACACAACCCTCCTATGTCTGGGCATGTACGGTCGGGACATACACGGGTGTGGGTACGCTCCATTCATACACGGGTGTGGGTGCGCTCCATTCATACACGGGTGGGGTGTGGGTACGCTCCATTCATACACGGGTGGGGGTACACTCCATTCATACACGGGTGTGGGTGCGCTCCATTCATACATGGGTGTGGGTACGCTCCGTACATACACTGGTGGGGTGTGGGTACGCTCCATTCATACACGGGTGTGGGTACGCTCCATTCATACACGGGTGTGGGTACGCTCCGTACATACACTGGTGGGGTGTGGGTACACTCCATTCATACACGGGAGTGGGTACTCTCCATACATACACTGGTGGGGTGTGGGTATGCTCCATTCATACACGGGTGTGGGTACGCTCCGTACATACACTGGTGGGGTGTGGGTATGCTACATTCATACACGGGTGTGGGTACGCTCCGTACATACACTGGTGGGGTGTGGGTACGCTCCATTCATACACGGGTGTGGGTACGCTCGGTACATACACTGTTGGGGTGTGGGTACGCTACATTCATACACGGGTGTGGGTACGCTCTGTACATACACTGGTGGGGTGTGGGTACGCTACATTCATACACAGGTGGGGGTATGCTCCATTCATACACGGGTGGGGGTACGCTCCGTACATTCCCGTGCCCACGATTTACAGGCCTGGGTACATACCGTACCCAGGCCTTAAGAGCGTGGGTACGAGTCGTACCACGCCCACCACTACGTCACCCCAACAATGGTGGTACGGCCCGCACCCACGTTCTAATGGCCTGGGTACGGGCCGTACCAGCATTGTTGGGGTGATGTAGGGGTATGCGTGGTACGACCCGTACCAACGCTCTGAGGGCCTGGGTACGGTGCAGACCCCCAATGGGGTGCCGTAGGGGTACGCACCATACCCAGCCCTTCAGAGCGTGGGTACGGGTCGTATCACGCGTACCCCTACATCACCCCAACAATGCTGGTACGGCCCGTCCCCAGGCCTTTAGTACATGGGTACGGGCCGTACCGCCATTGTTGGGGTGACCTAGTGGTGGGCGTGGTACGGCCCATACCCATGCTCTTAAGGCGTGGGTATGGTACGTACCGGTATTGTTGTGTTGCCGGTTCGCGTCAACATCCACTTCCGTTGTGGCGGACGCTTGCGTTGCTGGACACGCCCCACCCCCTCGAGGTGACCAGGTCCTGCAGGTCAGGTATGTCCAGGGCATGTGTAATTTGTGACTTGTGTGGGGGTTATGTGTCCTGCCCCTGCCCCCCCCTTTGCCCCTGGGTGTTATTCTGACCTTCTGCGGCGTCTGCGTCGGTGCCTGTAGAGCAGGCGGACTGCTATGAGGGCTCGGATGACACGTAGGTTCGGGTCCATGGCTGTCCGTCGCGTACAGGTGCTCCTTGTGCGCGTCGTCCTGATTTCCCGGCAGTTTTTGGCAGCCGGAAAATATAATCCGTGCGGGGTGATGTCGGTGCGGATCATACTTCCTGGTTCGTGAACCGCAGCCTGAATGCGTCCCGACGTCACGTCGGCGCATTCCCGGATCACATTTGTATGTATATTTTCGTCGGTCGGTGTTTTTTACGATTCGTACGGAAATGGTGTTTCCGTGCGAATCGTACTTCCATGTTTGTAATGTTTATTTACCGGGTACGAGTTGGACGGAGAAAACGCTCCGACCGACGGTTCGTACCCGGTTTCTCCAGGATCCGAATCGGCACCTATATAGTGCGTGGAAACTGGAAACTCAGGCATGAGTGAGCCATGTGATGACCACACAGCACAACACCCTGCTTGTGGCTCTGTCCAAACAGACACACAACTAGCTCTGAGCACACCTAGGGACATGATGGGGGCACAGTACTTGTTGCCAATGACAGATCTGGATGGAACAGGAGGGGACAAAATAGACCCAGACTACAACATGACAGTCCACAATGGACATTAGCCCATGCCACCCACCATGTTGTACCTTGGGGACAATAGAATGGTGCACATTGTTGTCAGATGTGTAGGCATCCCCAATCTGGGTGCATGCAATGGACGCATTGATGAAGGCACAGTCAGATTGGGCACACTGCCGTTCCCTCCCATGGGATTCCCAAGACTACCCCAATGCAGAAGAAACCTGAAGAGCACAACTCAGAATTCAATGTGAAAGCACAGCATCCAAATCACCTTTGTAAGTACAAGTAGGGCAAATGCATACCACCGGCACCCAGCCCAGCAGCCACTTACATACCACAGCATCACACTACCAACATCACATAGGCCAGTGCTGGCACAAGCGCAGTACACGTGCAGCCACTCCCAGCCAAAGTCAGACTCCCCAAATGCTCACCCCTGGCTTGCTGCTGATGCTCCTTCAAACTTGCATCCAGCTCAGGCTGTGTCACCGCCAAGATGTGCCCCATTAGTGGTGTCATGCTGCGTCGTGCCAAACGCCCAGTGCGAGGAAGCAGCCCCAAGGTCATCTCCACCAGGTTCTTTGCCAGCCGGCTGATGTCGTCCCATCTCTTGTGGCAGTGGGTGCGCCGTTGGTTTGAGACCCCCAGAGCTCGCACCTTTGCTGCAATGGCCCTCCACACGGCCTTATGCTGGTGTACCTTGAGCTGCAGGCATGGGAGACAAGAGGGGGAAATGATCAGTGACACAGTGTCATGTACCAACATCCATCAGTGGAGCAGCAAGATACAAACTCATCACATACCCAACGATATGTCAATCAGAGACTATAGTGCAGCTCACATGGTACACCTGCATGGGAAAAGCTGATGTAAAAGCACAGTCCCTGCACATCTCACGCACATGCAGGATGCCAGCACTGAAGCCCCTAGGTAGCCTGCCCACATCTCCAGTCCATTGTTGGCTTGAGCAACACATACATCACATGTCAACCTGTGTTTGGGGGTGGACTCACTATGTCCAAGACTGCGCAGCCCTCAATGTCCCTGCCCTGTGACTAGATGAATGTGTCATGGTGGTCACATTGATGGATATGATCTCACAAATACAAAATGCCATTCACAAGGGCGGTTGTGTGCAATCTACAGTGCTGAGATGGCCCATAGCTGGAGTGCAATGTGAAAAGACTGATGTCATACTCTGTAAGTGAAGTGAGGTGTCCTTGTCTTTGTAGGCGGGGACTGTGCTGCCCAGCTGGGCTCACACTGAGATGGACTACAGGGGCATACACAGCCATCCAGCCAAGCAATCACTGTCCTGACTACAGCATGAACAACCATCTGTGTCACTGTATGGCTGGCAACACAACACAGGTCACTGCATTTTTTTGCCACTGGATCGTTCCAAGAGACAGTGGCCAGCACTGGGGGGATGTCACAACCGATGTTCAGCATGGTGCTGCGTGATGTACTTTCCGCCATGATGATATGCAAGGACAGATACATCCATTTCCCCAGGGGTGCTGATTTGCCAGCTATGAAGGGAGACATCTATCCCCTTGGACACATCCCCAATGTTGTTGGTGCCATAGATTGCACCCATGTCGGGCTTGTGCCACCACAAGCAAGTTTGCACATTTACAGGAATCACAAGCATTACCACTCCATAAATGTGCAGGTGGTGTGCCTGGAAGATATGATCATCTCCCACGTGTGTACCAAAATCCCAGGCTTGGCCCATGACTCCTACATCCTGCGGAACAGCTTTGTGCCCCAGCTGATGGCTAATCTGCTTCCAGAGTGTGCATGGATTGTGGGTGAGTATGCCTAGTCGTATGGCGTGCTGGGTGTGTGACCTGCTGCCCTCAGCCTCAGCGACATTGCAATGTCCATTTGTGTTTGTCATACCTAGGTGACTCTGCATATCCCAAATGTCCCTGGTTGCTGAGCCCACTGAGGAATCCCAGGACCCCAGCTGACGCCCACTACAATGAGGCCGATGGGAGGACACGTTGTGCGGTGGAGCGTACTTTTGGTCTGCTCAAGTCACGTTTCCGCTGCCTGGACAAGACCAGGGGTGCACTGGCATACTCGCCCGGGAAGGTGTGTCAGATTGTAGTGGCATACTGCATGCTCCACAACCGAGCCATTCGTAAGGAGATTACCCTGCTCCTGGATGATGGTGAGGACCCAAGGCCCCAGTCTGCAAACCAACCCGTGTCCAGTGATGAGGACAGTGGAGAGGAGGAAGGGGTTTGTTAGAAATGGGATTTCTGGTTGGTTAGGGCTTGCGCCAAAGCCAGGCAGAAACCACCACTCTAGCCAGGGCAAGGAAGTTACACGCCAAAGATAACCCCAGCTCTCCCCCTTGGTAGCTTGGCACGAGCAGTCAGGCTTATCTCTGAGGCGATGTGTAAAGTGTTTGCGCGCGCACCCAGCAACAACACCCAAGGCCCACCACAAAAGAAACTCCACACAAGTTATTATATAAAAATAGCCTTTGTATTACCAAAACACATTAGATAAAAACACACACTTTACAATGTGCCAACAGGCACGGGCAGAATTTACAAGGGATTATATGTACAGGGGACAGGGCCACATGGACCACTGTCAGGAATTAGCACTTTTGGAAATTAGCACTTAGAACATAGGAATAATACTGTAGTACAAAATAGCAAATGTAGTACACAACCAGTAACTACTGGTAACAGGGAAGTACCACCTACGCAACCCTAACCACCTTAGGAAAATGTCACGCAGGGAACTAGGACCTCACTAGCACCACCTGTACTAGGAGAAAACAAACAACCACCTAATTATCACAATACCTGTAGGGGTAATAGAACGTTACACATGATGCATCACATTCAGAGGTGTAGGGAAGGAAAACACATGATGCATAAAAACATTCAGCGGTGTAAAACAAGGCACATGACGCATAAACATACATTCAGAGGTGCAGGGAAGGAAAACACATGATGCATAAAATACATTCAGCGGTGTAGGGAAAGAAAACACATGATGCATAAAAAACATTCAGCGGTGCAGGTTAGGAACCTTAGCGAGAAACTCACATAAGCCACCACCTGTGGCAGTCCCTAGGCCAACTGGCCTTGTCGGGGCTAAGACGCCCTGTCCAGTAAAGCTGCGCCAGCTGCGCAAGCCAAAAGCGTAAAGGCCACAACCTAAACGTTGCAGCTACCCTCTAAGTGCTGGGCAGCTGGAGAAATGAGCGTGGGCACCACCGTGCCCTTCAACACCAATCTGCAGCACTCACGTGGAGCCTCTCCTGGGCTCTAGCTGCACAAAATGCCCCCTAGAGCCTTTGTGGCTCTGAACGTCACTGTGGGGCAAGGGGGGAGCGGCCCGCTGCCTTCTGGGGCCGCTCCACCACTGAACAACTGGTGCCCCCTTCGTTGGAGTCCCTTTGGACTCTTCAAACAATGCGCCCCGTTGGAGCCTCACAGGCTCTGCCACATACAGCCCGCTTCGTTGGAGCCTCACGGGGCTCGTGAACACTGCCCCCGCACCCCCAACACATGCGCGGAGTCCCCCAGCCCTTCGCACTCACCGGGCTGCTCTCCAGGGACTCCCGCGTCGTCTCCGCTCTCAGCTGAAGGGAGGACTCCGAGGCTTCTTGCAACGTGGAGGGGCAGGCACCGACAATGTGCCTCGCGCCCCCTCCGCACCAGCTCCGGCCGCACTCCTCCGCACGGTCCAGCGCGGGGTGGGCTCCCGCCTGGATCTTCACTCCTCGAGCAGGCTGCAACCGCGCGGGGCTCCCTCAGCTCACGGGAGCCCCGGTCACTTCCTCCGCTTCTCCTTCCGGCCTAAGGCCCCGCCCACGTCTCAGTTAGCGCTGCCTGACTTCCTGGGCTTCCCCGGCTGTGGCGATGATTCTCGGCTCGTGAGAGGGGTAGGCTCCCTCGCAACCACCACACTTAAGCGGGGTGGGCACCCGCCAACTAAAGGATCAAATAAGCGGGGTGGGCACCCGCTGCAATTCTTGGCACCACGATGGGGGGATCCCTACGCTGGGGATTCCCTCGTTGCAGGCAAATAGTTCAGTGCGGCTGAAGCGACACTGAAGCGCTCTCTCAGCGCTAGGGTCCAGAGTAACGCGCTCCTAGCGCTATAGAGCAAATAAAAGCGCTCCCAGGCGCTTAGGGACAAAACTAGTACAGAAACAAAGTCTTCAGATGCAGGGGGCAGGACTGGGCCCAGGGGCCAGCTCACAGGGCCCTCCAGCAGGGAGGCAGTCCCCAGTGGCGGTCTCTCCTGGCGCCCAGCAGCAGCAGGCCCCCCTCAGATAGGATCCTGGAAGAGAACAGTTTCTGTGGGGACACAGCCCCATTTTTATACAGTAAAGCCCTTAGTCTCAAGGTGCAGGGAAGGGGCGAACCAGTTACAACTGGTTCCTGAGCACTTTGTTTTGCTCAGCCCCTCTCCCTATTCAGAGTGCAGGCCAGGGTCATCAGTCGCACCACAGGGGGCGGAGCCAGCATTGTGTGGGGAAAACCCAGCCCTATTCAGGGCCCAGGTGTACTCCTCCCACCCATCTAGCTGCTGATCTCCCCATTCACCACTGGGTGACTCATCCTGACTCTGGGGATTCCCTAGCCCGTCACATGACCTCAGCCAGCCAATTGCCAGACAAGCCACACATTTCACACTGCACACAGAAGTGCCCACTTCTAGAAGTGTCACTTCCACACTAGGTACATGCACGCCGCACACATCATCGCGCAGCATTCAATCACACGAGTCCGCACATACCAAACTCGAGCCTGCACACCCCACGCATCAGGAACTACCAGGGACACCAACATTCCCCATGCATTCCTATGGGAGGGCAGGCCTATCTCACCACATGCACTCCACACAGAAACCAAAAATCACTACACCAGGTCACCAATAAAAAGCAAAAAGTTCAGGGGTGAACCTGCCAGAAGGGCCAAGTCCAACAGTGTTGACCTGCGTGAACAGCTCATCACATGCTACTTCACTTGAAGGTGGGTGACAATGTGCAACATACCCATTGTCTGCTGATATTGCAGTTGTCGTGAAGGGGCATGTGAGAATTGTAACAGCAGCCAGTTGTAGACTCAGCGGTGCTTGGCAATGTTTCTGGGACAGGTCATTTGGGAACATCTACAGGACGTGTATGTTGACACTTGTAAAATCGCCTGTGCTGCAGTGGGGGACCGCAGCCACTCACCTTGGAGTCCGCGCTGCCTTGCTGCCTCATAGCTTTCCCTCCCGCTGCCGCATCCAGCATCTCTACGCGGCCGCTGTGAGGAGGGGGGACTTCAATCCCCAAGATACCCTGCAGGCGGAAGTCGTCACCGCCAATTAAGCGCCCGGAGGCGTTTACAAATCAAGCGAAGCCCTGGCAGAGCGGGGGCTCTGTAAAATCGCCTGTGCTGCAGTGGGGGACCGCAGCCACTCACCTTGGAGTCCGCGCTGCCTTGCTGCCTCATAGCTTTCCCTCCCGCCGCCGCATCCAGCATCTCTACGCGGCCGCTGTGAGGAGGGCGGACTTCAATCCCCAGGATACCCTGCAGGCGGAGGTCGTCACCGCCAATTAAGCGCCCGGAGGCATTTAAAAATCAAGGGAAGCCCCGGCAGAGCGGGGGCTCTATAAAATCGCCTGTGCTGCAGTGGGGGACCGCAGCCACTCACCTTGGAGTCCGCGCTGCCTTGCTGCCTCATAGCTTTCCCTCCCGCCGCCGCATCCAGCATCTCTACGCGGCCGCTGTGAGGAGGGGGGACTTCAATCCACAGGATACCCTGCATGCGGAAGTCGTCACCGCCAATTAATGCCTGGAGGCGTTTAAAAATCAAGGGAAGCCCCCGCGTCGCGGGAGCGTGCGGGGCAAGCGCCGGGCAAAGGGCGGGCCCTCTGTGGCCCTCAGAGGCCTGATGAGGCTGGGCTGGGCCTGAGACTCTGTTCCTACTAAGCTGCCGGACTTAACGTAGCCTTGCACAGTGAGACCCTTTACACTATATTGCGGTGGAACTTTGTGTATTGGCTTGTATTTGAAATTTGCTATTTCACCAGTTGATGGTGTGTAAAATCTAGTATAATTCTGTAAGCTTTATTTTGGTATTATTGTATTCTAACTACTTTTGTTAGCATGCCGAAGCAGAAGGCCCCCCCTGGGCCGCGTACCTTGGATAATTATTTGGTGCAGGTGGTGAGTAAAATAAATACTGAAAGGCGGCAGTCACTAGGGATAAGCATATCTCCACCGCCGGCAACCCCTACCCAGTCTCTGTTAACCCCTTTATTATTGGATGATAATAGTTGCATTAATACTAATAATTTGGATGTTTCAGATGGGGAACTGCCCGAGCCTGAGCAGATTCACCCCATTTTAGCGGATTCAGATGATTCCAATGATAATGTAGTACAACACTCTCCGGCCCCAGTAGCGCGGCTAGTTAGAGCATGTAGGAAAACTCAAAATAAAAGGGGGGGGAACACGCACTGTATGGAAACGGGCAGCCTCGCCATTAAAACATTTTGACATAGATGAGGTTGCCAAGCCTAATGATGTCAAAATAGACGCTGATTTAATGAAGAACTTAGCGGACATTATTGACCTAAAGATCAGAGGTATTATACACCCACTTGTGTCAAAAATCGAACAACTAACTGCAGAAGTCGTTAGACTGGGCGGTCTTCTTAAAAAGGCCATTGAAGAACCAGGAAGAGTAACTACCGCCACAATTAGTAGTAAATGCAATACCCAGGACATTCCCTCTATGAAGACTACAGGAAGTGGGGAGAATGTTATACCTAACTCCACAGCCCCCCAAGCGTCAACCTGTAGTGACAGTCAGACTGCCACTATTACTAAAAGTAGCGAGGGCCGGAAAGAAATAAGAAAAGGGCATGTTACTAACCTCCCGCCTGAATGTGCACCATATGTGGTAGTACTAACGAATGTACCGCCACTAGAAAATGGGGGTCACCAGGAAACACATGCCTCCTTAAAAAACAAAAGTATATCCTGGTTGAACAGGCAATGCGGTTTCCCGTTAAATTTTTCTGACCAAATCCTGACTACCAGGAGAGTTAAATGGATAGGGAGTTCTAGGAAAAGCTCAAGGGGGGATTGTGTGATTGTAAACTTCAAACATCCACAACATGGTGCCACTGTTCTCCTAAGAGCAGCGTCTCTCCCGACCTCTGATGCTAACGTATGTGCTCGATCGTTGGGTTTCTTTTACAGTTACCTCAATACTAATCATTGTGAGAACAGAGGTAATATTACCTACCCGGCTACCTATAGACCTTACCCTGGTATTCCAACTCAAAATAGATTTCATGCCTTTAGCTCCCTGGACTCTAATGATTGACTTATGCAGGGGGAAGAGATGTACCCAGAGAAGGTTAAAAGTATTGGTGTAGATGACTGTTAATAAAACTATAGTCATGGCTACATGACCTATGTCCTCATTGGCCGAGGGAGAGACTGTTGTTGAGGGACATAAGTATCTGTGTAATATGGGGCAGCCTATCGGGGGGGCCTCTGTCACTGGACCTGTAACTACGAATGTTAGCAGAAGAGGCACATGTACCACATTGGTCTGCTGGAATGTGGCCGGCTTAAAATCGAAGGGCAGAGATCCAGGCTGGAAAACTTTTATTAGCAAGTATGATATTTTATGTTTCCAAGAAACCTGGTGCAAAGGCGATGTTAATTATGAGGGATTTGTGTCCTATAACTTACCTGCACGGGGAGAGGGACCTGGTAGAGCCAAAGGGGGTCTACTTATACTTACATCGGTCCTCCGCCGGATAGGTGTAAAAAAGCACATACCAGTAGGTGATCTTGTACAGATGCTTTGGATTTCTGAAGGTAAAGGCCGTAATATCCTTTTGATCAACTATTACAATAATATCTTCGACGGCACCAGGAGTAAAATAGTAACAGATTGCCTGTGCTGGTTGAGGTCCCGGGAAATGTGGATGGGCCTTTGCCTGTCCGCAGCCTTGGGCGAGTGTCTCCCCTTCTTTGTCACAGCACCGGGGCCTCGGGGCCCGATCCCGGAGTCTCCTCACTGTCTCTTTTTCTTCTACCTTTCCTTCTCTCTCTGTCTCTCTTTTTCCTTTTATGATTTGGGAGGGGTGGGGGGGTTGGGGGGGAAGGTGGGGAGTTGGGGTTGTTAGTTACATTGGATGTGCAGCCAATGACATAGTGCCGGCAAGGTGGTTAGGCCGAACCTTTTGCGTGCTGGACCGGCACGGGACTGTTAGTACCCGGGTGGCACCTACGGAAGGTTTCCGGGGCATTACTCATGGGCCGACGTCACCCCTTATTTTAGTTCTCTGTATCTCTCCTATAGCGATTGTAGGGATGGGGGAGACTCGCCCTTATTAGGGGTGGCTGAGAGTCGGTCTGGCGTTGTCTAACCATCGCATATTGGTCCAATTGGCTATGAGGCACGTGTCAGGATGTGATTTGTATGTACTGCTCTTTTTTGTGTGACTAATAAAAACAAGTTTGACAAAAAAAAAAAAAAATAGTAACAGACCTGGCCAGTACCATTGATACTCTGAGTTTGGAATCCAATGTTGTATTTGATATTATCTGGTGTGGGGACTTTAACACCACGTTGTGCGAACTGTCACCGTTAAAGGCTTTTGGGGTTACTAATAATGCTGGATGGGATGTACTGCACTTTGGTCATGATACCTATGGGGAAACCTTGCATAAATTAATGGGTTGTCATGACTTGGAAATACTGGAATGTTGTAAGGATGGAAATGGCTTGCCCGTTCCAACATTCAAAAATTGGCGCACTGATTCTGCGATTGATCATGTGATAGTATCTTCCAGTATTATCGATTGCTTTGCCCCTCCGGAAATTGAAATATCAGCTATAAGTGACCACAATATTATTATTATGGCCACCACTTTGTGGGAAGATAGTGCTATAGAGATGGGAATTACAATTGATAATGTAGAAGCTCACAGGGCCAATGGGGTAAGGCTTAGGTGGGTAGGGGAAAAAGCCTCGGAATTGATTATCTCTATAATAAAGGGGAATTTGGTAGACATTGTTTTTATTTTGGAAAATAGATTTGACCATGAGCGGGTCTTATCTTCTTTTAAAGGAATCAACACTGCCATTGATGCTAAGTTTACCGGTCGAAATAGGGGCCGTTTAAGGATCGGACCTGGTTGGTTTGACCACTGTTGTTCGGCAGCTCTAACCAGCCTCAAGCAGGCTTTAGCGAAGAAGCCCAGGGATAAAAACGTAATAATAAATTTGAGGACAGACTATAAAAACGCTCTTAAATATAGGAAGGGGGAATTGTAGCAGCAAGCCTGGGACTCACTTAACCAAGCTGCAGAATTATCTAATTGCACATTGTTCTGGGCGACGGTTAACTCACCATTTCTTAGAGAGGCCAATGTACCCGAGTTAACTGCAAATGTCTCCAGCGAAGGGTGGATTACCCACTTTTCGATTATTTTTGACTCTGATAAAATTACTGATGCTTGTCCCTCCAGTTGGCCTATTTTGCCACTTGATATCTCTGTTAGGGAGGTCGAAAGTGGCATTCGGGCGAGTAAGGGAGGGAAAGCTCAAGGCCCGGATGGGGTGCCGATTGACGTTTATAAAGCTGCACCTGAAGTCTGGGGACCCTTGTTGGCCGTCGATTTTAATGCTGCTGTCTGTACTGAGCCCCCTCCAACCTGGGGGGAGTCTATTATTGTCCCAATTTATAAAAAGGGAAGTAGGTCTGATGCAAAGAATTATCGCCCTGTTTCTCTATTGGACTCCTCTATAAAGGTTATGAGTAGAGTCATGCTTGTAAGATTGGAGGAATGGGTGGAACAGGATTGTATTCTGGCAGACAGCCAGTACGGATTTAGGAAAGGCAGGGGTACGCTTGATCAGTGTGTCAATTTAGAACTGCTGATCAGGAAGTACACTGATGCAAAACCAGGCCTTGTGTACCTGTGCTTCGCAGACCTGAGCAGCGCATTCGACATGGTAGACCACTCGATTCTGAGGCCAACCTTGCTGAAAATGGGAGCACCAGAGGGTATAATATTCTTTCTTGCCAGAATGTACGAGAAATTAAAAACTTGTGTGTGCTTTGGTAATAAGGGAGAATGTACTCCAAACTTTAGCATCAAACGTGGTATTAGGCAGGGCTGTGTTTTAGCCCCTCTTCTATTTATTTTATTTATTAATGGAATTGATGCTATTTTAAAGGATGTTAACGCAGATGCTCCTGTGATCAATGGTGTTCCAGTGCCGGTGGTATTATACGCCGATGACGCTGTTTTGTTATCTAGAACTTCTGTGGGACTGCAGCGGCTGATGGATAGTTTTTCGTCCTTTATTAAAGATAGGAAATTAGTTATTAATAAAGGAAAAACATATACTATGACCTGTGGTTCAAAGAATTTAAAACATACTAGTAAAGGTTATTTTTTTGATAATGAAAAGGTGCAACAAGTGGATAAGTTCTGCTACCTAGGTATTACCTTTTCTTGTGATAAGAAGTGGATCTATGAATTTAATAATATACGTAATAAAATGGCAAGAAATGCCCACAGCATCATCAGATTTGCCGCTAAAATCGGGGACCGCAGGACCGGGGACATGCTTAAGATTTATCAGGCCAGATGTGTAACTACTGCACTGTACGGGGCAGGAGTTTGGGGCTATTTTTGTGCCCACAATTTACAGCTGGAAGAAAATCTTTTTCTCAAAAAACTTCTATGCTTGCCTACCTCGGCCTCTAATGCTCTGAGTCACCGTGAATTATCTGTTAATTACCTACTTGACTTTTTATCCCTTAGGCCTTTGATGACCTGGCAGTCCATCTGGCTGAAGGATAAGAAGTCTTTTACTAGATCTATTATTCAGGACTGTCTGCGATTAGATACATTTGTAGCAATACCCTGGATCAAATACACTATTGTATGCTTTTCAGATATTTTTAACCTGAATATTGTAAAAGATCCCAAAGCAGTTTTATCGATCCCTAAAGCTGAACTAAAAAGGGCTTTTCTGGATTTTGCAGGGAGAAAGAGGGCAGTTGCAGACGGAACTTTGTCCACTGTTGTGTTTTACAACAGGTACCTATCTATGGAAGGATTTCCTGTCTATCTAACCTTGGTTACAAGGCCCTCGCATAAATTTGTGTTAACAAGACTCAGATTTGGAACGGCACACCACTTGGTGGCCCATCCGACTGCGAGGAAACATCCATTTGGGCCCTGTAGATGTGATGGGACTTCCACACAAAGCACACTGCACTTTATCTTGTTCTGTAAACTGTACACTAATTTCCGTATTGCTTTTCTTAAACCATTGTTTGTTAAAAATGGAATATGTACAGTCGAGCATGCAATTAAATTAATATTTAATTTGCAATCTGCGGACATCTGTTTTTATACTGCAACTTTTTTAAACAAATGCATCAATTCCAGGAAAAGTATGTGTTTTTAACAAACTGTGTTTTTATGTTTTAACCAATTTATTGTGATTTTTTACAATATTGCCAATGTTTACTGTAACTCCCCCTTTTGTACTTCTATTATGTGTATTCTTTTGTGCTTTTATGGTCATTAATTTGAACCGAATAAAGCTTAGTTGAATTGAATTGACGCTTGTTGCCCATTGTGACGTGTGCATGTTGGGTTATCCTGATGGTAGGGGTTGTGTGATGTCTGTGATGCCATACCCAGACCAGTGAAAGTAGTTCTGTTGTGTTTCCCTAGGTGCCTTCAACTTCTTCTTGCCTACATACAGCCCATGCTCCTGGTACATTGTGATCATGTTGAAGACTGTACATCCTGCAATAAAGACGGAGCAGACACGACAACATGTGTGTAAGGATATTTTATTTGCAATGGTGAGATGCGAGGGGGGGGTGTACATTTCCACTGGAAGGGGGGTGGAGCAATGAGTTGACAGTTGTGGTAAATGAGATAATCGAGTAGTCACCACATTGATGTGGTGACCCAGTGCAACAGACAGATGCCATTCACAGGGCAGTGTGGGGAGGGACAGTCCAAAAAGTCAATGCAGTGGTGGAGAGGGTTGCCATCATGGCTGGGTCCGTGACTGGCGTCTGGCAGGTGCTTTGCCTCCAGATTTTCCCAGGGTCTTCTTAGGACGGCCCCTTCGTAGTTTAACAGGGGGGGCCCTGTTGCAGGGTCAGTGGGGTCTGAGGACTCACCCCTCTCTGTTTGCGCAGGGGAGGATGGTGAACTGTCATCCTGCTGCCCACCAGAGGGAGGTGGAGATGTTGTTTGTGGCGCAGGCCTGTCCCTCAGTACCACCCCTTGCTGGCCCAAGAGGTCCACGATTTGTCCCATGCGGGTGTTGATGGACCTCATCAGCAGGATGAGCTCGTGTAAAAGTTCGTCCGACCGGCCCTTTCGTCCCTGGGCCTGTCCGTATGTGCCAAGGACTCTGGTGATGTGCTCCAGGGATTGGGTCCCAGCCTCCTGGTGTCTGTGGGTGACCCTGCCCCTCCCACCTGCCCTGCTGCCACGGACCTGTTGCCTCACCACTGTGGGCACCCACATTCTCTCCCTGCCCTCCGCCGTCGGTGGTGTGTGCTGGTCATCCTCTGAGACAGGGAGGATGTTGCAGGCAGCACTGGTGGTGGTGGTAATGGTGGTGGCGGTGGCCGCACAGGCTGTGACAGCAGGGGTCTGCAGTGAAGTTGTTGCCGCAGATGTGGTGGGGGGACGATGGGATCCTGGGACATGTTGCTCCCTGGCACACCAGATGGCCCGGCTTCAAGCTCATTGTCCATGGAATCCTGGGAGTCAACATCCGAGTGTCCATGTACCAGGGGGGAGACTGACTCTGCAGGTGGCTGGTGAAGTCCTCTGCAGTGAGTTCTTGGTCATCTGTGGGTCAGATGGGAAATTGTCATTGTAGTGCACCCGGCAAGCTTTGTGTTAGCTGTGTGTCATTCACTTTTTGTACACTGCACAATTGACAGATCAACACATTGTTTACTATGTGCACTACTGTGCTTCCAGACATGATGCAGTGGTACATGCATTACTTGTCTGTGGTGTGAGGTGTAAAGGCATACCATGCGACCCGTGCACAATTGATGATTAGAGGGACTTGTTGCCATCTCGGGCCTGGCACAACATGTTTTTGATTGAGGACTCATTGTTGATTTGTGTGACCTGGCAGGCATCACATCTGGCCATGGACTGGCCATTGTCATCTCCTGCATACCTTTGTCCTGTCATGTGCATATCTTGATTTGTACCATCATACATGCTTTCGTATTTTTCGAATGTAAATAGGTGCTGTGCATGATTGTGCCCTGACTTTCTTCTACTTGTGCATTGGTGTGTCACACTGTGGTAGCTGTGAAAGTTTCCTTAGCTTACCTGTGTGCTCACTGTGCATGGAAATGGGGTGGGTGTGCATATTTGTGCAATGAGAGGGCTGGTGTTGTTATATGGCAACATTTAATTTGTGACGAATGGGTGGGTGAACATACTGGCTACTTACCTGTGATGTGCCCACATTTGTGTTTGTTATGTCACACATGTGTGTGTGCGTGGTGGCGGCTTACATCCAGCTCAGTGGGGTCACAGGACAGAATCATATGTCTACCTACCTGTAAGTTTGTTTGGTGTACTGCAATGTCTTGCAACTCGCCCGACCCCACCCACGCCACTCCCCCCACGCTGCTCCTCTATTTAAACGTCCCCTATGTGTCAGCGCAGCGGACGAGCGCAGCGGGCGCGCCGTAGGCTCGCCGGAGTCAAGCCAGAGTCCTGCCCGTCTGCGCCCGTCCGCGGCAGGCCGGGGCAGGGGGCTCTCCCTTATGCCCTCCCGCTGTCATACACATCCTCCGATCTCCTTTCTCACTGGATCCCTGGCACCATTAGTCCCATTGTGTCTAACTCATTACAACATTTAAATCTCCTTACGAGCCCCCCTGCTGCACCCCCCGCCGTTATTCAAAGTTGTCTTCCTCGGCCTCGGGCCGCCGCGCCTATTCATTCCATCTCGCCTGTTTCCCACACGCCGTCCTACAATACCACTGCCATGCTCCTCAATACCAGATCTGTCGTTAGCCATCAGCACGAGCTACACGACTTTCTTGACAGCCACAACCCGGACCTCTTGTTCTTAACAGAGACCTGGCTCAAGGCAGACTCCCTCCCCAACGTCCTAGCCGCACTCCCCCCCTCTTATTCCATCATTCGTGCGGATCGCCCGGAGGGCAGGAGAGGCGGTGGAGTAGCTCTGATAACACATATTGACTCCCCCTTTCAAATACTCCCCTCTCCTCTTATCCCTGAGGTAGACTGTCTAATAATTCGCGCTAGCTCTCACTCTACCCCCCTCACTGCTGTTCTTATCTATCGACCCCCTCACACAACTTCCAATTTTGTTTCCTGCCTTCAGGACATCCTCGCCACACTGGTTATTAACAACTCCTCAGTGTTGGTGTTGGGTGATTTCAATTTTTGGCCCAACGAGCCCGGCGAAACCCCCCTTTCCAAAGAATTCACCAGCCTCATGACCAGTCTTAACTTTTGTCCCCTCGTTCACAGCCCCACCCATGTTCATGGCCACTCGCTCGACCAGGTTTGGACCCTAAATATCCCCACCACTTCTCCTGTCATCTCCCCCTGTTCTTGGTCGGACCATTTTTCAATCTCCTTCTCCCTCGCGTTAGCCCCTGTGCCTATACCTCTCCTCCCAAAGAACATCTGGGCTAGAAAATGGGGTAAGGCAGACATGCCATCGTTTTGTTCATCCTTGGCCAATTCTTGCCCTGACCTCTCGGGCCTCGCCGCCCCGGACCAGCTGACTATCATTGATGGCTGGCTGACCCAGGCAGGCGATGAGTTTGCTCCCCTGAGACGGATCACGGTGAAGCGTGCCCATGCTGCCAATCGTTGGTTTACCCCCGATCTCAAGGAGAAGAAATTAGCCGCACGCAGAGCAGAGCGCGCATGGAGAAGAGAATATAGTCCCGCCAAAAAAATCATCTACCTCTCTGTGCTCAAAGTATACAAACAAAGCATACTTGACGCAAAGACCCTGTTTTACTCAAACAGGATACTAGCAGCTGAATCTCAATCTAAAGAGATTTTTGCTACAGTACATGAGCTTGCCTCGTCTAATAGAGCCACGGCCTCGATCCCCCCTTCTCAACCGCTTTGCGACTCCCTCAACGACTTCTTCGTTGATAAGGTCGCAACAATCAAGGCTAATATCTCCCCCCCTTCCCTCACCTTCACTTATCCCTCCCCCCCTGCTATCACTTCCAAATTCACTTCCTTCCCCCCTCTGACCACAGTTACACTCCCTCCCCTGCTCCAAAAGGTAAAGTCAGGTTCCCCCCTAGACTTTGCCCCTGCTTGTATTCTGCGAGAAGTCTTCCTACACTGCCCCACCCCTTCCCTTACACTTTTAAATGACTCGCTCAAATCCGGAGTGGTCCCCACTGCCCATAAATTTGCGGCAGTCATTCCCATTCTAAAAAAACCCGGCGCCGACCCTTCATCCCCTTCCAATTACCGTCCCATTTCCCTGCTACCCTACCTGGCCAAGGTTTTGGAGACCCATGTAACAAGCACCCTGAGCACCTATGTGGAAGCCAACCACTGCCTCTCCCCCCGGCAGGCGGGCTTTCGCCCCCTCCACTCGACGGAGAAGGTAGTGATCTCAGTGATGGACAGCCTACGTGAGGGCATTGATACCAACGTCCCTCAGGCCCTCATTCTTTTAGACCTATCCGCCGCATTTGACACGGTGGACCACTCCATCCTCCTCACCCGTGTCAAGGCGGCGGGTATAGAGGGCCCGGCCCTCACCTGGCTTAAGTCCTTCCTAAGTGACAGGGCTCAGGCAGTCCACCTTGCTGGCTTCACCGCTGCCTCTTGTAAGGTTGCATGTGGAGTTCCCCAAGGCTCTTCCCTCTCCCCTCTTTTGTTCAATTTATACATTTACCCCCTCATTTTTATGTTACAGCAGCTCGAGGTCACGGTGTTCAATTACGCCGATGACCTCCAGCTAATTTTTGACCTTTCCCACTCCACTTCCTCTGCTTTAAATGTCCAATCCGTCATGCTGTTCATCCAGGATTGGATGAACTGCAACCACCTCAAACTCAACCCGGACAAGACGGAATTAGTCCTGACCAGAGGTGGTTGCAGTCCCTGGTCTCCCTCCCACTGGCCCTCCTCACTTGGTGTTCCCCCGCTCCCAGTTCCTAAGGTCAAGACCCTTGGCATCCTCCTGGATCCCTCACTTTCTGTTCACCCTCAGGTCAATTCAGTTGTTTCTTCCTGTTTTTTTTCCCTTCGAATCATTAGGAAGATTTCTCGTTTTTTTTCTTTACCTGCCCTAAAAATTATAGTGATGGCCATGGTGCTCTCGCGCCTCGACTATGGGAACATCATCTATAATGGCGCTCCAGTCTACGCCACTCGCCGTTTGCAGCTAGTGCAGAATCAGGCTGCCCGCCTGATCCACGGCCTGCCCAAACACCATCGAGCTACTCCCCTACTGCAGGCCTTGCACTGGCTGCCGGTGAAAGAGCGTGCTCTGTTCAAGCTTGGCTGTACTACTTTCCAGGCTAAAACAGGCACTGCCCCGGAATATATCTGTTCTGCCATCACCCCCTACATACCCGGACGAGAGCTCAGGTCTACTCATCAGGCTTTGTTAACCATCCCCCGTTTCAGCAAGAAAAAGACTGGCGGTACGAAATTCGCAGTGCTTGCTCCTGCATTTTGGAACTCCCTCCCTCCGGAACTCCGCATGTCATCTTCCTACATTGAGTTCCGGAAGGGTCTTAAAACTTTTCTCTTTTCCCGCGCTTACAATGTTTAAATTCCCCTCTGTTCCTGCCTGCTTCTCACAATCCAACAGCGCCAAGAAACCGCTTGGTAAAAGTGCGCTATAGAAATGTTTTTAAATTCAAATTCAAATTCAAATTCAAACTGCTTCGGGGTGGGGTGGGAGGAGGGATCCAACCTGCTGAGGTGGGGATAGGGGGCATGGTGGGAGTTGTAGTACTGCCCTTCCACCCCAAACACCCTCCCAGGGAAAATGGCTACCTACCTGTAAGTTTTATGTGGGTTATGTAATGGCTGACACATGCTTCTGGGTGGGGTGGGGGGGAGGGCTCCATCCTGCTCAGGTGTGGGCCAGGGGGCATGGTGGGAGTAGTGGTACAGGCCTCCCACCCACAAACACCCTCATTGTGAAGATGGCTACCCACCTGTTAGTTTGTTTGTAGTGGGACAATGGTTTCCAACTGCTTCTGGGTGGGATGGGGGGAGGGCTCCTTCCTGCTGAGGTGTGGGACAGGGGGCATGGTGGCAGTAGTGGTACAGGCATTCCACCCACAAACACCCTCCCAGGTAAGATGGCTACCTACCTGTTAGTTTGTTTGTAGTGGGACAATGGCTACCAACTGCTTCTGGGTGGTGTGGGGGGAGGACTCCTTCCTGCTGAGGTGTGGGACAGGGGGCATGGTGGGAGTAGTGGTACAGGCCTCCCACCCACAAACACCCTCCCAGGGAAGATGACTACCTACCTGTAAGTTTGTTTGGTGTACGGCAATGGCTTCCAACTGCTTCTGGGTGGGGGAGTGATCCATCCTGCTCCATTGTGGGGCAGGGTGCATGGTGGGAGTAGTGGTACAGGCCTCCCACCCACAAACACCCTCATTGTAAAGATGACTACCTACCTGTAAGTTTGTTTGGTGTACTGCAATGGCTTCCAACTGCTTCTGGGTGGGGTGGGGGAGTGCTCCATCCTCGTCAGGTGTGGGACAGAGGGAATGGTGGGAGTAGTAGTGCAGGCCTCCCACCCACAAACACCCTCCCAGGGAAGATGGCTCCCTACCTGTAAGTTTGTTTGGTGTACTGCAATGGCTTCCAACTGCTTCTGGGTGGGCTGGGGGAGGGGTCCATCCTTCTGTGGTGTTGGACTGGGTGCATGGTGGGAGTAGTGGTACAGGCCTCCCACCCACAAACACCCTCATTGTGAAGATGGCTACCTACCTGTAAGTTTGTTTGGTGTACTGCAATGGCTTCCAACTGCTTCTGTGTGGGGGAGTGCTCCATCCTGCTGAGGTGTGGGGCAGGGGCATGGTGGGAGTAGTGGTACAGGCCTCCCACCCACAAACACCCTCCCAGGGAAGATGGCTACCTACCTGTTAGTTTGATGAGGGTAATTTAATGGCTGACACATGCTTCTGGGTGAGGTGGCGGGAGTGCTCCATCCTGCTGAGGTGTGGGGCAGGGGGCATGGTGGGAGTAGGGGTACAGTGTTGTAATTTACTTGTATTCTGTGTGCAGGGCTATGTCAGTGGTTGTCCTGGTGACAGAATGCGAGTCTGGTGGTTCCATGACAGGCTGGCATTCTGACTGAGGAGACACTGGAGAGCTGACCTGTTGGCTAGTCCTGTCGGTGGTTGGAGATAATAAAGTCTTCCTGTGGACAACAATCTTTCTCTGGCTTCCAACTGCTTCTGGGTGGGGTGGGGGAGGGGTCCAACCTGCTGAGGTGTGGGACAGGGGGCATGGTGGGAGTAGTGGTACAGGCCTCCCACCCACAAACACCTTCATTGTGAAGATGGCTACCTACCTGTAAGTTTGTTTGGTGTACTGCAATGGCTTCCAACTGCTTCTGGGTGGGGGGGGGCTCCATCCTGCTGAGGAATGGGACAGGGGCATGGTGGGAGTAGTGGTACAGGCCTCCCATCCACAAACACCCTCATTGTGAAGATGGCTACCCACCTGTAAGTTTGTTTGGTGTACTGCAATGGCTTCCAACTGCTTCTGGGTGGGGGAGTGCTCCATCCTGCTGAGGTGTGGGGCAGGGGGCATGGTGGGAGTAGTGGTGCAGGCCTCCCACCCACAAACCCTCCCAGGGAAGATGGCTACCTACCTATTAGTTTGATGAGGGTAATGTAATGGCTGACACATGCTTCTGGGTGGGGTGGGGGAGTGCTCCATCCTGCTGAGGTGTGGGGCAGGGGGCATGGTGGGAGTAGTAGTACAGGCCTCCAACCCACAAACACCCTCCCAGGGAAGATGGCTACCTACCTGTAAGTTTGTTTGGTGTACTGCAATGGCTTCCAACTGCTTCTGGGTGGGGGAGTGCTCCATCCTGATGAGGTGTGGGGCAGGGAGCATGGTGGGAGTAGTGGTGCAGGCCTCCCACCCACAAACCCTCCAGGGGAAGATGGCTACCTACCTGTTAGTTTGATGAGCGTAATGTAATGGCTGACACATGCTTCTGGGTGGGGTGGGGGAGTGCTCCATCCTGCTGAGGTGTGGGACAGGGGGCATGGTGGCAGTAGTGGTACAGGCATCCCACCCACAAACACCCTCCCAGGGAAGATGGCTACCTACCTGTTAGTTTGTTTGTAGTGGGACAATGGCTACCAACTGCTTCTGGGTGGTTTGGGGGGAGGACTCCTTCCTGCTGAGGTGTGGGACAGGGGGCATGATGGGAGTAGTGGTACAGGCCTCCCACCCACAAATATCCTCCCAGGGAAGATGGCTACCTACCTGTAAGTTTGTTTGGTGTACGGCAATGGCTTCCAACTGCTTCTGGGTGGGGGAGTGCTCCATCCTGCTCCATTGTGAGGCAGGGTGCATGGTGGGAGTAGTGGTACAGGCCTCCCACCCACAAACACCCTCATTGTAAAGATGACTACCTACCTGTAAGTTTGTTTGGTGTACTGCAATGGCTTCCAACTGCTTCTGGGTGGGGTGGGGGAGTGCTCCATCCTCGTCAGGTGTGGGACAGAGGGAATGGTGGGAGTAGTAGTGCAGGCCTCCCACCCACAAACACCCTCCAAGGGAAGAGTGCTCCCTACCTGTAAGTTTGTTTGGTGTACTGCAATGGCTTCCAACTGCTTCTGGGTGGGGTGAGGGAGGGGTCCATCCTGCTGAGGTGTGGGACAGGGGGCATGGTGGGAGTAGTGGTACAGGCCTCCCACCCACAAACACCCTCATTGTGAAGATGGCTACCTACCTGTAAGTTTGTTTGGTGTACTGCAATGGCTTCCAACTGCTTTTGTGTGGGGGAGTGCTCCATCCTGCTGAGGTGTGGGGCAGGGGCATGGTGGGAGTAGTGGTACAGGCCTCCCACCCACAAACACCCTCCCAGGGAAGATGGCTACCTACCTGTTAGTTTGATGAGGGTAATTTAATGGCTGACACATGCTTCTGGGTGTGGTGGGGGAGTGCTCCATCCTGCTGAGGTGTGGGGCAGGGGGCATGGTGGGAGTAGTGGTACAGGCCTCCCACCCACACACACCCTCCCAGGGAAGATGACGACCTACCTGTAAGTTTGTTTGGTGTACTGCAATGGCTTCAAACTGCTTCTGGGTGGGGGGGCTCCATCCTTCTGAGGAATGGGACAGGGGGCATGGTGGGAGTAGTGGTACAGGCCTCCCATCCACAAACACCCTCATTGTGAAGATGGCTACCTACCTGTAAGTTTGTTTGGTGTACTGCAATGGCTTCTAACTGCTTCTGGGTGGGGGAGTGCTCCATCCTGCTGAGGTGTGGGGCAGGGGGCATGGTGGGAGTAATGGTGCAGGCCTCCCACCCACAAACCCTCCCAGGGAAGATGGCTACCTACCTGTTAGTTTGATGAGAGTAATGTAATGGCTGACACATGCTTCTGGGTGGGGTGGGGGAGTGCTCCATCCTGCTGAGGTGTGGGGCAGGGGGCATGGTGGGAGTAGTAGTGCAGGCATCCCACCCACAAACACCCTCCCAGGGAAGATGGCTACCTACCTGTACGTTTGTTTGGTGTACTGCAATGGCTTCCAACTGCTTCTGGGTGGGGTGAGGGGGAGGGGTCCATCCTGCTCAGGTATGGGACAGGGGGCATGGTGGGAGTAGTAGTACAGGCCTCCCACCCACAAACACCCTCATTGTGAAGATGGCTACCTACCTGTAAATTTGTTTGGTGTACTGCAATGGCTTCCAACTGCTTCTGGGTGGTGGGGGCTCCATCCTGCTTAGGTGTGGGACAGGGGGCATGGTGGGAGTAGTGGTACAGGTCTCCCACCCACAAACACCCTCATTGTGAAGATGGCTACCTACCTGTAAGTTTGCTTGGTGTACTGCAATGGCTTCCAACTGCTTCTGGGTTGGGGAGTGCTCCATCCTGCTGAGGTGTGGGGCAGGAAGCATGGTGGGAGTAGTGGTACAGGCCTCCCACCCACAAACCCTCCCAGGGAAGATGGCTACCTACCTGTAAGTTTGTTTGGTGTACTGCAATGGCTTCCAACTGCTTCTGTGTGGTGGGGGCTCCATCCTGCTGAGGTGTGGGACAGGGGGCATGGTGGGAGTAGTGGTACAGGCCTCCCACCCACAAACACCCTCATTGTGAAGATGGCTACCTACCTGTAAGTTTGCTTGGTGTACTGCAATGGCTTCCAACTGCTTCTGGGTTGGGGAGTGCTCCATCCTGCCGAGGTGTGGGGCAGGGGCATGGTGGGAGTAGTGGTACAGGCCTCCCACCCACAAACACCGTCCCAGGGAAGATGGCTACCTACCTGTTAGTTTGATGAGGGTAATGTAATGGCTGACACATGCTTCTGGGTGGGGTGGGGGAGTGCTCCATCCTGCTGAGGTGTGGGGCAGGGGGCATGGTGGGAGTAGTAGTGCAGGCCTCCCACCCACAAACCCTCCCAGGGAAGATATGTGCCTACCTGTGAGTTTGATGAGGGTTATGTAATGGCTGACACATGCTTCTGGGTGGGGTGGGTGGAGGGCTCCATCTTGCAGATGCTGTGGGTCAAAGGGGCCTGGTGGGAGTTGTAGTGCTGTCTGCCTGTACACATGCCCCATGGTAATGTTGGTAGCTACGTTTGGGGTGAAGGGGAGTAGGTGAAGTTTGTTATGTTATGTTATGTTATGTTAGGTGCCATTTGTAAAGCGCACTAACGCCGAAGCTTCCTGGCGCTGAGTTTGGATCTGTGAGACATGTTGTTGTGAGTGTGTGGTACAGATGGATGGGATTTGTCCTAGGTGGTGTAGCTTTGTAGTTGTGGGAGACAGTACATAGCAGAGTGGTGGTAGTGATTTGTTTGTACTTACCAGCCCCACTCCCCCGGCTACTCGTGTGAGACTCTCTGGATGCAGTATGGCAAGCACCTTCTCTTCCCATGGTGTGAATGGTTTTTGTGGAATGGGAGGGCCACCGCCAGTCCACTGAGCCAGCTCACGGTTCTTGCTCCTCCTCTCCTTGACATCCCTCTTCAGATCATGCCACCGCTTCATGATCTCCTTTTTGGATCTTGGGGTGGTCCCTACTGCATTGACCCTTTGGACTATCCATGCCCACATTTGTGTCCTTGTGGCTAATGGTGTCTATTGGGCCAGGCTACCAAAAAGCTGTGGTTCCACTCTGACTATCTCATCTATCATGACTGTCAACTCACTCTCTGTGAATTTGGGCATTTTCTGTGTGGCCATGGTGTGTGGTGTGCGAAGTGGTTGTGGGTGCAGGAGTGTGAGTGGTGGGTGTGGTTGTGATGTGTATGGTGTGTGTTGTGCAGGGGGTTAGTTGTGCAGGTGTGGAAGTGGTGGTGGTGCTGTGTGTGGTGTGGCTAGTGATGTTGTGTTCTTTGCCTCTCCTTTCAGATGGGGTGTGTGTCCCTTCTCTCATGGAGTATTGCAAAGGATTGTGGTCAGGGAAGGGGCTGGTTTTATACTCAGCTATGTGGGTGTGTCCAATAGGGGTGTTGCTGGGAGGTGTGTTGTCTTGGGATTTGTATATTTCTTTTTGCCATGTGGTTGTGTCAGTGGGGTGTGTTTTGTGTATTTGGTGGCCATGGCTAGTTTGCTGTGTTTACTTTTCGGCCTTTTGTGGATTTTTTGCTTCGTCCGCCATATTTGTCACGGTGCGTGTGCAGCGGTGGCTATGCTGCAGCTCTTCCGCTGGTTCTCCCATTCATCCCATGGTGCAACCGCGGCAGTCGGAGACAGCGGTACGTACCGCGGGACCTTCGGGGATATCCTAATTTCCCGTGCGGTGTCTCCGCTATACTTGCGGTGGGTTGGTGTTTTTCTGCTGCGGATCCGACCGACGCGGACGGATTTTGGCCATCTCGTCTGCTACGTGTGGTTTTTCTTGGCCCCGTCCCGCCGCGGTCGGTGTTTTTTGGCGGTTGATCCTAATTTGGCCACCGGTTTTTCTACGGTGCCGGCGGGCAGTTGTTTTCCGCTTCCATGGCAGTCGGGGTGCTTTTACGGCCGCCATCCTAATGAGCCTCCTGGTCTGTAGTTGTCCATCAGTATCCACGTATTGGCATCATGTCCTTCAGTCACTACATACAGTCCTAGAACTTACTATTCCCTGCACAATAGAGGCATGTGTGCTGGGTGTATTTCATAGGCTAAACCCCCCCAAAAAAGAAACTGATTCATAGATTTAGCCCTGGTGTTGGCTAGGAGGAGAATAGCTCTCAGATGGAAATCCCCTACCGCCCCCGGCATACTGCAATGGGAAAAAGATGTTACAACCTGGGCCCGTGCGGAAGATAGAGCATTAATAGAGGAGGATAGTAAAGGAGTAAGGCGCCGCCCTAAAGCGGACTTGTGGTCTGAAGTAGTACGGGAATGGGAAGCTAAGGACACAGCGGAAGGTGACGACTTACCTGTGGCATCCTGAACCCCCTCTCAGTAATAAACAACACCGATTCATAGCCTAGCTCCGCCCAGAAAGGGAAACCACCAACCCACCTAGGGGACCTATGGATGGCCTTTACAATAGCACCGATAAATATAGCATGAATATGTTGCCTGCCTACTACCAGAATGACGTGCCTAATGTACGCATAGCCTGTCTCTTACCAATAGATGTGCCTGTTTTTTAAAAAGTTTCATAAATAAATGTTTTATATACATTATTAATCTATTAGAGTATACCACCTGGACAATGCCAACCTGACCTAATCCCAACGTTTGTAAGATATGCTTTCGTAAATAGAAGACCTGCATGAAGCAGAAAGATATGAACAATGTATGCTCTGCTATAAAACCTTTTTCTTTTTTATTCTCTCTTTTCCTTATTTTCGCATGTACGAACTTATTATTTGGAAATGCTTCTGACGTTGATAGACAAATGTATGGCTATAAATTGTACTCAACATGTAAAACTTAATAAACAGATGTTTAAAAAAAAATATATATATTTTTTTTTATTTTGTTGAAATTACATTTACTATTCAATATATTTAATTTATATTGTTCTATTTTATATTAATATAAAAGTCAATATTTCATACATATATATTTTTTATATCGATATTTTTAGTCAATATTTTTGTGCTTACCTGTTTAAGTATAGGAGTCGATATTTTTGTTGTCTATATTTTTTACTTTATTTTTTTACATCGATATTTATTACATCAATGTTGTGTCAGTGAAAAGGCCTGCATATATCACTGTACTCATTGACATCGCATTTACCAATTTCATTTGTTTACTTGTATGGGTGTGTGAGTAGCTCTGTTGAGAAGCTGTATGGGTGAGTGACTGGGTGTGTAAGTGGTTATATGGGTAAATAAGTGGGTATGTGAGTAGCTGTATGTGTGAGTGAGTGTGTGTTTGTAGTTGTATGGGTGTGTGAGTGGGTTATGACAGGTTGTGTGGGTGTGTGAGTGGTTCTGTGGATGATATGATCAGTGATGTAATTTGAGATGTCATCAGTGATGTCATGAATGATGTTCCTTACCAGGTAATGAGTGATGTAATGTGTGAGGTCATAAGCAGTGCATTGCAGGGAGTGTCAGTTAAAGTTAACTCAGAAAACTGTAACTGCTGAATTTCTATGGTTCAGTACGAGTGAAATATGAGCCTTATCATAATGTTCTTGTTACCTATGCTTATTTCAGTGAATTTCTAGGGTTTTTCAATTTATATTTCCTAACTATAACGGCCCTGCAACCTTTCTTTTTTTCAGTGAAGTTTTAAGAATATTTAGGTGCCGATTCCGATCCGTTAAAAATAATTTGCGTACGACCGGTATCCGTATTTGTTTACGTACGAGTCGTAGAAGCACCGTACAAACGGCCAAGTACGATTCGTCCGTGAAAAATAACTACGAATAGTGTCAGGAAAAGTCTACGAGAGTGCGTCGGAAAGTGTTCACGTCCGAATATCGACTGGAAAAGTGTACGAGAGTGAGCCGGACATTTTCACGTGCAAATCGTAAAACACAAGTCCGAGCGTGCAAGTACAATCCCGACCATCCGAATACACAATCGCACGTAAAAAGGCCCGTACGGAGCCAACGCAGTAGCACACATGTACACGGGTAAACTCATGCCCATGTACGAGCCGTAGAGCCCCCCCACCCCCAAATATGTCAGCACCGTACACCACCCTGTCCGCACTGTACCCCAGCCCCGCAAATGTACACGCCGTACCCCCCCATGTATGTGCCGTACCCCCCAAGTACGCGCCTTACCCCCCTGTCCGCAATGTTCCCCAGCCCCACACCAGTACGTGCCGTACCCCCCCATGTACGCGCCGTACCCACCCCTGTAGGTGCATCACCCCCGCATGTACGTGCCGTACCTCCGCATGTATGCGCCGTACCCCAGGGCCGCATGTGTACGCACCGTACCCCCACCGCATGTACGCGCCTTACCCCCCATGTATGCGCCGTACTTCCGCATGTACGCGCCGTACCCCAGGGCCGCACGTGTACGCACCGTACCCCCACTGCATGTACGCGCTTGACCCCCCCATGTACGCGCTGTACCTCTGCATGTACGCGCTGTACCCCAGGGCCGTACCTGTACACACCGTACCCCCACTGCATGTACGCACCCCCCCATGTACGCGCCCCCCTCCCCCCATGTACGCTCCTTCCCCCCATGTACGTGCCGTACCTCCGCATGTACGCGCCGTACCCCAGGGCCGCACGTGTACGCACCAAACCCCCACAGCATGTACGCACCGCACTCCAACACCGTACCCCATCACCCTCACCCAGCATCACGTATGTACGGATCGTACCTACGTGAAAATGACTCTTACAGAACCAGGACACTGTAAAACAGCACAAGGAGGGTCAATTCGACTCGCACAACACCACAAAACACGTCTACATGACAAAATACATCTCAATGACTGACCTGGCACATCCAAACAGGCAAACAGAGGCCCCAAATCACAACCCCCACTTATAACACACCCACCAAAATTCAAACACAGCCACACCCAAAAATTGACCAATAAAAAGGGCCCACACACACAACCCATGAGCCTTTGCAACAGACCCACTGCTGCCAGACCCCACTGAGAAACAACTCCACATAGAAACTGCTCCACATCACTCATACATCCACTACACCTTCACTCACACACCTTCACACAACCTCCTCCACAAACATCCCCCTCTTCACATTCACACACACACACACACCGTCACATTCACACCCACATACCCACAACCATCCACACCCACACCCACACCCCACACCATGCCCACAGACAAGAATCCAAAGTTCACAACGGCGGAGCTGGACCTCCTTGTCAACGAAGTCATCAGAGTCGAGCCACAGCTGTTTGGAACATTGGTCAGACAGACCAGCATAGCTGAAAAATCTGCCATGTGGCAGAGGATCGTCGACAAGGTGAATGCTGTTGCGCCCATCCGAAGGACCAGGCATGAATGCCAAGCCAGGTGGTACGATCTGCGCAGGGCGGTCAAGAGGAAAATGAATGAAGAATATGCCCAGACTAACATCACTGGAGGTGGGCCACCCCGCAGACCCGTACACTACCATCCCTGGGTGGAGAAGGTGATGGCCCTGCTACCGCCGGTGGGAGTACACGGAGTCAAAGGAGTCGCAGAGCCTGGTGAGCACACAAACAACTTACGTAACATGGGGGCAATGGGGTCCACACCACATATACACCAAATGCACGCAACTTCCCCCAAGCACTCACCGCAAACAACCACACTCAAAAACCACGCTCATGCTACTAACGTCACCATGCACCCTTCACAAATCAAGGCAAGGCCATGTCCAAGCCTACAACAACCACAAACACAAGACTGGATGTCCGGGAGGCTGGGAGTGTGGGCCTCACACAACACATTGTGAAAATGAGACGCAGACACCAATGCCCTCAGCCCATATGACATAGGTACATAACCATATTTTTAAAGATTTTTAAAGAACAAAGGTCCTTAGCTTAAACATAAATAATGTAACTGTATTCACATAGACTTAGATAAGACCTATGCACATTCTTCCAGTGTCCAGCCGGACAGAGGAACATTTATTTGGAGAATTACAAAAAGTTTTAAACAAAATCAGGAAGCACGAAAGCAATAAAACAAGGGCACAATCCTGTACCTAGTTTTCAACAAGGAAATGAAAGGAAGAAAAGAATAACAGGCAAAAACTTTTGGGAGCAAACAAGGAGGCTTACAATAGAATAAAAAACTCAAGTAAGCTCAGACCAACAGAAACCACAATGCATTTTACACAGTGGATAAATTGTGGTGCTGTTATGGAAAGTCGACGTTTCGATCCCTAGCTCCTAATACAGTGGATAACCATGCACAATGCACAGGGACTGGCAAAGTACTGACAAGGTAGATGACACTTGGCCCTGCTGTATGCAGCACAAGGCCCTCCTGGGACCACTGTACACTCAAACACCAACTCCACAAGCACAGGTATCTAGCACAGGAACTCACACTCACTGTCATGCCAGCATGCACCATGAGGGGACAGACACATCACCTGGGAGACCCAATGACAACTCACACTACACACAACAGCAGGCCCGGTCACAACCCCCCCCCTAACACAAGCACACACACCCGGGGCAGGCAACAGATTTACACACTCCCACAATGGACATGTGACACAACAAGACCGATCCAGAGCCAAATAAGCATCAGAGCAAACAATCTACAGGTCAAACACTCAGGAGAACATCCCAATCTGTCCCCCGCAACATACCCATCCCTAAGTGGACATTGAGAGGAATGCTAGGCACATCCAACTACCTGGAGGAAATGTGTCAACTTGAATATGTATGAAACATAGATGTCGCATGAAACACCATTAACATTGTCTCTCTCTCACACACAGGGCAACATCGTCGATCTCCCCCCAACACTGGGGGGGAAGAATCACAGTCCCAGGCACCGCGTGAAGACGATCCCACCGGCAGCGACGACTCTCACCACTCCGTGGATGACCCCGGCCAACCTGGACCCTCTGGTGCCCAAGCCCCTGCAGCACCTGCGTCAGGTACATCTGTGCCAACCACCACCCCCATTCCTGCCACATCCCAGGACACACCCAGGAGCCCTGCTCACACTGAACAACAGAGCCAGTCTGACCAGGAGGGACAAGGTTCTCCGGGCACCCAGGAGGAGGCAGGCAACCCTGCAAAGGCCATCCCTCAGGGGTCCCGTAGACCCGATGTGCCCACAAGGGCAGGCCAGGCTCAAGTGGGCAGGGGTGGTGGGAGTGGAGGCAGGCGGAGGCGCGAACCTGACCAGCCAGCTCAGGACACCGGTATGTCACAAATACGCAACATCCTGGACTCATACCGGCGTGACACCAGAGGCATCAACCAGGTCGTGTCAAGACTCTCCGAGATGCAGGGGACCCTCGATGACATTAAGAACCTGCAGGTCGAGCATCATGCCAGTCATCAACAACACCAAGGACAGATGGAGGCAAGACTGGCTGAGCTCCTGGCGGTGCACAGGGACATGAGCCAATCACTCCGTCAGATCGCCCAAAGCCTGGCAAACCCTCCCTGTGCCACCAGGCGTAGACCAGCACCAGACACAGGGAGGGAGGAGGAGGAGGATTCGTCTGGCGGAGCGTCCCCAGCATCGTCAAGGCCTGCATCTGAGGGTCCCCGGAGGAAGGTGGGTCGTCCACGGAAAAGACCGTGAGAGTCAGTGGACCATCCCCATCTCCCAGGTCACCTGGCCTGGCACCTGGCACCTGGCCCTCTGGCGCAACAGCAGAACCTCATCCAATGACATTCTCTGCCACATGGACTTGCTGGTCTCAGTCTGACCAATGATGACCAACACTGTGGTCTGGACTCTGATGACTTCCAATGCCACGGATACCATCTCCCCCTGTGAACTTTGGATTCTATTCCCCCGGTACAGCACCCAATTGCATCTACCAAACCACTTACCCCACCGTAAATAAATATTTCACTTTGGACATGAGACGTTCCTGTCATTTTGCATCATTCAACGACATATGTGTGTGGAAATGTCAAACTATGGCTGAGTGTTGAACCAACTCCAGCCATCCATACCCTGGGATCAGAGTCTGGTACAGGACACACATGGGTCACAAGGTATAATTCAATGTAGGCATGGAGCACAACCCTCACCTGTGATGGCCTCTGACTGCTGAGGGGGGGCTTGCTAAACTGTGCGGAGAGACCTATTTGGGAGATCATCAAGGCGTAGAGGTTATGGCTCATGTGGAGGTTCCCGGGGAGGGAGTCCCAGGTATGTGTGGCCCGGTGGGAGAACAATGTCCTGTATGCTGGAGTACGGTGGATGTGAAGAACAGTGGCCAGGGCAAGGTTGGATGCACGGAGATGGCCCAACGGGATCTAGGATGACAGACGTACAAGGTTGGTTGGGGTCGGGGTTGTGGACTGCCTCCTGAGTGTGGGTGAGGAGTGTGGAGGTCACCCTGCAGCAGACAGTGATCCATTGCAGCTATCCATGGTGGACGGTGAGGTGGCTGGGGCGTAGGGTGTTGAATCTGAGGTGTGCAGATGCCCCCTGGAAGTGGACCAGTTTCCTGGGAGTTTGGATGTACTTGCTCCGTAGAGGGCAGGGCAGTATTTGACACAGATGTTGTCATGGACCTGGGGGATGGTCTGTCTTTTCTTGGAGTGGATCTATCTGTGGATCATGTGCATAATGCAGAGGGCGTTGCAGCATGAGGTACAGATGTTGTGGACTAGCATGGCATATGTGAGCAAGCCAAACATGATGCACACCATCTTGTGTGTGTGGCCACTGGGTGCTTGTGCAGGGCTCTTGCGGGTGGGACAGAGGCACTTGACCCAGCTGGAAGGGGACAATCCTCAGATGTTCACCTCAGTCCTGTACAAGTCCAGCCTCAGGTGGCTCGTGTGCAGCCATTCATCAATAGATCTCATGCATACTTGAATGATGGAACTGTCAATGTCTGTGTCTTTGTTGAGGGTGAGGAGCACCTGGCTGTCAATGGCATACGAGCTGATGATGAGTTGCTGTGTGCATGTGATGGTGGAGAGGGGGGTCCTGGACACTCTGTAGATTGACATGCTGAGAGATGATACCTGTGCCATGTCCCAGACGATGACACCATACTACATGCTGAAGCCTTGAGTCCCACTCCCATGCCCTTGCTGGGCTAAAGAGCCAGTGGGGAGTATTAGGGACATGACCTGGTTGGTGTGACAGGGCCTGGAAGGCAGGGCAGCACAGTGTAGGCAGTTGGAGTTGCACACTCAGCATGCAAAGGTGTCGTGTGTGTGCCCAGGGTATGTCTGACTGCAGGCGTTAGATGTGCAGATGGACATAGCTCGGAGTGGGGCTGATACATCAGACTGTAGTGTGATGTGGGCAATGCAAGGACAGGATGGTGGTGTAATGTGCACCTTGCATGTGCTGATGGTCCAGCCTTTGGCACCGCGTGGCGGCAACAGTGGCATGGACAAGCTGAGGACAGCAAAATGAATGGGTGGAGGGAGGAAGTGAGGAGCATCCTGGAGGCGTGTGTGTTGCCAAATCTGGATACTCTGTTGGCCCTTGCTGCAGGGGCCACAGCAGCAGGCGGCATCTCCTTGCAAAATGACAGAATTTGCACACATAGACTAGGATGTCAGAAGGACAACTGCAACAGGCGCATGTGTAAAGTAAGGAGTGTCCAGTGTCACATGGCACACCCAGAGACAATGCATGCACAATCACCAGAGAAGCATGACACCGGATCAGGAAACTGAAGGCCGACCTGCACACAGGAGACACACCCTCAGCAGCTGTTGGTGGCCCATTGTGTGGAACAACATGCCAAAAAACATACACAACCATGTACTTCATGCCCAATAGGGAGCCTAACCCATGAGCAACTGCATGCATGTTGCTAAACTACACATGGACTCCTATGCATAATCTTCCACAACTATGCCAGATATGCCGCATGCAAAGTGGCAAGAGACCTGCATTGACAGAGATGAGGCACCTTGGAGTGTGACAAACACCTTTATTACTCAGCTTCACACTAAGGGAAATGCATCAATTGGAACAGACTCACAGGTCATTTGGCTGACCATGTGTGACCTACACTGGACACCCCCTTCAACACACAGATGTGTAAATCCTACTGAGCTGGCACACAAGTGAAGGGGTTGAGCCTAACACCTCTTGCTGCACACGGAGAGTCTACAATTCCCCATTGAGCCACATATGGGGATGTCCCACACTATGTCCACCATTAGCATCCCGTATGTTCCTTGGAGACGTTATACACACATTAATGCCTTCATCAGAATCCACAGACCATTACTGATGACTGTCAGGAAGGGTGACCATCAATTCATGGGAGCCATGCAACACGTCATGTGGCCCATGGTGAGTCGACATGTATGATTGGTAACACAACATGCACAGGAGCAGTCCCCACATATCACAAACACGTACCACCCACAAAATGCCTTGCTGCACTCCTTACCTCAAATGACTTTTCACCATGTCTGTGCATGTAACTCTGATCCAGCACACGTTGCAATACTCATGAGGAATAGCAGGAGGGCAATGATGACATGAGCAGACGACAGCCGCAAGAACCTGGGGAGGACAGACACACAACAATTCAGCAAAGAGCTAGTAATCCGCAGACATGTACATGTACTCTACAGGAATTATGTTGTCACCATGCCCTTAACAAATTTAGTGTCCCAGCTAATATGTGTGGAATGACATCATCACTTGAATGACACATCAGAACACACCTCCAAATCACTTAGCACACAGTCAGCTCGACACACACATTGCAACACATGCCACACAAGGCTCAAAGCGTGCACACTCAGACACAGGGACTCACCATCAAGAGAAGAAGTTGCGGATAAGCTGACTCTGGATGTCCTCATCCTCATCCTCATCCTCACTTGCCCCGTGCCCGAGCCCTTCATCCTCCACGGGTGGATGATCCTGCTTATCCGGATCAAGGAAGAGTGGCACGGCCTTCTCCACTGCCATGTTGTGCAGCATGCAGCACACAATGAAGATTTTGCAGACCTTCACCGGGGCATATGGGAGGGCGCCGCCGGTCTTGTGGAGGCACCGGAATCTGCTCTTCAGGAGTCCAATCGTCCTCTCAATCACGCGCCTCGTCTGCCCATGGGTGTCGTTGTACCGGTGTTCTGCAGCTGTTCTGGGGTTGGGGAGAGGCGTCGTCAGCCATGGCATGTTGGGATAGCCAGAGTCCCCTACATGGAAACATCATGTGAAGAAGTGGGTCAGGAGATGCCGTAAGATACAAAGATAGCACTGAACACAGGACTAACAGAGTATACCCACCAACAAGACATGCTCGTTCCGCGTGCAGCTGCAGCATCATTTCTGGCACCCTGCTACGCCTCATGATGTATGCATCGTGTGCGGACCCTGGAAAACGTGCACAGACATGGGAAATCAGCATGTTAGCAAGACACACCACAAGGGCATTAATGGAGTGGTAATGTTTTCTGTTTCTATAGGCTACCTCCTGTGCCTGTGGTGGTACCAAAGCCACATGTGTCCCATCAATGGCCCCAATTACATGAGGCATCCCTCCCAGGGCATAGAACTCACCCTTGACACCTGTCAACTGCTCACGAGTGGGAAAATGGATGAATTTATCCAGGTGCAACAACATGGCTTCTATAACATCATGCAGGACACGGCTGAACATAGTCTGGGACATGCCACCGACATCAGCTATGGTCAATTGAAACGTGCCGGTGGCAAAAAAATGTAGGACTGCCATCACCTTCACCTTGGGGGTCAGAGCTGTAGGATACCTGTGTTGCGGTTGGAGGTGTGGTGCAAGCCTGCGGGTCAAGTCCTCTATCAACTCTTGCGAGAAGCGGTATCTGCGTATGCAGTCATGTTCACGCATGGCATCCAGGTCTGGCATTCGTCTGGGGAGAGGCGGTGCCCTGCAGAGATTTGGAAGGAATAACGAAGAGTGAGTACATTACCACACCAATGTCACTGAGGTGAGCACATGTTCAACAGCTAATACACATCTGTTCAATACAGAGTCTGTGCTGTGCAATACATCCAGGACACGTGGGTCAGCCAGGTGACACTCCTATGACGAGCCAGGCGCAATAGTTGCATGGCAATGTTGACGTGACATGCCATGAAATAGCTGTTGGCCAGTGTAAGTGACAAGCCAGACACATTACATGAGTGACAGACATCCACATATCAGCATTTGAAGTATGTCATCTCATACAGACAGCTGGCGGGTGTCTAGACGCACAGGTCACATGTTATCTGGAAATGGACAGATGACACACATTTCCATTAAGGGGTCCATGTCAAAAACTGATGTCACAGACATTGAGACAACGCAGATATTGCCTCATGTCAGGAAGTCATCTTCGAACCATCATGACACATGTAACGTGTGAGTCCACATGTGGCATGGTGTGCGTATATGTGTGTCATGCACATATGCACACAGACACATGTTGGATGCTGCAGATGGAGTTGACGGAACGCCAACGGAAAGCTCATGGGAACACATGACACACACATGACAGAGTCACATTGTGGCACACTGGGAGTCACATGTGAGGTGTAATTATCCGTGTACCTGCCATCAGGGGACAGTTGCGGGTGTAGCTGACTGTGCCATACCAGTGATGCAGTGCTTGACACGTGTGTCGCAGATGCACACATGTGCAAAGTGTGAAGGGGAAGTGTGCCACGTAGTGCCCCATCACACATGACATATGTAAACAGCTCATCACACATCTATTGTGCCACAACATGAGGAGACATGTGCCACATCACTGCCTGACACACCTAGGCCCTGCACATGAAGGACTGCACTGACAATGACTTGATTTACAGCCTTGTGCAAGTCTGACACCTCCATTCCTTTCGTGTGCGCCTCCGATCACCAGTGTAAGCTGTGAAACGCAGTACACACGCTCTGAGGGCGTGTGTAGGGCCCGTACTCACGCGTGTACGGCCCGTACACGTGTGAGTACGTGCCGTATCACTAGGCCCTACGGTACCCCCAACTATAGTGATCGGCACGTACTCACGCGTGTACGGGCCGTACACGCGTGAGTACGGCCCGTATCACTGTAGTGATGGTGCCCTAGGGGTACATGTGAAAAGCGCCGTACCTGTGTGGGGATTTAAAAATTACAATGGGGACACATGAGGGACAAGTATTAGGGCCTAAATGCATGCTGGTTGTCATGGATACCGAGTTTCAAGTTCAAAATTTTACATCATGTGATCTGGAAAAATCAGTTGGCCACATTTAACATTGTTGCAAAGTGGTTGTTGACTTGACATGATGCTGCAAAATCGAAAGATGCAAAGGCTGTCACTGGTGTATGTTTAAAGGGATTGGAGGAAACGTAGGATGCAAATGAGTCTGACCAATCACTCTGTACTCCTGTAAATGAAATAGGCCAGCGAGGCAGATATAAGGAAGGTAGAACCCATGAGAGGGCACTTGCCTGCACAACATGTCAGTCGATACCACTGCTGCTGTATTGTCTCCCTCTGGCACCATGTCAAGGACTGTGGAGAGGGCCCAGCCTTTCACCCAGGAGGAGAACGAGGCCCTGCTGGATGTGATCCTCCCACAGTACCCCATGCTGTATGGTCGACCAGGGGAGCAGGTGAGTGCTGACTCCAGTACCTTTGCCTGTGCACCTTTATTGTGTCTGTCACTTCTGGCATTGTGTCCAGGTGTGACAGACATGCAATGTTGGGTGGAGTGGGTCCCATGGGGGGGGGGGGGGTGGCTTATGTCTCTTATGCAGGGCTTGATGTAGTTCATGTGTGCACTCCTCACTTGCATTGTGCTTACTGTGACATTCACTGCATAGTGCATGGCACATTCCGCCAGTCAAATCCTCTTGGGCACTCTTGTTCTATTATCCTGCGGTGATTCAGTGGTCACCCCGGTGTGACAGGTGACTGCACCCACAGATGTGTGTGAGAGTTGAGTGGAGCTGTGGTGAGAGTGGTGAGAGTGTCCAAATGATGTTTATGCCCCCTGGACATTGATGTGTGTGAATATTTCTTGTCATGTGGATGAGTGTCTATGTGGAGTGTTGCACTACAGCTGCATGGAGGAGGCAACTGTTCAATCCATCTGATGTGTGAAGTAAGCTGTGCTGTGTGTCTGAGTTGCTGAGCTAGCCCCACACCTGTGACCCCCCCTGGCAAGTGGCACATGTGCAGAGTGAGGTTTGCATCCGCTGTTGCCAATGGCAGGTGATTGATGTGTGCCTGTGTGTGTCTGTGTACTCTGCTGAGGTTTCGTCAGTGGCCTGGGGCATGTGACTGCTTTGCGTTGCTGTCCATCAGCCTTGTGTTGCTTGGGATGCACAGTGTGTGCCATGATCAGGGATTGGTTCGCACCCCTCATGCCACCTGTGTACTTACTATGCCATGTAGTGCATTGCTGAGTCCCCAGTGGAAAAAGTCCCTATGACTAAGGTGCTATTACTTGCCAGCATACAATGTCCTGTTCTACAAATCTAAGATGTTCAACTGTGTGGCTCTGTGACATGGTGCAGGTGTAGTGATGTTGTCCCACTTTGTCATCCACACAGGTATCCCCCTACCACAAGGGGAAGATCTGGAAGGACGCCGTCAAGGCCGTGCAATCGGCGGAGGGTCGAAGTCGGCGCCTGCCACAAGTGAGGAAGAGATGGCAGGACATCCGGTGCTGGACCCGGAGGATCGCCCGGGTCATGCTGAAGGAGGAGGCTGCTCGCAAGCATGGCGGGCGCCGGCACCTGACCCACCAGATGCGGCGTGTCCTGGCGGTGGTCTTCCCTGACCTGGATAGGCGGATACAGGAGTTACAGCAGCAGGAAGGGGTAGGTACATGTGTGTTTGTTGTGTGTCGCCAGCTTTTGTTGCTGCTCAGTCGCCTGGAGACACTGCCAGGGTATATATGTGCAGTGCATATCCTGTTCCCCCAAGTCAACTTGTTCTGTTCTTCCTCCCTTTCCCTCCTTGACATGTGTTACCTGGTCTGTGTGTGATCACTATTGCACATGGTCATCTAGGCTGCCAGTTTATCAAGGTGCACACTGCTTTCAGCATCATGTGTGGGGGTGGTCTGCCTGTGCCCTGTCCTGTACAGTCATTAGGGGGTGCATATTTGTTGCCACTGATGCTGAATCCCAACATAGGAGTGTGAGGTTTCAAATGAACAGACTTGCTGCATGCATTACCAATGTTGTGGCCTCAGACATGATGTGCATGAGTGGGATATATGCATAGTGCCGGGACGGTTGCTCCTGTAACAGTCAGCTCATTCCAGGACCATGGAGCAGTGTGCACACTACAGTCCCCTGTCACAGCCTGCCCTCCTACTCATGTGTGTCATCCAACACTGTGCACATTCACTGTGGGTTCATAATGGCTCTGCCTCTGTGGCATTGTTCCCTGGCCTAGGTAGTAGTTTTTACATGTGTGAATCATTTGCCCACTGGATAGGGATACAGCAGTTTGCTTGTGCATACTCACACTGGGCAGTGCCTGTGTGGCTATTCACAACAATCTGTTGATGTTTGTTTGTGACCAATATGTTTTGCCAGCCCTACAAGGTGATGTTGTGTTAATGAAGCTAGTTTTCAAGCACAGTTATTGTAACCCTGAATAAGAGCTTTCACTTCTTGATTGGTATCAGTCACATTGACTCAGGTATGGGTGGGTGTGCGCGGGAGGGGCGTACATGTTCAACCCTGATGTTTCATTGCCAGTTCTGACTTGTGTGTGATGATTCGCAGTACAGAAAGTCATCGTGCAGTGCCCCAGTGATGTTGTCCAGTGCTTGCTGTTGGTGCTTCATTGCCTGTGTCAGTTCTTGGCAATCATGTATCCTGCTTGGACATTTTTGGCACCTGTGTGTGGTTCAGATGCTACACAGTTGTGACTTTGTGTGCTGACATCTGTGGGTACATTCTGGCTTGCCATGAGGGGGAACCCACAGTACAGCTAGGCTTTTTTGCTAAACAATTGCAGGCCCATTAGCTTATGCATTGTCCTGGGTGTGGACATGTGTGCCACTCCAGATGACAGTCAGTAGGTCATATGTGTAGCCAACTGTGTGATCAGGTGACGGATAGCCATGTGACAAATGACATTATTCAAGTTGTTACTCTGGGAAAATGTCCATTGGCACTCACTACACCTGTCAACATGTCTCAATGTTTCATATGGTTGACCTTGTTGTTTGGTTGTGAAGGACAATGATGTACCTGCATGACAGATGTCTCCCAAGGAAGTGCACAAGACACCTCCTTTACACTTTCCAGGGACACGCTGGCACATTTTAAAGTAAGGCACAGTTTGGACAACACTTGTTTGGAGTTCATACATATACATGTTCCCACAGTGTGCTAGCATTTGGGTTAGTCCTTGGTTGTTGCTGATACCAAATTACGAGTGTCAAGTCATCCAGCCACCCTGGTGCCATGTATATGTACTTACTGCTACGCCATTTCTGCCTAACAGTGGCTGATTTGAATGAGTCTGGCAGCTCAGACAATGACTGTGTACATGTAGTTTGGTGTGCACCTCCTTGTGTGACTTCTGCTATACAGACAAATGTGTGTTGTGTTCACAGAGTGCCACATTCACACATGCTAGACATGTCCATTTTGTAAAGGGTTGTGATTCTCCAGGAGTCACAATGTATTTATTTGGGGTGTCAAAAGTACTCACAGGTCTCTGAGTGTGGGGACACCTTCTGCATTGGCATGTGGTATTTGGCCTTGGGTGCGACAATACTGTTTGTTTCCCAGTGAACAAGAGGTGGCATGCCTTCATAGTATTGCTGTGCTCAACTGATCCCAGACACTAGCTTCTCATGATCTTGTGATTTCAAGTTATTTGCTGTTGTGGCCTAATTTTCATTGTTTGCAAGTGGCATGGTGCGTCAACCAACTGGGGAGTGCAGGGCTTACATATGTGGGGAGTATCCCATGTTACTCCTGATGCCTATCCTGATATGCACTGTTGCCTATTTTGTTTGGACTCATGTGTCAGATGTATACAGGTGACTGATTTTTTCCTGTCTCTTCACCTTGCCCACAGCATCATCGGAGGACACCGAGGGAGACACCGGCACGGACGTGGAGGAGGGATCGAGCAGTGGTGCCACCACTGCTGTGGAGTCGGTGGAATCTAGTGGCACGGAGGGCGAAGGGAGTGAGGCGGAGGACCTGCCCAGTACCAACACAGACTACGAGGCAGACGGGTCCGAGGCTGAGCTCCCAGAGGGGGCAGAGGCTGCCCCCAGAGCTGAAAGCAGCAGTACATCTCTCGCCGCCCCCTCCATTCCCATCACCGCCCTCCCACTTGCTCGGGTCCCTTCTGTCCGTGCTAAGCCACACGTGTCTCCTTCATGCCAGGCACCGCACCCCCTGCCCCTGTCCCCCCTGCTGCCCTCACAGCCGAGTCTGTGGACATTCAGCGGCAGTTACAAGTTGGGCAGACATCGATCCTGACTGTCCTCCATGGCCACACCAGACTGCTGACCCAGATGGTGTCGTACATGGAGGGCATGTCATCAGCGATGTCTGACCAATGGATGTTGCTGAGGTCCCTGGACTCGTCACTGATGGCAGTAGCGAGTCACATGCAGCGCTGCCTCCCCCCCTACCCCTGGCCCATCCACAAGTCCAACACCCATGCCTGTCCCAAGCACACCAAGACATCCACACACACGCACCCCACCAGACACAAGCAGCACACCACCACGTAAGGGCAACCGCACACCTTCTGACACGCACTCTCAGGGGGTAGCAGGCACACCCACTGGGTCTGGGGCACACAGGCAGGCACGCAGCCACAGTCCTCATCCACATGACTCACTCCCCAGTCCCTCCGATGTCACTCTCCTTGGCTCCCCTGCCCTAGATTCGGAGAAGGAGGTCTACTTTGCTGGGCTGGGCCTCAGCCCCACTAGTTCACCTGGACGCAAGCGGTCACAGCACTCCACAGGTAGGGGAGTTAAGTCCCCCAGCCCGTCCACCACCTCCCCCAGTAGCGCTGCAACCCATCCCTCCGACCCCCCCCTCCTTGGGGCCTGTTGTTTCTCTGGGTGCAGAGGAGACGCTTGAAGAACTGGCAGAAGTGTGCAGCGCTGAGCTCGCCTCCACCTTTGGCGCTGCCCCACCCCCTGTGGTGGAGTCGTCTGTCCCTGCACCCACAACACCTACCCTTCCCCCTCCTGTCCCTGCGGTGCCTGGTCCTTCCCCACATGATGCACCCCCCCAGTCGACGAAACACTTTTGTGATGTGCAGGCAAGCTAGGGGAGACGCATGGCCATGTGTCCCCCCCCCCCAAGGACTGATGATATGGACTGGCCATTGGCCTTTGTGAATAGTCTCGTTTACACATTATTATTTTCATGCTGAATAAAGCATTTTCTTTTTCTTTGGAAAAGTCTTGCATTTCAGGTATTGATGTTGATGCTGATGCTGCAGGAGTTGGGGTTGTGGGCATGTGTTATGTTTCAGGGAAATGTTGTGGTCTGCTGCTCATGGGGTGGAACCTGGTATCTGCATGCCATCACGCGATCTCTGCAAAGATTCTTTGTCGTGTATGCTCTTTGTGTTTGGAGACATTGTCCCAAGGGGTGTTCCTTCCTCTGTGGCACCTGACATCCCCCTGCAGAGAGTTGCACAATTGTTGTGTTGCCCTGTGTCTACATGTCCTTTGTTGGTGATGGATCCCTTCATCTCTGGCCATACCTGCTCAGCAATGTGTCCGGCTGCATCGTCTGTGCCATCCTTGGTACTCACTGTACTTGTGTATAGAGTATTTTGCCATGCCTTCATGGATAAATGGTCCATTTTCCGCACAATGCATGTGTGTAATCCCAGCCTAGTACACATATGGTACTTGTTCTGCTGGGTATTTGAACACCTGACTCACAATTGTGGGCATTGTATCTGTGGGAACTCCACACTATTCCTTCCATGACAGACAACATCTTGGTGGCTAGCCCAGCACCTGAACATTCCTATCAGTCCTGGGATGTGCGTGACAGTGTGTGTTCTCTTTGGCTCTCAGTTTGTTAGGCAGTGACATGACTATACAGTCTTGTGGCATGATCTCAGTGTGTGTATTGTGCTGCATCTGCCAGGGGTGGGTATGCATGTGTTATTTGTCCTCACACCCACATGTGGTGTGTCATGCAGTCCTTCCTCCTGGGACTGGGACACTGCTGTCAGTGATGTGTTGTTATGGCACTATCAGCATTGTCCTAAGTTAGGGATACGTACATTCACCCATGGAGCTGTGGTCATCTGATAATGATGTACACCCCCCCCATGTCTCTGTCCACTGCTGGGAGTCCTCTGCACCCACCCCTCATATGTCTGGGCACTGCTGGGAGTGTTAGGCACCCACCCCTCATATGTCTGGGCACTGCTGGGAGTGATAGGCACCCACCCCTCATATGTCTGGGCACTGCTGGGGGTCCTCTGCACCCACCCCTCATATGTCTGGGCACTGCTGGGGGTCCTCTGCACCCACCCCTCATATGTCTGGGCACTGCTGGGAGTGATAGGCACCCACCCCTCATATGTCTGGGCACTGCTGGGAGTGATAGGCACACACCCCTCATATGTCTGGGCACTGCTGGGAGTGATAGGCACCCACCCCTCATATGTCTGGGCGCTGCTGGGGGTCCTCTGCACCCACCCCTCATATGTCTGGGCACTGCTGGGGGTCCTCTGCACCCACCCCTCATATGTCTGGGCACTGCTGGGGGTCCTCTGCACCCACCCCTCATATGTCTGGGCACTGCTGGGAGTGACAGGCACCCACCCCTCATATGTCTGGGCACTGCTGGGAGTGATAGGCACCCGCCCCTCATATGTCTGGGCACTGCTGGGAGTCCTCTGCACCCACCCCTCATATGTCTGGGCACTGCTGGGAGTGATAGGCACCCACCCCTCATATGTCTGGGCACTGCTGGGAGTCCTCTGCACCCACCCCTCATATGTCTGGGCACTGCTGGGAGTGATAGGCACCCACCCCTCATATGTCTGGGCACTGCTGGGGGTCCTCTGCACCCACCCCCATGTCTCTGTCCACTGCTGGGAGTCCTCTGCACCCACCCCTCATATGTCTGGGCACTGCTGGGAGTGATAGGCACACACCCCTCATATGTCTGGGCACTGCTGGGAGTGATAGGCACCCACCCCTCATATGTCGGGGCACTGCTGGGGGTCCTCTGCACCCACCCACCCACCTGCGCCCTTGCTGTGGTACACTGCTGTCGTGGGCATATACCACCCCCAAATTACAGCTGTTGTGCTGCACCAAGCCGTACACCTACATCCGTGGCATGTGTACGCCTTGTATCCATCATGTATTGGGGCTGTAGGGTTACCCGTGTACGGACCGTACCCACGCTCTGGGGGCGTGGGTACGGTCAGTACACGCATACCCCTACATCACCACTGCAATGGTGGAACGGCCCGTACCCATGCTCTGGGGGCGTGGGTACAGGCCGTACCACCATTGTGGCGGTGACGTAGGGGTATGTGTGGTATGGCCCGTACCCATGCTCTGGGGAGCGTGGGTATGGGCCGTACCACCATTGTAGTGGTGATGTAGGGGTACGCGTGTACGGACTCTACCCACGCTGTGGGGGCGTGGGTACGGTCCGTACACGCGTACCCCTACATCACCACTGCAATGGTGGTACGGCCCGTACCCACGCTCCGGAGACCGTGGGTACGGGCCGTACCACCATTGTGGCGGTGACGTAGGGGTACGCGTAGTACGGCCCGTACTCACGCTCTGGGGGCATGGGTATGGGCCGTACCATCATAGTGGCGGTGACATTGGGGTATGCGTGGTAAGGCCTGTACCCACGCTCTGGGGGCATGGGTACGGTCCGTACACGCATACCCCTACATCACCACTGCAATGGTGGTACGGCCCGTACCCACGCTCTGGAGAGCGTGGGTACGGGCCATACCACCATTGTGGCGGTGACGTAGGGGTATGCGTGGTACGGCCCGTACCCATGCTCTGGGGGCGTGTGTACGGGCCGTACCACCATTGTGGCGGTGACGTAGGGGTACGCGTGGTACGGTCCGTACCCACGCTCTGGGGGCGTGGGTACGGGCCGTACCACCATAGTGGCGGTGACGTAGGGGTACGCGTGGTACGGCCCATACCCATGCTCTGGGGGCGTGGGTACGGGCCATACCACCATTGTGGCGGTGACATAGGGGTACGCGTAGTACGGCCCGTACTCACGCTCTGGGGGCGTGGGTACGGGCCGTACCATCATAGTGGCGGTGACATTGGGGTATGCGTGGTAAGGCCTGTACCCACGCTCTGGGGGCGTGGGTACGGTCCGTACACGCGTACCCCTACATCACCACTGCAATGGTGGTACGGCCCATACCCACGCTCTGGAGAGCGTGGGTACGGGCCGTACCACCATTGTGGCGGTGACGTAGGGGTACGCGTGGTACAGTCTGTACCCACGCTCTGGGGGCGTGGGTACGGTCCGTACACGCGTACCCCTACATCACCACTACAATGGTGGTACGGGCCGTACCCACGCTCTGGGGGGTGTGGGTACGTCGCATACCACCATTGTGGTGGTGACGGGTACGCGTCCACGTCCACTTCCGTTGTGGCGGGACGTGGGATTGGTGGACACGCCCCCCGAAGTGACCAGACCATGGAGGTAATTAATGTGCAGGATGTATTAGTATTTTGTGGGGTGTGGGTTATGTTTCCTGCCCCTTGCAACCCCCTCCCCCTTGGCCCCTGGGGGTTGTTCTGACCTTCTGCGGCGTCTGCGTCGGTTCTGAACACGAGGTCGTGGGCTATGAGGGCCGGGATGACGCGTAGGTTGGGGTCCATCGCTGTCTGTCGCGTACCGGTGCTCCTTTTTCGCGTCGTCCTCAATTTCCTGGCAGTTTTTGGCTCCCGTAAAAAATGCTGCGTGCGGAGTGATGTCGGCACGAATCGTACTTGCTGGTCCGTAGAACGCTGCATGACTCCGTCCGGACGTCGCGTATGCACCGTCCAGAATCAGATTTGTATGGATTTTTTTGCCGGTCGGTGTTTTTTACGACTCGTACGGAAATGGTATTTCTGTGCGAATCGTACTTTCGAGTTTGTAAGGTGTTTTTCCCGGGTACGAGTCGGACGGAAGAAACGCTCCCTACGACCATTCGTACCCGGGTTTTACCGGATCGGAATCGGCACCTTAATGTTGTTTCCTAACTACAACATCTCTGTAACCTTTGTTTTCTAAGTGAATTTCTAAGGTTTTTAAAACTTTATTTACTAACTGTAACCTGTAATCCTTCAGCATAAGTGTGTGAGTGAGTGCATGGGTTTCTCAGTGGGTGTGTGAGAGAGTGCATGAGTGTCTCAAAGGGTATGTGAGGGTGTGTGAGTGTCTGTGTGGGTCTGGGAGTGGCTGCATACGTGTCTGACTGGGTGTGTGAGTTTCTGTGTGAGTCTATCTATGAGTGGGTGTGTGGGTGTCTCAGTGGGTTTGTGACTGGGTGCATGTGTCTCTGAGGGATCACTGACGAAATATCAAGACGAAGAATATCGAATTGCCAAAATATCGAAGGAAAAATATAGAATGCCAAAATATCGAAGCCCTATCTCCAAACAGGTAAGTACAAAAATATAGAATCCTAAATATTGTTGTAAAAAATATAGTTAGTCACAATATCGAATTTTTTTAAATGTCTTAAAATTAATGTAAAATTAATGAAATAAAACATATAATTAACTGAAACATACTTAAAAATACTTAAATTACTTTAAAATTAATAAATAATTCATGTAAGTAAAAAAAAAATAATAATACATATATATTAACGTAATATTTATTTAAAAAATGCAATACTTTTTGCGTAGGATAGCGGGCGGGTAAGATTTACTAATACCACTCCAGTAAGTGCAATAGTAGGGAAAACGTTGGATAGCGGGAGGGTAAAAATTACTATTCCCACTCCAGAAAGTGCAACAGTAGGGAAAGCGTTGGATAGCGGGAGGGTAAAAATTAGTATTCCCACTCCAGACAGTGTAATAATAGGGAAAGCATTGGATAGCGTAGTGGTAAAAATTAATATTCACACTCCACAGAGTGCAACAGTAGGGAAAGCGTTGGATAGCGGGAGGGTAAAATTTACTATTCCCACTCCAGCTGAGTTCAACAGTAGGGAAAGCATTGGATAGCGTAGGCGTAAAAATTACTATTCCCACTCCAAAGAGTGCAACAGTAGGGAAAGCGTTGGATAGAGTAGGGCTAAAAATTACTATTCCCACTCCAGAGAGTGCAACAGTAGGGAAAGCGTTGGATAGCGTAGGGGTAAAAATTACTATTCCCACTTCAGAGAGTGCAACAGTAGGGAAAGCGTTGGATAGCGGGAGGGCAAAATTTACTATTCCCACTCCAGTGAGTGCAACAGTAGGGAAAACGTCAGATGGCGTAGGGGTAAAAATTACTATTCCCACTCCAAAGAGTGCAACAGTAGGGAAAGCGTTGGATAGCATAGGGGTAAAAATTACTATTCCCACTCCAGAGAGTGCAACAGTAGGGAAAGCGTAGGATAGCGTAGGGGTAAAAATTACTATTCCCACTCCAAAGAGTGCAACAGTAGGGAAAGCGTTGGATAGCGTAGGGGTAAAAATTACTATTCCCACTCCAGAGAGTGCAACAGTAGGGAAAGCGCTGGATAGCGGGAGGGTAAAATTTACTATTCCCACTCCAGTGAGTGCAACTCTAGGGTAAGCGTTGGATACCGTAGGGGTAAAAAATGTTATTCCCACTCCAGTGAGTGCAATATTAGGGAAAGCGTGGGATAGCGTAGGGGTAAAAATTACTATTCCCACTCCAGTGAGTGCAATAGTAGGGAAAATAATAATTTAAATATTTAGTAAAAATAAATAAATTATTAATACCAAATAAAAATATTAAAATTAATTAACAATCACACAATATTTAATAATTAATTTATTATAAATACCAATGGTTTTTTATTAATAACCTATTAATAATTAATTAACAACCAATCAATTTTCAATACCAAAAATTAATAAATAAAATGAATATCAATTATTAATTAATTAAGAATAAATTAATTAGCCATATACAAAAATTATTTCAATAATTAATTATTTACAATTACATTAATTCCCACCATATTCCCCTATAAACCCACAACCCGCTACAAATAATAAATTAATACAATTAACATAATTATCAATTAAACAATTAATACTAATTAATTACCAATTAATACTAATTATTTACCAATTAATAATTAATCAACAACCAATTAATTTTCAATACCAATTAATAATTACCTAATAACAATTAAATTACTTCCCACCCTATTCCCCTATAAACCCACAACCTGCTACAGAAGTAAAACGCAAAATTAAATTAAAAATAATTAATAATTCCTAAAAATTATTATTTACTGTACTATAATTAAATTACTTCCCACCCTAATCCCCTATAAACCCACAACCCGCTATGGAATTAAATTACACAAAAATTAAATAACATACAATTCATTACTTTAAAAATATTCAAACATACATTCCAAAAGTTATACATACTTTTAACACATATACTAACACTTAAAACACTATAAAAAAATCGATATTTTTAACAACTATATTATGACTGTCGATATTACTTACTTCTATATTATTTAAATTGAAATTTTATTTCTTACCTGATTTTCGATATTCTTCACCACTATATTTTGGCAATTCGATATTCTGTCCATTCTATATTAAAAACTCGATATTCTGTCCAATCGATATTTTGAATTTGATATTATGTCTGTTTACCGTCTCTGAGAAGGTCTGTCAGTGGGTGCATGAGTGTCTAAGTAGATCTGTGAGTGGGTACATAAGCCTCTGAGTGGGTCTATATGTGGGTGCATGAGTCTCTGAGTGGGCCTGTGAGAGGGCGCATTACTCTCTAAATGGGTGTGCGAGTGGGTGCTTGAGTCTCTGAATACATCTGTGTGTGCGCATAAATGTCTCAGTGGATGTCTGAGTGGGTGCATGAGTGTTTGAGTGAGTCTGTGACTGAGTGATTGAGTATCTGAGTGGGTCTGTGAGTAGCTGCATGACTGTCTGAGTGGAGCTTGTGAGTGGGTGCATGATTGTCTGTATGTGTTTGTTAGTGGGGGTGTGAGATTCGGAAAAGATCAGTTGGTGGATACATGAGTCTCTCAGTGAGTCTGGAGTGGTTGCATGTGTCTTTGAGTGGATCTGTGAGTGGATGCATGAGACTTTGTATTGGTCTGTAAGTGAGTGTATGAGTATCTGACTGAGACTATGACTGGGTGCATGGGTCTCTGATTGGGTCTGTGAGTAGATGTAAGTCTCTGAGTGGCTGTGTGGGTGGGTGCATGAATCTCTGAGTGGGTGTATGAGTGGGTGTGTGAGTCTCTGGGTGGGTCTGTGAGTGTCTGCATGGCTGTCTGAGGGTGTGTGTGAGTGTGTGCTTGAGTATCTGAGCAAACCTTTGTGTGTGTGAATGAGTGTCTCAGTGAGTGTGTGAATGGGTACATGAGTGTCTGACTGAGTCTGTGACTTGGTGCATCAGTCTCTAAGTGGGTCTGTGAGTAGGTATATGAGTCTCTGAGTGGGTCTGGGAGTGGCTTTATAAGTGTCTGAGTGGAGTTTGTGAGTGGAGAATGAGTGTTTGAGTGAGCCTGTGAGTAAGTGCATGAGTCTCTGAGTGGGTCTGTGAGTGGATGCACACATCTCTGAGTGGGTGTGAGAGTGGGTGTGTGGGTCTCCGAGTGGGTGTGTAAGTAGGTGCAAGAGTGTCTGACTGGGTCTGTGAGTAGGTGCATGAGACTCTGGGTGGGTCTGTGAGTGGCTGTGAGAGTGTCTCAGTGGGTCTGTGAGTCAGTGAGTAGATGCATGAGTATTTAAGTGGGTCTCTCAGTGGGTGCATGAGTGTCTCAGTGGAACTGTGAGTGGGTACATGAGTCTCTGAGTGGGTATGTAAGTGGCTGCATTTGTGTCTGAGTGAGTCTGTGAGTGGGAGCATAAGTCTCTGAGTGGGTATATGAGTGGGTATATGAGTATTTAAGTGGGACTGTGAGTGGCTGTGTGAGAATATGACTGGGTCTGTGAGTGCATAAGTGTCTGACAGAGTATGTGACTGGGTGCATGAGTCTCTGACTGGGTCTGTGAGTGGATGTAATTCTCTAAGTGGCTGTGAGTGGATGCATGACTCTGTGGGTGTGTGAGTGGGTGCATGAGTCTCTGAGTGCATTTATGCATGTGTGCCTGAGTGTCTCAGTGAGTGTGTGAATGGGTACATGAGTATCTGAGTGAGTTTGAGAGTGGGTGTGTGAGATTCTGAGTGGGTCTGTGAGTAGGTGCATGAGTCTCTCAGTAGGTCTGGAGTGGGTGCAAGTGTCTTTGAATAGATCTGTGAGTGGGTGATGAGACTCTGAGTTGGTCTGTAAGTGCATGAGTATCTGACTGAGTCTGTGACTGGGTTCATGAGTCTCTGACTTGATCTGCGATTGGCTGTGAGAGTGTCTCAGTGGGTCTGTGAGTGATGCATGAGTCTCTGAGTGACTCTGTGAGTAGATGCATGAGTTTTAAGTGGGTCTCTCAATGGGTGCATGAGTGTCTGAGTAGATCCATTGGTGGGTGCCTGAATCTCTGAGTAGGTTTGTAAGTTACTGCATGAGGGACTGAATGGGAGCATCAGTTTTTGAGTGGGTATATGAGTATCTCAGTAGGTCTGTGAGTGGGTGTGTGAGACTATGACTAGGTCTGTAAGTGGATGCATTAGGGCCTGAGTGCATCTGTGAGTTGGTGCATGACTCTGAATGTATCTGTGACTGAGTGCATGAGTCTCTAAGTGAGTGTATCAGTGTCTGTGTGGGTCTGTGAGTAGATGTGAGAGTGTCTGAGTAGGTCTGTAAGTTGGTGCATGAGTGTTTGAGTGGGTGTGGTAGTGGGTGCATGAGGGTCTGAATGGATCTGTGAGTGGCTATGTGAGTCTCTGAGTGAGTCTGTAAGTGGGTGTATGAGTGTCTGAATGAGTGTGTGAGTGGGTGAATGAGTGTCTGAGTGGGTCTGTGAGTGGGTACATGAATGCCAGAATGGGTCTGTGAATAGGTGCATGAGTGTCTGATTTGGCTGTATTAGTGGAAGTGTGAGTGTCTAACTGAGACTCTGGTGCCGATCACGATCCGGTAAAAAAATTCCCCGTACGACTCGTATCCGGTCTTTTTACCGTACGAATCGCACAAGTGCCGTACAAACTGCCAATCACGATTCGCATGGTAAAAAGTCCATAAAAATCGCATTGGGAAGTATTCCCCACACGTCCTCGGGTCAGAAAATGTGTCCGACAAGTCCACGGACGATTTACCGTACAAATGTGAAAAGTGAAGTCCGACCGAGGAATTACGATCCATCCCGTGCGTCCGATGTTACAACCGTATGGAAAAAACACCGTCCGCACCGAACTCCCATAGCAACCATGGAGACATGTGCCCGCATACGCGCCCAACACTCCCCCAGCCCCCTAATGTTCGAGATGTACCCCCCGTGTATGTACACCCCCCACCTGTGTATGTACACCCATGTACGTGTCGTACCCCCCGTGTATGTACACCCGTGTACGTGTCGTACCCCCGTGTATGTACCCCCGTGTACGTGTCCTACCCCCCGTGTATGTACACCCGTGTACGTGTCATACCCCCATGTATGTACCCCCGTGTACGTGTCCTACCCCCGTGTATGTACACCCGTGTACGTGTCGTACCCCCGTGTATGTACACCCGTGTACGTGTCATACCCCCCCATGTATGTACACCCGTGTAAGTGTCGTACCCCTCTGTGTATGTACACCCCTGTACGTGTCGTACCCCCCGTGTATGTACACCCCTGTACGTGTCGTACCCCCGTGTATGTACACCCCTGTACGTGTCGTACCCCCCATGTATGTACACCCCTGTACATGTCCTACCCCCACCCGTGTATGTGCACCAGTGTACATTAGAGTCGTACCCCCACCCGTGTATGTACACCCGTGTACGTGTCGTACCCCTCCGTGTATGTACACCCCTGTACGTGTCGTACCCCCGTGTATGTACACCCCTGTACGTGTCGTACCCCCCATGTATGTACACCCCTGTATGTGTCGTACCCCTGTGTATGTACACCCCTGTACGTGTCCTACCCCCACCCGTGTATGTGCACCCATGTACATTAGAGTCGTACCCCCACCCGTGTATGTACACCTGTGTACGTGTCGTACCCCTCCGTGTATGTACACCCCTGTACGTGTCGTACCCCCGTGTATGTACACCCCTGTACGTGTCGTACCCCCCGTGTATGTACACCCCTGTACGTGTCGTACCCCCGTGTATGTACACCCCTGTACGTGTTGTACCCCCCCTGTATGTACACCCCTGTACGTGTCGTACCTCCACCCGTGTATGTGCACCCGTGTACATTTGAGTCGTACCCCACCCGTGTATGTACACCTGTGTACGTCAGAGTTGTACCCCCACCACAACCTCCTAAGTACGGAGCGCACCCCAGGCCCCAACATCACAACCGCATGTACGAGTCGTACCAAGCCACACACAAGGACAGCACAGTACAACAAAACGGCCCATGTACACCCCGTACACACGCTAAAAACGCACGTAGACAACCAGGACAAAACAAAACAACACAAGAATACACCATTCGAATGGCACAAAGCCACTAAACATGTCCAACAACCACTAAAACAACACATTCACTGACCTGCAACTGCCAAAAACAAACAGAGGCCCCAAACACCACCACTCCTTATAACACACCCACCCAAACTTCAAACACAGCCACACCCACCAATGGACCAATAAAAAGGGCCCACACACACAAACCATGAGCCTTTGCAACAGACTCACTGCTGCCAGACCCCACAGACAACCTACTGCACCAAACTAGAAGCTTTACCACACCTTACACTTGCACACCTTCACACAACCACCTTCACAAACAACCCCTCATCACATTCACACACACACCTGCACAACCACACCTCTTTGGAACATTGGTCAGACAGACCAGCATTTCAGAAAAAACAGCCATGTGGCAGACCATCGTCGATGCTGTGAATGCTGTTGCGGACACCAGAAGGAACAAGCAGGAATGCCAAGCCAGGTGGTACAATCTGCAGAGGAGGGTCCGAGCCAAGATGACGGATGAACACAACCAGGCCAACGTCACTGGAGGAGGGCCGTCCCGCAGACCCGTACACTACCATCCCTGGGAGGAGAGGGTGATGGCCATACTGCCGGTGGAGGCAGTCGAAGGATTAGGAGGACTCCGAGACCCGGGTGAGTACACAAACAACGCACCTCACATGGGGGGAACGTCATCCACAACCAAACTCACAAACAGGCACGCAACCACCCCAAGCTATCGCATGACTCAACCACACTCCATGAACACGCACATGCCACTGGCGCCACCATGCCCCATGCACCCAGCTGAACAATGTCAAGTCACAGGCCACAGAAGACACCAACACATGACACGGTAACCCGGATGGCGGGAGGGTGGGCCCAAAAAATCACATAGTGCAACTCAGAAGCAGACAACAATGCCCTCTGCCCATATGGCCTAGGTCACAGCCAGACAAACAGTGTGTCCCCACACAGGAAAGACTCGCCAGCAAATGGCGGACGCCTTGCATTAACACATGGGGGTGAAGGCACTGTTTTGCACATGACAGCAGCTAATGAACAGCCAACACTGTGAAAGAGTGGCAGCACACACCACCACAGCAGCAACGCAGAGACACACACTACACCCAATGGGTGCCTGGAGATCAGAAACAAACTCACATCAACAAGCCAAGGGCCATTCAAATATCAGCTAACAGTGTGTGCCCAGGAAGCTGGGCTGAGGTGACAGAGGGTGACACACAGAGGGAGGGAGAGGGGGACAGAGAGGGAGGGAGACACAGGGAGACGGACAGAGGGAGGAGGCTGACACACAGAGGGTGGGAGAGGGGGACAGAGAGGGAGGGAGAGGGGGACAGAGAGGGAGGGAGACACAGGGAGATGGACAGAGGGAGGAGGCTGATACACAGACGGAGGGAGAGGGGGACAGAGAGGGAGGGAGAGGGGGACAGAGAGGGAGGGAGAAACAGGGAGACGGACAGAAGGAGGAGGCTGACACACAGAGGGATGGAGAGGGGGACAGAGAGGGAGGGAGAGGGGGACAGAGAGGGAGGGAGACACAGGGAGACGGACAGAGGGAGGAGGCAGACACACAGAGGGAGGGAGAGGGGGACAGAGAGGGAGGGAGAGGGGGACAGAGAGGGAGGGAGACACAGGGAGACGGACAGAGGGAGGAGGCTGACACACAGAGGGAAGGAGAGGGGGACAGAGAGGGAGGGAGAGGGGGAGAGAGAGGGAGGGAGACACAGGAAGACGGACAGAGGGAGGAGGCTGACACACAGAGGGAGGGAGAGGGGGACAGAGAGGGAGGGAGAGGGGGACAGAGAGGGAAGGAGACACAGGGAGACGGACAGAGGGAGGAGGCTGACACACAGAGGGAGGGAGAGGGGGACAGAGAGGGAGGGAGACACAGGGAGAGCAAATCAGCCATGTGGTGTGTGGGAATGTCTGCTCGTCAGCAGGTGGACTGCGTGCATGTAGACAAGGGTGGCCAGTGCCAGCACCCCCCCTCTCCTCCATGGCAAAACACAGGGCCATGTCACAACCTGTGCACGAGCACAACGACAGCTACCTGCATCATATAAGTGTGTGGAACAACTTCATGTGCCCACGTACAGTGCAACACGGAAGGCGCCAATGCACGGCTCGCCACACCTGCCCACTCCACTGCTGACTGCAGTCACACTTGACGCAGCAAGTAAGACTGTGCCACACATAGTTAAAGGCGCCAAAGCTGTGCCCAAGGGACACACCCATGCACAAGTGCACTGTGAGTGGAATGCAAGACAGATCCAAATTCCCAGAGGAAATGTTCCAACTTTGAAACTGATGAAACATGGATGTTGCATGGACCAAAATTAACATTGTCTCTCTCACACACAGGTCAACCTCATGGTTCACCCCCCAACACTGGGGGGGAAGACTCACAGGACCCGGCTCTGCGGGAGGCCGATCCCACCGGCAGCGACGACTCTCACCACTCTGTGGACGACCCCGACCAACCTGGCCCCTCTGGTGTCCAACGACCTGCAGCACCTGCGTCAGGTACAACGGGGCCAACCACCACCCCCACTCCTGCCACATCCCAGGAGACACCCAGGATCCCTACCCCACCACCACAAAGCAGCCAGGCTGGCCAGGAGGGACACGGTGTCCCGGGCACCCAGGAGGAGGCAGGCGACAACGCCAATGCCACCCCTCAGGGGTCCCGGAGACCCGATGTGCCCACAAGGGCAGGCCAGGTGCAAGTGGGCAGGGGTGGTGGGAGTGGAGGACGGCGGAGGCACGAGCCTGACCAGTTGGCTGGGGATCTGGTATATTCCCATGTCCGAAACATCCTGGACACATACCGGCAGGACACCACGGGCATGGCCCAGGTTGTGTCCGTCCTCGAGGGGATCAAGACCCAGCAGGCCCAGCAACATGCGGAGCTACATGCCTGTCTACTGCAACACCAAGGGAGGATGGAGGACGGACAGGCTGAGCTCGTGACGGTGTACACGGGAATTCACACTACACTCCGTCGGATGGCCGACAACATGGGCAACCCTCCCTGTGCCAGAAGGCGTAGAACATCACCACCCACAGGGAGGGATCAGGAGGAGGAGGAGGAAACATCCGATGGAGCATCCCAAACATCGTCACGGCCTGCTTCTGAGGGTCCCCGCAGGAGGGCGGGTCGTCCACGGAAAAGACCGTGATGGTCGGCGCTACAGCACCATCTCCCAGGACACCTGGCCTGGCACCTGGCCCACTGGAGCAACAGCAGCACAGCATCAAAAAACATTCTCTGCCACATGGCCTTGCTGGTCACTGTCTGACCAATGTTGACAAAGACTGTGGTATGGACTCTGAGGATTTCAAATGGCAAGGACACCAACTCCCCTACTGAACTTTGAATTCCAAACACCCGGAAAGCCCCTCATGTCATACCCCGCCCGCCCCCCCACTAAAATAAAAAGTCACACCATGAAGAGAAGATGCCTGCTGGTTGCATTATTACCTTACATGTGTCTTGTAAAGTCTAAACATGCCTGAGTTCTCTTTTGACTTCAACCATCCACACCCTGGGGCCTGAGTCTGGCACAGGACACACGGGTCACAGTGTATTAGGCAAGACAGACATGGAGCACCATACACACCCGTGATGGGCCCAACCAGCTGAGGGGGTGGCTGCACAACCGTGCCGACAGACATATTGAGTACAGCAACAGTCATGCGCAGAGGTCAGGGATCATGTCCAGTGTCCTGGGGGGCACCCAGGTATGTGTAGACAGGTGGCAGAACCATGTCCTGCAAGCTTGAGTCCGGTGGATGCAGATAATGGGGGCCTGGCCAACGTTGGATGCATGGGGATGGCACATGTCACAATACCCACACAGTCATGGACATCATGCACAATACACAGTCTCATCCCACACACACAGCTTGCATCTTGCTACTCGACACATAGACACATAGCCACTATCAGGGAAAACCATGCCAGACATGCTGGATGCACCGTGGCAACACACCAGCATTGACTGAGAAGAGGCACCTTGGAGGCATAGGGACACCTTTATTAGTCATGTTTTCGGGATTGCAGAGGCAACTTGAAGTACACATGAACAGTTCATGTGGGTCCAACACTGGCACCCCCCTTCTGCAGCACAAATGCGTGATAGCCATGGAAGTGGCACACAAGTGTCGGCTAACAGCTAAACACCCACAGCTACTCACGGAGAGCCTGCCATACACCATTGATCCGCTGATGTGGAAGTCCCACAGCATGTCAAGCCAATGCAAACCGTATGTGTCCGAGGGCAGTGTTACACACATTGATGCCATCATCACAATCCACTATCCCATCACTGATGACTGTCAACAAGTCTGACCATCTATTCAGGTGTACCCAGCTGCATGTCATGTGTACCATGGTGATGCAACATGTCTGCAGAGGAACCAAACATCGACAGGGGCAGTGTGCATACATCGTGAACAACTGCCACACGTAATACACCCCTGATGCATCCCTTACCCTAAGGAGACTTCCAAACGTGTCCGTGCCTGTAACGCTGAGTCAGCACACGATGACGTGTCCATGAGGAATAGCAGTGCCACAACAATGCAAGCAGCAGACGGCATGTGCAAGTACCTGGGGAAGAGAGACACACAAGAAGTCAGACACAAAAAGCACAGCCACTTGCATGTGCATTTACTCGACACATGTATGGATAACAACATGCTAGGTCACAATTATGACTTGGGAAATACAACCATCACTGGCACCATCACTCCAGTGACACACCCACACACACCTCTGACTCACGTGCCATACATGCAGGTGGAGACACACATCACAACACATGCCACACGGAGACCAATGGGTGCACACTCAGACACTGGTACTCACCACTAAGCAAAGAAGTCGCGTATGAGCCGAGTCCGGATGTCCTCTTGCGGCTCCACATCCTCCACATCACTAGCCCCATTGCCAAGCCCTTCGTCCTCCACGGGTGGATGGTCCTCGTCATCTTGATCCAGGATGAGTGGCACAGCTTTCTCAACTGCCATGTTGTGCAGCATGCAGCAAACCATGAAGATTTTGCAGACCTTCGCCGGGGCATATGGGAGTGCGCCGCCGGTCTTGTGTAGGCACCTGAATCGGCTCTTCAGCAGGCCAAACGTCCTCTCTATCACTCGCCTTGTCCGGCCATGGGCGGTGTTGTAGCGGAGCTGGGCCGGCGTGATGGGGTTGCAGAGAGGTGTGATCAGCCATGGCATGTTGGGATAGCCAGCGTCCCCTACATGGAAAGCACATGGACATCGTTAGAACAGGAGAAGCGGTCGTGCTGGAAGTCTACGCAAAATACAGGACAGACAGACTGTACCCACCAACAACACATGCTCGTTCGTTGCGCAGCTGCGTCATCATTTCAGGCACCCTGCTACGCCTCATGATGTAGGCATCGTGTGCTGATCCTGGAAAACGAGCACAGACATGTGAAATCACCATGTTGGACAGACACACCACAAGGGCATTGATGGAGTGGTAGTGCTTGCGATTCCGGTACGCTACCTCCTGTGCCTGTGGTGGTACCAAAGCAACATGTGTCCCATCTATGGACCCAATGACATGGGGCATCCCTCCCAGGGCATAGAATCCACGCTTGACCCCAGTCAACATTTCAGGGGTAGGAAAATGTATGAAGTCATCCAGGTGAATCAACATGGCCTCTAAGAAATCATGCAGCACACGGCAGAACATGCTCTGGGACATGCCACCAACATGAGCTATGGTATTTTGAAAGGTACCCGTGGCTAGAAAATGTAGGGCTGCCATTACCTTCAGCTTGGGTGTCAGTGCCGTAGGATACCAGTGCAGCGGTTGCAGGTGTGGTGCCAGTCTCGCCGTCAAATCCAGAATCAACCGTTGGGGGAAGCGGTAGCACCGGATACAGTCATTCTCCCGCATGGCAGCCAAGTCCGGAATTGGTCGGGGAAGAGGCGGCGCCCTGCAGCAATTTGGAAGTGACAAGGAAGAGTGAGTGCACCACAACAACAATTAATTTGTACTGAGCACATGTTAATCTGTCTATACACATATGCTACATACGGAGTCAGGTATGTGCCACATGCCCTGGACACGTATGGCTGGCAGGTGCCTTTCTACCAAGACCCAGCTACACACGGAGATTGAGAACCTCCACATGCCATGGCATGGGATTAGCTGTGTCCCAGTGCAAGTGAACAGCCAGACGCAAGACAGGAGTGACATACACCCACACATCAGCAGAAGTAGGATGTTGATTGCAGAGACTGGTAGCGGAACACTAGAGCCACAGGTCACATGACATTACACTAGGACAGCCCACACACCTTGCCATGAAGGTGCACATGTCATGACTCACCACACATTCATAGAGAGGATGCAGATATGTCCTTGTTACGCTACTCCGTGTCCCATGCATACATACGCACCTCACATCCGATACCACATGTGGCATGGTGTGCGGAACAGTGTGCAATGTCAATCTACACACAGACACATGTTGATTGCTGCAACAGCTGCAGCTTTTGAGGATGCTCCAACATCAACCTAATGGGTACCCCCCACACATACATGACATTGTCACATCGTGCACCATGGGTAGTGACAAGTCAGGTGTGGTAACCCCTGTACCGGGCATCAGGGGACACTTCCGTGTGTTGGTGTCCGTGCCATGCCAGTGTCGCTCATCCCAAGTGTGCAGTACGACATGCACACATGTCAAAGGAGTCAAGGGCATGCCTGGCACACATTGCACCGTCACACATTACATCTGTACACATCTCATCATACATCTGGTGCCTTCTCGACTCAGGAGTAATGTACCACATCACAGCCTGTCACACCTGTGCCCCACACATGTAGTACTGCCCAGACAATGCCTTGATGTCCATCCATGGACAAGTATGTCAGCCCTATTCCCTCCTGTGTGCTGCCTGTCACCACTGTGATGTGTGAAAACCACCGTACTGCTGCTAAGAGGGCCTGTGTACGTTCCCATATCACTATGGGAGTGCTGCCGTATGTGTACCCATAGTGATGGTGAGCGTACAGGCATGTGTATGGTCAGTAAGTACGCATACGCGAGAACACCCATAGTGGTACGGACCGTACACACGCCTGTATGTTCACTATCACCATGGGTGTCCTCGCGTATGAGTACTCGTACTGGTACGGCCCGTACACACGCCTGTACGCTCACTATCACTACGAGTAGCATACGCGAGGACACCCATAGTGATAGTGGACGTACAGGCGTGTGTACGGTCCGTACCACTATGAGTGTTCTCGCGTATGCGTACTCGTAGTGATAGTGAACGTACAGGCGTGTGTACAGGCCGTACCAGTACGAGTACTCATACGCGAGGACACCCATAGTGATAGTGAACGTACGCACGTGTGTACGGGCCGTTGCTATGCATTTGGGGTGCCCTAGGGGCCCGGAACGCACCGTACCTGTGGGTGAAGCTCAATTTTACATAGGGGACACATGAGGGACAAGTATTAAGGCCTACATGCATGCTGGTTGTCATGGAGACCAAGTTTTAAGTTTGAATTTGTTCTGGAAGGTGCACAGCAGAAGTCAGTTGGAATGAATCTACTTTGTTGCAATGTGTTTGTGGGGTTGACATCATGCTGAAGAAAAAAACAGGTTTGAAGGGATTGGAGGAAACATAGGATGCAAATGTGAGTGACCAATCACTCTGTACTCCTGTGCATGAAACAGGCCAGCAAGGCAGATATAAGGCAGCCAGGTCCCATGAGGGAGCACTTGCCTGCACATATTTCGATTCTACCACACTGCTGCTGCTCCTGATTCCCTGGAACCATGTCAAGGTCTGTGGAGAGGTCACAGCCATTCACCCTGGAGGAGAACCTGGCATTGCTGGATGTGATCCTCCCACAGTACCCCCTGCTGTATGGGCGACCAGGGTATCAGGTGAGTGCAGAGCTACTAGCACAGACTGTGTCCCTTTTTTTGTGATTGTGACTTCTGCCATTGTGTCCAGGTGTGACACACATGCTATGTACTGTAGGGGGTGTCCCGGGGGGGGGGGGATGCCTGATGTCTCCCAGCAGTGCCCAGAGACAGGAGGGGTGTGTGCAGAGGCCTCCCAGCAGTGCCCAGAGACAGGAGGGGTGGTTGCCTATCACTCCCAGCAGTGCCCAAAGACAGGAGGGGTGGGTGCCTATCACTCCCAGCAGTGCCCAGAGACAGGAGGGGTGTGTGCAGAGGCCTCCCAGCAGTGCCCAGAGACAGGAGGGGTGGGTGCCTATCACTCCCAGCAGTGCCCAGAGACAGGAGGGGTGGGTGCCTATCACTCCCAGCAGTGCCCAGAGACAGGAGGGGTGTGTGCAGAGGCCTCCCAGCAGTGCCCAGAGACAGGAGGGGTGGGTGCCTATCACTCCCAGCAGTGCCCAGAGACAGGAGAGGTGGGTGCCTATCACTCCCAGCAGTGCCCAGAGCCAGGAGGGGTGTGTGCAGAGTCCTCCCAGCAGTGCCCAGAGCCAGGAGGGGTGGGTGCCTATCACTCCCAGCAGTGCCCAGAGCCAGGAGGGGTGTGTGCAGAGTCCTCCCAGCAGTGCCCAGAGACAGGAGGGGTGGGTGCCTATCACTCCCAGCAGTGCCCAGAGCCAGGAGGGGTGTGTGCAGAGTCCTCCCAGCAGTGCCCAGAGACAGGAGGGGTGGGTGCCTATCACTCCCAGCAGTGCCCATAGACAGGAGGGGTGTGTGCAGAGGCCTCCCAGCAGTGCCCAGAGTCAGGAGGGGTGTGTGCAGAGTCCTCCCAGCAGTGCCCAGAGACAGGAGGGGTGGGTGCCTATCACTCCCAGCAGTGCCCAGAGACAGGAGGGGTGTGTGCAGAGGCCTCCCAGCAGTGCCCAGAGTCAGGAGGGGTGTGAGCAGAGTCCTCCCAGCAGTGCCCAGAGACAGGAGGGGTGGGTGCCTATCACTCCCAGCAGTGCCCAGAGACAGGAGGGGTGGGTGCCTATCACTCCCAGCAGTGCCCAGAGACAGGAGGGGTGTGTGCAGAGGCCTCCCAGCAGTGCCCAGAGACAGGAGTGGTGGGAGCCTATCACTCCCAGCAGTGCCCAGAGACAGGAGGGGTGTGTGCAGAGGCCTCCCAGCAGTGCCCAGAGACAGGAGGGGTGGGTGCCTATCACTCCCAGCAGTGCCCAGAGACAGGAGGGGTGTGTGCAGAGGCCTCCCAGCAGTGCCCAGAGACAGGAGGGGTGGGTGCCTATCACTCCCAGCAGTGCCCAGAGACAGGAGGGGTGGGTGCCTATCACTCCCAGCAGTGCCCAGAGTCAGGAGGGGTGTGTGCAGAGTCCTCCCAGCAGTGCCCAGAGACAGTAGGGGTGTGTGCAGAGTCCTCCCAGCAGTGCCCAGAGACAGGAGGGGTGTGTGCAGAGGCCTCCCAGCAGTGCCCAGAGACAGGAGGGGTGGGTGCCTATCACTCCCAGCAGTGCCCAGAGGCAGGAGGGGTGTGTGCAGAGTCCTCCCAGCAGTGCCCAGAGTCAGGAGGGGTGGGTGTGATGCACAGTGTGAGCCTTGATAATTGATTGTGTCTTTGCCCTCATTCCACCTGTGTACTTTCACTGGCACGTACTGCTTTTGCCCTTCCCCAGAGGAGTATGTCCCTATGTGTTAGAAGGCGACCTCAGAGGGGCCCGGAGGGGGCCCTGACTGTCCTGAGACCCACCCTCAAAGTATCGTAGCCGGGCACTGGCGGGAGACTCCGCAGGGGAGGAATCTCGTATCTAGGATCGTACACTCGGCACCACACGACAAAGAGACACCACACCGAGGGTTCTTAGGATTCAAGCTTTATCAAATCGAAGTAGTAGGATCTTTACGATCAGCAAGGCAGATATTTACAAGCAGAGCGTGGGCTCACAGAGTCTTGGCGGGGGTAGGAGGTAGCGGGACAGTCTTTGGGGGATATGGATCAAATGCAGGAGCGTACCCGGCGCACAGCTCACAATCCTCGAGCCGGGGGATACGCTTGTCGTCGGGGGGTCCGGGCGGGACCAAAGAGCGTCTGGGGGAGCCGCGAGTCACTCAGCAGGCTCAAGCACAAGTTCGGAGGTCTTACGATCTTCAGGGAGCCGCGAGTCACTCAGCAGGGCTCAAGCACAAGTTCGGAGGTCTTACGATCTTCAGGGAGCCGCGAGTCACTCAGCAGGCTCAGGCACAAGTTCGGAGGTCTTACGATCTTCAGGGAGCCGCGAGTCACTCAGCAGGGCTCATGCACAAGTTCGGAGGTCTTACGATCTTCAGGGAGCCGCGAGTCACTCAGCAGGGCTCAGATGTTCCAAGGCGAATCTGCCGGACAGTCCCAGAGCACCCCTTGTTATAGGTCGACCCCTCTTTGATGTCCGGAGTCTGTGCAGGCAGGGGTCTTGTCACCTGGGGGTCGCTTGTCGAGGTTTCCTGCCATTGTCTTTTGATCCTTTCAGGGCCGGGTCGGGAGGAGTCCCAGACACCCAGCAGGCGTGGAGCCAGCCCTCAGGGAGGCCGGAGGGCCGATCGAAACCCATCGTCCCAGGGGAGTTCAGAGGTGCGATAGAAACGGCTCCTCCCTCTCTCATCCCCTGGAAGCGTGATGTCCTCCAGCCGGAGTGGCGCCTCTAGGCCCGGGTTGTGCTGGGGCCGGGCGGCCATCTTGGTGCATGAAGTGGGCACGCGTGCCCGGGGTGGCCGAAAGGAGAGAGGCCATGGACGGGGATGCCCGGGTCGCGTGTGTGTTCTGGTGGGAAGGATCGGCTGGGCCGTGTGCTTGGGGTCCCAGGTACCAGGTTAGGTAGTGCGAGGACAGGACGAGCCATGGTACGAGGCCGGGTCTAACACGCGTCCCCCCCAGCTGAAAGCCGGAGAGAACTACCCATCATCTTGGGGGGTTCTCTTCGCTGAGGCGGAAGAACCGGGAGAGGCCGTCATCGTTGGCGTGGTCCGTACCAGGGCGATGTTCTACGGTGAAATCCATCCCCTGGAGGGAGATTGACCACCGCAGTAGCTTGGGGTTTTCTCCTCGCATCTGCATGAGCCATCGCAAGGGCCGATGGTCGGTTTGGACTTTGAAATGGGTGCCAAACAGGTAAGGGCGCAGCTTCTTGAGGGCCCAGACTACGGCAAATGCTTCGCGCTCAATGGTGCTCCACCTCTGTTCTCTGGGCAACAGCCGCCGTCTGAGAAAGGCGATGGGCTGGTCTAGGCCTTGGTCATTCACCTGGGACAGGACGGCTCCAATGCCATGCTCGGAGGCATCGGTCTGGACTACAAACTCCTTGGAGTAGTCGGGAGCCTGGAGGACGGGGGCCGTGCACATGGCCTTCTTTAGGGCATCGAACGCTTCCTGGCAGGCAGTCGTCCACTGCACCCTCTTGGGCTGTTTTTTGGATGTGAGTTCGGTGAGGGGGCCAACCAGGCTGCCATACCCCCGGATGAATCTTCGGTAGTAGCCAGTGAGGCCCAGGAAGGCTCGGACCTCCGTTTGGGTGGTGGGTGGTTCTCAGGCTAGGATGGCGTCGATCTTCGGCTGTAGAGGGGCGACCTGACCGCTCCCGACCTGGTGCCCCAGGTAGACTACTGATTCTTGCCCAATCTGGCACTTGCTGGCTATTACTGTGAGGCCTGCCTGGCGCAGGGCGGTTAGCACTCTCCGGAGGTGCTGGAGGTGCTCACTCCATCCGGAACTGAAAACGGCGATGTCGTCTAGATAGGCCGCACTGAACTGTTCCATCCCGGCCAGGACCCTATTCACCAGTCGCTGGAAGGTGGCCGGGGCATTTTTCATTCCGAAGGGCATTACGCGGAAGCGATAATGCCCATCTGGGGTGGAGAAGGCGGACCGCTCCTTGGCTTCCTCTGTGAGCGCAATCTGCCAGTATCCGCAGGTGAGGTCGAATGTGCTGAGGAACCGGGCCGCCCCGAATCGGTCAATGAGCTCGTCGGCTCGGGGAATGGGGTGGGCATCGGCCCGGGTGACGTCATTGAGCCCCCGGTAGTCCACGCAGAATCGGAGCTCGGGGGCGACACCGGGGGCCGCTGCCTTCGGAACTAGGACCACGGGGCTGGCCCAGGGACTATCGGATGGCTCGATCACCCCCAGGGTCAACATCTTTGAGACTTCAGCTTGAATGCAGGACCGGACCCGGTCAGGGACTCGGTAGGCTCGGTGTCTTACTGGCGGGCTGTCGCCGGTGTCCACGTCATGGACACACCAGTCGGTGACTCGGGGGATCAGGGAGAAGAGGTCGGAGAATTGTCCTAGGAGCTGGCGACAGTCCGCTTGTTGCTGGTCAGTGAGGGATGGGGAGAGGTTCACTCCTTCCACGGAGCCATCCTTCTCCCTGACACACAGGAGGTCCGGGAGGGGATCGGACTCATCTTCGGCCCGTCATCGGTGGCCAGCAGGAGGCTCAGTTCTGTGCGCACGAAGTGAGGCTTGAGGCGGTTCACGTGTAGGACCCGCAGGGGATCCCGGGGCGACTGGACGTCCACCAAGTACGTGACTGGACTCTTCCGCTCAATCACTTTGAAGGGCCCGGTCCACTTGTCCTGGAGGGCACCAGGCTTCACGGGGGCCATGACCCATACCTGCTGGCCCGGCTGGAACTCGACCAGAGTGGCATTCTGGTCGTACCAGCGCTTCATCTCTTCTTGGCTTGCCTCCAGGTTGGCCTCGGCCAGCTCTCGGAACTTCCTGGTCTGGTTCCGGAGGGCCAGAACGTATTGGAACACATCTCGTGGGGTGGTCTGGGGTGCTGCCTCCCACCCTTCCTTAACCAAGCTGAGGGGATCTCGGACGGGGTGTCCATATAGTAATTCAAACGGGCTGAACCCCAAGGACTTCTGTGGGACTTCCCGGTAAGCGAACAGGAGGCAGGGGAGCAGGACGTCCCACTTACGCCGGAGGGGTTCTTCTAGGCCGTTGATCATCCCTTTCAGAGTCCGGTTAAACCTTTCTACTAGGCCGTTCCCTTGGGGATGGTACGGGGTGGTGAACTTATAGGACACTCCACATTGTTGCCACAGGGACGTCATGTATTTTGAGATAAAATTAGTGCCGCGATCGCTCACGACCTCGCGGGGAAAACCTACCCGGGAAAAGATCCCCATCAGGGCTCGGCCCACCACGGGAGCCATGACGGTGCGTAGGGGGATCGCCTCAGGGTATCGGGTGGCGTGATCCACTAGGACCAGGATGAAACGGTGAGCTTGGGAGGTGGGGGGATCCAGGGGCCCCACGATGTCGATCCCGACTCGTTCAAATGGGGTACTGACGACCGGGAAGGGTTGGAGGGGAGCCTTGCGCTTCCCCCCACTCTTCCCACTAGCCTGGCACGTGGGACAGGACTTGCAGTGGGCTTCTACAGCTGTTTTCATCCTAGGCCAGTAAAAGTGAGTCACAAGACGGCTGTAGGTCTTGTCCTGACCCAGGTGGCCGGCAAGGGGGACGTCGTGGGCCAAGCCCAGGAGGAAGTCTCGGAAGCGTAGGGGTACCACCAGCACCCGGCCGGATCCTAGCTCCACCGACTTCTGCTCACTGTACAAGAGGTTATTTTCCCAATAAACTCGGTGCGTTCCGGTTTGGTCGCCTGCGGCTTGGCCCTCGGCCTGGTGCCGCAGTCCGACCAGGGAAGGACAGGTGGCTTGCTCCCGGCAGAACTCCTCCCGGGTGGGCCCGCCCTCGTGGCGACACGGGGCCAATTCGGCCAGATCGCCTAACTCGGGGACCGGGGTGGTGTCGGACGGTGAGGGTTCGTCACTGGCGACTGACCCTCCCGATGGGGGGACAGGAGGACCCTCGGCGGGGGCTGCTCTGACTCCCTCGGTCGGGGTGTCCTCGACTTCCCCCAGGGGGGTGAGTCGGGCGGACATCGATCGGGTGGTGGCGCACACCCACTCGGGGAGTCCCATCATTCCTAGGTGGGCCTTGCGCTCGACGTACTTCCAGGGAGAACTCTCCAGGTCGTTCCCTAAGAGGCAGTCGACCGGCTGGGAGGTTCTTACGGCAACCCTCAGTTTACCTATCACCCCTCCCCACTCAAACGGCACCAGGGCTACCTGACTCTCTATTATCTGCGGAAATTACGGGGCAAAAGACGTTGGGTAGGATCTGCTCCTCGGGGACTAAGTGCCTGAGGACACCGGTGATGCTGGCCCCGGTGTCTCGCAGGGCTTCTATTTGGTGGCCATTGATCTTGACGAGCTGCCCGTACTTCTTCGTGTTGGAGGGCAGGAGGCTACCAGGGACCATCTCTCTATCTCCCAGGGATACTAGGGCCATAGCTGCGGGTTCCCACTCCCCGGTGTCCTCAACCTCCTCCCCCAGGGCTACGTTGGCTATCTGTCTAGCAGGGTTTGCAGCAGGGGGGACCTGGGGGGCCATGGGGCACTCCGGGTCATTGGTGTAGTGCCCGGGCTTCTGACAACGGAAACACGTGATGGTTACCCGGTGCCCCCATCTCCCGGGGGGTCCGGAGACTGGTGGGGGGGGGGTGCCGGGAAAGGTGGAGGTTGGGTCTTCGGGGGACTCGACTGGGACTCTCTCTGCCCTCCCTGGTTCCCTCCCCCTCTCTGGCGGGGTGGTCCCTGACTGGCTCGGGGGTATTCTCCTACAATGCTCCGGGGGACCCGGGTGTTGGTCCAGCGGTCTGCTTCCACAGCCAGCTTCCTGGGATCGGTAAGTTTGCTGTCGAGCAGATGCTGGCGTAGTTCCACAAAGCAGTTCGCAGCCAGGTGTTCCCACAACATGAGGTCGGTGAGTTCCTCGAGGGTGATGACCTTGCTGCCCTTGATCCACCCATCGAAGGCCCGACTGAAAAAGTTTACATACTCCACCCAGGTGGTGCCCGGGATCTTCCTGCAGTCCCGGAATCGCTGACGGTACATCTCTGGGGTGAGGCCGTACCTGGTGAGGAGAGCCTCTTTCATGTGGCTGTAGGAGGTCTGCAGGGAGATGGGTAGGTCGAGCAGGGTGTCCCTTCCTTCGCTCAGAAACCGTCCCCACAGCCCTGCCCCCCAGTCCTTCTGCGGGACCCGATGAGAGGTCATGGCGACCTCGTAGGCCCTGAAACATTGTTGAATGTCATCATTTTTATAATATTCTTTGACCACGTCCTTGGGGATGTGGACCTTCTGTTCTGCCGGGGAGGCCGCCTCTCGGTTCCCCGGGGGCCTCCCCTCCTCGTTTCTGGCTTTGAGCTCGATCTCCTTCAAGCTGCGTTCGTGCTCTAGTTGGAGCTTCCTTCCTTCGTGCTCCCGTTGGAGCTTCTTCTCTTCCAATTCGCCTTGTACGCGCATTTGTTCTACTGCTAGCTTTTTTTCCGCTAATTTAAATTCGCCTTCGATTTTGAGTTTGGCTAACTCGAGTTCGTGATTGCGACTTCTCTCTCTGTCTGCGAGTTCTTCCGGGGAAAGGCCCCCGTCTGGCACGAAGCCTCGCACCTGATTGCTGCTGCTTTCGCCTTGGGGGGGTTCTGCTTCGTCGTGTCGCTCCCCCATGCCTTCTGGGCGGGAGGCCCCGGCATCCACCCAAGCTTTCAGTGCTTTCTGCAAATCTTCTTTGGTGTTGAGGCCGGTGGTAGCGATTTTAAGTTCTTTGCAGAATTGCTTCAGTTCTTTGTGCGTGTATTCTTCTAGTTGTTCCACCTGGAACACCCTGTTGGTGTTGGTTTCTGCGGGGCTCATGGCGCTTCCTTCTGCCATCTTTGTCGGTAGTGCGTCAGTCGTTCACGGTACGATCTCTAGGTTATGGGCCCGAATCCCGTCGCTTGCCACCAATGTTAGAAGGCGACCTCAGAGGGGCCCGGAGGGGGCCCTGACTGTCCTGAGACCCACCCTCAAAGTATCGTAGCCGGGCACTGGCGGGAGACTCCGCAGGGGAGGAATCTCGTATCTAGGATCGTACACTCGCCACCACACGACAAAGAGACACCACACCGAGGGTTCTTAGGATTCAAGCTTTATCAAATCGAAGTAGTAGGATCTTTATGATCAGCAAGGCAGATATTTACAAGCAGAGCGTCGGCTCACAGAGTCTTGGCGGGGGTAGGAGGTAGCGGGACAGTCTTTGGGGGGATATGGATCAAATGCAGGAGCGTACCCGGCGCACAGCTCACAATCCTCAAGCCGGGGGATACGCTTGTCGTCGGGGGGTCCGGCGGGACCAAAGAGCGTATGGGGGAGCCGCGAGTCACTCAGCAGGCTCAAGCACAAGTTCGGAGGTCTTGCGATCTTCAGGGAGCCGCGAGTCACTCAGCAGGGCTCAAGCACAAGTTCGGAGGTCTTACGATCTTCAGGGAGCCGCGAGTCACTCAGCAGGCTCAGGCACAAGTTCAGAGGTCTTACGATCTTCAGGGAGCCGCGAGTCACTCAGCAGGGCTCAAGCACAAGTTCGGAGGTCTTACGATCTTCAGGGAGCCGCGAGTCACTCAGCAGGGCTCAGATGTTCCAAGGCGAATCTGCCGGACAGTCCCAGAGCACCCCTTGTTATAGGTCGACCCCTCTTTGATGTCCGGAGTCTGTGCAGGCAGGGGTCTTGTCACCTGGGGGTCGCTTGTCGAGGTTTCCTGCCATTGTCTTTTGATCCTTTCAGGGCCGGGTCGGGAGGAGTCCCAGACACCCAGCAGGCGTGGAGCCAGCCCTCAGGGAGGCCGGAGGGCCGATCGAAACCCATCGTCCCAGGGGAGTTCAGAGGTGCGATAGAAACGGCTCCTCCCTCTCTCATCCCCTGGAAGCGTGATGTCCTCCAGCCGGAGTGGCGCCTCTAGGCCCGGGTTGTGCTGGGGCCGGGCGGCCATCTTGGTGCATGAAGTGGGCACGCGTGCCCGGGGTGGCCGAAAGGAGAGAGGCCATGGACGGGGATGCCCGGGTCGCGTGTGTGTGTTCTGGTGGGAAGGATCGGCTGGGCCGTGTGCTTGGGGTCCCAGGTACCAGGTTAGGTAGTGCGAGGACAGGACGAGCCATGCTACGAGGCCGGGTCTAACACTATGGCAAAGGTGCAATGCGTTGGCTGCATGACATGCCTTGTTGTAACCAGCTAATTTGTTCCCATATGTGTCTCTGTGACATGTTGCAGGTGTATTGATGTAGTGTCACTTGTTCATCCTCACAGGTAGGCGCCTCTGCCAAGGAGCAGATCTGGCTGACCGCCGTCAGTGCCGTGAGGAGTGCGGATGGTCGGAAGCGGAGCCTGTCCCAGGTGAGGAAACGCTGGCAGGATATCCGGTGCTGGACGCGGAGGATCACACGGGTCCTGCTGGGGGACTCACCTGAGAGCCATAAGAACCGTGGGCGCCGCCGTCTCTCCCACATCCACAAGTGTGTGCTGGCGGTGGTATTTCCAGACTTGGACAGGCGCTTACAGGAGATGCAGCAGCAGGAAGGGGGTAGGTACATGTGTGTTTGTTGTGTTTCACCAGCATTTGTAAGTGCACTGTTCCATGGATGCACTGCCAGGGTTTAATGGTGCTGTGCAGATCCTGTTACCCACAGTATTGCAGTGCTCTCCTGCCTCCCTTCCCCTCCTTGCAATGTGTTCCCTGGTCTGTGTGAAGTCACTCCGTCACAAGGTTATGTAGCCTGGCACCTTCTCCACGTGTACAATGCCTGCAGCATCATGTGTGGGAGTGGTGTGTAACAGGTTTTGGGACCTTGCCTGTGCCCTGTCCAGTTCTGGTCTTGTGGGTTCCATGTCAGTTGGCACTAATGCTGAGTCCAGACATGGGAGTTAGTCCCTCAAGTGTGAGGCCTTACAGCACGCATGTCCTATGTGGTGGCCTGTGACATGATGTGCATGAGTGTGTGGTACGCATAGTGCGGGGATGGTAGCGTGTGTTGCAGTCATTCCCATTCAGGAGCATGGAGTTGTGTGGCCACTACTGTCCCCAGGGGCATATTTTCCTAGGTATCATGTGTGTAATCTGAATATGTTGACAATCTCTATGTCTACAGCATAGGTTGTGCTCTGTGCCATTGTCCCCTGGCCAAATGTATATTGACGTGAAATGTAGTACAAGTGTCCACTGTACAGACTGACCTGATTTTCCTTGTTCATACTCACGGTGGACATTGCCTGTGTGTCTTGTTACAATCATCTGATGATGCCCATTTGTACATGATTATTTGGACAGGCGCACCTTGGGTATTTTGTGTGCAACCTTGATGTGTTGCATCCCATGTGTATTTCACCCAGACTAAGGGATGTAAGTGCTTCCTGTGTCTCCAAATAATAGTCTCATGTAGGGGGTGGGTGGTGCGGGCATGGCCTTCATGTCACAACCTCCTTGCTAGGACTGGCCAGTGTGTGATGTTTGTCTGGACATGCACTCAAGGTGCAGTGGGCCAGTCATGGTGGGCATGTTTTCAGTATAACCTATGCTGCATGTGCCTCTTGTTCCTGGATATGGTCCCTGCTCATCCCTATTTCCTGCCACGCTGTGTGGTGCAGATGCAGTGCTGGATTGTCCCCAGGGCCTTGCTCCTCAGTCAAAATTCCATTCCATCTCATTTGCTATTGTGTCATGCTCTCCATAGTTTTTCGGGGGCATGGTGGGTCAAACAACTGTCTTGCATGCCCTACATATGTACCTTGTTTTGTAGATGTAACTCTTCTTTTGTTTCAGGCTATGCACTGTAACCTATGTAGATTGGACTCATGTGACATATGTATACAGGTGTATGATTAATTTCTGTCTCTTCACCCTGCCCACAGCATCGTCGGGGGACACGGAGGGAGACATGGGCACAGACGGAGCAGAGGGGCCGAGCACCAGTGCCAGCGGTGACATCGGGGCTGGCACATCAAGTGGGACTGAGGCGGAGGAGAGTGAAGCCGGGGACCTGTCGACTGGCACAACAGAGTATGAAGCTGACGGGTCCGAGGATGATCTCTCCGAGTGGGCGGAGGCTAAACCACCATCTGACAGCGGCACAACATCGCACCCCGCCCCCTCCATTGCCATCAGCCGCCTCCCACTTGCTCGTGTCCCTTCCCAACGTGCCCGGTCACCACATGTCTCCTTCCTGCCAGGCACCGCACCCCCTGCCCCTGTCTCCACTGCTGCCGCCAATGCCGAGTCTGTGGACATCCAGCGGCAGTTGCAGATTGGTCAGGCTGCGATCCTTAATGTCCTCCATGGCCACAGCCAGGTCCTCAACAACATGGAGGCATACTTGGAGGGCATTCATTCATCGCAGGCTGACCAACGCAGCTTGCTGAGGTCGATAGACTCGACACTGACTGCAGCAGTGGGTCTCCTGCAGCGCTACGTCCCACCCCCTACCCCTGCCCCATCCACACTTCCCACTCCCATGCCTGTCCCACATACACCCAGACGTCAGCATGCACCCACCACAACACACACAGGCACCACACCAGCAGGGAAGGTCCACCGCACACCTCCTGACACGCACACACAGGGTGAAGTAGGCACACCCACTGGGTCGGGGGCAAACGTGTGACACGCAGCCAGAGTGGGAGTCCGCATTCCACCCAATCCACTCCCTCCAAATCCCCTCCCCTCAGCTCTCCTGGCCACATCTCCCCCAAAGACTCCTTCATGGCCGCTCTGTCCCTGAGCCCCACAGTGACGCCACCACGCAAGCGGTAAAGGAAGTACTCGGTCAGGGTGGTTGATTCCCCCCCTGTCTACACCCTCCCCCAGTGGCGCTGCGACCCATCCCTCTGACCCCCCCCACTCCTTGGGGCCTGTGGTTCCTTCGGGTGCAGGGGATTCCCTGGAGGACCTTGCTAAGGTGTGCAGCGAGATCCTGGCCTCCACCTTTGGCCCTGCCCCACCCCCTGTGGTGGAGTCCTCCATCCCTGCACCCACGACGCCTACCCTTCACCCTCCTGTCCCTGCGGTGCCTGTTTCTTCCCCCCCACATGATGCCCTCACCCCTGTGGAAGACAACAGAATGTAACTGTGCAGGCAAGCTAGGGGACACGCATCCCACTGTGTCCCCCATCCAGCTGTGACTTCTGGACTGCCCTATGGGCTTTGTAAATATTGAACTTTCTACGAACATACAATTTTTGATCATGCTGATTAAAGCCATTTTTGTTTCCTTTGAACACTACTGCTTTTCTGATATTGCTGTTGGTGGGGCTGCTACATGATTTTGGGAGGTGATCATGTGTTGGTTGTGTGGGAAATGTAGTAGTGTGCTGGTCATAGGGGGGACCCTGGGATCTGTGTGCCATCACACGGTGTTAGCTAGGTTTCTGTGTTCATGTAAGCAGTTGCTGCATGGTGAAATTGTCCAAAGGTGTTTTCCTTCCTCTGTGTACCCTGCCATCTTCCCTGCAGGGTGTTCCCAATATTTAGCGCAGAGCTGTGTGTACATTAGCTGGGTGTGTGACGGACTCCTTCTACTTTGCACATGCATGCTGAGCGATGTCTCCACCTGCATCATTCGTGGCATTCTTGGTAGTCATTGTACTTGTGTATGTGGACTATTGACATGACTTCATGTGTACATGTTTTCTTTTCTGCGCTATGCATGCGTATACTCCCAGCCTCGCACACATGTGGTACATGTACTGCAGGGTCTTTGTGCACCTGACTGACATTTGTGGGCATGGTATCTGTGGCTACTCCACCCTTTGCGTTTCATGGGCACTGCTATGAGTGTTAGGCACACACCCCTCCTGCCTCTGGGCACTGCTGGGAGTGATAGGCACCCACCCCTCCTGTCTCTGGGCACTGCTGGGAGTGTTAGGCACCCACCCCTCCTGTCTCTGGGCACTGCTGGGAGGGCTCTGCCCACACCCCTCCTGTGTCTGGGCACTGCTGGGAGGACTCTGCACACACCCCTCCTGACTCTGGGCACTGCTGGGAGGACTCTGCACACACCCCTCCTGCCTCTGGGCACTGCTGGGAGGACTCTGCACACACCCCTCCTGCCTCTGGGCACTGCTGGGAGTGATAGGCACCCACCCCTCCTGTCTCTGGGCACTGCTGGGAGGACTCTGCACACACCCCTCCTGTGTCTGGGCACTGCTGGGAGTGATAGGCACCCACCCCTCCTGTGTCTGGGCACTGCTGGGAGGACTCTGCACCCACCCCTCCTGTCTCTGGGCACTGCTGGGAGTGTTAGGCACCCACCCCTCCTGTCTCTGGGCACTGCTGGGAGGACTCTGCCCACACCCCTCCTGTGTCTGGGCACTGCTGGGAGTGATAGGCACCCACCCCTCCTGTGTCTGGGCACTGCTGGGAGGACTCTGCACACACCCCTCCTGTGTCTGGGCACTGCTGGGAGGACTCTGCACACACCCCTCCTGACTCTGGGCACTGCTGGGAGGACTCTGCACACACCCCTCCTGCCTCTGGGCTCTGCTGGGAGGACTCTGCACACACCCCTCCTGCCTCTGGGCACTGCTGGGAGTGATAGGCACCCACCCCTCCTGTCTCTGGAAACTGCTGGGAGGACTCTGCACACACCCCTCCTGTGTCTGGGCACTGCTGGGAGGACTCTGCACACACCCCTCCTGTGTCTGGGCACTGCTGGGAGTGATAGGCACCCACCCCTCCTGTGTCTGGGCACTGCTGGGAGGACTCTACACCCACCCCTCCTGTCTCTGGGCACTGCTGGGACTGATAGGCACCCACCCCTCCTGTCTCTGGGCACTGCTGGGAGGACTCTGCCCACACCCCTCCTGTGTCTGGGCACTGCTGGGAGGACTCTGCACACACCCCTCCTGTGTCTGGGCACTGCTGGGAGGACTCTGCACACATCCCTCCTGTGTCTGGGCACTGCTGGGAGGACTCTGCACACACCCCTCCTGACATTGGGCACTGCTGGGAGGACTCTGCACACACCCCTCCTGCCTCTGGGCACTGCTGGGAGGACTCTGCACACACCCCTCCTGCCTCTGGGCACTGCTGGGAGTGATAGGCACCCACCCCTCCTATTTCACAATATGTACACTTAGAACATACACGTGTGTGGGTTCGCTCCATGCATACGAGGTGGGGGTACGTGTCGTATTTACACTGTTGGGGTGGGGGGTACGCTCCTTGCATACGCGGGTGGGGGTACGTGTCGTACTTACACTGTTGGGGTGGGGGGTACGCTCCATGCATACGCGGGTGGGGGTACGTGTCGTACTTACACTGTTGGCATGGGGGTACGCTCCATATGTACGCGGGTGGGGGTACGTGTCGTACTTACACTGTTGGCATGGGGGTATGCTCCATACGTACGCGGGTGGGGGTACGTGTCGTACTTACACTGTTGGGGTGGGGGGTACGCTACATGCATACGCGGGTGGGGGGACGTGTCGTACGTACACTGTTGGCATGGGGGGTACGCTCCTTGCATACGCGGGTGGGGGTACGTGTCGTACTTACGCTGTTGGGGTGGGGGGTACGCTCCATACGTACGCGGGTGGGGGTATGTGTCGTACTTACACTGTTGGGGTGGGGGGTACGCTCCTTGCATACGCGGGTGGGGGTACGTGTCGTACTTACACTGTTGGCATGGGGGTACACTCCTTGCATACGCGGGTGGGGGTACGTGTCGTACTTACACTGTTGGGGTGGGGGGTACGCTCCTTGCATACGCGGGTGGGGGTACGTGTCGTACTTACACTGTTGGGGTGGGGGGTACGCTCCATGCATACGCGGGTGGGCGGACGTGTCGTACGTACACTGTTGGCATCGGGGGTACGCTCCTTGCATACGCGGGTGGGGGTACGTGTCGTACTTACACTGTTGGGGTGGGGGTACGCTCCATACGTACGCGGGTGGGGGTACGTGTCGTACTTACAGTGTTGGCATGGGGGGTACGCTCCTTGCATACGCGGGTGGGGGTACGTGTCGTACTTACACTGTTGGGGTGGGGGGTACGCTCCATGCTTACGCGGGTGGGGGGACGTGTCGTACGTACACTGTTGGCATGGGGGGTACGCTCCTTGCATACGCGGGTGGGGGTACGTGTCGTACTTACACTGTTGGGGTGGGGGGTACGCTCCATACGTACGCAGGTGGGGGGACGTATCATACTTACACTGTTGGGGTTGGGGGTACGCTCCATGCATACAGGGTGGGGGTACGGTCCGTACATATCCGTCCCCACGCTATGTGATGCTTGTGCGGGCCGTACCCAGGCCTTTGCCACGTGGGTACGAGCCATCCCGCCATTGTTGGGGTGACGTAGGTGTTGGCGTGGTACGACTCATACCCACGCTCTTAAGGCGTGGGTACGGGACGTACCTGTCTGGTTGTGTTGCCGGTTCGCGTCGTCAAGAACTTCCATTGTGGCGGTCGCTGGCTTAGCTGGACACGCCCCCACCCCCTCGTAGTGACCAGGGCCTGAGGGTCAGGTATGTCCAGGGCATGTGTGCTGTGTGACTTTGGTGGGGGCTTTGTGGCCTGCCCTGGTCCTGCCACCCCCCCCCTTTCCCCCCTCCCTTTGTTGTTCTGACCTTCTGCGGCGTCTGCGTCGGAACCTGTAGAGGAGGTCAACTGCTATGAGGGCCGGGATGACACGTAGGTTCGGGTCCATGTCTGTCCGTCGTGTACGGGTACTCCTTGTTTGCGTCGTCCTGTCTGTCCATCGCGTACCGGTACTCCTTGTTCGCTAGAAGGCCCATAGGAATAAATAGAAAGACATTCTCAATTTGCGATTCTCAATTAGAGAATCGCAAATTGAGAATGCAATTTCAAGGTTGCAAGGGTGTCAATAGGACACCCTTTTGCACCCCCGAAATAAACATGTGTGCACATGTGGCGCACATACATGCGCTAAGGGCATGTATGTGCGCCACATGGCACTTTGAAAAATGCATAAAAGTGAATTTTTCAAAGAAATCGCTAATTACCACCAACATGAAGTTGGTGGTAATTTGCGATTCCTTAAGCCAAAATCGCACAACTTGGGTGCTTCCTATATTGCATTTAAGGAATCGCAATTTGGGATTCCTTAAATGCATTCGCAAAATAAGGAATTGCAAATTTTGCAATTCCTTATCTTGCGTGTGGGTTTTTGTGTGCTACATAGCACACTGCCCAAAATGCGATCGCAAACGCTGAATTTCTGCGAATTTCAGCATTTGCGATCGCAATTTGGCTTCCTACATATGGCCCATAGATATATTTCTTTTTTCCAAATTGTTAAATTGTTTTCATTAAAGCCACGGCTTATGATGCCAATTTTAACACATTATCTGTGATATCTTCAACACCACTTACTTGTTTCTATACTTGAGGCATTACTTTCTCCAAAAAAAGGCCATATATTAATGATCTGGAGATGTTTTTTGTTGTTTTCCTCTACGAGTGGTCTCAACATTTTTATCTTTTTTTCAGAACCTCTGAGGTTATTCCAGACGTGAGTTTATTCGAAGACCGAGGGCCTTATTTTAATCACTTTATGGTTTGAGGAGGCATTACTACTGTATACCTTTAAAGCAGCAACAAGATTGGAGGAAGAGACAACTTGTTTTGGTAGGTTTGATAGTAACGTGGTTTCTTTTTGGCTGACCAGAGCAGAAATCATTTTTTGGGAGACACAGGTTCATCAATAAAATGAATCATTTGCAGTTGTTTGGATGCTGAAGAGCTTCTGGTCACTAACTTGAACTGATAGTTCTCTCCATATAACGAAATGGTGAAACACAATGTGCCTCAATAACTAGTTGATTCAAGCCACAGTCAGGACCTAAAATACTTATACAATGGGCTGGATATTAAACTTTGGATAAAGAAATGTCTCATGCAGCAAAAAGTGACACACCCTTCCTATTCTCTTTTTCAAATTAAACCACATTTATTTATCAAAACACAGAGGGGCCAATTAGGATGTCAGCCGGAAAGCCTCCGATTGACATCCTTGGTTAAAACTCTGACCGCCTTATTACAAAAAAGGCGGCCGCCGGCCAGAGTTCAAACCGGCTGGCCTCCTCTAGCAGGGCTCCCATTCCTCAGCGGCCTCTGGGTGGGGACCTGGGGGGCACCTATGGTGCACCCCTGTAAATCCCTGCAATGTGTGGCAGGCACTAAAAGGTGCCTGCCATGCGGTGCAGGGATTCAGAGAAACTCCCATTTCTGTATGTATGCTTGTGCTACAGCCGGTTTCCTACTGCAGCACAAGCTCATAGAGAAATGGCAGTTGGCGACTGCACCATCGTAATATGGGGTGCCAAACCGCCGACCTATGGTCGGTCGGTTCTTACACCGAGACAGTGTTGGGTGGGTTCTCACACCGAGACAGGGTTGGGCGGACGCAAGTCTACCCAACATCGTAATAGGCCCCTTAGTGCTTTTAAAAAATAATCTGAACATACTAAAAAATATTCACAGTTTCAAAATTGACATATGAGAGGAATCACTAATTAAAAAAATTACATTATGACATGCATTGAAGCAGACTTTGTCGTTGCTTTTGAGAAATGTCATGAATGTGCATTAAAAATCAAAAAAACTCCGTTCTTTTCTTTTTCTTCATTGAAACTGCAGTGTTCACTCAAGAAAACCCAAGTTGTGTAGAATCATTGTAGTAAGTGTGCTTTACATCGGGTGAATGTGGCCAGCGTGACATTTACTGTGACGAGAACAGGATGCAAAATGCAAAGCCTAAGACTGTCATAGTGTGGCTGTACAAATGTGTAGTCTTCATGTTGGTAAGCTGCGGGCATTATGATGACTCTCCTTCAAACTTTGTCATGTTTATCTCCCATGTATTATAAGCAAAGGCTGATGTCCCCAGAGATGGTTCAAAGGTTCTAAACGTATCCATCTTCGCTGGCCTCAAAGTGACTCCAGATCGATCATATTTCTACATGACATTAAGTGCACGATTTAAAAGGAAAATCTCCCATACTTCAGCTTATGCTTTGACACCTAGAGCCTCGCCTGTGGCAGAAACCACGATTAATATTATTTATCGTATAAATCCTTAGGTGGTTGTTTGACATTCTTTCTTCTTAGTCCCAAGTAGCTTCAGCGCCATCGCATACTTCGAAGAGCGAAAAGACTATCTCTCATCTTGACAGCAAAAACAATAGTGCACCTCCCTGTGTTGGTTACTAAGAAATGCACAGGCAAGTAAGTAAATAACTTTATTGCATAGAGAACATAACCATTTCTTTACAATAGCATAATGCAAATAAATAAGAATACTCTTAAAATATTCTAAAAGTGAAATGAAAATGGGCAATTCTTCCTTAACACAGTTTAAAAGAATAGAGGTCCTATGTTTAGGAGACGGGAATGAGTAAAATCTAAAAACTTAGGGCCTCAAGTATGAGGTTCTGGCGCAGGGCAGTGCTGCAAGGAATCTTGCTGCGCTGCCTCAAAACTAAAGGGCGGGAATGCGCCATATCTATGTGAGACAGTGATTCCTGATTAATTTTTGTGCAGGAAGGGATACTTTCCTGCACAAAATCAATCAATCAATTTAGGCAATTTCCTCTTTCTATTGGCCTCATTTTTAAAAACTGTCTCATCGCTGGTTGAAAACAGCGACGCAACACTTTTCATTGAGCCCTCCTTGTGATACCTTGGATGCGCCGTCTTTACAGTAGGGCACTCCATGTCTCAAGGACTGACCAGATACTTCATGAATCCTGACGTATTTGATGGCGCAGTAATGACGCATTGCTGAAGTGTGACGCAAAACAGACTTCAGTGCAGCAATGTGTCATTACAGATGGGCGAGTCCCATGTAAAATATCCTGCATCAGTATTAACGCCTGCTGTGAAGAAGGCGTAAGGACAAGGATTTGACTCAGTGAACTGTAGAAGTGGAACAGTGAAATCTCAAAGATTTCACTGCGCCACTTCTACAAGCCTTTTTTAGGGGAGAACTGTAGTAGAGTAGGATCTGCTTCACATGTTTACCCCCACTTTTTGCGGGTGTTTCACTGTTTTTCGACTTTAGTCTGGCTGGGACCCTGTTATTCAGGGCCCCAGCCTAGCTACTTCCTCGCTAAATTGATTGCCTGTACTTTAGGTACACTCCAGATTGGATTCTGGGGTACCCTTGTGAGTCCCTAGTATATGGTATACTATGTACCCAGGGCATCGGCACCCCAGAGGCCTACTTGGGGCTGAAGCATGTATTATGCCACCCCTGGAAAGCCATGCAAAATGACAACACAGGTCTGCTACAGCAGCCTGGGTAAGGTGGTGCATGCACCCCTTACTGAGGTATAGGTTCACTATACCTCACCTATCACTGCAAATAGTAACCTATCAGTCACGCCTATGGCAGGCCTTATCAATCCTGAAGGCAGGGTGCTTGGTTATATGTGAGAGGGTGCCGAGGCATGAGCTGAGCCCCTATGCAGCCTTCGGAATCTCTTCTCCGGGGTTGTCAGTGGTGCAGCCTGACCATATACTCTTAAGTGCATTATATCTTAAACGGTTAATGCTAACTTTGGACTGGCTGCACGGAAACATGTTGTGTTTGGTGTCAAACACCTTGGAATCATACCCCACATCAGTTCTTGATGTGAGGATATGATCCCACCCTTCTAGAGGGAGAGACATGGCAGTACTTGTATACCAGGTAGAAACTTAATAGAGCCCTGGCATCACAAAATGGATGCTACAGCCACAGACACGGGTCTGGCCTCCTGCTTCTGCCCGAAACTCCAGCAGGGGAGGCCTGGACAATAGGTTTCCTGTCACTTGGAGGTGTAACCACCTCCCAGACAGGCTTATTTGTATTGGGGCTGGGTGGGAGCACTCTCTGAGTGCTTTGAAGTCCTGCACTGGGGGCACATTTGAGGCCCTGTGCAAAGTCCAGCTCAAACCGGTTCAGGGGCTTCCAGCCCCTGCTGTGGCGTGAAACTGGACAAAGGAAATGGGTGTAGCCACCCCTCTTTCCAAACCCTCCCATAGGTGGGTTAGGAACCTTTGCAACCAGAACTTTAGATATCCCTGGACGAAACTCTGAAGTTGAATCCTGGAACTTCGATGCTCTACTCAAGACTAGAGGACTGAATAAATCTCCCTTGGGGTCAAGGAGTGACTCCCCTGCTTGGCAGGCACCAACTAAACAATTTGAGGGTCTGCATTTCCGAAGCTCCCGCCAGACTCCGAAGTATTTGCAGCCCAGGAAGAGGATTTCCACACATCTCAGAGGCTGACCCGAGTCCCCAGCAGAGACCCACAGCCCTCGTGAGTAGCGTGGATCGGAACTCCTGGCCACCATGCACTTTTGCAAGTGCATTGACTTCTGGATGTCTCTTGAAGTCATGCTTGGGCTTACTTGTAGACTCCACCTCGAGCACAGAATCCACTGAAGATTGTCAGCCTAGTCACCCTGAGTGACCCGTGGGCCACCATTTTGTGTTTCGTCTCGAGGTCCCTTCGCGATCCCTGGTCCGTCAACTGGTGGGTCCCTGAGGGGGTAATTTTGAATTTCCTTGGGCATCCCTGGTTGCTCCAGATGTGCCCTGACTCCCTACCAGGTGGTGAGTCTCACAGACCTTGCTTGTCTGCACTGAAGCATCTTTCTTTTTTCTGCATGGGTTGCTGTTGCCAAGGCTTGTTGTATCCAATCCGGGCACCAATGCTGCAGCACTCGACATCCTTTGTGGGACAGCTCGAATCCACCTCCTGGTTGTCACCGTCACCTCCTGGTCCTCATGGCTGAAGAGTCAAGTTTCACCTTCTTCACCTGAAATCACCCTACATCGGTGGGGAACTACCTATCGCCTTCCTGGTCACTGGCTAGTGACCCATACTCTGTCCCCTCTGCTTTCAGGTTCTTCTCATCTTCAATCCAGGCTTGAATCTCTTCGGACGCTTCGCATCTTCCTGACAGCAGCACTTCTTCGCCAGCTCCCATTGAAATCGACGACGAGACCCGACACCATTTGACACCTATGCACCTGGCTTCCCTGGGTGAGGTAACACGAGTACTCCAGTGCTCCCGTGGGTGTTGACCCTAGAACTTCCTAAGTGCCAAAGGGTTTGGTCCCGACTCAATTCTAAGTGTCTCTAAACTTTAAAAATCTAACGGCGACTTTCCCCATAGCAGCTAACGGGAACTCGCGGCTGTGTTCTCACACTGCACACGGCCCCCGTGGGTCCCCTGTGTTAGTACCTTGGGAGGTTCCTTGGGGTCCCAGCGATTCTACAGGCTCTAGGCCTTGTGTCTAGTTAAGTCGTGGTTCTTATACCACTATTTTAGTATATGGTTTGGCTCACCCCTAGGGCCTGTCATGTATTTCTGCTATGTTACTGTGATATTTGAATTGTAACGTATGTGTTTTGACCTCTAGTCTCATAAAGAGTCTAGGAGGGTGTGTTTAATAATAAATACACATATTTTTTTTATATATATATATATATACCTGGTGTGGTTGTCTTTCATTTAGGCACTCAAGAGATTCTAGACTGGTATAACAAGCTGCTTTACATTCCTTCAAGACTTAGCCTGAAGGCTGCTCTCCGTAGCTACCACTAGGATAGCTTTCAATAAAGGTTGTCTTTAACCTATAACCAATAAGGTGTTGTTTGGACTGGTACAGGGTGCCCACTATCACTAGTGTATAGCATATACCTGGCCAACTTCTCACAGGAACACCCACCCCTGCATACATTATATCTGATGCAGGTATAATGTAGTGCAGGGTTTACAAAGTGACGCATATGCCTAGATGTGTCACTTCGTAAATATGGCGCATTGTTACGCCGCTGCAGTGTCACCAAAAAATTATGCAATGGCGGCGTTAGGCCTTGTAAATGAGGCCCTATGTGTGCTGCAGAATGCAGCACACATAGAAAAAGGAAAGAAAGAGGAGAAATTAAAACATTTTTCATTGTTGTGCCTCCCTAACGCCACCGTGGCTTTAGATCCTGGCGCATTCCCAGGTGTAGATTTCTTGCAAATCTTGTAATGCTTCAGGTTCCATCGGTGTTGCGTGGGAACACCCACAGCAACAGCCATGGAACACCCATTTCACGCAGTGTTCTGCGTGAAAGGGGCACATATTTACAAGGCCATGAAAAGCCATGTAAAGTGGCTTTATGTGGCCTTGTATATATGCCGAAAAAGTGGCATTCCGGCTCCGCAAAAGTGCTCATTTATGAGGCCCCTTGCAGCCCTTTTGCGCCGCCAGAACGTCACTTTTTTAATATTATTTTTATTTAATCTTTTTAGGTTTTCACTCCCTAAATATTCGTATGAAGAGTTTACCAACACTTTTACTCACAACTGAAAGGATGGTAATTGGCATATTGTAAGATCTCAAAAGATAAGCTGTTGCATGTGAATTGACAGAGAGGTGCATTTTAATATCTACAGCTGAGCACAGATGCTGTTTCATATGCTGCTTCTGTAATTGGGAAGACATTATCATGGCTGCAGCGAAACCTGGACCCTGTCATGGGATTACCCGATGTGTCAGTGACCACTGACTGGAAACTATAAAAGAGTATGTCAGAGCAAGAGTTAATTTGAGCAAAAAAGGGAAAATGTTTGTAAAACAAGAGCAGTAAGAACTTGTATGTGGTGAGGCGTGGGCAGGCTTGAATACAAGCTACGAGGTGTGAGGGCTGTGAATGTTAGCATTAGATACAGAAGCAGGGAGTGAGCTCAAGCTGTAAAAGCAATCAAGCGGGAAGTAATTGACTACGCGCACTGCAACTGAAATTACCTCTATGTGCTGAGCTGCATTTAAACAGGCGGAAGGCAGGAGAGAGGGAGGAGGTCTTGAGCCGATTAATCATCGAAATTTTAGGAGCCAAAGGAAGAGGAAGTTGGGACTTTTAAGACAACCTGTGTCTGAAAGGGCAGACTGAACCATCCAATTTTATGGGCTCTAAATGATAAATGATGGTTGCGCCCTTTTCTCTAAGATCTAAGGGTCTCATTTATAAAAAGTGTTGCATCGCTGGTTGAAAACAGCGATGTGACACTTTAAATTGCGCCCTCGTTGTGACACCATGGATACACTGCATTTACAACACGGCGCTCCATGTCGTAAGGATTGACCAGATACGTCAGAAATCCTGATGTATCTGGTGGCGCAGTAATGACGCATTGCTGGAGTGTATTGCCAAACAGATGCAAATCCAGCAATGTGTCATTACACATGGGTGAGTCCCATGTAAAAGGGCCTGCGTCAGTCCTACGTAAGGATTTGACGCAGTGACCTCGTAGACGTGGCAAAGTGAAATCTCATAGATTTCACTGCGTCACTTCTACTAGCCTTTTTCACGGGGGAACGCCCACCCTGCATACATTATACGTAACGCAGGTATAATGTAGCACAAGGGTTTACAACGTGCCGCAAAGAGACAAAGAGTTTACAAAAAGCAATGCAATCAACTCCAACAGATAACCATACCAGGTATCTGTTGAAACTTGCAAAATGTGATGGGAGAAATGCTTGTAAATAGTCTAACAACTGGCAATTGCTCTGGATAACATTCCAAGCCATCCTTATCGAAAGTTGTATTCTCCAGATCGTTTGCCTTCTTTGAAGAACCTATTTTTGCTGGTGATAGAACTCTTCACACTTTACTCCTGCTAGCCAGCGATAAAGTGCTCATGCTCTCCTATCTAAACATGATAGAATTGGCATAACACTAATTGACACATTTCATTCACTTATAAGTTCCTAGTAAATGGCAACATATACCCAGGGCCTGTAAATTAAATGCAACTAGTGGGCTGCAGCACTCATTGTGCCACCCACTAAAGTAGTACTGTAAAAACTGCCTCCAGTTCTGGCCCTGCATCCTGGGTGTGTAGTTTTAAACTGCAATTTCGACCTAGCACAAGAAACCTTATGCCAGGCCCAAAACTTCATTTTTAATACTTATAAGCCAACCTTAAGGTAGGTCAAAAATACTTCAACCTTGTTGTTGGCAAACACATTTTTTCTTGCCCTCGCTGGTGCGGGCAGTAAAACTACAGTGCCACAAGGGTGGGGTCTCTGGGACACAGTAAGTGAGCTGGGTCCAGAGGCCCTATTAAGGCTTGGGGAGGTGAAGTGCTTTCCCCCTCCACTTAATATATATGTTGTGGTCCACGGGATGAGGTCCCTGGGGTCCGAAGGCCAACCCTATACCGTGCACACTAAAGGCTGTGCAGAGAAAGGACTAGCATAAGCTGCCTGCTGAGGGTTTGAGCAGTGGGCTTGGTGGCAGGCAATGCCCTGCTGCCAACCCCACACCACTCACAACCAAAGACCAGGCACAGTGTTGGGGAGGCTGTCTGCAGGGAATTGGACGCAGGGTTTGGCTGAAAGTCAGGCCCTGCTGCCAACAAGATGCCATGCACGACTAAAGGCATGTGTGCGGCTGGCTATCTCTGGGAGGCTGCCTGCGAGGAGTTGGATGCAAGGCCTGTGGGCAACCCCACAACACACACAACAGAAGACCATGTGCAGCATGAGGTTGGCTGCCTCTGGATGGGTTTGCCAGAAGGTCTGGCTGCAGACCAGGCTCTGTTGCCAACCCTCTGCTGTAGACGGACTTCGAGGGCAGGGGTTTGGCATTGCGCATGGTAATAAAATACTCTAGAAATTCACTGAAAAAAACAAAGGTTAAAATAATGTTATGGTTAGATATGCTAAAAAGAGCTCTTTTTGTTAAAAAAAAACCTTAGAAATTTACTGAAAAAAACAAAGGTTAAAGTAATGATATAGTTAGGTGTGATAAAAAGATCTGTTTTTGTTAAAAAAAAACTTTCGAAATTCACTGAAAAAAACAAATATTGAACTGACGTTATAGTTAAGTGAATATTTCAGTGGCAGCATTAACATTTTGAACTCAAATAACCATAGAAATTCACCAGTTATAGGTAACAGAGATAACTATAACTTGCGTCCCCTTCATTCACTGCTTATGACCTCTCGTTTTAAATCACTCATAACATGTTCTATGACATCATTTATTACATCACTCATGAATTCTCAAATGACATTATTGATTACATAATTTCTGTGTTTTTTTAGTGCCATTTTAAGTACGGCAGATCTACTGATTTTGACAATGGATTAGAACATCAAAATATAAAAAGTGGGCCTATTGGCTTTATGAAGGGATCAGCATATCAACATATATGAAGCACACCAATGTCTTTGTCAAAAAAATCACCAAAAATATAATCAAATATGTGTTTCAGTGTACTATTTAATAAAAGTAATTATCGTAAAACAAGTAATAAAGATTTATTTTTAAAAATTAGCGTGTCTTTGAATGTTTTTTAAACAATTTCCAAGCAATCAAAAAGCTTCTACAGAACCAACCACAAGGGGGCTCTGCACTATAGCTGAAGAGCTTAGAGCTCCATCTAGAAGTGCTATAAACACTTAGCAAGCTCTCCAGGGGCCATGGATTTATTGACCCAGGAGACTTACTTAAATTTTATATTACTGTTACTGAGGGACTGCTGCACCTTCTGCAGCCCCAACAATATTAAAAAAAATTATTAGTAGTGTTAAACCCCTTTTTTGGGGCAGCACTAGGAAGCAAAAATAAGTATATAATGTCTTAGCAGAAGCAGTGAATATGAAATGAGCAACTACTCCGCTCATTGAATATTCACTGCTGTGCCTTCCACTTCTGCTGCTTTGTTTTCTCATTTTTCAATAGGCAGCATGTAGAGCCCCATCCTGTGCTGCTTAAAAAAAAATCTAAAGGCTGCACAGGGTGCCCAATCCTATGCTGCCTTTTTTAAAAACAATCATGGGCAGCATGGGGAGCCCACTCCTGTGCTGCCCAAACTCCCTTTTATAAATGTTAGTGGGCACCATGGGGATACCACCCCATGGCCCGCTGGCTCCTCTGCCAGCACACTTCTTGATGTTGGCTGGAGCCAGCTTCTCTTGTTTTCTCCCAGATGGGAACAGTTTTTGTTTCTGTTACTACCGGGATGCAAACCTGTTCCCTCCCCGCCTGGTGGGAGCTTTTCTGCCCACACTGGGTGGGAACAGTGCAGGCTCCCTGCCTTCACTCTGGGTGGCAGGAGCAGTGTTCCAGAGGTAATCTAACCCGGGACACTATACATCGTTACTGGCCACAGGGGATGGGATCCCCAAGGCAAGAAATAGGCACAGGGAGGGGTACCTATATATATATATATGTATATATATATTACCTACTGGCGGTCGCCAGTAGGTAGTTATAGTTAGGACCCTGTTTCCATAGGAAAACCGCAACATTCTATTTGGAATAACTTTGGCGCCGGTCGACGAATCCTCGCGAAATTTTCAAAATAGGTGGGGCGCTATGCTCCGCTCCTACCCTGAAAGTCTCGGGGGGATTCGTCAAGCGGGGGCTGAGAAAAAAGGGGGGTCCCAAAACGCGTTTTTCCCATGCATTTTTCCATAGGACCTTTAGACACAGCTACAGCCCGAACGGCTGAACAGAGTTACTTGAAATTTGGCAGAGAGGTAGTCCTCAGGTCAAGGAAGTGCCTTTTGTAGGTCTGGTGTAAATCTGTTCAGTAGTTCCTGAGAAAATAGCATTTAAATCAATATATATATCTGTGGCAGCTTACGGTGCGCTTACCGTGCGCTTACGGTAAGCTTACCGTACGCGTACGGTGCCGTGCGCGAGCGCGAATCTGATTGGCTGTTAGATCTTAGTAAACATTCGAATCGGTCGAAACCAGGAAGCGGTGGCCGCCATTTTCTCTCTCGCACTCTGAGGGGGGGGTGGAAAAACAAAGTGAAAAAACATGTAAAGGGGCTGTTTAGACACCTCCTAACCACCTAGCCTTGATGAAGGTGTCCCTCAAGACCCCCCAAGGCCAAAAAGTCAATTTTTATTGTTTTAAAAAATTCGCCGATTACGCTTACCGTACGCGTACGGTAAACATTTAAAAAAAAAAAAAATTATCCATACTCTCCCCACCCCGTGTGCAAATGCTGGTCGAAGGGCACCATTTTTGCATGGCATATGTATGCTGCTGGAAATTTAAAAGATTACCTTTCACAACGAAGCGCATAATATGTCCTCCATGTGCGCACGGTGCGCGAAGCGCATTGTGCGTACATGGCCCATCTAGCGTAACGTGGGCACACGGTGCGCGCACGGAACGAACTGCGTTAAGTGGGCGCGCACGCCACGAATGGCGTAAAGTAACTTAGCATTTAAAAAAACGTACAAATTCACTGAAAAAACCATAGGTTTCACACACGTTATAGTTAGGAATTAGCATTTAAAAAACCTTGCAAATTCACTGAAAAAACCATAGGTTTCACACATGTTATAGTTAGCTGGACATTTTACTGATAAAAAACCATTGAAATTCCCCCGTTATAGTTAGTGCAGGCAACTATAACTCACGCGACCGCAATTCTCTGCTGATGACATATGTGTCTTTATGAAAAAAAAATATTTGTAATATATGTATAGCTAAAATTTAATGGAAGAAGACATGGGCAAATAAGTGTCTAAATACAGTATTAGCATCAGCAGAGGATTGCGGTCGCGTGAGTTATAGTTGCCTGCACTAACTATAACGGGGGAATTTCAATGGTTTTTTATCAGTAAAATGTCCAGCTAACTATAACATGTGTGAAACCTATGGTTTTTTCAGTGAATATATATATATATATATATATATATCAACGCTCCTGAGGTTACCACACTTGCAGGAAAGCACTCGAACAACAGGAAGGCTCACCTCCAAACCTTTAATGCACGGTACAGGCGAATCAAGCATGCAGGTAGAATTAACAGTTCCAACGCTACGCCTTATGCGTTTCGAATGTCTCTTCATCAGAGGGCTTTGAGTGGATGGCGTGCAACAGTGGACACACCCCCATAGATATGCTCACATCCACATTGGTGCATTATGAGAGAAAGAGTCCCTTATTCAATCGTGAATCGATGCACTTTTAATCACTGCTATGTTGCAAGGCTCCGCATGAGCCCCCCGCTTGTCTGTTCGTCTTTATCCTCTGCCTGTTGTTCCACTATAGGATAGATGTATCCAAATCCCCAGTAGCCCCCAATGATCGCGGGGGGTGCTCTCCCAGCGGCTGGGCTGCCGCTCATAAATCAACGCTCCTGAGGTTACCACACTTCCAGGAAAGCACTCGAACAACAGGAAGGCTCACCTCCAAACCTTTAATGCACGGTACAGACGAATCAAGCATGCAGGTAGAATTAACAGTTCCAACGCTACGCCTTACGCGTTTCGAATGTCTCTTCATCAGAGGCTTTGCAAGGATGGCGTGCAACAGTGGACACACCCCCATAGATATGCTCGCATCCACATTGGTGCATTATGGGAGAAAGAGTCCCTTATTCAATCGTGAATCGATGCACTTTTAATCACTGCTATGTTGCAAGGCTCCGCATGAGCCCCCGCTTGTCTGTTCGTCTTTATCCTCTGCCTGTTATTCCACCATAGGATAGGTGTATCCAAATCCCCAGTAGCCCCCAATGATCACAGTGTGGTGCTCTCCCAGCGGCTGGGCTGCCGCTCATAAATCAACGCTCCTGAGGTTACCACACTTGCAGGAAAGCACTCGAACAACAGGAAGGCTCACCTCCAAACCTTTAATGCACGGTACAGGCGAATCAAGCATGCAGGTAGAATTAACAATTCCAACGCTACGCCTTACGCGTTTCGAATGTCTCTTCATCATAGGCTTTGCGTGGATGGCGTGCAACAGTGGACACACCTCCATAGATATGCTCGCATCCACATTGGTGCATTATGGGAGAAAGAGTCCCTTATTCAATCGTGAATCGATGCACTTTTAATCACTGCTATGTTGCAAGGCTCCGCATGAGCCCCCCGCTTGTCTGTTCGTCTTTATCCTCTGCCTGTTGTTCCACCATGGGATAGGTGTATCCAAATCCCCAGTAGCCCCCAATGATCGCAGGGGGGTGCTCTCCCAGCGGCTGGGCTGCCGCTCATAAATCAACACTCCTGAGGTTACCACACTTGCAGGAAAGCACTCGAACAACAGGAAGGCTCACCTCCAAACCTTTAATGCACGGTACAGGCGAATCAAGCATGCAGGTAGAATTAACAGTTCCAACGCTACGCCTTACGCGTTTCGAATGCCTCTTCATCAGAGGCTTTGCGTGGATGGCGTGCAACAGTGGACACACCCCCATAGATATGCTTGCATCCACATTGGTGCATTATGGGAGAAAGAGTCCCTTATTCAATCGTGAATCGATGCACTTTTAATCACTGCTATGTTGCAAGGCTCCGCATGAGCCCCCCGCTTGTCTGTTCGTCTTTATCCTCTGCCTGTTGTTCCACCATAGGATAGGTGTATCCAAATCCCCAGTAGCCCCCAATGATCGCGGGGTGGTGCTCTCCCAGCGGCTGGGCTGCCGCTCATAAATCAACGCTCCTGAGGTTACCACACTTGCAGGAAAGCACTCGAACAACAGGAAGGCTCACCTCCAAATCTTTAATGCACGGTACAGGCGAATCAAGCATGCAGGTAGAATTAACAGTTCCAACGCTACGCCTTACGCGTTTCGAACGTCGCTTCATCAGAGGCTTTGCGTGGATGGCGTGCAACAGTGGACACACCCCCATAGATATGCTCGCATCCACATTGGTGCATTATGGGAGAAAGAGTTCCTTATTCAATCGTGAATCGATGCACTTTTAATCACTGCTATGTTGCAAGGCTCCGCTTGAGCCCCCCGCTTGTCTGTTCGTCTTTATCCTCTGCCTGTTGTTCCACCATAGGATAGGTGTATCCAAATCCCCAGTAGCCCCCAATGATCGCGGGGTGGTGCTCTCCCAGCGGCTGGGCTGCCGCTCATAAATCAACGCTCCTGAGGTTACCACACTTGCAGGAAAGCACTCGAACAACAGGAAGGCTCACCTCTAAACCTTTAATGCACGGTACAGGCGAATCAAGCATGCAGGTAGAATTAACAGTTCCAACGCTACGCCTTACGCGTTTCGAATGTCTCTTCATCACAGGCTTTGCGTGGATGGCGTGCAACAGTGGACACACCCCCATAGATATGTTCGTATCCACATTGGTGCATTATGGGAGAAAGAGTCCCTTATTCAATCGTGAATCGATGCACTTTTAATCACTGCTATGTTGCAAGGCTCCGCATGAGCCCCCCGCTTGTCTGTTCGTCTTTATCCTCTGCCTGTTGTTCCACCATAGGATAGGTGTATCCAAATCCCCAGTAGCCCCCAATGATCGCGGGGGGGTGCTCTCCCAGCGGCTGGGCTGCCGCTCATAAATCAACACTCCTGAGGTTACCACACTTGCAGGAAAGCACTCGAACAACAGGAAGGCTCACCTCCAAACCTTTAATGCACGGTACAGGCGAATCAAGCATGCAGGTAGAATTAACAGTTCCAACGCTACGCCTTACGCGTTTCGAATGCCTCTTCATCAGAGGCTTTGCGTGGATGGCGTGCAACAGTGGACACACCCCCATAGATATGCTTGCATCCACATTGGTGCATTATGGGAGAAAGAGTCCCTTATTCAATCGTGAATCGATGCACTTTTAATCACTGCTATGTTGCAAGGCTCCGCATGAGCCCCCCGCTTGTCTGTTCGTCTTTATCCTCTGCCTGTTGTTCCACCATAGGATAGGTGTATCCAAATCCCCAGTAGCCCCAAATGATCGCGGGGTGGTGCTCTCCCAGCGGCTGGGCTGCCGCTCATAAATCAATGCTCTTGAGGTTACCACACTTGCAGGAAAGCACTCGAACAACAGGACGGCTCACCTCCAAACTTTTAATGCACGGTACAGGCGAATCAAGCATGCAGGTAGAATTAACAGTTCCAACGCTACGCCTTACGCGTTTCGAACGTCGCTTCATCAGAGGCTTTGCGTGGATGGCGTGCAACAGTGGACACACCCCCATAGATATGCTCGCATCCACATTGGTGCATTATGGGAGAAAGAGTCCCTTATTCAATCGTGAATCGATGCACTTTTAATCACTGCTATGTTGCAAGGCTCCGCATGAGCCCCCCGCTTGTCTGTTCGTCTTTATCCTCTGCCTGTTGTTCCACCATAGGATAGGTGTATCCAAATCCCCAGTAGCCCCCAATGATCGCGGGGTGGTGCTCTCCCAGCGGCTGGGCTTCCGCTCATAAATCAACGCTCCTGAGGTTACCACACTTGCAGGAAAGCACTCGAACAACAGGAAGGCTCACCTCCAAACCTTTAATGCACGGTACAGGCAAATCAAGCATGCAGGAAGAATTAACAGTTCCAACGCTACGCCTTACGCGTTTCGAATGTCTCTTCATCAGAGGCTTTGCGTGGATGGCGTGCAACAGTGGACACACCCCCATGGATATGCTCGCATCCACATTGGTGCATTATGCGAGAAAGAGTCCCTTATTCAATCGTGAATCGATGCACTTTTAATCACTGCTATGTTGCAAGGCTCCACATGAGCCCCCGCTTGTCTGTTCGTCTTTATCCTCTGCCTGTTGTTCCACCATAGGATAGGTGTATCCAAATCCCCAGTAGCCCCCAATGATCGCGGGGTGGTGCTCTCCCAGCGGCTGGGCTGCCGCTCATAAATCAACGCTCCTGAGGTTACCATACTTGCAGGAAAGCACTCGAACAACAGGAAGGCTCACCTCTAAACCTTTAATGCACGGTACAGGCGAATCAAGCATGCAGGTAGAATTAACAGTTCCAACGCTACGCCTTACTCGTTTCGAATGTCTCTTCATCACAGGCTTTGCGTGGATGGCGTGCAACAGTGGGCACACCCCCATAGATATGCTCGTATCCACATTGGTGCATTATGGCAGAAAGAATCCCTTATTCAATCGTGAATCGATGCACTTTTAATCACTGCTATGTTGCAAGGCTCCGCATGAGCCCCCCGCTTGTCTGTTCGTCTTTATCCTTTGCCTGTTGTTCCACCATAGGATAGGTGTATCCAAATCCCCAGTAGCCCCCAATGATCGCGGGGTGGTGCTCTCCCAGCGGCTAGGCTGCCGCTCATAAATCAACGCTCCTGAGGTTACCACACTTGCAGGAAAGCACTCGAACAACAGGAAGGCTCACCCCCAAACCTTTAATGCATGGTACAGGCGAATCAAGCATGCAGGTAGAATTAACAATTCCAACGCTACGCCTTACGCGTTTCGAACGTCGCTTCATCAGAGGCTTTGCGTGGATGGCGTGCAACAGTGGACACACCCCCATAGATATGCTCGCATCCACATTGGTGCATTATGGGAGAAAGAGTCCCTTATTCAATCGTGAATCGATGAACTTTTAATCACTGCTATGTTGCAAGGCTCCGCATGAGCCCCCCGCTTGTCTGTTCGTCTTTATCCTCTGCCTGTTGTTCCACCATAGGATAGGTGTATCCAAATCCCCAGTAGCCCCCAATGATCGCGGGGTGGTGCTCTCCCAGCGGCTGGGCTGCCGCTCATAAATCAACGCTCCTGAGGTTACCACACTTGCAGGAAAGCACTCGAACAACAGGAAGGCTCACCTCCAAACCTTTAATGCACAGTACAGGCAAATCAAGCATGCAGGTAGAATTAACAGTTCCAACGCTACGCCTTACGCGTTTCGAATGTCTCTTCATCAGAGGCTTTGCATGGATGGCGTGCAACAGTGGACACACCCCCATAGATATGCTCGCATCCACATTGGTGCATTATGCGAGAAAGAGTCCCTTATTCAATCGTGAATCGATGAACTTTTAATCACTGCTATGTTGCAAGGCTCCGCATGAGCCCCCTCTTGTCTGTTCGTCTTTATCCTCTGCCTGTTGTTCCACCATAGGATAGGTGTATCCAAATCCCCAGTAGCCCCCAATGATCGCGGGGTGGTGCTCTCCCAGCGGCTGGGCTGCCGCTCATAAATCAACGCTCCTGAGGTTACCACACTTGCAGGAAAGCACTCGAACAACAGGAAGACTCACCTCCAAACCTTTAATGCACGGTACAGGCGAATCAAGCATGCAGGTAGAATTAACAGTTCCAACGCTACGCCTTACGCGTTTCGAATGTCTCTTCATCACAGGCTTTGCATGGATGGCGTGCAACAGTGGACACACCCCCATAGATATGCTCGTATCCACATTGGTGCATTATGGGAGAAAGAATCCCTTATTCAATCGTGAATCGATGCACTTTTAATCACTGCTATGTTGCAAGGCTCCGCATGAGCCCCCCGCTTGTCTGTTCGTCTTTATCCTCTGCCTGTTGTTCCACCATAGGATAGGTGTATCCAAATCCCCGGTAGCCCCCAATGATCGCGGGGTGGTGCTCTCCCAGCGGCTGGGCTGCCGCTCATAAATCAACGCTCCTGAGGTTACCACACTTGCAGGAAAGCACTCGAACAACAGGAAGGCTCACCTCCAAACCTTTAATGCACGGTACAGGCGAAGCAAGCATGCAGGTAGAATTAACAGTTCCAACGCTACTCCTTACGCGCTTCGAATGTCTCTTCATCAGAGGCTTTGCGTGGATGGCGTGCAACAGTGGACACACCCCCATAGATATGCTCGCATCCACATTGGTGCATTATGGGAGAAAGAGTCCCTTATTCAATCGTGAATCGATGCACTTTTAATCACTGCTATGTTGCAAGGCTCCGCATGAGCCCCCCGCTTGACTGTTCGTCTTTATCCTCTGCCTGTTGTTCCACCATAGGATAGGTGTATCCAAATCCCCAGTAGCCCCCAATGATCGCGGGGTGGTGCTCTCCCAGCGGCTGGGCTGCCGCTCATAAATCAACGCTCCTGAGGTTACCACACTTGCAGGAAAGCACTCGAACAACAGGAAGGCTCACCTTCAAACCTTTAATGCACGGTACAGGCAAATCAAGCATGCAGGTAGAATTAACAGTTCCAACGCTACGCGTTACGCGTTTCGAATGTCTCTTCATCAGAGGCTTTGCGTGGATGGCGTGCAACAGTGGACACACCCCCATAGATATGCTCGCATCCACATTGGTGCATTATGGGAGAAAGAGTCCCTTATTCAATCGTGAATCGATGCACTTTTAATCACTGCTATGTTGCAAGGCTCCGCATGAGCCCCCCGCTTGTCTGTTCATCTTTATCCTCTGCCTGTTGTTCCACCATAGGGTAGGTGTATCCAAATCCCCAGTAGCCCCCAATGATCGCGTGGTGGTGCTCTCCCAGCGGCTGGGCTGCCGCTCATAAATCAACTCTCCTAAGTTTACCACACTTGCAGGAAAGCACTCGAACAAAGGGAAGGCTCACCATCAAACCTTTAATGCACGGTACAGGCGAATCAAGCATGCAGGTAGAATTAATAGTTCCAACGCTACGCCTTACGTGTTTCGAATGTCTCTTCATCAGAGGCTTTGCGTGGATGGCGTGCAACAGTGGACAGACCCCCATAGATATGCTCGCATCCACATTGGTGCATTATGCGAGAAAGAGTCCCTTATTCAATCGTGCATCGATGCACTTTTAATCACTGCTATGTTGCAAGGCTCCGCATGAACCTCCCGCTTGTCTGTTCGTCTTTATCCTCTGCCTGTTGTTCCACCATAGGATAGGTGTATCCAAATCCCCAGTAGCCCCCAATGATCGCGGGGTGGTGCTCTCCCAGCGGCTGGGCTGCCGCTCATAAATCAATGCTCCTGAGGTTACCACACTTGCAGGAAAGCACTCGAACAACAGGAAGGCTCACCTCCAAACCCTTAATGCACGGTACAGGCGAATCAAGCATGCAGGTAGAATTAACAGTTTCAATGCTACGCCTTACGCGTTTCAAATGTCTCTTCATCAGAGGCTATGCGTGGATGGCGTTCAACAGTGTACACACTAGGGGTGGGCGGAATTTGCGTAGTCGCGTTACGCAAATCTCCGCGACATGGTTTAAAATCTCCGCGAACACGCAGAAATTCCGCGAACATGCGGAATTGCTTATTCGTGATGCTTTTTTCCTGTTCGCGACCGCTGTTTGCGTGCTCGGGGGAAAATATCTCGCGAACACGCATTTTGAGATTGCAAACAAGCAAAAATTCCGCGAAGCCGCGGAAAGCAACATTTTGGGCAATTCCGCGTTCTCCGCGGAACGCGAAATTACCTAAATTCCGCAAATTCCGGGAGCGGAACGGAATTGACCGCCCAGGCCTAGTACACACCCCCATAGATATGCTTGCATCCACATTGGTGCATTATGGGAGAAAGAGTCCCTTATTAAATCGTGAATCGATGCACTTTTAATCACTGCTATGTTGCAAGGCTCCGCATGAGCCCCCCGCTTGTCTGTTCGTCTTTATCCTCTGCCTGTTGTTCCACCATAGGATAGGTGTATCCAAATCCCCGAACAGACAAGCGGGGGGCTCATGCGGAGCCTTGCAACATAGCAGTGATTAAAAGTGCATCGATTCACGATTGAATAAGGGACTGTTTCTCCCATAATGCACCCATGTGGATGCGAGCATATCTATGGGGGTGTGTCCACTGTTGCACGCCATCCACGCAAAGCCTCTGATGAAGAGACATTCGAAACGCGTAAGGCGTAGCGTTGGAACTGTTAATTCTACCTGCATGCTTGATTCGCCTGTACCGTGAATTAAAGGTTTGGAGGTGAGCCTTCCTGTTGTTCGCGTGCTTTCCTGCAAGTGTGGTAACCTCAGGAGCGTTGATTTATGAGCGGCAGCCCAGCCGCTGGGAGAGCACCACCCCATGATCATTGGGGGCTACTGGGGATTTGGATACACCTATCCTATGGTGGAACAACAGGCAGAGGATAAAGACGAATAGACAAGCGGGGGGCTCATGCGGAGCCTTGCAACATAGCAGTGATTAAAAGTGCATCGATTCACGATTGAATAAGGGACTCTTTCTCCCATAATGCACCAATGTGGATGCAAGCATATCTATGGGGGTGTGTCCACTGTTGCACGCCATCCACGCAAAGCCTCTGATGAAGAGACATTCGAAACGCGTAAGGCGTAGCGTTGGAACTGTTAATTCTACCTGCATGCTTGATTCGCCTGTACCGTGCATTAAAGGTTTGGAGGTGAGCCTTCCTGTTGTTCGAGTGCTTTCCTGCAAGTGTGGTAACCTCAGGAGCGTTGATTTATGAGCGGCAGCCCAGTCGCTGGGAGAGCACCACTACGTGATCATTGGGGGCTACTGGGGATTTGGATACACCTATCCTATGGTGGAACAACAGGCAGAGGATAAAGACGAACAGACAAGCGGGGGGCTCATGCGGAGTCTTGCAACATAGCAGTGATTAAAAGTGCATCGATTCACGATTGAATAAGGGACTCTTTCTCCCATAATGCACCAATGTGGATGCGAGCATATCTATGGGGGTGTGTCCACTGTTGCACGCCATCCACGCAAAGCCTCTGATGAAGAGACATTCGAAACACGTAAGGCGTAGCGTTGGAATTGTTAATTCTACCTGCATGCTTGATTCGCCTGTACCGTGCATTAAAGGTTTGGAGGTGAGCCTTCCTGTTGTTTGAGTGCTTTCCTGCAAGTGTGGTAACCTCAGGAGCGTTGATTTATGAGCGGCAGCCCAGTCGCTGGGAGAGCACCACTACGCGATCATTGGGGGCTACTGGGGATTTGGATACACCTATCCTATGGTGGAACAACAGGCAGAGGATAAAGATGAACAGACAAGCGGGGGGCTCATGCGGAGTCTTGCAACATAGCAGTGATTAAAAGTGCATCGATTCACGATTGAATAAGGGACTCTTTCTCCCATAATGCACCAATGTGGATGCGAGCATATCTTTGGGGGTGTGTCCACTGTTGCACGCCATCCACGCAAAGCCTCTGATGAAGAGACGTTCGAAACGCGTAAGGCGTAGCGTTGGAACTGTTAATTCTACCTGCATGCTTGATTCGCCTGTACCGTGCATTAAAGGTTTGGAGGTGAGCCTTCCTGTTGTTCGAGTGCTTTCCTGCAAGTGTGGTAACCTCAGGAGCGTTTATATATATATATATATATATATATTCACAGAAAAAACCATAGGTTTCAGGCACGTTATAGTTAGGAATTAGCATTTAAAAAACCTCAGAAATTCACTAAAAAAACCATAGGTTTCAGGGGTGTTATAGTTAGCTGGACTTTTTACTTGTACAAAACCATTGAAATTCCCCCGTTATAGTTAGTTCAGCTAACTATAACTCGCGCGCCCGCAATGCACTGCTGATGACGTCACATATTACATCACTCATGACATGGTCAGTGACATCACTCATGACATCACTGATGACATCTCAAATGACATCACTGATGACATCACTGATGACATCATCCAGTGAATGTGTGTTTTTCTGAAAATTAAATATGTTTTATATATGTATATCTCAAGGTCGATGGAAGAATAAATGGGTATATAAGTGTCTAAATGGATGATTTGTTTTTGAAAAATTGATTGTGTAACTGACTGATTAAGTGTATCATAGTGAATACATGGCTTAGTGAGTAATGTTTAAATATGTAAATATCTGTATCAGTCTCTCACTTTGTGTATAAGTGGCTGCATGGGTTGGTGAGTAGCTACATGGGTGTCTATATAGGTTATTAGTTGTTTTTTTGAGTATCAGTCTGAGTGTCTGCATGGTTCGGTGGGGGGTATTACGTAGTGCATAGGTGCATGAATGAGTGGCTCACTGTTTGTATGGGTTGAACACAGCATGTGTGCAGGACTGTATGGGTGGATGAGTGTGTGTATGGGTGTGTTAGTGAGTGAATGACTGTCTCAATAGTGTCTTTATGAGTAACTACATATGTTTTAAACTAGTATATGTGACTATTGGTGTATATATGTGAGTATATGTGAGAGTGAGAGATTGAAAGAGTTCCTGTATGAATAAGTATGTATTTCTATAAGTGATTGTTTAAAAGACTAAGTATGTGTAAGTTTCCGTAGAAGTAAGTATGGTGGTGTGTGTATAACTGTATATGCAAGTAAATGTATGTTTGATTCTTTATTAGCATGAGTGACTATGTGTGTGAGTAACTCTATGGATGAGTGGCATTGTGTAACAGGATGTATAGGTGTATGAGTACATATGATGAGTGAGTACATGTATGAGTGACTGTATAGGACTGTTGGTGAATGAGTGGATGTGTATGTGGATCTTAGAATTACTGAAGAGGTTGTTGTAACTGGTATTGGTATGTCCATTGTTTTGAAAATTGTAGTCTCTCTTTTTGAATGTGTGTATCAAAGGTTATATTAGGGTGAGAGGAGGTCTGCCACTCTATCACAAGGATGATGTCATCAGTGATGTCATCAGTGATGTCATTTGAGATGTCATCAGTGATGTCATGAGTGATGTCACTGACCATGTCATGAGTGATGTAATATGTGACGTCATCAGCAGTGCATTGCGGGCGCGCGAGTTATAGTTAGCTGAACTAACTATAACGGGGGAATTTCAATGGTTTTGTACAAGTAAAAAGTCCAGCTAACTATAACACCCCTGAAACCTATGGTTTTTTCAGTGAATTTCTGAGGTTTTTTAAATGCTAATTCCTAACTATAACGTGCCTGAAACCTATGGTTTTTTCTGTGAATTTCAAAGGTTTTTTAAATGCTAATTTCTAACTATGCCTACAGAGATAGGACATGTGAAGAAAGAAGAAAAAATGCACAGAAAGAAACAAAAGAAGTGAAGAAAGAAGCAACAGAAGTCCTCAAATACGAAGATAAGTGCAGGAAGAAGGATAACGTGCAGAAAGAACAAAAAGAAGAGCAGAAAGAAGCCTTGTTGCAAAATCATCATGTACCCTCAACTTTTTCAGACGGATACTGGTGGTAACTGAGTCTGACTAACCAGTCCTAGAGCCAGTGCTATGTTAAAATACACTTAGAATACAGTGAAAACACCTACATACACTAGGGAACATTATGCGTTGGGGTCCCCCTGTGATTAGCATGACCTCCTCTGTAAGCCCCTAGTATATAATAGGGCATGGGGATTAAAACTACCTCTTAAAACAGGCCACAGGGCGTTTTTGCACACGTTAACTCAGGCCCCGTCCCCTCCATTCACCACTGTGTAAACACGCCCTGTGTCCATTTTTAGTTGGGAGATTAAGTTCATTTGAATCCTGAGGGTCCCTAGGGTCCAACTAGCCCACTAGGTACCTCCAGTAAGTGCCACAGAGCTGCGTTGCAGAGAGGTGTAAAAAGTGGCACGGCCTAGACCACCTCTCTGCAATGCAGCTCAGTGGCGCTTACTGGAAGCACTTGGTGGGCTAGTTAGCCCCCAGGGGCCCTCAGTATTGAAGGGAAATTATATCCCCAATTTAAAACGTGCCATAGTGCGTGTTTGCACACGTCACCTCAGGCCCCTTCCCCTCCCTTCACCACTGTGTAAACGCGCCCTGTGGCTGTTCTAAGTTGAGAGATTAAGTCCCCTTGAATCCTAAGGGTCCCTAGGGTCAAACTAGACCACTAGGTACCTCCAGTAAGCGCCACAGAGCTGCGTTGCAGAGAGGTGTAAAAAGGGGCTTGGCCTCAGAACACCCGGCTGCAGCGCAGCTCCCTGGCGCATACTGGAGATGCCTGTTGGGGGCGAGTTTGCAGAGTGCTGCACGGAGGGGGCATGGCCTCCGGCACGATGCCAGTCTTTTATTTATTTTAGTTTTTTAAGAAGGGGGGCTGTTTGGTTCCCCTTCTTATTCTAATTTATTGGCCCTGATGACCCCATCCCCCAGGGCCAGTCTCCTAATTATATTTTTTTGACCCCAATCCCCAGGGCCGGCCACTGTTTTTTATTATTTTAAAAAAATATATATTCATAGACACACCTAGGACATGCTGGACAAACCGTACGTACCTATCACCATGACGATTTGCGTGATATTCATTAAAAGGCGACTATGCATGCAATGAATCCACGTGGAATGTATTTACACCACTAGTGAAGCTCTGACATGTCTGATGCCCTACCGTGCCTAATCCTGGTAGACACCCTTGTCGTTTATTTATACAAACATGGGTAGCTATTGACGGGCACATTTAATACACATGCACACCAAGCCATTCAAAGGGGATTCGACAAAAATTCGACCAAAACTATGCAAGAAACCCCCCTCACGGTTAATAAAACACACATCCACTGCCGGATGTGTAATACTTTTTATTTTACTCTCTGGAAAGGGGACGAACATCACTTGAGAGTCACAGCGTGCTCCTGACAGAGCCCAATGCTGTGTTACACCCACCATTGCCTGCCGAGTGCCACACACCTCTGTGTTGTATTCCACTAGCTAGTGCATATGCTATGACACTCTCTAGCCCATGTGCACTGTAACACCACCCCGTGAATATGTCATGCCACACTTGTCTTTGCACGGGTTATATTGCCCCATCTAACGTGCCTTTCTCGATGCCTATGTTATAACGCACAGTGCTATGCCATACATATTACAATCTGGGATCCATATCTTTGTCACAGTGCATATGCAACGTTACACTCCCCAGCACATATTTTATATTACAACTTTAGAGACTAGTTAGGTTACACAACACTGCCCTGTGCATATTACACTCCAAGGCGCATATCGCATAGCATGCGCTAGTGCCTGTGCTATCTCGCGCTCTCCAATGAATCTGTCATTGCGCACAATGTATTGCATATTATATTTCACGCCCGGTTCATCTTATATCACACTTTTTGGTGCATAGTTTATACCATACACTATATCTAGTTTTCATTTTCAATCGTGCTCTCAGGACTATGTTCTATATAACACTGTGTTCACCTACCCTTTTCACGGGCATTACATTTTGCGATAGGGGGTGGAGGGTCAGGGGGTGTTTCTGCCAAGTGAGCCCGGAGTCACAGTCACAAACGTCCTCTTCTTCCTGAATAAAAGTGAGATTATGCTGCATACTTGTTCATATTTTAAGTAGTTCGCACAGACACAATGTTTTAAAAACAATAAAGTTCCTAATACCCGCCTTCTCTGAACAGTTAGCTTGCTGCCCCATCCCTTTCCTCCCTATCCTCTGTTGTGTGAATCCATGGACTAGCCTCCTCCCTCCTGCCATGCATGGTCTGATGTGCTGCCACTGCCCTCAATTTAGTATGATGTACCAGTCCACTCCTCCTGCCCTCCATTGCCCAATTCTATGCCCCATCATTGACCTCCTGCTTAAACTCTGTGCTTAGCTTGCTGCCCCTATTCTCCTTCCCCCTGCCCTCCGATGTCTTTGTGCATGCCCCTGCTCCACCCTTTTTGCCCACCATGTCCCATGGACCTGCCACTCCTATCTACTCTGAGTGTTCTGTTGAGCTGCCACTCCCCTCCCTCCTGCCTAGCATTGTCAGATGACTGTAACCTGTCCCTGCCACCTCCACCCTGCATGTCCACATGCCATGCCCCTATCCTCTTCCTCCTGTCCTACATGGTCCATTGTACTGCCACACCCTTCTGCCCTCCCTGGTCTGTTGTGCTGCAACTGCTCCTCCTGCCTGCCCCGTGTGGTCTGTTGTGAGGTCCCTTCCCCTGAACTTTCTTGTCTGTGCACAGGTCCTGACCCTCCCTTCTATCCTCCATCGTCCTTTGTGCATGCCCCTCCACCCTCCTTCTTGCCCATCATAGCCATTGTGCTGCCACTAACCCTCCCACTTGCCATGCATGGTCTTCTGTGCTGCCATGGCCCCTCCCACCTTCCCTGTGTGGTCAGTTAGCTGCCCCTGACCCCCTCCCACCTTCCCTCCATGGTCTGTGTGTATGCCATCACAGTCTCACTGTTGCTCTTCATGGTGTGTCTTGCTTCTAGTGCCCATCCTGCCTGACCTCCATGGCTATCTTGCTGCTCCTGCCCTGCCCCCTTGCCCCCAGCCCTACTCCCTCCCTCCTGGCTTGTCTGTTCCATTGTAATGCCCCTGATCCGTCCCTCCTGCCCTTTATGGTCTGTTATGCTGCAGCTTTCTCTCCTGTCTGTCCATTATGGTCAGCTAGCTACCATTGCCTCTTGCCCCTCTGTTCTCTGTTGTCCATGTGCATGGTCCTGTCCCCTCCCTCTTGCTTTCTATGGATTGTTGTGCTGCACTCCTGTCCTGCATGCCCTGTGTGGTGTATTGTGCTGCTGCAAACCCTGATGCCTGCCCTGCAGGGTCAGTTTGGTGCACCTCTCCATGTCCCTCCTGTCCTCTGTTATCCAAGTCCATGTCCCTATCCCATTTCCTTCCATGATCCAATGTACCATACTTGCGAACATTTTGAACTTGGTAAGAGGGAGATTTTGAAAAAAAACTGGGGTATTGATTTTCCCCTTTGAGTTACATTGAAAAAGAGGATATTGTAGACAGGAGACAGATCAAATAAAGCCCATTTGAGCTTAAAAACATTGGACGTTTCCTGGCTGAATCGGGTCTGTTGGCATGTATGGTTGTACTACCATTGCCTCTTCCTTCTGCCCACAATGGTCTATTACATTGCCACAGCCTTGAAGGAGGGTAGATTTTGTATCACAGGGGGCCCCTGGCCCGTTCTGTCCACACCTGAAGTATGAGACCCTTGTCCTTGCCCTGCCAGCTGCATTTGTAGGCCGTATTAAATTGACCAGCGGGTCCTGTGTTGCTATATAATTATCCTGAGACATCCTTACCACTCAGCCAGCATAAAACCCCTGTGTAGGCCCTTCTGTTCAATATGTAGGCCTCTTTGTTAAATTGACCATAGCTCTGCAATTTTAGTGTATTGCAGTCTGAAGGCAGGTCTGCGAGGCCTTCTGATCCAAACTAGTAGCCCCCACCCTACCCGAGTGCTCCGTGCTTGGTATCAAAGTTCAACATCCCCCTGAAGCTGTCGACATACAGTAGGCTGCATCCTGGACTGGTACTTGCTTCCTGGGCAGGTTTCCCGCTTTTAAGGAAGTGGCAACCGCAGAGCGTCAAGTTAGGAGAACTGAGGAGATTTTATACATGAATATATTGAATTCCCGTACAATACCCATTATTTTCTGCTTGCTCTATGGAACTTACGATAAGTGATTGGCCTGAGAGACTGACCTTTTCACCCAGTCCATTGTCAGCATTAAGTGGGTAAATGACGAAATGTCTGGTAAAATCTGCAGACGAAGCTTTTGGGTAGCATACGTAGGTAGATGTAGCGTGCAAAGGAGCCCACAAAATGATATAAAAAGGGAGCACCCACAGATATCGACGGACTACCTCGCCGTCTGTATGTAGGTTAACAGGCTGTGCAGGTTTTCCCCAAGAGCTGGGAGCTCTTGTCTTCCTTTGCTTAAAATGTCTTGCTCTGCTTTGCTTGAAGTATCTTATTTTATTTTACCTATGTGAAATGTCATGTTATGTTTAACCATTGTTCTCTTTACTTTTGCATTTAAAAGATTTTGTATTGTAATTGCAGGAATGCTTGCTCTAAGAGTAAACGTGAGTGTTCCTAGGTAACATTTTCCTTGGTGTAACTTGTTTCTCATGATGCATTTATAGATGTGTTTTCTCTCTCTCTCTGTCAGTACATTAATTGAGATACAGAGAATATTATGACAGCTGTATGATTATCTGGATTCTGTATTTTGTACTTTATGTCTCTATTCTGCGGTTTCTTTGAAGTTGCATCTTCTCATTAAACTGCCATTGTATTCTGCCTCCAATTCCATGTCTCATATGTCTGTTTTCTTCATTTTTGGAGCAAGCGTTCCTAGGCACCCCGGCTCAAATTAAGGTGCCCCTTTTGTCCCTGACTCACTCTCCTGCTCAGTTCTGTGGTGGCTCCCGGGGATCTGGGGACCGCCCCTAGCTTCCTTGACCCGTAATAGATCTTCCCTCCAACAGCCTCTCTTGCAAGTCCTGTATTGTTGGTTTGTTGCCCCTGCCCCCCTTTCCACTGCCCTCCATAGTCTGTTGTGCTTCCACGGCCCTTCCTGCCGGCTCAGTGTGGTTAAATTGTTGCCTTTGCACCCTCCTACCTGCCTTCAATTTTCAGAGTCCGTGCCCCTGGCCTCTGCCTCTCAACAGTATCCTAATGAACAACTAGATTGCTAACATTCTATATTTATTACAAAAGTGTGGAACGCCTGACATCATCTTGATGTAATCAAAACTGTAATACCTAGAGCATTTCCTTTAGAAATTACATATATGAGAGGGTCTTATTGGCATCAAAATTATGGTTAGTGCTCTAAAAGACTAAAATAAGGACATATTTTCTGAGTTTTCAAATAGCGACAAAGCACTTTTAAATGATTTGTTATCTTTATGTTTTTTTATCCAGTTGACCACTTGATTAAATGTTGCACTTAGGGGAGAGGATGTGGTGTTACTTCCAGAACTGCAGACTTTGCAACTGGGGAACCAGGTTGCAGTTTCTGCTTCAGCTCGACATTCTGTGATTCTGGTCAAATCACTTAGTCTCCCCATGTCTACAACCAAAATGAATTTGTTCTTGTGTGATGTAACCAATGCTCATGTAAAGCACTCCAATACCTGACAAGTCTGCACTTTATAACAATGCAAAAACACAAAATAATAAGTGTTTTGCACACTTCTGTCATTGGGCTATATTTGGGCTACATCTGGGTGATTTTGGGCTACATTTGGGCTCTTTAGTCTCCGGTGGCCATCTTGGGAGATTTATTTGTTATGAAGTTTCCTAATTTCCTCATGTACTGCAGTCTCCTCAGTAGGAAATGCTTTCAGTTTTTTACTTTGATTCCATCATGAAGGTATTCAGATATGTCACACATTTGCCATAAATTCTGAATGTTAGCACTCAAGTTGCTCATTAGATCACTGTAGTAAAACTACTGCACCATGGAAGTCTGCTCCTGGTATTAAAAGTGCATGTTTCAGTCTGCATGTCAGAATTTTTTAATGAAATAGAAGAGGATTTGAGAAGTCACTCAAAATGTGCCCTCATTTTCTTTCTTCAGCATTAATCATAATTTCTATGGCAAAATGAACCTCCTCATTGTGTTCCTTTTTAAATTAAATGTTTTAAGTGTTACCAGTTTATTCCAATCAAGATGGCTTCAGGTGTGCCATACTTTTGTCATAATGAAGACAGTAAGCGCTCTAGTTGTTTTTAAGAACATTCTGGGACATTCTGTCATTGGGCTATACTTGGGCTACATCTGGGTGATATTTGGGCTACATTTGGGCTCTTTTGTCTCTGGTGGCCATCTTGGGAGACTTATTTGTTATGAAGTTTCCTAATTTCCTCATTTACTGCAGTCTCCTCAGTAGGAAATACTTTCAGTTTTTTACTTTGATTCCATCAAGAAGGCATTCAGATGTGTCACACATTTGCCATAAATTCAGAATGTTAGCACTCTTTTTGCTCATTAGATCACTGTAGTAAAGCTACTGCTCACCAGGGAAAACTGCTGCTGGTATTGAAAGTGCATGTTTCAGTCTGCATGTCAGAATTTTTTAATGAAATAGAAGAGGATTTGAGAAGTCACTCAAAATGTGCCCTAATTTTTCTTTCTGCAGCACTAATCATACTTTTTATGGAAAAATGAACCCCCTCATTTTGTTCCTTTTTAAATTAAATGTTTTAAGAGTTACCACTTGAATCCAAGCAAGATGGCTTCAGGTGTGCCATACGTTTATCATAAGTAGGACTGTTAGCGCTCTAGTAGTTCTTTGGAACACTCTGGGAAGCTGCAGTAGAACACAAAGGAATCAACTGACAGTCTCTGCCCTTGTTGGATGTACATGTTTTACTGAGAATGTCAGACTTCATTCTCACATGACTGAGAAAGATAATGTGAATTTACAGCAAATAAGCTCTCAGTTTAGCCTATAGATCACCTTCCAAACCTCTGTGGTAAAAGCATGAGAAAATATTTTTCTCTCAATCATGATATCCCAGCAGAATGCTTTTTCACATGGTGAAATCACCTTAGAACATACCACAATTCCTAAAATGAGTATGGTACCATCAAAAAATGATTTATAATGTAACTAAAGTCTTAAAACCTTCTATTAACTGCAATGCTTTTTAATGAGGTGCTATCATGTATATTGGTCCCAAGATGGCTGCCAACACTTCTTGGATGAAGTGCTGACAGCCAATCAGATCTCAGGATGAGATGTGTGGTTAGGCTCCGCCCACATATATATATGCTTTTAAATGCTATTTTCTCAGGAAATACTGAACAGATTTACACCAGACCTGCAAAAGGCACTTCCTTGACCTTATGGCTACCTCTCTGCCAAATTTCAAGTAATTCTGTTCAGCCGTTCGGGCTGTAGCTCGTTCTAAAGGTCCTATGGAAAAATGCATGGGAAAAACGCGTTTTGGGACCCCCCTTTTATCTCAGCCCCCGCTTGACGTATCCCCCCGAGACTTTCAGGGTAGGAGCGGAGCGTAGCGCCCCACCTATTTTGAGAAATTTGCGAGGATTCATCGACCGGCGCCAAAGTTATTCAAAATAGAATGTTGCGGATTTCCTATGGAAAAGGGGTCCTAACTATAACTACCTACTGGCGACCGCCAGTAGGTAATATATATATATATATATATATTCACTGAAAAAACCATAGGTTTCAGGGGTGTTATAGTTAGCTGGACTTTTTACTTGTACAAAACCATTGAAATTCCCCCGTTATAGTTAGTTCAGCTAACTATAACTCGCGCGCCCGCAATGCACTGCTGATGACGTCACATATTACATCACTCATGACATGGTCAGTGACATCACTCATGACATCACTGATGACATCTCAAATGACATCACTGATGACATCACTGATGACATCATCCAGTGAATGTGTGTTTTTCTGAAAATTAAATATGTTTTATATATGTATATCTCAAGGTCGATGGAAGAATAAATGGGTATATAAGTGTCTAAATGGATGATTTGTTTTTGAAAAATTGATTGTGTAACTGACTGATTAAGTGTATCATAGTGAATACATGGCTTAGTGAGTAATGTTTAAATATGTAAATATCTGTATCAGTCTCTCACTTTGTGTATAAGTGGCTGCATGGGTTGGTGAGTAGCTACATGGGTGTCTATATAGGTTATTAGTTGTTTTTTTGAGTATCAGTCTGAGTGTCTGCATGGTTCGGTGGGGGGTATTACGTAGTGCATAGGTGCATGAATGAGTGGCTCACTGTTTGTATGGGTTGAACACAGCATGTGTGCAGGACTGTATGGGTGGATGAGTGTGTGTATGGGTGTGTTAGTGAGTGAATGACTGTCTCAATAGTGTCTTTATGAGTAACTACATATGTTTTAAACTAGTATATGTGACTATTGGTGTATATATGTGAGTATATGTGAGAGTGAGAGATTGAAAGAGTTCCTGTATGAATAAGTATGTATTTCTATAAGTGATTGTTTAAAAGACTAAGTATGTGTAAGTTTCCGTAGAAGTAAGTATGGTGGTGTGTGTATAACTGTATATGCAAGTAAATGTATGTTTGATTCTTTATTAGCATGAGTGACTATGTGTGTGAGTAACTCTATGGATGAATGGCATTGTGTAACAGGATGTATAGGTGTATGAGTACATATGATGAGTGAGTACATGTATGAGTGACTGTATAGGACTGTTGGTGAATGAGTGGATGTGTATGTGGATCTTAGAATTACTGAAGAGGTTGTTGTAACTGGTATTGGTATGTCCATTGTTTTGAAAATTGTAGTCTCTATTTTTGAATGTGTGTATCAAAGGTTATATTAGGGTGAGAGGAGGTCTGCCACTCTATCACAAGGATGATGTCATCAGTGATGTCATCAGTGATGTCATTTGAGATGTCATCAGTGATGTCATGAGTGATGTCACTGACCATGTCATGAGTGATGTAATATGTGACGTCATCAGCAGTGCATTGCGGGCGCGCGAGTTATAGTTAGCTGAACTAACTATAACGGGGGAATTTCAATGGTTTTGTACAAGTAAAAAGTCCAGCTAACTATAACACCCCTGAAACCTATGGTTTTTTCAGTGAATTTCTGAGGTTTTTTAAATGCTAATTCCTAACTATAACGTGCCTGAAACCTATGGTTTTTTCTGTGAATTTCAAAGGTTTTTTAAATGCTAATTTCTAACTATGCCTACAGAGATAGGACATGTGAAGAAAGAAGAAAAAATGCACAGAAAGAAACAAAAGAAGTGAAGAAAGAAGCAACAGAAGTCCTCAAATACGAAGATAAGTGCAGGAAGAAGGATAACGTGCAGAAAGAACAAAAAGAAGAGCAGAAAGAAGCCTTGTTGCAAAATCATCATGTACCCTCAACTTTTTCAGACGGATACTGGTGGTAACTGAGTCTGACTAACCAGTCCTAGAGCCAGTGCTATGTTAAAAGACACTTAGAATACAGTGAAAACACCTACATACACTAGGGAACATTATGCGTTGGGGTCCCCCTGTGATTAGCATGACCTCCTCTGTAAGCCCCTAGTATATAATAGGGCATGGGGATTAAAACTACCTCTTAAAACAGGCCACAGGGCGTTTTTGCACACGTTAACTCAGGCCCCGTCCCCTCCATTCACCACTGTGTAAACACGCCCTGTGTCCATTTTTAGTTGGGAGATTAAGTTCATTTGAATCCTGAGGGTCCCTAGGGTCCAACTAGCCCACTAGGTACCTCCAGTAAGTGCCACAGAGCTGCGTTGCAGAGAGGTGTAAAAAGTGGCACGGCCTAGACCACCTCTCTGCAATGCAGCTCAGTGGCGCTTACTGGAAGCACTTGGTGGGCTAGTTAGCCCCCAGGGGCCCTCAGTATTGAAGGGAAATTATATCCCCAATTTAAAACTTGCCATAGTGCGTGTTTGCACACGTCACCTCAGGCCCCGTCCCCTCCCTTCACCACTGTGTAAACGCGCCCTGTGGCTGTTCTAAGTTGAGAGATTAAGTCCCCTTGAATCCTAAGGGTCCCTAGGGTCAAACTAGACCACTAGGTACCTCCAGTAAGCGCCACAGAGCTGCGTTGCAGAGAGGTGTAAAAAGGGGCTTGGCCTCAGAACACCCGGCTGCAGCGCAGCTCCCTGGCGCATACTGGAGATGCCTGTTGGGGGCGAGTTTGCAGAGTGCTGCACGGAGGGGGCATGGCCTCCGGCACGATGCCAGTCTTTTATTTATTTTAGTTTTTTAAGAAGGGGGGCTGTTTGGTTCCCCTTCTTATTCTAATTTATTGGCCCTGATGACCCCATCCCCCAGGGCCAGTCTCCTAATTATATTTTTTTGACCCCAATCCCCAGGGCCGGCCACTGTTTTTTATTATTTTTAAAAAATATATATTCATAGACACACCTAGGACATGCTGGACAAACCGTACGTACCTATCACCATGACGATTTGCGTGATATTCATTAAAAGGCGACTATGCATGCAATGAATCCACGTGGAATGTATTTACACCACTAGTGAAGCTCTGACATGTCTGATGCCCTACCGTGCCTAATCCTGGTAGACACCCTTGTCGTTTATTTATACAAACATGGGTAGCTATTGACGGGCACATTTAATACACATGCACACCAAGCCATTCAAAGGGGATTCGACAAAAATTCGACCAAAACTATGCAAGAAACCCCCCTCACGGTTAATAAAACACACATCCACTGCCGGATGTGTAATACTTTTTATTTTACTCTCTGGAAAGGGGACGAACATCACTTGAGAGTCACAGCGTGCTCCTGACAGAGCCCAATGCTGTGTTACACCCACCATTGCCTGCCGAGTGCCACACACCTCTGTGTTGTATTCCACTAGCTAGTGCATATGCTATGACACTCTCTAGCCCATGTGCACTGTAACACCACCCCGTGAATATGTCATGCCACACTTGTCTTCGCACGGGTTATATTGCCCCATCTAACGTGCCTTTCTCGATGCTTATGTTATAACGCACAGTGCTATGCCATACATATTACAATCTGGGATCCATATCTTTGTCACAGTGCATATGCAACGTTACACTCCCCAGCACATATTTTATATTACAACTTTAGAGACTAGTTAGGTTACACAACACTGCCCTGTGCATATTACACTCCAAGGCGCATATCGCATAGCATGCGCTAGTGCCTGTGCTATCTCGCGCTCTCCAATGAATCTGTCATTGCGCACAATGTATTGCATATTATATTTCACGCCCGGTTCATCTTATATCACACTTTTTGGTGCATAGTTTATACCATACACTATATCTAGTTTTCATTTTCAATCGTGCTCTCAGGACTATGTTCTATATAATACTGTGTTCACCTACCCTTTTCACGGGCATTACATTTTGCGATAGGGGGTGGAGGGTCAGGGGGTGTTTCTGCCAAGTGAGCCCGGAGTCACAGTCACAAACGTCCTCTTCTTCCTGAATAAAAGTGAGATTATGCTGCATACTTGTTCATATTTTAAGTAGTTCGCACAGACACAATGTTTTAAAAACAATAAAGTTCCTAATACCCGCCTTCTCTGAACAGTTAGCTTGCTGCCCCATCCCCTTCCTCCCTATCCTCTGTTGTGTGAATCCATGGACTAGCCTCCTCCCTCCTGCCATGCATGGTCTGATGTGCTGCCACTGCCCTCAATTTAGTATGATGTACCAGTCCACTCCTCCTGCCCTCCATTGCCCAATTCTATGCCCCATCATTGACCTCCTGCTTAAACTCTGTGCTTAGCTTGCTGCCCCTATTCTCCTTCCCCCTGCCCTCCGATGTCTTTGTGCATGCCCCTGCTCCACCCTTTTTGCCCACCATGTCCCATGGACCTGCCACTCCTATCTACTCTGAGTGTTCTGTTGAGCTGCCACTCCCCTCCCTCCTGCCTAGCATTGTCAGATGACTGTAACCTGTCCCTGCCACCTCCACCCTGCCTGTCCACATGCCATGCCCCTATCCTCTTCCTCCTGTCCTACATGGTCCATTGTACTGCCACACCCTTCTGCCCTCCCTGGTCTGTTGTGCTGCAACTGCTCCTCCTGCCTGCCCCGTGTGGTCTGTTGTGAGGTCCCTTCCCCTGAACTTTCTTGTCTGTGCACAGGTCCTGACCCTCCCTTCTATCCTCCATCGTCCTTTGTGCATGCCCCTCCACCCTCCTTCTTGCCCATCATAGCCATTGTGCTGCCACTAACCCTCCCACTTGCCATGCATGGTCTTCTGTGCTGCCATGGCCCCTCCCACCTTCCCTGTGTGGTCAGTTAGCTGCCCCTGACCCCCTCCCACCTTCCCTCTATGGTCTGTGTGTATGCCATCACAGTCTCACTGTTGCTCTTCATGGTGTGTCTTGCTTCTAGTGCCCATCCTGCCTGACCTCCATGGCTATCTTGCTGCTCCTGCCCTGCCCCCTTGCCCCCAGCCCTACTCCCTCCCTCCTGGCTTGTCTGTTCCATTGTAATGCCCCTGATCCGTCCCTCCTGCCCTTTATGGTCTGTTATGCTGCAGCTTTCTCTCCTGTCTGTCCATTATGGTCAGCTAGCTACCATTGCCTCTTGCCCCTCTGTTCTCTGTTGTCCATGTGCATGGTCCTGTCCCCTCCCTCTTGCTTTCTATGGATTGTTGTGCTGCACTCCTGTCCTGCATGCCCTGTGTGGCGTATTGTGCTGCTGCAAACCCTGATGCCTGCCCTGCAGGGTCAGTTTGGTGCACCTCTCCATGTCCCTCCTGTCCTCTGTTATCCAAGTCCATGTCCCTATCCCATTTCCTTCCATGATCCAATGTACCATACTTGCGAACATTTTGAACTTGGTAAGAGGGAGATTTTGAAAAAAAACTGGGGTATTGATTTTCCCCTTTGAGTTACATTGAAAAAGAGGATATTGTAGACAGGAGACAGATCAAATAAAGCCCATTTGAGCTTAAAAACATTGGACGTTTCCTGGCTGAATCGGGTCTGTTGGCATGTATCGTTGTACTACCATTGCCTCTTCCTTCTGCCCACAATGGTCTATTACATTGCCACAGCCTTGAAGGAGGGTAGATTTTGTATCACAGGGGGCCCCTGGCCCGTTCTGTCCACACCTGAAGTATGAGACCCTTGTCCTTGCCCTGCCAGCTGCATTTGTAGGCCGTATTAAATTGACCAGCGGGTCCTGTGTTGCTATATAATTATCCTGAGACATCCTTACCACTCAGCCAGCATAAAACCCCTGTGTAGGCCCTTCTGTTCAATATGTAGGCCTCTTTGTTAAATTGACCATAGCTCTGCAATTTTAGTGTATTGCAGTCTGAAGGCAGGTCTGCGAGGCCTTCTGATCCAAACTAGTAGCCCCCACCCTACCCGAGTGCTCCGTGCTCGGTATCAAAGTTCAACATCCCCCTGAAGCTGTCGACATACAGTAGGCTGCATCCTGGACTGGTACTTGCTTCCTGGGCAGGTTTCCCGCTTTTAAGGAAGTGGCAACCGCAGAGCGTCAAGTTAGGAGAACTGAGGAGATTTTATACATGAATATATTGAATTCCCGTACAATACCCATTATTTTCTGCTTGCTCTATGGAACTTACGATAAGCGATTGGCCTGAGAGACTGACCTTTTCACCCAGTCCATTGTCAGCATTAAGTGGGTAAATGACGAAATGTCTGGTAAAATCTGCAGACGAAGCTTTTGGGTAGCATACGTAGGTAGATGTAGCGTGCAAAGGAGCCCACAAAATGATATAAAAAGGGAGCACCCACAGATATCGACGGACTACCTCGCCGTCTGTATGTAGGTTAACAGGCTGTGCAGGTTTTCCCCAAGAGCTGGGAGCTCTTGTCTTCCTTTGCTTAAAATGTCTTGCTCTGCTTTGCTTGAAGTATCTTATTTTATTTTACCTATGTGAAATGTCATGTTATGTTTAACCATTGTTCTCTTTACTTTTGCATTTAAAAGATTTTGTATTGTAATTGCAGGAATGCTTGCTCTAAGAGTAAACGTGAGTGTTCCTAGGTAACATTTTCCTTGGTGTAACTTGTTTCTCATGATGCATTTATAGATGTGTTTTCTCTCTCTCTCTGTCAGTACATTAATTGAGATACAGAGAATATTATGACAGCTGTATGATTATCTGGATTCTGTATTTTGTACTTTATGTCTCTATTCTGCGGTTTCTTTGAAGTTGCATCTTCTCATTAAACTGCCATTGTATTCTGCCTCCAATTCCATGTCTCATATGTCTGTTTTCTTCATTTTTGGAGCAAGCGTTCCTAGGCACCCCGGCTCAAATTAAGGTGCCCCTTTTGTCCCTGACTCACTCTCCTGCTCAGTTCTGTGGTGGCTCCCGGGGATCTGGGGACCGCCCCTAGCTTCCTTGACCCGTAATAGATCTTCCCTCCAACAGCCTCTCTTGCAAGTCCTGTATTGTTGGTTTGTTGCCCCTGCCCCCCTTTCCACTGCCCTCCATAGTCTGTTGTGCTTCCACGGCCCTTCCTGCCTGCTCAGTGTGGTTAAATTGTTGCCTTTGCACCCTCCTACCTGCCTTCAATTTTCAGAGTCCGTGCCCCTGGCCTCTGCCTCTCAACAGTATCCTAATGAACAACTAGATTGCTAACATTCTATATTTATTACAAAAGTGTGGAACGCCTGACATCATCTTGATGTAATCAAAACTGTAATACCTAGAGCATTTCCTTTAGAAATTACATATATGAGAGGGTCTTATTGGCATCAAAATTATGGTTAGTGCTCTAAAAGACTAAAATAAGGACATATTTTCTGAGTTTTCAAATAGCGACAAAGCACTTTTAAATGATTTGTTATCTTTATGTTTTTTTATCCAGTTGACCACTTGATTAAATGTTGCACTTAGGGGAGAGGATGTGGTGTTACTTCCAGAACTGCAGACTTTGCAACTGGGGAACCAGGTTGCAGTTTCTGCTTCAGCTCGACATTCTGTGATTCTGGTCAAATCACTTAGTCTCCCCATGTCTACAACCAAAATGAATTTGTTCTTGTGTGATGTAACCAATGCTCATGTAAAGCACTCCAATACCTGACAAGTCTGCACTATATAACACTGCAAAAACACAAAATAATAAGTGTTTTGCACACTTCTGTCATTGGGCTATATTTGGGCTACATCTGGGTGATTTTGGGCTACATTTGGGCTCTTTTGTCTCCGGTGGCCATCTTGGGAGATTTATTTGTTATGAAGTTTCCTAATTTCCTCATGTACTGCAGTCTCCTCAGTAGGAAATGCTTTCAGTTTTTTACTTTGATTCCATCATGAAGGTATTCAGATATGTCACACATTTGCCATAAATTCTGAATGTTAGCACTCAAGTTGCTCATTAGATCACTGTAGTAAAACTACTGCACCATGGAAGTCTGCTCCTGGTATTAAAAGTGCATGTTTCAGTCTGCATGTCAGAATTTTTTAATGAAATAGAAGAGGATTTGAGAAGTCACTCAAAATGTGCCCTCATTTTCTTTCTTCAGCATTAATCATAATTTCTATGGCAAAATGAACCTCCTCATTGTGTTCCTTTTTAAATTAAATGTTTTAAGTGTTACCAGTTTATTCCAATCAAGATGGCTTCAGGTGTGCCATACTTTTGTCATAATGAAGACAGTAAGCGCTCTAGTTGTTTTTAAGAACATTCTGGGACATTCTGTCATTGGGCTATACTTGGGCTACATCTGGGTGATATTTGGGCTACATTTGGGCTCTTTTGTCTCTGGTGGCCATCTTGGGAGACTTATTTGTTATGAAGTTTCCTAATTTCCTCATTTACTGCAGTCTCCTCAGTAGGAAATACTTTCAGTTTTTTACTTTGATTCCATCAAGAAGGCATTCAGATGTGTCACACATTTGCCATAAATTCAGAATGTTAGCACTCTTTTTGCTCATTAGATCACTGTAGTAAAGCTACTGCTCACCAGGGAAAACTGCTGCTGGTATTGAAAGTGCATGTTTCAGTCTGCATGTCAGAATTTTTTAATGAAATAGAAGAGGATTTGAGAAGTCACTCAAAATGTGCCCTAATTTTTCTTTCTGCAGCACTAATCATACTTTTTATGGAAAAATGAACCCCCTCATTTTGTTCCTTTTTAAATTAAATGTTTTAAGAGTTACCACTTTAATCCAAGCAAGATGGCTTCAGGTGTGCCATACGTTTATCATAAGTAGGACTGTTAGCGCTCTAGTAGTTCTTTGGAACACTCTGGGAAGCTGCAGTAGAACACAAAGGAATCAACTGACAGTCTCTGCCCTTGTTGGATGTACATGTTTTACTGAGAATGTCAGACTTCATTCTCACATGACTGAGAAAGATAATGTGAATTTACAGAAAATAAGCTCTCAGTTTAGCCTATAGATCACCTTCCAAACCTCTGTGGTAAAAGCATGAGAAAATATTTTTCTCTCAATCATGATATCCCAGCAGAATGCTTTTTCACATGGTGAAATCACCTTAGAACATACCACAATTCCTAAAATGAGTATGGTACCATCAAAAAATGATTTATAATGTAACTAAAGTCTTAAAACCTTCTATTAACTGCAATGCTTTTTAATGAGGTGCTATCATGTATATTGGTCCCAAGATGGCTGCCAACACTTCTTGGATGAAGTGCTGACAGCCAATCAGATCTCAGGATGAGATGTGTGGTTAGGCTCCGCCCACATATATATATGCTTTTAAATGCTATTTTCTCAGGAAATACTGAACAGATTTACACCAGACCTGCAAAAGGCACTTCCTTGACCTTATGGCTACCTCTCTGCCAAATTTCAAGTAATTCTGTTCAGCCGTTCGGGCTGTAGCTCGTTCTAAAGGTCCTATGGAAAAATGCATGGGAAAAACGCGTTTTGGGACCCCCCTTTTATCTCAGCCCCCGCTTGACGTATCCCCCCGAGATTTTCAGGGTAGGAGCGGAGCGTAGCGCCCCACCTATTTTGAGAAATTCGCGAGGATTCATCGACCGGCGCCAAAGTTATTCAAAATAGAATGTTGCGGATTTCCTATGGAAAAGGGGTCCTAACTATAACTACCTACTGGCGACCGCCAGTAGGTAATATATATATATATATATATATAGGTACCCCTCCCTGTGCCTATTTCTATATATATATATATAAGTCATGGTTATAGTCCTTCGCCCAATAGGGGACTATGCAATGTAGTTTTGACACAATATTTTCTTTATTATTTGAATATTTATATATATACAATGAACTTCCTTAGGTTTTGCCAGTATTGGCTGGATTTCTTAGGATGTCATTTGCCCATTGGTAAATGAGATGTTCAGCAATACCCACAACCGTTGAAAATTATAGACTTTACTGTGGTTTGCCTAATTGCAGGGGCACTGATGTGCCCAATGGGACTTTATTCTACGTAACTTGTTATATTTAACTGTCCATTTGTTTTAGTTTTTGTGAACAAAACCTGTCTATAGACAGTTTGTATAATCTTGACCGCCATTCTGTAATGTATGCTTGCAATATTTGTTTTTGGCAGCACAATATTTCGACTTCATGTCAATTTATAATGAAAATGTTACTGTGCTGTCTTATAACTATGTGAATTTACGACAAGTGTATTATCAGATTGTTTAATTAATTGCAAGTTCTTGTTTGAGCACAACTGTTATTTGCATTAGATCTATTGATTTTTATGCATTAAAAGATGGCTGATTCTTTTTCACAGTTAACACGGCGAAGCCGCTTTCTATGTCAATGCATACAGAGAATACAAAATGTCTGCTGTATCGACTGCAAAAACGACGTAAACAAGGCTAGTTTAGCCGAAACGTGTAGACGTTTTGTTTTTCTACATGCTGTATTTCATTTAATAAAACACCCGCAACAAGGGAGTGCCGTCTCCAAAGAATTTATTTCCAGCGGCTGCATAATACGCGTCCTGGCACAGACGCTTACATGCACCCACGTCAGTCAGGAAGCACACCGTATGGGCCTCAGTCTATATACAAGGCTTCGGGTTGTGTAGTGGCAGAGGGTAGCAAGGATCATTTTAGGGTTTATATGTGAGTAGTGGTAAAGGGTGATAAGGGTAATTTTAGGATTTAGTGGTAGTGAATGTAAGTTCTGGGTTTAGTGGGGGTAGTGGTAAAGAATGGTAAGGGTAAATTTAGGGTTTAGGGATGGTAAGGGTAATTTTGGGGTTTAGGGGTGGGTAGTGGTAAAGAGTGGTAATGGTAGTCTTAGGGTAATGGGGGCGTGCGTATTCATAGAGCTTAGGGGTTGGTATTAGCAAAGGGTGATTAGGGGACATTTTTTGAGTTGGAGGTTCAAATATGTATGTAGGTGTATCACTTACCATATAACACTTACCCTGCATGATAAAGGCTGCTAGTAAAAAATGCATTTGTGATAAAGGCATGGGTTGTCTGGACATCCATCCCTCACCGATCAGCCACAGCTTGACGGCTTGCCCTGCTGAAGGAGTTCTGACTTCCAGAAAAGTTGCTAAGTTCGATCTTAGAGGGCTTCATCGGGACTGATGCCCGAGCAGCACCTGGTAGTTGTTGAGGCCTTCCTGGACACGGACATCAGACTTTGCCAGCTTAGAGCTTTCTCTCCTTTATCGACGACTGCACCAGGACCCTGCTCCTCAGCAACCTCACAGTCGTCGAGCCCCGCTTCGGATCCACCTTGCAGCTAAAGGCTTCTACGTCCGAAGGTAAACCTTTCACCGGGATGAACCTGGTTACCGCATCCGACCCACGCTCCATCACGATCAGCCTTAACTTTTGATAACCGCTTTTGCTGCATTGTACTTTTTGGTGCTATTTTTATTTCAAACTTTAAAAAATCAAATAATCTGGTTCTACTTTTCTGATTGTTATTGTTTTGTATTTGTGTCCTTTTATTTATTAAATAATCTTTATTTTTCTAAACTGGTTTAGGATTTTTTCTAGTGTTTTTTTTTCCCCTTTATTACTCTTTGAGAACTGTATAAATACTTTACACATTACCTCTAAGTTAAGTCTGACTGCTTTGTTCCAAGCTACCAGAGATTTAAGCACAGGTTTATTTAGTGACTTTAGTGGTTCAGCCTGACAAGGATTGTAACTATTATTTGAGGTGGGTTATTACCTCCCTAAACTAATACTCCAGTTTCTTACATTTTGCCACAGTGCAACTCTAAACAGAAGCCTGCCTATGCAATGTAATAGTTACCTTGCTCTTCATGGGTGCAGTCCACCCCAAACTGCTAGGTAAGGACCCCTTACGAATAGACCACTAACAATGCTAAACCAATTTTAACCTAAGTAGGCTTCATCAGTGAGGTTTAGAATTGACTACTTAGGGCATTACAGCAAGCACACAAAAATAATGATGAGAGGAATGCTTGCAAATAGACAAAACATTGGCAATCGCTCTGGATAGCATTGCAATCCATCATTTTTCACATATTGCACACTTCAGAGAGAGGCCTGCCTTATGTAAATCAGTACTCTTTTCATGCTTTACATAGGAACTGTTGCCCCAAAACTGACAAGCACGGTCCTCTCTAGAAGGGATCACAAGCAACCTTAGACCTAATTAGGCCTTGTTAGCGAGAACTTTGATCCAGTAGCATAGAAACAAAGGGCCCCACATCTGGGCATAACCTTGGCCACTTGGAGCATTGTTCTGAGTATTGTAGAACACAGTATCACACATCACGGTATCCTGGTGCTATGCAGCTGCTAGAGCCTTGCCTGCCTAAAGCAGGTGTCTACTCGAAGAACCAAGACTCCATCCTTTAACAGAGCTCAGGAAACAAGGAGGAGGCTCTCATGTGAGGAGGTGGGTCAATTCATGCTTTAGGAGTAAGGTATGAGAATGTCCAGCATTATAACAAACATACAAGAGCTATTGGGAGGAATATTGGTAAACAGCCTAACCATGGGTAATTGCTTTGCGTAGCATTCAAACCCATTGTTTTTCACTAACTGTGCCACTCTAGACAAAGTCCCATCTTATGCAAATAAAAAATGCCTTAGAAATTCAAACTCTGGCAAAGATCAAACATGCAGTTCTGAATTTTTTCTCCATTCTGTTACCTAGTGAATTGCACCAGCTTTTTGAAATAAAAAACCGCTGCACAACATTGAATGAACATTTGCCCGCAGGCTATTTTAATACAATGTGGCCGCTAACAGTAATTTTCCTATAACCCTGATTTCATTCTGTTACATAAATGTATGGACAGACTGCTAAGAGAGAGCTCTTTACTCTGAACTGAAGGCATTTACTATCTATCCATCTATGCAGGTTTGCACAGAGCAGACTTGTACTTAAATGGTTTCTTGGCACAACAAACACAAATGAAGGGTGGCTGAGTATGCCATCAACGAGATAGGATTTATTTAACAAGCAGTAAATCTATGTTTCAACATTTTTTCAGAACTTCTGAGATTCATCGATGTGACATTCCATTGCCTTGCTACCTGCAATCGGTAAGATCTACCTTCCCAACTCACATATTTGAATGTAAGTATTGTCAGAGCATAAAAGCAAGTTTATAGACTAATGTGAGATTAGTTATCGGCATATGGTTCAAAAACGTTGGCCAAGAAATTATGGATCCTTGTGTAGTACATGTGATACAAGGACAGGCTGATTGGAAAGATCAAGATAATACTAGATGAGGAAAAGAGGGTCTAAGGGAAGTTTAAAGACCTGCGCGGATGACTCCCCAAGCCATATACAATAGTAAAAACAAATCCGCAGGTCTTACAAAGAAAAAATATATATAGACCGACATAGGGGCTGTACATACCCCAAAGGAGCACAGTGAAAAAGGAGTCTCAATTAAGAGAATGGAATCCCATCACCCACCGAGGTGGCATGCTTCATCATTTGGGATCTCCTCTTGGCTGCATACTAGTGCAACCAAGGAGCTACCACTCCTTGCTAGTGTAAAGGAGGAGCTCGCGGATGTTTTGATATAATCCAGGAGTAGATTACCTAAGATCGATGAAGCATAAAGCAGTGTGGTGACAAAATGTAGTGCAGTGTATGTAGTAAGTGAATTTAAAATTGACTACCAGGAGAAAAGAAAGTTTATTGGGTATCCCATGGTGTCATGGGTTAAAAAGCAGTAGAAGCGCGATCTGAAAAAATGTGCGAACGCGCCAATGAAGAGGTCTACATGTTTCAGCCAACCTATATCTTATAGTAAGGGTGGCTTTCTTCAGGACCAAGTAATAACTGCTGCACTATAATTTTTATGAAAAACAAAGAAATTACACAAATTGTGTATAACGATACAACCTTATACCTGTGTTATACTTTTATGTAGCCACTACCGGTATAGGTGTTGCACTCCTGTTGAAAGAAAAGACAGGTTCAAATGTACATGCTACGCCTAAATATATATAATTAAACATTTCACAGCAATTTAGAAATGTTAAATGTTAAAGTCCTCCGATTGAGTGTACGAGGACATATTGTCAATCACCTTACCCGTATCAAATCGGGAGGGTACTCACCGCTCCTGGCAACGGCTCAGGGCATGAGTCAACGCTCTGTGAAGGGAAAAAGGAAAAAAGGAAACCTACATCGAATATAGGTTTGTTTTGAAGAGAAGAGGGCTATCATTACACCACCTCTTAAAGTACTTTCAAATTCGAATATGGGTTTGTCAGCAGCACCACCCTGTTAGTGTATACGGAGAGATGCTTGGTGTATTTAAGAAGATGACAGTCAAATGCAATCTGCCCACTCCTAATAAACCACTAAACCCTCTGGCAGTAAATGGAAGCATGTGCAACACATATATCAAACAAAGCTCATAGGAAATATGTGAGCACAACATACAAGCCGGGGCAGTGATGAAACACTGAACTCTACTGTATCTAGAAAATTCGTCTTATGAGACAAAAGAACAAGCCAAGGACTTCCGCTATTAAAAAGAGTGGTTAAAATAGAGTAATATGGCATCCACACAACAGCCGTTGCGCTTACCTAATCCGTCGTGACCACAGGCCAACTTCTGAGTATTACCAGCGGTAGTGGCCAGGAAACGGTGCAAGTTTAAATGTACACCAACAACTACCGCTAACCGGACACGCCTGATGGGAAACGAAGTCGAAAGGACACCATTCGGAATGCTTAACCACGTGACCAACGGCGCGGTTTGGTGACGCACACCGTGGTCATGGGGGACTACTCAAACCTAATGGAAACCTGGGAAATGTAGTCTAACTTCTAAAGCTAGCGTATTTTAAAAACAAAATCGGCTAGTATCTCTAAATTTGTAGTGCCCCCAAACTAAAAGGTGCTATAGTACCTCCTAGCTAATGTAGCCAAATGCAGGTGAAAGATAACTACATAACGCGTTGTAAAATACCAGCATGCACTCGAGCCTATACTTATTATCTTGGGACAACACCGAAAAAGCCATAAATTGCCCAACTCAATCGAGAACATCAGCAGATTCATGTGTACGCTGAACCATGTGTGGAGTGCCAGTACAAGTGGTGCTATATAAAAGACTGCAAGTCCAAATGCTCATATTAACCACTCCCATATTGTTCTAATAGAGTAATCTTTGGATGTGAGAGTAGTGGTGCCAAATGTGTGTTCTCAATGCAATAAATGTTATATGTAGAACAATCTGGTTACCCAGCGTTCAAACGTCGCCAATGGACAAGATAGTTGGAGATTTAGATTAAGGCCCAAGGAATTTCATCATTTAACCCTTGCACATCACTGCGCAGCTTGAAAACCCAACGTTGTTCTTTCTTAAATAAGAATCCAGTTACATCAGTGATATGGCTAGGTATATACGGCTGTTCAAGAATAGTCCAAATCATATCATTAGGTCTATGATTGTATATGAGAAAATGGCTGGTTAGACGCGTTGATTGTCTTTTGCATCGAATGGTGCTCTTGTGCTTCATCATTCTTAGTTTAATCGTGCGTGTCGTCATCCCGTCATACTTCTTCGCACAAGGACATATTATTAGGTAGATAACCCTCTCACTGTTGCAGTTGGTGTGCTTGACTTGTCTCCATGGTCTCTGAGTGCCAATGTCCAACTCCGTGGTGTGCCTAGTCTGAGGGCAGACCGCACAAGTACCACAAGGATAGTGTCCCTGCACTGCTGGCATATTCCAGAGTGTAGTTGGTCCAGGTGCCAAAACAACTCTCGGTCGTGTATGGACAAGAGTGTCCCGTAAGTTCTTACTCCTTTTTTTTTTTTTTTTTTTTGAAAACCTTTATTTCGAAATTCAGGACACAGCTATTCAGCCGACAGCCCGAAGGTTCGGCAGCATTGCAAGTTAGATACAGTAATGCGTCCCGGATACAGTACGAAGAGTAATGCAAAGGTCCAATTTTAAATAAACACAGAAAAAACACACAACAAACCCCAGCAAGGCAGAACATTGAAATCCCATGGCGAAAGCCCCCAGGGGAGGCAGGACCCCACTCATCTACTAAGTATAAGACTGTGTGCGGAGGAAGAAGGGGAACAGCAGAGGCCCAGAACGGGTACCAAAACCAAACTGTGCTGGAAGGGTAGGTCAGGGGGAAAGCTGTTCCTCGGGAGGTTCCAGATCCGGGGCGAGACATATTCCCCCCCTGTATTGGTTCCACCGCCCCCAGATGGCATGCCACTTCCGGGGACGACCTCTAGAGCAGTAGACCGTCTTCTCCCTAAACATGCTCCAATCCATGTTCTCCTTCCACGCGGTCAGTGTAGGGGGACCCGAGGAGCCCCATAATCGCGCGATATCCCTTTTAGCTACCATGTTACCCAGAGTCACCCATTGGGTCTGTGCCTCATCGAGATCAGTGGGCCCCCAAACGTTCAGAAGGCAACACCGCGCCTCCGGCTGTACCACAATGCCCGTCACCTCCCCCATAACTGCATGGACTCTCCTCCAGAACTCCACAATGACACCACATTCCCAAATGATGTGCAGGAAAGTACCCACCATACCACATCCCCTTCTGCACAGGCCATCCTCCGAGAATCCCATGTGGACCAGCCTTGGCCCCGTAACATACACCTGGTGCAGTATTTTAAGCTGCACCAGCCTCAGACGCGACGGGATCGCAACCTCCTTAGGCGAAGAAACCGCTGACTGCCAGTCCTCATTATCCAACTCGAGGCCATCCCTGGTCCACTGTTCTCTCAGCCCCAATAGCAAGTCTGCCCGGACGTTTATCAACTTCTTATATATGAGCGAAATCGTGCTCTCGGGCATATGACCATCAAGGACTCGGTCCTCAAGGGGAGAGGACTCCGGCACCTTCTCACCCTCCACTAGGACTGATCGGAGGGCGTGACGCAGCTGGATATACCTAAAATACTCCGAAGGCCCTAGCTCAAACTCAGTCTGCAACTCCTCGAACGACTTCACCCTCCCCTTATGCAGCACATCCCCCACCTTGGATATACCTATCAGATCCCACTTATCAAAGCCCTTCGTATGCCAGAGTCTTCCCAACCTTTCCGATTCAAACAATGGGGTAGCGAGGGTTAGCCTGTCCTTCCAGCCCAGCGAGTCGGTCGCCATCTTCCATACGCGCACCGCCACACCTGTGGGCCCCGTGAGGGACGAGTCTAGGGACCGCGAATACAACGCCCTGTAGTAGTTGCCGCCGCGCAGCAGCCACCTATCCATGGCATACCCAGGGCTGAGGGCAGGGCCGTAAAACCCATGGTTAATCGCACTCAACTGCGTGGCCCAGTAGTACCGTCGGATGTCTGGGAGCGCAATGCCCCCATCGTACCATGGGAGCGTCAACTTTGAAATAGCTATTCGCGGCCGCCCATCCCACAGCAACGTCCTTTGGAGGCCTTCGACCTCCCGAAAGTATTTGGCCGGTACCCAGTCCAAGGTGTTCTGGAGGGCGTAGAGGAAGCGGGGAAGAGACATCATTTTGAACAGGGCCGCACGCCCAACAAGGGAGAGCGGCAGCCTCCGCCAACCTTCAACATCTCGCCTCAAGCGTGCCAAGGGGGGGAGCAGGTTCCTCTCATAGCGCACAACAGGATCCATGGATATAAAAATCCCCAAATACACAAAACCTTGCTGGGCAACCTGTATCGAACATGTTCTAGGGATCGGCGGGACCTCGCCACTAAGAACGTACAAGTACGATTTGCCCCAATTAATCACAAGCCCCGAGTTCCTACCGAACGATGCGAGTACGTCACAGACCACTATAAGTGACTTCTTTGGTGAGGCAAGATACAGCAGGATATCGTCGGCATAAAGCGAAATACGGTCCTCGTGATCAGGCGACCACCGAAGGCCCCGTATATCCGGGTGCCAACGTATCCACGCAGCCAACGGTTCAAGGGCAAGGGCGAACAACAGAGGCGACAGGGGGCAGCCCTGCCGAGTACCCCTTCCGAGCTGAAACGAAGCAGATGCCCGACCATTCACCACAACATTCGCTAGTGGCCCCTCGTACAGCAACCGGACCCAACTCACAAACCCGCGACCGAAACCAAACTTGGCCAGCACGGCCCATAAATATGCCCACTCCACCGTGTCAAAGGCCATCGTGGCATCGAGAGATGCCACAACCGCCGGTTCACGCAGCGTGCCCGCCCTGGCGATGACGCCATGAAGACGCCTAAGGTTCAATGCTGTGTTTCGGTGCGGGATAAAGCCAGATTGATCCGGGTGGACCAGATCGCCAAGTACCCTAATCAGACGGGTAGCCAGGAGTTTGGCCAGAATTTTCGGCTCAGCGTTGAGGAGTGAAATGGGCCGATAGGAGGCGCATCTATCTCGGGGTTTACCCTCTTTGTGTATGACCACGATCGACGCCAGCCGCTGATCCAACGGAAGGATCCCATCTCCCCGCGCCTCCAAAAACATGGCGCGCAGGTGAGGGGCGACCCTATCCGGGAACAGTTTGTACAGATCGATCGGCAGTCCGCTCGGTCCAGAGGCCTTACCCGAATTCAACGCTCGAATCGCCCCCGCCACCTCGTCAACCGTGATGTCGCCATCCAAATCGTCCCTATCTATGTCAGAGAGGCAGGGCAACTCGATATCACGGAGGAGATCAGACGAGTCTTCGGGCGGCCTGTCCGACACAGAGGAATAAACCCTATGAAAGTACTCCGCGAAACACTCCACAATCCCTTCAGGTTCCACAATCGCCTCTCCCCCCTTTCCAATCAACTCTGGCACCACTCTATTGACCCGTTCCTTCCTGTCCAGCCACGCCAGGAGTTTCCCTGCCTTATCTCCAACATCATACAGACGGCCCTGTTGTTCCCTGCTGAGGGTCTTGGCGGCGTCCGTCACCAGGTCCCTATACTCCGCCTGCTTCAAACAAAGCTCATGCAATGAGGACTCTGTGACCTCCTCCTCCATATCCCCCTCAAGGGCCGCAATCTCCTCCTCCACTTGCTGCACTTCGCAATCCCTCCGATTCTTGGCAGTCACCACCAGGGAGAGGGCCTCCCCCCGAAGCACGGTCTTAAAAGCTTCCCACAGCGAGATCGCCGAGTCCACGGATCCCAGATTGTCCTTAAAGTAATTATCTACCTTCTTTACCAGGTCGCTGCGCATCTTGGGGTCTCGGAAATACCAAGGGTTAATGGGGGCCACCCTCCCTCCTCCCTCCCGACCAAGATCCAGCCGGATCCACACTGGCGAGTGATCAGAGATACCACGCGCCATGTGCCTCGCCTCGGATATCAACGAGGCATGCGCGGCCAGAGTGAGCAGGTAGTCAATCCTGGAGAGACTACCATGCGCCCCGGAGTGAAACGTGTATTGACTCTGTGTGGGGTGCCGGAGCCTCCAGCAGTCTATCAGGCCAAACGTGTCTAGGAGGTCTGGAAGCCATTTCTGTGCCCCCCCTGTGTCCCTGGGCGGGTATCTATCCAGCAGTCCGGAACCCACAGCGTTGAAATCCCCTCCCACTACCAGCATGCCCCCCGGGAGAGTCAGCAAAGCCCTGCCCAATTCAGCAAATGTGGCGGCCTGCAGGGCCGGCGGGACATAGACCGAAACCAAAACCAAAGTCCTTCCTTCCCACCGCCCCGCCACCGCCACAAACCTCCCCCTATCGTCAACAATGGTGGAGTCCACCTCAAAAGGCAGCGATGCTCTAACGAGGATGCCCACACCCCTGGACCCAGAAGAGAATCCCGAGTGTGCAATGAATTTATACCCCTTCCTATTCAGGGCATAGCACGTATTGCCTATGAGGTGCGTCTCCTGCAGCAGTACAACGTCTGGCATTGAGCGTTTCAGAAATTGCAAAACAATCCCCCTCTTAATGCGATCCCCCAAACCATTAACATTCCAGCTTATAACACTTAGGCCTCTACCCCCCATCCTCAAACGGAAAGAGGCCCACCCCACACCCGAGGCGCCACCATGGAACAGCCCTGAGGATAATCATCATGCCTTGCAGAAATAAACCCCCCAACAACAAACTCAAACTCCCCATAACTCCCCCCACCCTGCACCCCTGCTGCAGCTTAAAAAGCCCCCCAACTTGCAGTGTGCCTGTCGCCCTACAAAAGAAAATCTACAAAAAGTACCCTAAGGGAGGAAAAGAGCACCCCTCGTCCTCCCGCAACCCTCCACAGTTACTGCACTCTGTTCAAATCTTCAAATATGATCAAGTCAAGTCAGGCCGGCTTTGAGTTATCAGCCCTGTCCATCCCGGCCACTGTCTCCATGCTCAGCTGTGTCGTCCCCGGTCCGTCGCCGGGGCAAAGCGTCCAGCCATTCGTCGGCCATAACAGGAGAGTCAAAAAAGAATGTCCGATCTTCATGCACCACCCGTAGTCTGGCGGGGAAAAGCATGGCATACTTTAGGTCCCGCTCCCGGAGCCTTCGCTTCACCCCCAGGAAGCTCTGTCGCTGTCTCTGCACCTGCTGGGTAAAGTCCGGGTAAAAATTCACCGACGCATTCTGGAAGGGGACTGGGCCCGTCACCCTCGAAGCTTGCAGGATAGCGTCCCGATCTCGAAAATGAAAGAGCCGGGCGACAATCGGCCTCGGCGGGGCACCCGCCTTGGGCCGTCCGCCCGGCACCCTATGGGCCCTTTCCACCGCAAAAAACTTTCCAAGGCCCTTAGGCTTCAAATGATTAAGGACCAAATCTTCCACAAGCAGGTCCGCCGAAGCCTCATCCGAGGACTCCGGGACCCCGATTATGCGCACGTTGTTGCGCCTGGACCGGCTCTCGAAGTCCTCCAGCCGGCGGGCGGCGAGGTCACTCTCGGCCCTCAGCTTCCGGACCTCGTTCTGCAGGTCCGCGACCTCATCAGTGAGGCCCGTGGTCTTGTGGTCCAGGTCCTTAACGCGTTCGTTTGTCTTGCCCAGGTCCGAGCGGATCAAGTTGACATCCACCAGGATGGCGTCCACCTTATGCGCCAGGGCCTCGAATTGCCTCCCCATCGAGGTCTGCATCCCATCAAGCGCGCCCATGACATCCTGCAGGGAGAGCTCCGGGGTCCCAGGCGAGTCCTCCTTCTGGGCATCCGGCGCCTGGCTCGATCCACTCGGCGATGTCTTCAGGAGGGCGTAGCGGTCCATACTGTTGACTTGGGAATACGTTCCCCGCCTGGTGGACTTAGTCTTCAGCCGATCTCCTTCTGCCTTGCCCGACATAATGGACTCCAGGCCGTCCAATGCAGTGAGGACCGTCCCCTCTCAGAGAGAGGTATAAAGAGTGAGCAGGTCCGCCTTGTTCTGCCAAAGTAGCCCACCGAGCGTCCCTGGGGTTATAGAGCCACCCAGAGCACTACAGTGTCCGGGCAGACAAAGGGAACGAAACCGAAAGTGAAAGAGCGAGGGCCTCCGTCCGGCAGTTCACACCTCACCAGGCCGTTGTTGTTCAACTAGGAGTCGGGCATCCTGCCAACTCTAGCCCCTGGCATCTCCGGGAGTTAGGCCGCAATCTTTCGCCAGTCATAAGTCCGGTTCCCGATGGGCGATCCGACCGCGGGTAGCATCAATCGCCTCCCTGACAACTCAGCAACACGATGCCATGCATACCATCAGGATTAGAGTCAGGATAGTCGACGGAGGGCCCGAGGGTCTCGGGAGCTCTAAGCTCACGCGGCCATCTTGGTCAAGCGCTAGGCTCCTCCCCCAGTTCTTACTCCTTTTAAACGAGAAAAGAGGTGAAGGTATCTTGTTCTGTCCTACATTAAGGATTCGCCAATGCTTGCGCCAATCTTTTGGATCCTGTTAGACTGGGTGCTGAATGTATTGACAAAGGTGAGTCTGGTAAGAGGAGGTTTTGGCTCCGTAGGTTCTATAAGAGCTTCCCGGTTGATATTTGAGGTTCTCTTATATGATCGGCGTATCAACCTCTTAGGATATTTCCTGACTCGCAGATCTTGAGAGAGCACGTTTGCATGTTTTCTGAAATCATCAGTAGTCGAGCAATTTCTTCGGAGACGAAGGAACTGTCCGAATGGAAGCCCCTCGCATGAGGATTTAGGATGGAAACTGTCAAATGTCAGCAGTGAATTCCTGGCCATGGGCTTGGTATAAAGTTTGCTTTCTAAACCTCTAGCTGATGGAAAGATGCGTAAGTTGAGAAATGGTAAACTCGTCTTACTCACATCTATTGTAAAATTGAGGTCGTTGTTCTGAACGTTAAGCCAAGCATGGAAACAGTTAAGTGCAGCCATCTCCCCTCTCCAAATGAAAAATATGTCATCTATATAGCGTTTCCTTTCAATAATGTGACTGTGAAAGGGGTTGTCATCGGTGAGTACACAATTTTGTTCAAATAAATGAACACACAGATTTGCCAGGCTGGGGGTGAAAACACTGCCCATCGATGTGCCCGATATTTGGAGGTAAATCTGATCTGCGAACATGAAAAAAATGTCAGTCATTGCCAGCCTGGCGCATTCCAAGGATGAAAGGAACAGGTGTACTAATAGGGCCTGGCCTATGATCAAGCAAGGTGCTATAGTACCTCCTGGCTAATGTAGCCAAATGCAAGGTGAAAGATAACTACATCACACGTTGTAAAATGCCAGCATGCACTCGAGCCTATACTTAATATCTTGGGACAACATCGAAAAAGTCATATCGAGAACATCAGCAGATTCATGTGTATGCTGAACCATGTGTGGAGTGCTGGTACAAGTGGAGCTATATAAAAGACTGCAAGTCAAAATACTCATATTAACCACTCCCATATTGTTCTAATAGAGTCATCTTTGGATGTGAGAGTGGTGGTGGCAAATGTGTGTTCTCAATGCAATAAATGTTACATGTAGAACAATCTGTTCACCCAGCGTTCAAACGTCGCCAATGGACAAGATAGTTGGAGATTTAGATTAAGGCCCATGGAATTTGATCATTTAACCCTTGCACATCACTGCGCAGCTTGAACAGCACCCAATGTTTCGGCCTGAGGGATACAAGTGTAGAGGGATTGCACATCAAAACTGACGAGGAAATCCATCTCAATATTAAGATCAATCCCTGAAAGTAGTTGTAAGACATCCTTAGTGTCTTGAAGGTAAGTCGCCATCGCTTTGACTAATGGTCTTAAGAAGTGATCCACAAAGGTCGAAAGAGGTTCAAGAAGCGAGCCTAGACCCGAAATAATCAGTCTACCGGGTGGAGGACGCTGAGGCTTGTGCACCTTGGGCAGCACATAGAAATAGGGCATCACAGGATGAGTAGTTAGAAGGAAGTGCGTCTCATGGGCTGACACCCAGCCCTCCACTTTGGCTTCCTCGACTAGCTCACTAATCTCATTCGTGAGTCTGGACGTGGGATCTGTGGACAGAGCACGATAGGACCTTATGTCCGTCAATTGTCTAAGACATTCAGCACGGTAGTCACAGGTGTCCAAAATAACAATGGCACCGCCCTTGTCGGTGGGCTTAATTGTGATCAAGGGGTCTGTAGAAAAAGAATCCAGTGCTTGTTTTTCTAACATAGGGAGATTCTGCTAGTGGCTCTTGGATGTCGTACTCAGATTCAAGACTTCGTAAGTCACCGCTTTTTCAAAAGTAAGAACCTGATCAGGTACTGCATGACTGGGGGGAGCCAAAGATGGATTTAGGTCTTAAGCCGCTGTCTAAGTCCTCAACTAGAGGTTATATGTCGTCCTCCGTTTGGTTTTTAAAGAAAAAATGAAGTCTAATCTTGCGGAAGAACCTAGCCAATTCGCATTGGATTAAAAAAGGATGGCCGGGGTTACTTGAAACAAACCCCAGGCCTCTGTTGAGGACTGTTTCCTCCATTTCAGTCAGTGTGTGCCTGCTTAAGTTCACCACTAGTCGCTGCTCGGTCCTGCCACTAGTGGACCTTTCTTCATACTGCGTAAACTCCGAGGAGACGTTGGGGGATTTCCAGTGCACTTGGGCCCATTGTCCCCTTCTCCTTCCGTGTGAGCGGCCACGGCCCTTTCCTAATAAAGGCTGATTTTGAAAATATTGGGGAGGTGGGTTAAAGGGTATAATTTGTGGATGGAATGGTACATTAGGATACTGCCAAGGTGTCGGGCCACCATTGAGCCTGCTGATGGCCTCTCCATTGTCTTCTGTTGTTACCTCCCCTCCCTCTTGTGCGTGGTGCAGCCTTTTCTGAGGAATCAGAATCGCTTGACCAGACCTCTGACCCTGGTGATGAATAGTTAGAGCTATATCTCCTTCCTCTTTTGTTGAACTCTTTTGGTACATAGTTTTCATGAGTATAAGGATACACCTTCTCTAAGGAGAAACGTGCAAATCCTTCTAAACTTTTCAATCTTGGTAAGGAAAATGCTGTCTTTAAATTCCCTATTGGCTTTATTGTTTTCCTCCAGATTTTTCTTGAAGGCTACCCCAGATAGTGTAGTTTTAATCTGGTTAACATGGTTCAGCATACACATGAATCTGCTGATGTTCTCGATTGAGCTGGGCAATTTATGACATTTTCGGTGTTGCCCCAAGATAATAAGTATAGGCTTGAGTGCATGCTGGCATTTTACAATGCGTGATGTAGTTATCTTTCACCTGCATTTGGCTGCATTAGCTAGGAGGTACCTTGTAGTTTGGGGGCACAACAAATTTAGAGATATTAGCCGATTTTGTTTTTAAAATACATTAGCTTTAGAAGTTAAATTACATTTCCCAGGTTTCCATTAGGTTTGAGTAGTTCCCCATGACCATGGTGTGCGTCACCAAGCCGCGCCGTTGGTCACGTGGTTAAGCATTTCGAATGGTGTCCTTTTGACTTCGTTTCCCATCAGGCGTGTCCGGTTAGCGGTAGTTGTTGGTGTACATTTAAACTTGCACCGTTTCCTGGCCACTACCGCTGGTAATACTCAGAAGTTGGCCTGTGGTCACGACGGATTAGGTAAGCGCAACGGCTGTTGTGTGGATGCCATCTTACTCTTTTTTAACCACTCTTTTTAATTGCTAAAGTCCTTGGCTTGTTCTTTTGTCTCATAAGACGAATTTTCTAGATATAGTAGAGTTCAGTGTTTCATCACTGCCCCGGCTTGTATGTTGTGCTCACATATTTCCTATGAGCTTTGTTTGATATATGTGTTGCACATGATTCCATTTACTGCCAGAGGGTTTTGCGGTTTATTAGGAGTGGTCAGATTGCATTTGACTGTCATCTTCTTAAATACACCAAGCAGCTCTCCGTATACACTAACAGGGTGGTGCTGCTGTCAAACCCATATTCGAATTTGAAAGTACTTTAGGAGGTGGCGTAATGATAGCCCTATTCTCTTCAAAACAAACCTATATTCAATGTAGGTTTACTTTTTTCCTTTTTCCCTTCACAGAGCGTTGCCTCACGCCCTGAGCCATTGCCAGGAGCGGTGGGTACCCTCCCAATTTGATACGGGTAAGGTGATTGACAATATGTCCTCGTACACTCAATCGGAGGACTTTAACATTTCTAAATTGCTGTGAAATGTTTAATTATATATATTTAGGCGTAGCATGTACATTTGAACCTGTCTTTTCTTTCAACAGGAGTGCAACACCTATACCGGTAGTGGCTACATAAAAGTATTACACAGGTATAAGGTTGTATCGTTCTACACACTTTGTGTCATTTCTATGTTTTTCACAAAAATTATAGTGCAGCAGTTATTACTTGGTCCTGAAGAAAGCCACGCTTAACATAAGATATAGGTTAGCTGAAACATGTAGACCTCTTCATTGGCCCGTTCGCACCTTTTTTCAGATCGTGCTTCTACTGCTTTTTAACCCTTGACACCATGGGATACCCAATAAACTTTCTTTTCTCCTGGTAGTCAATTTCAAATTTACTTACTACATACACTGTACTACATTTTGTCACCACACTGCCTTATGCTTCATCGATCTTAGGTGATCTACTCCTGGATTATATCAAAACATCCGCGAGCTTCTCCTTTACACTAGCAAGGAGTGGTAGCCCCTTGGTTGCACTAGTGTGCAGCCAAGATGAGATCCCAAATGATGAAGCATTCCACCTCGGTGGGTGATGGGATTCCGTCCTCTTAATTGAGACTCCTTTTTCACTGTGTTCCTTTGGGGTATGTACAGCCCCTACTTCTCTCTCTATATATATATTTTCTTTGTGAGACCCGTGGATTTTTTGATTGGAAAGATCTTCTTGCGTGGAAAGGCGAGCGAAGCTATTTTCGTTTACATTTCAATATGTCTATTTTCACCTATTTATAAATGTATGGCTTGTGTAGTCATAGCATTTTCTCCCCCGAAGGATTTATGGGACAAACAATTCTCATCTTACTCTGACTGACATTTACAGGTTTCATATTTTCTATGGAACCATTATGCTCATATTTAAAAGTATTTCCTACAAACATTCCATGATGAATTCCCCTCAATCACAATAAACTTAGATATCAAAATAAACCTACATTTTCAAAAAATATATATCACACGTAAACAAATTCATTGAGTTTGTAGTACTGCTAATACAGCCATGTGATTTCGCCTCCCAGCTCTTTTTGTGAGGTTAGGGAGTATGGATGCATTTCTCAAGGGAATAGTAGTTATTTTTGCTAGTAAAGAGTTAAACCTCGTCATACTCTGTTGTCGTCTTCCTCCTCTCTCATATATTTAGTTCTGCAACATTATCTCTAAAATCAATCATCAATGTTAACTAATGAGCTCATATTCACACTTAATTCCCACCGCCTACTCTTCCTGCCTGAAGATAACAATGCAATTAGTCTTCTTATTTGAAAGTTGGAAGGCTTAGACTTCAGAGCTCCCACATCTTACTTGAATTTGTTTTAAGCCGTCTTACAGTGTCTAGAAGGCCAGAGAACTATTTGATGTATGCGCTAGTCCGAGAATAAGACTTGAGTGACAGAATCCATGACGGCTAGCCTATTCATTACTGCTTATAAACTCCTCCCCCAGGGTCACTGAACACAAGAAAAACAGAATATCCTTGATTACTTAATAGGTTAGTTATGGGGTTAAAGCACCTGCTGCAAAGATCTATGAGAATTCAGCAAATGTCAGGATATAATACAGGTAAAATAACTAAAAAGTTTGAAAACCATATAATAGCAGTGAGAAAGTGTATTTTTTGTTGAAGTGGATGATAGTCCTCTTCAAATAATCGTGGTACTTTTCATTGCAAGGTCCAGGTAGATTTCAATAATTTAAACCCTAGCTCAAAATGTGGTAGCTGTAGCACAGAGCAGACAGGCCTAACTTAGGAGAAATATGTAAAGCATTTATCAGTATTAAAACAGTTGAAAAGTAGCAAAACAAGACAAGATAAATTCACTCCAATCTATAAAAATAGAATACATTTTAAAGACACCAAATGGCACCAAATGACACCAAATGACAAAAATAACAGATGTAGGGAAAAGGAGATATTATTTTTTATAAGTTTTAGATAATTCTAGTACCAAAAAGTGCAAAGTGCAAACCATAGGTATCTAGTCGCTCTAGAATGGGTCAAAGTCTGAAGTTAAGCCCATGGGTAAACAACAGGGACCAGGTTCATCCTGGTGGAAATCTTACCTTCTGATGTAGTCATTTCTGCAGAAAAATCCTCATCCACAAGGTTGTTGGCAGATTGGGTTGCAGCCTGGATTCAAAGAGGAGCTATCTATGGTGGTTGGCTGAAGCATGGGTCCTTGGTGGAAGCCTCAGCTTCAGTGGGAAGTTTGAGACTTTCACCTTTGAATCTCGACATCAGTGGTCAGTGGAAGAGCCAGGTCTTGAAGACCTTCCTGAACTGAGTCAACACGATTGATTTGCCACCATTTAGGCCAGGTTACAAAACAATTTCAGTTGTCATTTTAACACATCCTTAGTGGCAAATAGTAAATTATTTGGTGACAACAGCTTGTATTGCTCTATAATGTTATTGGATTTGAGGTAGCCACAGTGATTGATTTGTAAAATAGTAAGCACCAATGTACAAAGTGTTTCACAGAAGCCCGCATCTGGTGCTGATGAATGTTGGGATTGCCAAATGCAAAGGCTGCATAGCTTTGCTTCCACTACATTCCTCTATCTTCCACCACCATTCTCTCAATGCTCCTTTATTTCTCTCTTCGGGGTTCTTTTTCATCCCTGCTTTCTAATTGTACCAGTGTTTTTCCTCTTTCTCCTCCCTTCTTCCTTTTGTGTTTTTCCTTCTCTTTCTGGGTCAAAGTCTGATGAGGAAAAGTAAGTGCCCATCCCCAAAATACTATTCTCTGCAGGTGTTATGTAGTGCCTTGAAAGTGTGGGTGAGGAGTTTGAACTGTGCTCATTTGTGTATGGTTAGCCAGAGGAGCTTCTTCAGGTGTGATGTGAGTGCAGTGTGGGAGGTTAACAGTGATTCTGGCAGCTGAGTTCTGAATGGTCTGCAGCCTTCTAGTGAGTTTTTTTAAGCCAGCATAGAAGGTGTTCCCGTAGCCCAGCTTGCTGGTGACCAGTGCATGTTGATTGTTTTCCTTGTGCAGATTAGGAACCATTTGAAAATCTTCTTCAGCATCTTTAGGGTATGGAAGCATGAGGTTGTGACAGCGTTGACTTTGATGGTAATGTATAATTTGCTGTCAATGACGATCTTGAGGTCTTGGCATGGATAGTGGGGATGTATGTCAGACCCAGCTCTGTCGGCCGCCAGGAGAAGATCCAAGGGTGAATGGTTCTTCCCAAAGATCACAATTTCAGCCTTGTCGGTGTTTAGCTTTAGACAGTTGGTCTTAATCCAGTGGGGGATTTAATTCATGCAGGCACTGAACTTGATCCAGGTACTGGGCTTTTTGTCCAGGAGGGAGAAAATGAGTTGCATGAAGTCGGTTTAGGAGAGGACATTGAACTTGTGAGAGCAGATGATGCTGGCTGGAGGGAGCATGTATGGAGGGGGTTGGACTCAGGTAGAATTCTTGCATAACTCTGCAGTTGCGTTTGTGGGCATCTGAGGTGTATGGTGCAAGGCTCACTGACTGGATCCTTCCAGTCAGAAAGGAGCATATCAATCACAGTGCATTGGATGAGGATGGGGAAGTAGACTGTGTTAAATGGTGTGGAGAGGCCTAAGGAGGATGAAGGACACTGTGCCTTTTCTGCCCAGGATCATGTATATGCCATCCGTCACAGCAATGAGGGTAGTGTCTGTTCTGTGGTTGGGTCTGAAACCAGACTGAGTGGTGTCAAGGAGTTGGTGGTCTTTGAGGTATTTGATAAGACGTCTATTGATGATTTTCTCCAAGACCTTTGCCGGAAATGGTAGCAGGGTGGTCGATCTGTAGTTAACGAGCATTGAAGGGTTAGGGGATGGTTACTTCAGCAATGGATGGACAGTTGTGAGCTTTCCAGCATCTGGAAAGGTCACGGACGAGGTGGAGGCATTAAGGATGTATGTGAGCCTTGTGCTGATGTGTTGAAGTCCTCTGGAGTAGGCGTGGTGTGGAAAGGGGTCTGATGGGGCCCCTGAGTGGATGCATTTCATGCTGGCAGGGGTTTCTTCTGGAGTGATGATATGCCATGTGGTTAGCAATGGTTATTTGGCTAAGATTGGGACGCCTTTGGTGAGATCTTCCTGGTCCCATTGCAGATTGAAGTTGCTGTAAATAGTGGTGATTTGTTGCTGAACAACTGAGAGAGATTTTTGCTAAGGTCGTGTGAGGTGACAGTCAAGTTGGAGGTGGCTGCTGGTTAGGTGAAATTCTTCACAATGGTGAAGATATCTTTGCTTCTGTTGGTGCTGCCTTTGATGGAGGCTGCCAGAGTGAGGCACTTGGTAGTCCAGATCATTTGGTAGTAGGGTCTCTGGGTGGATTTAAATGTGCTCCTGTCTGTATTGTCCTGGCTCATTCTCCTTTTGGATCCCAGTCATTTGTAGTGTTGTTTGAGTTCCTCCATGTACCAACTGGCCTGTGGTCTAGATCTTATTGTGTTGCTGTGTTTGAGGGGAGCCAGGGAGTCAGTGTAGCAGGTGATCTAATTGTTGAAATTCTTGATGGCTTTGGGAAGGCTGTAACTGTGTTCGAGTCGGTGGGTGTTGAGACCGGTGTTCCACTCCTTGTCAGTGATGCTGTTCCAGTTTTGGCGGGCTGGACTGGAGGTAGTGCACCTCTTCTGGACCAGAACAGGGATGCTGAATTTGGGAAGGGTGTCGTCTGTCCAGAAGACTGGTGTGAGCTCATTACATCTGATGTCGAAGGTGGTGAATATAGGGTCCAGGATGTGCCCAGCAAAATGGGTTGTTCCCTTTCCTTGTTAGATAAGGCCTAGGCTTCCAAAGTCTTTAATGATTGCTTTTGAGTGGGAGTTGGCTTTGTCTTTCAGATGGAAGTTCTGAGTAGAATATTATTGCTAGTATCGAAAGTAGGTGGTGCAACTAATTCTGTGATGTGTCAGTGAAGTTGGTACATGATCCTGGTAGTCTGTAGAGGAGAGTGCTGCTTAGGATGAAGTTGGCTGTGACATGGAGCTTGAACGACAGATGTTCCATATTGGAGGATGATGTGTCTATGGAGATGGTGCAGCTGATGTTGTTCTTGTGTGTGATAACGATTCCACCTCCTGGTTTGTGAAATCTCTCTTGCCTGGCAATCTTGTAGCTGGAGGGGATGGTCGTGGCGATGTCTGGTTCTGATTCAGGGTTCAGCCAGGTTTCTGTGAGGAAAAAGAGATCCCTGGCATTGTCATACAGCAGGTCTTAGATCTCTATGGCATGTTTGGTGAGTGAGCGGCTGTTGAGGAGCACACATGCTAGTGTGGATTGCTGTGTGGGTAGTTGAAGGACTGTGTGAGTGCAAGAGAGCAGGATGGTGGTGTTGTCTGTGCAGCTACGGTGAGTGTTGGGTGTTGGTAAATAAATAAAAACTTGTAGAAAGAGCAGGAGAACACTCCCTAATTGTTCTGTGGTGCAGCGAGATACAGTGTATAGAGTGGTGCTCGGGGTTGAGGGAATAGAGAGTCGCAGCAGAGTAGCGGCAGTAAGGGGGAGAACCAGTGTTCCTGCCGCTGGGTCCAGTCAAGACGCAGACGGCTGACTCTGGCTCACCTTTGGCAGGCCAGTGGAGCACCTTCGTGCTGTGGCCGCCATTAAGTATATACATGTATACTGATTGGGATTTGACATGGACATCGAATCACCAAAATGCCAGGGTTGGTGAAAGTAACATCACACACACTTTGACCTTAATGACATTACAGGATGTGATATCATATGGCCTTTGACACTAAATCATTTCAAGAAGTGATGGCACTTGACTTCAATCCTGATATTATCACCAAAATTGACATTGATGAAATTCTACAACTGCATGATTGCTATAACAACACAAAAAAGAGAAATCTCTATTTTAGATTCTTTCTATGTTAGGGTGCTGACATAATATATGCCAAGGGAGCATTACCTGTTTCCCTTTGTATTATATGAAACATTACATATTCATCTCAAGAGGATATAGTGCCACAAAACACAGAACAGCACTGCAAATCTAAATTATTTATATATATGTGGTAAAAGATAATTTTCCCTCGTGTCTACTGCAATGAGAAATGTATTGATATATCACGGAAAGAGGAAAAAACAAGATTTTAAAAAAATTGATAGTTATGTCCACATGTATTAAGTGATATATACCATATATTGAATATGATGTTTGTAATTTGTTAAAAGTATTCCATATTGTCAATACATTTTGATTTATGATCATTTGCAACGCACTATCAATAATGCAAAACGCAGAGGTGAAGAATTTATTAAAACACAGCCTAATGAAGCATCACAACTTGTTTAAAATTGTATTTGTGTTTTTAGATGATTTTTATTTTATCAGAAGATTGTGCATTGCAGTGCTGAATCTATTTATTTTACAAAACCTAAAGCTAATTTCTTGGTTCCAGGAGAAGCTGCAGCAAGTAACCAGTCCTCGTCAAGAGACTGTTTACCTTCTGTTCGCGCAGTGGCTGCGGTTCATTTAAAACGTAGTGGGGTTATATTCGCCCTGAAATGAGAGACTGAAGCAAGTGAACCTGAACTCTTCTAGAGGCGGTTCTTGGAGCCCACCCCTGTGCCCCCCCCTACCCCTCCCTGATAAAAGTTTGAAACAAATGGGGACAAATAGTGCTTCCTATGGCATAATTTTTTACATAAATGTACTAGAAAAATATAGGTTCTGAAAGAGCAATGATAATCACTCCAAATTAAATTTCTTTTTATGGTGACATTTAAGAATTAGATCCCATTTTTTCAAAATGTGCTATAGGTGCCTGCATATGTTAAAATGACTTCAATTGTGCCAGGGCCAGCATTTTATTATGGGTGCCCCCATATGCGGTGGGTATCCCCTTTGGCTAACAATTGCATTCAATATGCCAGTGCAAGAATTGATGGTAATATGAGTGCTGTCCCTTTACTATGAGTGACCTTTATGTCCAACATTAACTCGGGTTTGCTAAAGCCAACATTATGCATTGATTACCCCATCCCATATGCTGTGGTCGTCCTGCCTTAGGACAATAATTATCTACAATATACCAGCATTATGCCATGGGTGCACCTATGGCCAGATCTTCCTCCAGTATGCCAACTCCAACTTTTGTTTTAACTGGTACCACATGCCAGCGCCATTAGCTTTTCATAAGTGTCCCATATGCCAACAATTACACCTAGTATCAGTGGGAGTGCTGCGGTGTGGTGGGCGGGGCAGGAGTGGGGCAGGGTGGGGAAGTAGTGGAGTCAGACATACATCCACGAGTAAAGCAAGTAAATAAATAAATAAAACTATTTACCTTGCGCTCGCAGCATTGCCGACTCGGCCCCTCCCCCGCCGCACTGCCGCACAGCACTTCCACTGCGAGCCACCACTGCCTAGTATGCTCGTGCCAGTATTTTGTAAGAGGTGCCTTTCATGCTAAGAATTGACTCCACTATGTAAGTGACTGCATATTGCCCTGGGTGCCTCCATAAGCCAAGAATCACCTTCAGATTTTCAGGGTCGACGGCAGACTTCCAAGTATAAAATCACATTTTCACTGATTCTGGCTGACATTCATTCACTCACTCTCACTGCCATTCATTCACACTCATTTGCACTGACTTATTCGTACTCACTCACTCATACTCTGATTTTCTTATACTTCCTCACTCGCTCTCTTACACTTTTACTCTCACTGATATATTCTCACTCACTAAAGTCTCTCTCATTCTAAATCATTTGCACTCCCTCTCTGGCTCTCACTCACATTCACTCTTACTTCACTCACTTATACTTTCTCACACAGATTCACTTGCAGTTACTTTCTCTGATCATGCTTATTGTCAATCACTCTGACTCTCTCATTCTGACTCAGTTGCACTGATTGACTATCATCCAATCTCATTTATTCTCACTTTTGCTTACACTCCCTCAAACCCATTCTTTCTCACCCTTTCTTATTCATTCTTACTCACTCGCAATCATTCTTTCACTCATTCTTTGTCACTCTCTTTGTCGCATTCATATGTACTGACATTCGATCTCACTCATTTTCACTCACTATCTGTCTCTCAGTGATTAATTTTTACTCATGCAAATACACATGCTCACACATACAGATGCAAAAGCTCTGTCTCACACAAACATACTCTCTCCTGCACACACACACACACACAATATATTTTGTTTTTCTTACCTCAGCTTCCAAAGAAGACGCTGTTCCAACTCCTAGTGCTCCATTTTGTATTAAACTAATGATTAGCAATAGACTATTATTCACTAATAGACTGATAAAAAATTAGCAGAAAAGAAGGAGATTGCAGCCATGACTCCCATAAGGGTGAGACACCCTGGTGTTTTTAACACTGATTTTGCCATCCCTGGCCAGGAATTGCAAAGGAAGTGTCAGGGGTCGCCAAGGGCAAGCTAGTGGTCTCATCTCCAACCTCTGGAGACCCCTACATGATATCCATGGGCTTTGGTTCCGCAGAAATAAGCATTTCCATATCTCCTCGTGCTGTTGGCTATTTGGTGTATCATTCGACCTTCCGGGAAGTACTTCCATTGAAATGCACGAGAGCCTGCTTTGTATTTGAAAAGGAAACACATGCTTTTTGTCACATTCAATTCTTTATTTCTCGTACATATTCTCCACAGAAATCCATCACTTTTGCCATTTTTCCCAGTATTGTCTCAATAATTTGGGCAGGCATTAATGTGAAAAACACTGTTGTGCATGCGATGCCCCTAAACAACATTTGTGAATACCTATGTTTACATGTGGCGGCACATTAAAGCCAGACCTATTCTCTTTGCCAATGCTTGTTTTTGTCAGCTGTGGCTGCATTACATCGAAACACATGCGGCTCATCTTGCCAATACTTGAAGAGAGACAAACATGGCATTGCTATTCTCGTGAGCAGGAAGCACCAATGGGATTGTCACTCCTTGCTTGAGCCCCATGAAGCAGATTTACAATAACTGGCGCATCTCTGCATATCAGCAGGGATGCGCCAGTTATTTTGCGTCACGGCAGACACCTCTTGCGCCACCATGGATGCGCCGCATTTACAATGCGGTGCACCATGGGGCAAGAATAGACAGATGCGTGACGCATCTGCTGCCGTAATGGTGACGCATTGCTGGAGTCGCGTCGCAAGTGCGACGCAGCTCCAGCAAGGCTCTGGGTGCCCCTATGCCTAACATGCTGCGTCAATCCTTACACCTGGTTCAAGCAGGCGCCGGGTTTTGACGCAGCATGGCCGTAAAAGTGACTGATTGAAATCTTTTAGATTTCACTCAGCCACTTTTATGAGGCGTTCCTGCGCTGGAATGCCCCCCCCTGCGCCGGAATGCCCACATGTGGCGCAGGGCTTTACAACGTGACGCATCTCCCTAGATGCGTCACGTTGTAAATACCCCGCAGCATGGCGCTGGCTTTGCGCTGCCGTTGCGTCACAAATGTGACGCAACGGCGGCGCAAATGTGGCGTACGGGGCTTGTAAATCTGCCCCCATGTCTTTCCTCCGCTGACGGTCAAACTCATCCTTGGATGCGATGGGTACTAGAGAGGCCCGAGAAGCCTGACGCCGAGCTGTACCTCCTCCCTCTCTTAGGATTCTGGCCATACTTTATGAATCTTTAGGGCTGACACTAGTTCTCACAGCATATCCGACTTAAGTGACATGGCTCCCAGCAGGCTGTCAATCGCAGGTGAATTTTAGGGTACGTATTTCGATTGCATTATTTGTCTCTGTCTCCTTTCACAATCACAGATCGATCTGGTCTTGGATTCGTTGGTGTTTCTCTGCCACGACATTGACACCTAAACAGAAATACAACCCCTGTGAGACGGACACCACCAATAAAGACGAAGGCCGATGGGGGTCTTCTATGCAATAATTGATCTTTCAGTAATTATTAATCAGTTACTCGTAAACCCATCGCATGCGCGCCGCTGGGTCCATACAGCAGTCCTTCCGGACATTACAGCATCTGTTCCGCGTCGATACAGCATCAGCGGCGCCTCCAGCACTTCTCACCCGCTGCGCCTGCGGGAGCCTGGTGTGATCAGCAGATTCCCGTGTCAGCAGGTCCCCCGTTACCAGCTGCCAGGCTTTGAAGGAGTGCCTGCGAGGGTTGGCAAATGAGTCTTTAAGAGTTGTTAAGTGACCGGAGCAAGACTGTGCAGGCCTGATGCCCTCAAAGTCCTATGAATGAGCAATTCTGACGTGGTGTTTACAAAGATTATTAAATAGCTTTACAGTTCTTGGAAATCTCTACGTAGGTACACAGATATAAATGGAACCCATGGTCTGTCTAGACCACCTGCTGCAGTTCTCTAGAGGTTTCTCATTTATTACTTTTCGGTATTCACAAAGGTGAACGTAGACCAAAAGTCAAAATGTACTAGTTTTCGTTATTTACTAAGGTTAGTTACTACTAGTAAAGTTAGCTTTTTGATCTAAATTTTCCCTCGTAAATACTTTGTGACTACTGAAAGTAGAAAAGTTAGACTTTCTCATCCTCAAGGCACAGAATGTTATTGTTAGTTTCCTGCCTCGCACATCCCAACTTCTTTACATGGAACCTGAGATTCTCCTAGCCCAGCCATCGGTAATTCTTGGCAAGAAAAATAATGACCTAAAAATTGCGTCTATTGGCATAGACATGTTAAGATTTGTGACAGCAGATGACAATCTTGTACGGCAACCTGGCTGGCTTATTGGTTCTGACTTACATCCACTAGGAACACCAATCAGGGACCTGTGTGGACATAATAAAAGTATAATACATTAATAAAAAGTGGCACCCACATACTACTGCACTAATGTTACTTCTTGATGTCTAGTGAGAGAAATGGTTCTTGAACACCATCTTCAAAATATTACTATTTTTTTTTTCCCCTCACAGTAAAAACTAGAGCTGGGCAGAGTTGAGAATGGGCAGCAACTTTGGGAAACAGTCTTTACCATACAGATGCCATTATCACACATGACTCTACCATGCATGGTGGTAAGCATGCTTAAGATAAGTAAAAACCCACAGATACAGATATATGACAGAGGCACGTATAGCTAAACGACATGTGCCTCTAACACACAGCTCGACCCACAAATTAATTTTAACCACGCATTCCTTTACCACGCATGCATTTACCATGCACATTTTTTGTAAAGGCATGAATGGTAAGGGGGTATGTGTGGTTAAGTTTGCCACTACCCCGACTCCCCTGCCCTAGGCCCTAAAATTCTGACCCCCTACCTCACCCAGAGGCCTAAAACCAGCCCTGCCCTTAAAACTCCCCCTTCCCCTCCCCTGCCCTGAGGCCTAAAACCCTTCCCCCTACCATAAACTACCCCAAATCCCCCCCACGCCATGAGGCATAAAACTTACCTCCGGAGCTGTCTATAAAACTACCCCAACCTCTTCCACTACCCTGAGGCCTAAAACCCTGCCCCTCCAATTAAAAAAAAACGACCCGATCCCCCTGCCCTGAGTCCTAAAACCGCCCCACTCCTAAAAACTCTGCCCCAAACCCAGCCCCATCCCTTAAAACTACCGGACCCCCTCCCCCGTCTTGAGCCCTAAAGACCTGTCCCCTTCACAAAAGTACCCCAACCCCCTGCCCTTACTTCAACCCCCCCTGCCCTGACCCAAACCCCCAGTCCTGACCCCAACCCCCCTGTTCTGACCCCCACCCCTAAAAACTACCCCCTCCCCCCAAACCAAGCCCCAGTCCCACTCACCTGTCCGCATCTGGAGCTTCCTGTTCCAACACCTTCTCTCCTTCTCTCTGCCTATCCTGAACACTAGACCGCTGTCTGCCTTAAACACGCATAGGTGAAATATGGGGGGAAAATGAGGAATAATAATAGGAATTGGGATTACCAATAGCCTCAGTAATTCTTCATTAATTAAGCGGATTCTCAGGGTCCTATGGTAATTTCTGTTAACTATTTCTCACTGTAGATCCCAGTAAGAGTAAATTTGGGATGGACTTATTGGGCCGGCACCAAGGCACCCATATTGAGGCCCAAAGTCTACTAGTGCTTTAGATAACAATGCACTTCTTGATCCTACTTACAATAGCACCAAATCTGCACCCCTTTGCAGTCACTAACAAGTTCAGAGAGATCCTGGATCAATGTTGCTCTGCAGCATTGGTCCAAGCCCGGGCGGACCTGGTGTAGTTGCTGTACACAGAGGTTCGCAGAGTTGGGCTAAAACTCAACGAAGCTCCACTCCACGCCTCCACCCCCTCTTAAATATTTTTAAAATTAAAATAAAAATGAAGGTAAACAACACACTTACCTTTATTACAGTGTCTCCGGGCTGCCCTCCTCCTCCTCGCCGCGGTCTCTTCTGGAAACCGAAACCCCTACGTCAGACGTACGTCGAGGGTAGGACTGAGCGCACATGCGCAGTCCTACCATGAGGTACGTCTGACGTAGGGGATTCTGCAGGAGAGACCATGGCGAGGAGGAGGAGGGCAGCCCCGAGACGTCACGATAAAGGTAAGTGTGTTTTTTACTTAATTTTTATTCTTATTTTAAAAATATTTATTATGGGGGGGGTTGAAGACGGGGAGGACCCGGGGCTGAACTCCACTCCGCTGCGGAGTTGAAGTTTTGCATAAACTTCGGGTTCTCAGCAGCACGCAGAGTATGCAAAAATGTGCAAGCTCCGCCAGCGGAGCAGAGTTCTCTGCCCACGGTTACATTGGTCCTGTTGGATCAATCTGCAGCTTTTGATATGATTTCCCACACCATACTCCTTGGGAGACTCGCTGAATTTGGCATTGGCAATCTAGTACTTGGATCACTAAGATCATTCTTAACAGATAGAGTTAAAGTTGCATCCTGTCCACCCCATCAATCTTCTCCTTTCTGCATCTGTTGCGGTGTCCCACAAGGCTCATCACTTAGCACTACTTTATTTGTTCTGTAGCAAATAGATGTTTAAGGCCTGCCTTAGCAGATAAACTGAGGGACCCAATCTTAGTCACTATCCAGCGTTCTGAATACAAAATACCCCATCGAGATAGGAAGAAGGTGATCAGAGAGAGTAATTGTTTTTTTTTTTTCTTTTCAAAATACTTTATTGATTTTCACAAGGTCAGACAGAAAGCCTGTAACAGGGTTAGCATGAGATATCTAAAGAAAAGTTAAACATGTATTGTCAAAACGTGAGGGTAATGTGCCTATAAGGGTAACATGAGACTAACCCAAGTGATCAATAGTAAAAGAAGAAAGGACAGACAAAAGAAGGGAAAAAAGGAAAGAAAAAAGAAGAGAAGGGAAGGAAGAGCAACGGCTAGTCGGGCTGTATCAATCACTTCCAACATTCTATGCATATGTTGGCACTAGAGCAATCCGATATTGGCAGTCCTAACATACAGCAGCAGCCTAATACAGGCAACTGTGGTTATTACACTTAAGTATAAATATTCAAATGGTACGTCAGTAAAGGCACAGGATATGAGTCAATGGTATACAATTAGTTCATGGAGGTTTGTAAGAGTCCAGATATGTGTCCAAGGAGTTCCACATCATCCTGGATGAAGGTTTTCCAGGGAGAGTTTTGTAATGCTATGTTGTCTGCCCCTCTGAAATGGATGATCCAGTTTATCCAGCTCTTATAAGATGTCTTACTCGTGTTCTTCCAGTTGGCAAGAACCATTTTCACCGCAGATGTTAGTAACAGGTCAAGTAGATCTTTGTCAGAATCAGTTCTCAAGTTTGTGCTCATAAAGGCCATGGGTAGGTTGAAGGATTCTTTGACCATAGTACACCTAAACAAACCAGTTAAAAAGGCAACATTTTTATCCCAAAACGATTTAAGTAGTGAAAATTGAAAGATAAGATGGGCTAAGTCCCCCGTTTCTTGGTTACAGTTGCAACAGGTGCGTCCTTTCTTAGACCTAATGAGAATAATCGGGAAGGGGTCCAAAATGCCTTGTTTAGTAGCCAGTATTTGGTTTGGGAGAGGACAGGGGAGTTCTTATTACGTGAGACAGAATTCCATAGTGTGGACCATTCCTGTTCATTTGGTGGGTGTGGGGACTGTTGCCTCCAAAAGGCTATAGTCTTGTCATTAAGTTTAGAAGTTTTTGGATGGAGGAGTTTGTAAATCTGCGAGACCTGGTGGCCCAGTTTGTTAATGTTTGTCACAAACAGTGCAATTGATGGTTGGATGGTGGATAATTTGGATTTTGAAAGGGCTGTTCTGATTTTCAAAAAGTTGCAGAATTCAATGTCATCTAGGCTATATCTTGATTGGAGGTCTGAGAATATAACAGGATATGAGGCGTTTTCTAGTTGATAAGGGAAAATAATCCCTCTTTTAATCCATGTGTCAAGGGATAGGCTTTTGCCTTTATATAATATCTTGCTATTGGCCCAGAGTGATTCAATTTTAGACCCTTTAATACTGTTCTCCAGGTTCTTATCAACCCTAAGTAGTGCAATTTTTGTGTTTTTAAAAATGGACTTGGAAGTATGTGGGTATAGTCTATTTGTTGTTAGGAGTGCAAGAGGACTTAGGTTATTGAGGATGGCCCTCTCCACCTCTAGCCAGACCGGGGTGTAGCCGATAGGTGGTGAGATCCATTATGAGCCTTGTTTCGCCAGGAAAGCCTGCTGGTATAGTCTCGCGCTAAATTTACTCGTCCTAGAGTTTTATCCAGTCTTAATTTTTTGATACTGATCCTTGCTTTCTTCTCGCGCCAGAGGAATTTAGAGATGAGGATATCTAGTTTGTGGTGGAAGTCATCTGTAAGAAGGAGCGGGAGCAGACTGATGAGGTAGTTAACCATCGGGGTGATCATCATTTTAATAGTTTTGATTCTGCCCCACCTTGTAATGAATTTTGGTGACCAAGAGTCCAAGAGCTTCTTTATTTTTTCTAGAATTGTTTTCTCATTCTGGTGTTGGGTATCTATTAAGTTGCTACCAAAGTTGATACCTAAGTATTTGATAGAGCCTGTTTGCCATGTTAGTCCAGACTCTCCCAGGATGTCCCTCGTACAGTGGATGTTTAATGGTTTGAGTTCTGATTTTTCTCTGTTGAGTTTATACCCTGAAAAGCCTAAATATTCTGTTATTGTATCCATCAAGGCTGCAATTGATGCCCTCGGTTGTTCTGTTACGATTAGTATGTCGTCTGCGTAGGAGGCTAATTTTATTTGGACGCCATTGATATCCACCCCCTTAATGTTAGAGTTTGCTTTGATGTCCTGGATAAGTGGTTCCAATGGCAGTAAAATTAAGGATGGAGATAATGGGCAACCCTGTCTAGTACCTTGTTGCAATGTGAAAGGCTCAGAGAGCGAGCCATTTACGACAATACGGGCTGATGGGTTCCCATAAAGTGCCATAACCGTACGTATATAGCCCTCACCTAGATTAAAAGATTGCATACACCGTTCCAAAAAAGCCCAGGAAAACCTATCAAAGGCCTTCTCGGCGTCTAACGTGATAGCATGCTCTAAAATGTGGCACAGTAGACAGGTGTTATCGTTAGACATGCGAGTGCGTAGGAAGCCAACCTTTAGAGTTACTTATTAGTTTTGGGAGAGCAGAGTTGAGTCTGACCGCTAAGATCTTAGCATATATTTTGAAGTCTACGTTAATAAGGGATATAGGTCCTTAGTTTTTCGGTGAAAGTTGGTCCTTCCCCCCTTGAAATGACTATTATGTTAGCTTTCGACATAGTGTATGGCGTGGTCCCTTTAGATGCTGTGTAGTTAAAGACTTGTTTCATGGTTGGTTTTAGCTGGTTTAAGAAGGTCTTGTAAAAAGAGGCTGTAAACCCATCCGGGCCAGGGGCTTTGTTGTCCTTTAGTGATTTAACTGCCATTTCAATCTCTGTGCAATTAATTTCTTGTCCTAACCTAGATGTCTATTCTCTATTTAGTTGTGTTAAGTTGAGTCTTTTGAGGTATTTGGTAAAATCTTCTAAGTTAAGGGTCCGATCATTTTTATAGAGTTCCTGATAGAATTCTTTAAAGGTCCTAAGGATGTCTTTGTGTTTGGGATGGGTTTTATTGTTAAAGTCTTTAATGGATGAGATGACAAACTGGTTCCCTTTGTGTTTGAGATAAGAAGCAAGAAGTTTCCCCGCTTCGCATACGTTAAGAGCTTTAAAATGTATTGATCCACAACCCTGCCCTCTCACTTAGGATTTTGTTGTATTCGTATTTCTTTTGTGTTAGTAATGCGAGAAGCTTGCTATAATATAAGGACGTAACGTGGGACAGCTCTAAGTTTTTGATCTCCTGTTCAAGCTGGGTTAATCTCAGATTGGTACTCTTGTTGATTTTTGTCTTGATTTCAATTATTGTGCCCCTGATGGTAGCTTCCAGTACATCCCAGAGTGTTGTTGTGGTTAAGGTAGTCTATTATAGCCTCCTCGATCTTCTTTTTATCTGCTGGGTCCGAAAGTACATCTCTGTTAAAGCGCCATCTTTAGGCACAGAATCATTGTGACACCCAGCCAATTTTAGACTAATACACAAGTGATCCGACACTAGCCTTGGGGCTATGTCTGAGTGTTCAATTAATCGTGTGTGGGACCTGAGATGAGGATATAATCTATCCTGGTGTATGAGTTGTGGGGATGAGAGCAGAAAGTGTAGTTTCTAGTACCTGGATATTGGAGGGGCCACGCGTCCTTAAGGTTAAATTTGGAGCAGATCTTTTGGAGTACAGCATTTGAGTTTGTAGGGTGGTATTGACAGGTGGATTGTCTGTCTGTTATGTGGTCTAATGGGATGTTAAAATCCCCTGCTACTACCATGAGGTCATTTTGGGGGAACCCTTCCAGCGTGCTGGACACCTCAGACCAAAAGGTTGGATCATCAGAGTTGGAGCCGTATATGTTTACTACGTGAATTAGCTCCTACCCCCTTCTCAGATGTGTGACCAGGAGTCTGCCCTCGTTATCGAGACTGGGAGTCTAGCGAAATGTTGGACCTTTTTGATATTAGTGTAATTACCCCCCGTTTCTTTTTATCAGCAGGCGAGCAAGCCATCTGTGAGATCCAGTTACCTCTAATGAGTTTGGCATCGTCCAAAGATAGCTTTGTCTCCTGTAGTAGGATGATATCCCCCTTAGTTTTGGCTAAGTAGTCCAGGATTCTCCGGCGCTTAATTTGGTGGTTAAGACCTTTGACATTTAGGGACACTATGTTGAGGTCAGTTGCCAGGGTGAGTGTGTTATTGCAGGTCATCAGATAAAATGTTATGTGTCAGATACATCAATTCTAACTTTAAGGAACCAAAAATCGCTACCAGGAGCCAGGAGGGAAAAAGTGACAAAAGTTGACCTATACCCCTCACAACAAGGCATAGTTCGAATGCATTTTCCATGTACTTTGCATACAGACAAAACTGCTTTTTCGTATACTTTTGAGTGCCAGAACTCACTAATTGGTTGTGCGTCAAGTATTGCCATACATAGTTTATAGAAGAAAAAGAGGTGAAAAAGGGAAAAGAGGCTAGAAAATAGAGAAAGCAAAGACTGAGAAACCCCGAGGCGGATATCCAGTCACTACAGGGTGCATTCTGCAACCTCTGGGGTTCCCCCGTCCCCACCTCCACTCTCCCCTCCCGCCCCTCCCACCCCTCCCATCCCTGCAAACCTCGTATGTAGGAGGTGTGCCGGCAGGATCGTCATTGCGTCTCACGGAGATTAACTCTTGTAATAGTCTATATCGTAAATCTCCCTATGAGTATACTTGGCTTGGTTACTGCAAGGCACTAGCCATGGGTCTAGATCTATTAGACACATCCCAATTCCCGTAGTCATAGGCATAGTCTAATTGTAACATCTATAAAGGATACGAGTATAGGCCCATAAAATATTTGCCATCTTCACTTGTAGTGATGCCAGCATCACAGAGTGAATGTTAACATGAGGTAGATAATCGGGTTGATGATGAGGTAGATACTGAGGTAGATAAAGGTTCAATGTCCTTATTGATAGTGGTTTAGAAAGCTTAGCCTGACCAATGGGGTGCCGGTTGCTTCTTTATCCTGTGCCCAGGTCTGGAGAAGATCTCCTTTTGCTAGAAGCGGATTGGGAAGCCTCCATGTCTTGAGTTGTTGGGCCTCTCAGAAATGACGCCAGTTCCTTAGGGTCATTGAAGTAGTGCTGTCTACCGCCATCAGATATCCTGAATTTAGCGGGGCCAACGAAGGAGAACTGCATGTTTTTACTCCTGAGTTTGTCACGTAAGGCAAGAAATCCCTTCCTGGTATTGACAGTAGGCTTAGAGTAGTCTTGTGTGAAAATTAGGTTATGCCCATTCTAGATAATTTGGTGATTTTTTTGGTGTATGATTAAGGATATCTTCCGTGTGTTGGGATCTCAGTGGTTTGCAGATAATGGGCCGGGCTGCTTGCCTTGCCATGGATTTAAAAGTGGGTACTCTATGCGCACGGTGTAGTTCAAACTGACGGTCAAACTTTACATTGGTGAGTTTAGGGATCCAAGGAAGGTTAAGCATGAGCCTGCCTGGTCTTCCGCGCCCTCCGGGACCCCAGTATACGAATGTTCCCCCGCCAATTTCGGTCTTTAAGCTCTGCTGTTTGTCTTTGTAGTGTGGAGGTAATTTTTGTTAAGGTCTTCACCTCTCAACTTGAGTTGATGGAGATATCCTCTATATCACTGATTCTTTGCTCGGCCGCTGCTAGCCTATTATTCACTGTGTTTAGGTCAGCCCTGACAGCCGCTATTTCAAGTTGAATAGCGTCAGTGGTATGCTTTGTGGATTTAGCTAAATCATGGACATCTGCCAGTTTTGTTAGTATCATGTCAAGGGTGCTGTTAATGTCGGGTTTCATTTTGAGTGGGGAGTCCGAAAGTACTGTCTCTCCCTTTCTCTTTCTTTGTTGATGTAGTTTAGATTCTCTGTCCACCATTTTTTGGGGGGATTTCTTTTGGTGTTCTTTTGGTGTTCCTTTGGTGTTCCTGGGCCCTCCAGATATCTTCCTGCTAGTATCTTTCCGAGACGGGCACTGTGATAGACTGGTTCTCGTATACTCGCTTGTGTTCTGTCACGGGCTACTCCTTGTCTGCTTAGGCCCCCTTGGAGGCTTTTTCTGTGGATCGCTGCCTCGAAACCCCTGCGGCTCACTGATCTGCTGCAGCGTACTTCGCTTGGCAGGGAAGCTTCTGGCAACGCTAGTTAGCATCAGCTTTCTAGCCTCTTAGGCTCCCGGAATGGTGCCGAGCCAACCTGCTGTAGTGGCGCCCACGCTTCTTCCCTTGGTGGAACTGCTCTTGCCTAATGTTAGTATCCCGATGTGATACGCGGTCAGTATGACATAGCGGCCTCCATTTTGGAGTTAGGCATCAGGCAATCGTGCTCGTGGCGTCGAGAAGATAAGGGGTGCCCAGCTAGCACTACCTTGTTTTGGTCGTCAGATCAGGTTACAGCTTGCCAGTATGTTAATAAACAGGCATTCCCTTGCGTGAGCTGGTGTGTCGGGAGGCCCGGTCCTTTTCGTTGTTATTGTTAGGCAGGCGCCATTTTGAGACTCAGACCCCAACGAGCGGCTGTGTCACTTTTGATTGCGCTACCGTAACCGGACCCAATAAACATTAACCACTCACTGATCTCAGTTGCGCAGTTCCACTTACTGTCCCGGTTAACTTGTAAACATATATCATATATCCACTACCGTTAGCGCCTCGTAGCGGTGCAGAGCTCAGCGCTCGTAGTCGCCATTTTGCCCGCCATTACATGCTTTCGGGTGGAGTTAGGGTTAGACTGTGCGCACACGGTAACTCCTCGGCTGCACAGTTAGTTCACAGTCACTCCTAACTGCGGTGCTTACTATCTTGGCGAAATCATTCCCCAGCACCAGACTGTTTCGGTGAGAGAGCAGTCTATAATTAGCCACTGTTGCTGAGACCAAGCCTTTTCTCGCCTCGAGCACTCGAGCCCCCCACCAAAATGAGCTAGAGTTAGTGTACCTTTGATCGATGCTCCCACACTTCAGGCGGGTGCTTTAAATGTTGGTGTGATGCGCTGAAAATGCTGACTCACTGCCATTTTGCTCCCACGTCTCTCTCTCACTTCCGAGGTATAAGTTCGATTTTTCTCCTTCCTCGGGCAATGGAGGTTGTCGTGATGGTATCCTCCTTGGCAGTGGCCCTTCTGATGGTCAGAATCTTCATTCGCTGTATCTCTCTCGTTCATTTACTCATCTGAGATCAGTGTTCTTTTCTCCGATCAGACGGAGCAACGGAATCAGGCAGCCATTAGCTCTGCCTTCCAAGCCATGCCCCCAGAGAAAGTAATTGCAACCAGTTAATTTTAGCTTCCAGACATAGGAACACCAGGATTTGGGGAAAATAGTTAATAGGACCAGAAATGTCCATTCTCAATGTCAAGCCCTATCTCCTGTACTCAGCGGGTCGACCATTTAAAAAAAAAATATTCCATGCCAACCACTGCAGCATCATCAGGGAAGCTTTCGGGAGGCAATGTGTCCTCATTCATGCTTGAGTCAATTGCAAGAAGTTATTTATCCTCTTTCTGCATGCCACCAAACAAGGCTCCGGACCCAGATGGAATCCTGATGGACCTCTTTAAACGCATACAAATGTCTTTAATTGTTTAAGGCCTACAAATTTACCACACTCCTGGTCTAACGCAATAATTGTACCAATTTTCAGGTCCAGCTTCAAGGTCTGCTGTATATAGTATGCGGGCTTAAGGTCCACCCAATGCTTTCCATTTTTTTGTTTCAGCGCCCTTTAGATATTGTTGCATCCAAGTGGTTAATCTTTACTATTTGTCCCTCCTTTTCATGGGTTGTTTACTCCTAGGGTCAGACCGCATTACTTGTAGGCTTCCAGTTGTCCCATTTCAGCAACTGGAAAAGGGACTACTTTTTCCTTTGTCTAAGAGCATTCACAAGAGCCCTGGATGTTTTCAGTATCTCCGAGCTCCCACTTCCATTTCTGTAATCAGGGCTGTAATTCCTGTTATCTCCTCACATTTGCTGTGAATTCACAGCTGTATCCCTGAGGGCGTCTGCTTACTTTTCTTTCTGTAACTTCAAAATGGGAGAACTGTAATTAGCAGATCAATAATGGCTGTGCTCTCTCTCCCCTGGTTGCTAGTAATGTCCGATGCCAGCTGTCCCCACCCCTTTACCTCCCACCTCAATGGCTGTGGGGTGGCTGGGCTGCACCTAGGTGTCGGCTGCTGAACCAGTCTGAGAGGAGGCACGAAGTGCTGGAATACACGTGCATGTGATGCTTTTATTTTACTTCACTTTTCAGACTTATTTTTTATGAATTTAAAGGAATGAAAGTGGACACCTGCTGGACACATGTAAAGAGGGAAGTGGGAGATGGTAACCTGTGGGCGGTAAGAGGGAGATCAAACTATTATGGCTGTGACAGGCAGGCGTGGAGTGAGAGCAAAGTTTTAAAGAGTTTCTGTAGAAGCACAGAGCACCCACAGCCGATGAGCACTTCAACTATTCCCGATGTGCGGTATCTGGAGCCACTTACTGACATCGCGCTATGAAGCTTATGCTTAAGGCATGTTTTCGAGTGGTGTTATTAGCCTACACAACACCTATCATGCTGACTTGCTCAGGGGTTAGGGGCTCTAAATCATTCAGTGCGCGCCCGTTCTGTAAAATGTGAAGAATACAGCAGTTTTGTGTAATGTTCTGCACCCCCGAATGAATGTTTTATTTCCCCTTCTGCTTCACACCCTCAGTAACATAACTCAGTGAAGTGTGCATTACAACATATTTGCATTCAGTGAAAGATCGATACTAAAACCTTAGGCACTTTCAGGCAGTGTGACTTGCCTAGCAGGGCTTGGTCAATTAAGTAGGCCTGCATAGTTAGAGGGGTCCCTACACAAATTTGCCCTGCACAAAACATGGCAAATCCGTTTTCGCGAATTTGCTACTTGTGCACTACAGAATGGAACAAGATTGTGCTCCACTGCAGAACATACCTTTTTGTCTACTTCTTGAAATACTAACTTCAAAGATAGTGTGAAACCAGTTTTCTCCGTATTCTGTATTCATCTGAATTTTCTCCGTTCTGTATTTCCTAAGCTAGTGGATGAGCACTTTTATTGTGTTGGTAATCACATCACTGTATGTGTAAGTCTGTGTTAGAGAACCCCGGGCCCCATTTGAGACCATCACTTCTCTAGCCTCTTGCCCATTTAATCACACTACTGTTTATTCAAAAGGCATCCCTCTCACAGTACCAAGTGTGTGGTTAGTGATTGTAAGTTGCATTTGTTAAATCACAGGAGGCCGTCCTCTAATGTAACATTCTGGAAGCAGCACCCTTGAAGAATCTGTCAAAGGGGCGTGATGTTCATGCTTTGCAGTGAGTATTGGGGCTTAAGTTTCCTGTTCCTCAGGTATGTTGACAGAAATGAGTCACGTCTGCACGGAAGTAACTGGGTCACTCTGAGAGTGGACATACCTAACCAGCAGGCGGGGGTGGAGGGGATGAGGGGGGTAGCGGTGCTCGTATAGGAGGAGGTGCATGCAGATTGACATCAGGAAGGTCTCGTTTGCGGCTTACAGGGCTCACTATGTGACTACCTGGGATTAGTTTGGGAACCAAAAGCATGTTTTATAAGTCTAGTGTGTTGAGTTATTTTAAGCAAATTTGTGTAGCGCACTCCCACCATTTGTATGTTCATACATCACTTTCAGAATCTGGGCGTCATTTACGATTCTAGGATTCTTGTTGACTGGAGTCAATGTGGTCTGTTGATATTGTATTTGGTTGTGATTTCACTGTTTAAAGATGGATCTTTTCGGATAGAAGCTGCAAGGATGGAGTAGACTAAGGTATTGACTAGCGATGGATTATATTGGATAGCAGTCAGCAGAATCATGTTATGGATTTCTGTGGAGTGCTATGTCCATGTACATTGTGGTTTAGTTCATTGTGGTGCAGTGCTCAGTTGTCCATTGCTCAGCCTCAGGTAAGTTGTTTGCTGGCATTTTACCCCTATAATAGCTTTGGGAAAAGTATATGTGTAGCTGAGTACAGTAGTTTTAGCTTCTTCAGAATGTTTGATTATATGAAATAGATGTGGAAAAGAGGGCAGGACCGAAGTTTTTCTTAGGAACTGTTAGACCTGGCACCAATGGCGCGGGTCTCCCTTCTTTTTTTTGCCTCGACCTCCTGTGTTTTTCTGTGTGTTGGACTCCATTTTTGCTGGTCTAGATGCTTTGGGCACCTTGCCACTGCTGTTCAGTGCCAAAGTGCAAGTGCTTCGTTTGTAAATGATTGTTATGGATTAGTGATTCCATGATTGGCTTATTTGATTTACTTGTCAGACCTTAGTACAGTGCACTATGTGCCCAGGGGCGGTACATCAAATGCGGCTGGTGGGCTTGCAGCACTGATTGTGCCACCCACAGAAGCAGCTTGTACAATGTGCCTCAGGCCTGCCATTGCAGAGCCTGTGTGCAGTCTGGGACTGCCATTTCGACTTGGCGAGTGCACACACTTGCCAGTCCCTAAACTTTCCCTGTTCTACATATTAGTCACCACTAAGGTAGACCCAAGGTACCCCTGTTGGCAGGGTACATTGTATGTGAAAGGTAGAACATGCCCTGATGTGTGTGGCATGTCCTGATAGTGAAATACTGCCAATTTCGTTTTTTCACTATTGCAAGGTTATCTGTTCCCATAGGCCAAAATGGGGAGTTTGTTTATAACATTTTATCAACATACCTGACCCTGGGAACAAGATAGGAAAATAAAGTTTAGATCCCCGCACCGATCCCGACGCAAGCCTGATGTGTGGCTGCACAAAGCCACGCATCATTCCGGATCGATGCATTGCATTGAGGCACCAAGACTGTCGCATCGTTGGGGGGACGCAGTAAGAAACAAGGAATCGACGCATCACCTTCCCTGCATGTAAGGAACCGACGCATCACCTTCCCTCCTGCCATTTTGTTCGTTTTGCGTGACGCCTCCCAGGTACTTTGTGAGAAAAGTGCTGCATTTACAACTTGCATTAAACTGAACCATTTCTACCATTTGAAAGCCTTATTTTTAATACTATATTGTGGATTTTTGTTGTTTGGTTTTGTTTTGGTTTAGATAAAGATTACTTATTTTTCTAAACTGGTGTTGTGTCCATTTGTAGTGTTTTCACTGTGTTACTGTATATGTTCACAAATGCTTTACATACTGCCTCTGAAATAATCCTGTCTGCTTGTGCCAAACTACCAAGGGGGTGAGCAGGGGTTATTTTAGGAGTGTATCCCCCTTACCCTGACTAGAAGCAAGGGTCCCTATGTGGACAAAGGTACCTACCTCTGCTAACTAGAGACCCCCTGTTAGGAAGTTCGTGGTTGCCACAGTAATGCACAAGAATCAGCGCTGTAAGTTGAAAAAGGCAAGGGTCATTGTCAAACCCTGTCTGGTAAACCTTTGGGATGACTTACTTTAGGTTTCAGTTGACGTTACAAGATGGCCGCTGTTTTGGAGCCGCTGTTCAGGCTTTCTGTAAGCACCTGTGCAGTCTAGTGGTTAAGGGAAGTGCGCGCGATCCCTGTTGCGCACTTCAACTGAAGTTCGTTAGCGTTCACACGTTTCCTCCGTTTCTCCTCAGCTATATTGAAGGAGAGAACGGAATTCTTAGTCCCGTGAGCGTTTATTAGCGCTCGCTATCAGAGTATCAGAATCTAGAATTCATAGTCGCGTGAGCGTTTATTAGCGATCGCTGCCAGAGACTCAGCATACTGGAATTCTTTGCGTGAGCTTCTACTCGCACTCTTTCTCAAGGCCTCAGAGTACTGAATAAGTAGTTGTGTGAGCATTTACTAGCGCTCGCTGCCGGAGTCTCAGAATATTTGAACTAAGTAGTCACTACCTTGGCCTAAGCAGAATTACAGCACTTCAGCCATTCCAGTGAACACACAGGCCAAGGCGCTTCTCCTCAGTTTCCAGTGGACTCCTGAAGGACGTTTGAGCAACTGTGCCAGAGCCACTCTCCTGGGAACTCTCATACCAAGTAAGACTCAAACAAGAAAGTAGCGCTTGCTTAAAATTGCGCCATTCTGTAGAATTCTTCCTACCTCACACCAAGGTAGCCCTTCTGTCCCCTCTGTTGCGCTTTCCCTTTTCCTTTCCTCCCTCTTTTCCCTACCTTGTACCTCCTTGCGCGTAGAACAAGTAATGCGAAGCTTGGGCTAATGACTGAAGGATTCCAGGAAGAACCATCACCAGCAAGAGACTTTAGTGGAATGAACTATTAAAACAAAACTGTCTGAAATAGAAGGTATTTCAATGTTAGAGTTGCATACACACATTTAATAGTAGGTTTGTAAGAAAAGCTCATGTAATATCTCTTTAGTTTCAGATATCCAGCACAACCTCAAGCAGAACATTTAACATTGTGCAACATGGAGAATCTAGAAGAGAGGCAATAACTCCTGCTGAAACCGGTAGGGAGAACATAGAATCTAAGTACACGTCAGGTACATAGTAGAGAGATTGTGGTTGCATTTATGTTCTCTTTCCCTTTGTGCATTAGGCACCCTCCGAGCATCCAGGAACTTCAACATAGAAGAGTCCAGGGAGAAGTACGAGGGTGGTAGCCGAAGAAGGAGTTGTCTCTTCTCTTTCCCATTCCCCTTTCCCCCTTATTGGTGACGTTGCTCTGTTGCTCAGTAGAGTGGCGCGACGGCACCGGTGGGCGGGCATTGGGAGCATCGCCCATTCCGCTTCTGCGAAGACTAGAGGGTCTTGACAGTTTGAAGTGCCCACGAAGTTACTTCGCCCAGGCAGAATGACGGAGGGATTAAATCTCAAGGCACTAGGGGAAATGTTAGAAGGAATACAGAAAGAGATTGGGGCAGTTAGAGAAGAAAACAAAAGTTTAAAATTAGAATTAATTGCTTCACGTCAGGAAACTATGTTATTAACACGAAAGGTAGATGGGTTGGCTATGGGAAATCCAGTTGCCCCTTCCTCCACTTCAGCTAAAACTTCACAAGAGAATGACCCCAGAACTGTAGCACAGGTAATTCATTCAGTCTCCCCATTAATACCCCTGGCTGCTCCAGAAAGGTTTCACGGGGATCCTCAGAAGGCCCAATTATTTTTGACACAGTGTTCGCTACACTTTATGTGTCGTCCCACCTTATTTACCGATGCGCAGTCCCGAGTAGCTTTTGTTCTGTCTTATTTGGGGGGGGGGGGGTGCAGTAAATTGGGCAATGCCATTGGTAACTAGAGATGATCCTTTCCTTTATGATTTTGATCTGTTTAAAACAGAATTTCTCAGAATTTTTGATAGGAGAAGAATATCTCAGGCCACTGGCCAGAGGAAAAGAGGGCTGCCCTCTTTTATCGTGGACTGCGAGATGAGATCAAGGATACCTTAGCACAAATCCCCAACCGTCCTACTGAGCTCTCAGCCTTAGTGGATTTGGTGTTAGAACTTGACTTTCGCTGTTCTGAACGAAAGGGAGAAAAGAAGAAAGAATTCAAGATGAGTATCCCTCACTTTGACAGAATTAAATCCGAAGGAGGGAAGGTTACAGGATCAGGTGCAGATGTGGAACCAATGCAGATTGGGGCAGTCCGTGGTCCCTTGAGTAAGGAAGAAAAGGAACAGCGTCGTTTGAAGAAATTGTGTTTATATTGCGGTGTTTCTGGGCACTTTGTAAAGGAATGTCCTAAACGACCAAAGACTCAGATGAAGGGAAACGCCCAAAACCATCAGTAGAAGGGGTCGCTCTGATGGCAAAAGACGAGAAGACGATCCCAGATTCTCATTTAATAATCAACACCCTACAGAATTTGGCTACTCATTTGATTTTACATATGACCCTGAAGTTCCGTGATCAAGAAATCTTTGGAGTGGCTATAATGCTGGATTCAGGAGCTACTGGGAACTTCTGTGACATAAGATATGCTCAACGAATTGGAGTGCAAACTATCCGTAAAGAAAAAAGTGAACCAGTGCGTGCCGTTGATGGTACCAATTTGTCTTCGGGACCAATCACTAGCCACATCGAGCCTTTGGAAATCATCCAGTCTGATGGCCATCGAGAAATTCTCCAATTTAACCTTATCGATGCACCTCAATTCCAGCTCATATTGGGATTGCCATGGTTAGCGATACATAATCCCACCATTGATTGGGAGAATCGAACTGTCAAGATGCAATCCACCTTCTGTTTGGAACATTGCTACCGCCCTTCCAATGAGATTCCAGAACCTTCACAAGCCTCATTGTTATCCTTTGGAGGGCAGTCGATTGGGGTGATCGACTCTATGGAAATTCCAACAGAATATCAAGATTTAAGAGAGGTGTTTAGTGAGCAAGAAGCTGAACACTTGCCTCCACATAAATCCTATGATTGTACAATCGATTTGGTGACGGGAGCTGTCCTTCCTTGTAGTAGGATATATGCTCTCACTGAAGCCGAAAATAACCATCTTAAGGAGTACTTGGATAAATATCTGGCAAATGGGTTTATTAGACCCTCTCAATCCCCAGTCTCTTCCCCATTATTTTTTATTCCTAAGAAAGAAGGGACTCTTCGAACTTGCATTGACTATCGAGCATTGAACCGAGTTACAGTCAAAAACCGTTACCATCTTCCGTTGATTTCTGTCCTTTTGGATCAAATTAAGGAGGCCCGAATTTTTACCAAACTAGATTTACGCGGGGCCTACCATTTGGTCCGCATGAAGGAGGGCCATGAGTGGAAAACGGCGTTCAGAACTAAGTTTGGATTGTTTGAATATTGTGTGATGCCTTTTGGTCTCTGCAACGCTCCCGCAGTATTTCAACACTTCATAAATGACGTAATGGGAGATTTGATTGATAAAATTGCAGTCATTTATTTGGATGATATTTTAATCTTTTCACAAGATCCTCAGGACCATGCAGGGCATGTCAGAACGGTGCTGGAACGTCTTCGTGCCAATTGCCTTTATGTCAAGCTTGAGAAATGCGTATTCAGTTCTCCCAGGGTGGAATTTTTAGTATTCATCCTATCCTCCCAAGGAATAACCATGGATCCAGGAAAAGTGCAAGCAGTGGAGAGTTCGCTGCCCCCGAAGGATGTTAAGGAGATTCAGAGATTCCTTGGCTTTGCCAATTTTTATCGGCGGTTTATTAAAGGATTTTCACAACTGATTGTTCCCATCACTCGTTTATTAAAAAAAGGTGTGAAATTCCAATGGACACTGGAAGCAGAACAGGCATTTAAGTGTTTAAAGAAAAGTTTTACTTCAGCTCCAATCTTGTTACATGCCGATCCGGACAAGCCTTTCTTTGTAGAAGCTGATGCTTCTGATCAAGCGATTGGAGGAGTCCTTTCACAGCGACATCGAAATACGGGGCAATTGCATCCAGTGGCATATCGTTCTCGGAGGTTGAGTCCAGCAGAGATCAATTATACTATAGCTGAAAAAGAACTACTGGCAGTGAAAGATGCATTTGAAGATTGGAGACATTACTTATTGGGAGCTAAACACACTATTACAGTATTCTCGGATCATAAGAATCTTCAATTTTTAAAGACAGCCACGACTTTAACTCCAAGGCAATTGCGCTGGTCGTTATACTTCACGGATTTCGACTTTGTAATTACATATCGTCCTGGTAACAAAAACGGAAGAGCAGATGCCTTATCCCGGTTACAAACGGAGGAGCATCACCACCCTGTAGAACCACAGCCAATAATTCCTGAATCCAAGATTATTTGTACCATATCATTTGACAATTTCCAAGAAGAAGTTCGGAAAAGTTTAACTCCAGAAGAAATGTCTTTTTGGGTCTCCCAAGGTAAAGAAAGAAAACTACAAAATCAATTACCCTATTTCAAAGAACCCTTGTATTTACCAACTAAAGTTTTACAAGAAAAAGCGCTTCAAGAGTGTCATGATCAACCTTTAGCAGGACATAAGGGAATATCCAAGACTTTAGATTTGGTTCAGCGTTATTTGTGGTGGCCAGGATTGTACGCACATGTTAAGCAATATGTCCAGACCTGTGCAATGTGTGCCCGAAACCCAGTAGGCAGGCTCCACAGGGTATGTTACAACCACTACCTACTCCTTCTCATCCCTGGCATACAGTGACTATGGATTTAATCGCTGAGCTGCCTTTGAGTCATGGATACAATACTATTTTAGTTTTTGTGGACACCTTCACTAAGAAGAGTCATTTTATTCCACTAACTGGGGTCCCATCAGCTAAAGAATTGGCAAAATTATTTAGTGAAAACATTGTGAAAATGCATGGGGTTCCCAAGATGGTAATTTCAGACCGGGGTTCTCAGTTTTTGTCCCATTTTTGGAAGGCCTTCTTGCATGGGTTAGGAGTAGAGGTTAGGCATTCTACCAGTTATCATCCTGAGACCGATGGTCAAACGGAGAGGGTTAATCAGAAGCTTGAGCAGTACCTTCGTTTGTACCTCATGGACCAAGGAGGGGAGTGATCAGAATTGTTGTGGATGGCGGAATTCGCATTTAACAATGCCAAAAGTGTCTCCACAGGTTATTCTCCTTCCTATTTGAATTATGGTCGCCATCCTAATCCTTTCCACACACAGGAAGAGTTAGAAGTACCGGCAGTGGGGAATTTAATGAAAGATTTAGCTCTTCTCCATCAATCTGCAGAATCTAATTTAACTAAAGCTAAAGCCGATTATAAAAAATTTGCTGACAGACATCGAAAACAAGCACCTGAGTATCAAGTGGGGGATCAGGTTTGGTTATCCTCCCGTAATTTGCATTTAAAGGGTAATCGAAAATTTCAGCCCCGCTTTGTAGGTCCTTATGCCATTGAGCAAATATTGGGGCCAGTCACAGTAAAATTAAAATTGCCTCCCAAGCTAGGTATCCATCCTGTTTTTCATGTTTCCCTTTTGAAAAAGGCTGCATCACATACTCGAGTGTCAAAACCTCCGGAAGCTCTGATAATCAATGGGCACCCTGAATATGTAGTGAAGGGAATTTTAGATTCAAAACGCACTAAAGGGAAACTTTTCTACTTGATTGATTGGAAAGGGTATGGTCCTGATGATAGATCGTGGGAGCCAGCTGATAATGTTCATGCCTCTCAGTTAAAAAGACAATTTCACTCACGACACCCTTACAAACCAGGACCGATAAATCGGTCTTTGAGAGGGGGTACTGTTAGGAAGTTCGTGGTTGCCACAGTAATGCACAAGAATCAGCGCAGTAAGTTGAAAAAGGCAAGGGTCATTGTCAAACCCTGTCTGGTAAACCTTTGGGATGACATACTTTAGGTTTCAGTTGACGCTACAAGATGGCCGCTGTTTTGGAGCCGCTATTCAGACTTTCTGTAAGCACCTGTGCAGTCTAGTGGTTAAGGGAAGTGCGCGCGATCCCTGTTGTGCACTTCAACTGAAGTTCGTTAGCGTTCACACGTCTCCTCCGTTTCTCCTCAGCTATATTGAAGGAGAGAACGGAATTCTTAGTCGCGTGAGCGTTTATTAGCGCTCGCTATCAGAGTATCAGAATCTAGAATTCATAGTCGCGTGAGCGTTTACTAGCGCTCGCTGCCAGAGACTCAGCATATTGGAATTCTTTGCGTGAGCTTCTACTCGCGCTCTTTCTCAAGGCCTCAGAGTACTGAATAAGTAGTTGCGTGAGCGTTTACTAGCGCTCGCTGCCGGAGTCTCAGAATATTTGAACTAAGTATTCACTACCTTGGCCTAAGCAGAATTACAGCACTTCAGCCATTCCAGTGAACACACAAGCCAAGGCGCTTCTCCTCAGTTTCCAGTGGACTCCTGAAGGATGTTTGAGCAACTGTGCCAGAGCCACTCTCCTGGGAACTCTCATACCAAGTAAGACTCAACCAAGAAATTAGCGCTTGCTTCAAATTGTGCCATTCTGTAGAATTCTTCCTACCTCACACCAAGGTAGCCCTTCTGCCCCCTCTGTTGCGCTTTCCCTTTTCCTTTACTCCCTATTTTCCCTACCTTGTACCTCCTTGCGCGTAGAACAAGTAATGCGAAGCTTGGGCTAATGACTGAAGAATTCCAGGAAGAACCATCACCAGCAAGAGACTTTAGTGGAATGAACTATTAAAACAAAACTGTCTGAAATAGAAGGTATTTCAATGTTAGAGTTGCACACACACATTTAATAGTAGGTTTGTAAGAAAAGCTCATGTAATATCTCTTTAGTTTCAGATATCCAGCACAACCTCAAGCAGAACATTTAACATTGTGCAACATAGAGAATCTCGAAGAGAGGCAATAACTCCTGCTGAAACCGGTAGGGAGAACATAGAATCTAAGTACACGTCAGGTACTTAGTAGAGAGATTGTTGTTGCATTTATGTTCTCTTTCCCTTTGTGCATTAGACACCCTCCGAGCATCCAGGAACTTCAACATAGAAGAGTCCAGGGAGAAGTACGAGGGTGGTAGCCGAAGAAGGAGTTGTCTCTTCTCTTTCCCATTCCCCTTTCCCCCCTATTGGTGACGTTGCTCTGTTGCTCGGTAGAGTGGCGCGACGGCACCGGTGGGCGGGCATTGGGAGCATCGCCCATTCTGCATCTGTGAAGACTAGAGGGTCTTGACACCCCCATTTCTAACAGGAACCTGCAGTCCGCTGTGTCAAATGTCATGGTCATTAAATACAGTGGCTACCTAGCTGTAATTTCACGTCATACCTCTTTCTTACACCACCAACTCTCCAGGTGTCTATTTCTCTCTGTTGCAGGGCCTTTGTTAACCCTGCTTTCTCCCTTAGTAACTCTTTTCTTTCTCTTTCCCCTTATGGCTCCCCTTTTCTGCCTTTTTAGGTCGAGCCTAGGCAGCGCTTGCTCATGTTTTCACTTTCTCCTTTATCTGCACGTGCCCTAATGCATGCAAAGTCACAGTTGTCGTAGTGTGTGCTGTGTGGGCTCAAAGCCATGCTCTCTGGTCTCTCAGCCCCTTGAGCACGGTGCAGTCGCAGCCTTCTTCCCTTCAGGAGGTTCCTTCGGCTCTCGTTTACTTGGAGCTCCGACCTATTACCACCCCACCTTCTCTCTGATAAGCGTATGCACAGTCTGCTGCTGGGGGTACACGAAACACTACAGATCGTTTGTTGTGCTATTTGACACCAACATTTGGTGCACATTATCACACTTCAAGTTCTAAGTTTACCAACTTCTGAAGGATGTCAGGTTTGCGAGTTTTGAACTTGATACTTTCCTATCACAGATTATTTCACCAGTGAGCGTTTAATGCACTGGGTCCTGCAGCAGTGCCAATCAGTCACACAAGACATAGGACAGACATGTTCAAGTTGAAGTCACTGATGACAGGCCCCTGGCTAAATTTTTAGGTCTCAGCTATATAGCGCATGCTCTATCTTCTCGAGACATGTTGTTTTCAATCAGAAGTCTACAGACCGCCTATAGCTTACCATTGGCAGGCCTCAGTGTCACTCTCATTTTGTTTGTTACCATTCATCATGACATGTGGGCATCATGTCCTTTTCTTGTTTAAATAGGCAAACATACTGACCCATGTGCTTACAGACCCATTTCTCTAATCGATTCAAATTTAAATTCTTGTGTATGGTAATAATTAACAGGATTAAGCTCTGGCCATCCTAAGTCCCTTGCCAATACGGGTTCAGGGAAGGGCTAGGCACAATTGATCAGTGCCTAAATTTACAACTTATAGTCAGCAAATATTCTTTTGCTATGTGCTGCTCTTTGTACCTTTCCTTCAAGGATCTATCTAGTGCTTTCAACTGTGCAACCAGTTGAAGCTATGAGTTAGACTCATCCCTAGTTAATTTTTGCATTATGGATTGACTGCTAGTGTTAGGTTTTTCTCTAGGAGAATGCTCTGACTCCTTTAGAGTGGAAAGAGGGGTACGTCAGGGCTGTATTGAGGCCCCTATGAGATTCATACTTTATATCAACAGTCTTAATTCAGTGGTAGTGGAGCAGGGGTTAGACATGGCTGTTGTAAATTCTGTAGCTCCTCTGGCACTATTGTACACTGATGCCACGGTGTTGCTGGCTCACACCCCTGTTAGCTTATGAAAATTAGTATCCATCTTTGAGTGTTTTATGATAATCTATACTTGGGATTAATTATTCTAAGTCACAGATCATGACATATGACAAAACCAATAATGACCTACTGGAGGTCGCCAGTAGGTAGTTATAGTTAGGTGGTGGTTTCCGTAGGAAGAGCTTAGTTTGCCACTCACTTAAGCTGCTGTCTTGAAAATTTCAGGGTGATCTATCAAGCAAGAGTCAAGAAAAAAGGGGGGGGGGGAACTTGTTTTCCCCATGTTAATTTCCATAAGAACTTTAGAAACGGCCACAGCCCGAACTGCTGAACTGAAACCCCCTAGGTCTCTTGCGAGGGGGTCCCACAGGGACCTCGCAGGGGCAAAATAGCATTTTTTAATTTTAGTCAGGAGTCGAGTTAGATCCGTGAATCCTGCCGAATTTGTTTTTTGAATGAAGCGTGTGCTCCTGTGCTTTGTTTCTAATCCGCCCAGGGGTGAGCCATGACCCAGGAACATTTTAATAAAGGAGGGGTGGCGCACACATATGGCCTCCCCAGCTCCCCCGGAGACCACTACCTCACTGTGGCTTATTTCTTTATTAATGGGGATGCCTCTTGGACTGCCACCTCCCTGAGGTTTAAATATTAAATAGTGCGGGGCCACGTGAATCCCCCCCAGAGCCCCAGGGACCACCACCTCCCTGGGTCAAAATTGAAGAAGGGAGGGGGGCTGTCACTTTGGGACCACCACCCCATAGGGCTGGCTCCTGCTATGTCCCAGTGTGCCCACCCCGGGACGTAGCTGTTTGCTATGGCTTGGCAGGAGCTTTCCCACTTCTGCCAAGCCACAGCAAATAAAAAATGCTCTTGATTGCTAGAAGCAGAGTACAATTGCTTTTACAGAGAGGATGGTGCATGGGAGCCTGCAAGGACCGCAAGGACCTTCAGGCTCCCCCCGCCAGTCATCATCTGTGGTGGGTGGGTGCCCTGGATGGAACCAGGGTACTCACATTAGAGGCCAGGCCCCAGAAGATGAGGTCCCAGAGGCTGAATTTGGCCCTGGAAGGGCCCTGTGGGATGGAGTCCCAGGGCTGACAAGGACCCAGGAAAGGGTTCTGCTCAGCCCACCTCCCCCATTGAAAAAAGGCCTGGACCCAGGGAATGGGGTCCCCGTGGCCAAAAACGGATCAGGGATGGGTGACAGTGAGGTCACTGACCATGTCATGAGTTATGTAATAGGTGAGATGATCAACAGTGCATTGCAGGGGCGTAAGTTATAGTTAGCTCAGGTAACTATAACTGCTGAATTTCACTGGTTTTGTACAAGTGAAATCTGAGCCTAATTATAACGCCCCTGTAACCTTTGGCTTTTTCATTTACTTATATATGTGCGGCCCATCTCTGTGAGATGGAACAAGCTATTGAGCTCAATGCATCTCAATTGAAAGTTATGGCACCGGAATATTGGGTTACTCAAATACCAAGTCCCTACAGATTGAAGGATACCGATTTTGCAAACATATTCTCTTTATTCCACCTGGCAGCTCCTCTTTTATTTGCCATGAGGAGCTGGGCCTCTCTTACATTGAAGTTTCCATAAATGTTACCCCTTTGTTACTCTGGCTATTTGCGTGGTTTTATCATTGACTGTCTGACATGCAAATATTGGTCTGACATTCCATGGGTGAATTATGTACGGCAGGTAATTGTAACTCCACTGGTCGAGCTGAACCTTTTGATTGTTCTTCCAGTTTCAATGAGAATGATATCTTATGGGGTAAGAGCACCTTTCAATCCATGAGACCAACTATGCATGATACTATTGAATTTAAGAAATCTAATATTAAACAGTATCTAGAGCTGAAGACTTCACCTTACCTTTTGTGCAATTGAGAGCGAGCTTTGTTGTTCAGATTTAGACATGGAACTATTTGCTCCTTTTTTGTTTTCCTTTGAGATGGTATGTAATCGATGCTGTTGATGTTTGCCCATGTGATGAATTTCCAAGCAGACGCTGCTATGTTGTACTTTTCTGTACAAGTTTTACATTTTTTCAACTAAAAGGTTTTTAATTCCTCTTTTAAAGTTAGATTTTTTTTAAATTGTTTATCAGCTCTACACTTTCTATTCAATTGAAACCCATGTTAGATGTGAAGGACATCTAACCTTAGCTTCAATTGTAATTCCATAGAGCATATTATCAAGCCCATTATCGCCGTTTTAGCGGCAGTTTTCTGCCGCTAAAGCGGTGATAATTTTATCGCCTGGCTTGATAATATGCCCCTAAGCCACGAGGACATCTGCCACTGATAACCAACCAAGCAAAATCACAGCTACTGCTTATTTTATGCAGTTTTCATTCTTATCCCTTTTGGTTTCTTTTACCTTTTTTCTACTGTTTTTGGTTTCTCATTTCCTTTGGTTTCCTCTTTCTCCATTGATTTCATTCGGCATTCCTCCATTTCTCAGGTTTTTGCTTTTCCTTCTCTTTGTATTTGCCACAATATCTGGGCCTTTCAGCTCATGTTAAATGTATATATTGGAGCGAGAGACAGGATGATTCTCGTCAAACATAGTTGGTAAAATGTTGTGCCCGGTGCTAGCAAAGTTATTTTGACAATAGTTATCAGAAAATTCTTGCACTTCACCCTGATCCAACAAATCTTGCAGCACATGAGTGGTACAGCTGCTGCATACAAACCTTACCCGTGAGCAGTAGCCATGGTGAATGGAGTGGCCATAGGTCCCCATTTACCCAGTACCAGCTGTTGTTGATAATCAGGAGTTGCTGCTCTATCACCCTCTCCTAGCCAGCAGCATAGGGACTCCGTAAAAACGTCCAGGCAGCTTCAGAAATGGTCATTATTGAAATCTGCCTCCTAGCCCAGGAGATCTTTCATGGCATTTGCACAGCCGGGATCCTCTGCTGTCTCCTGCCTCCAGGTGGGATCCACTAATTCTCTTGCTATCTCGTGAGATCCCTATTGTGGCCCCTGCTCCTCATCTCAGCTCCTGACCCACGCCTACAGCCGTCCATGATCAAGGACCCGCCTACATGAACCACCACCTAAATTTCCACCTATCTCCCAGGAACCTCCTCTGACCTCACCCTTGCTCAGATACCACGACTCTGCCTCTGCCACTGCCTCACCGGAGGACACTCCTTCTTCCACCTCCCCCCAGGTCCTAGAAAACCCTTCTCTTTCACCTCAGTATGGCACCCTCGTTGACTCACTTCAGGAAGGGACTCCAAACCTGGCTCTTCAACTGACACTGACAGCACAGTGCCTGGACATTCTCCCAGGTGATAAGCCATGCTATATAAGTACCGCCTGATTGCTTGAGTGGGATCCACTACACCTCCTCTCTTCCTGCAAGATGATCCAATGCTGTACCCCTGCTTTCCGATAAGATCCCTGGACTGTGAACCCAAGTCCCCAGTGAAATCCCTTGTACAGTGCCCTCTTTGCCCCACTGAGATCCACTGTGCCTCCTACTCCCCTGTAAGATGTCATTCTTGTACCCCTTGCCTCCCTGTGGGGGTCCCCTGTGCTGTGCCTCTTGGTTCCCATGGAATTCCTTCAGCTACCTACGACCCCTTCTCAACGGTATCCCCAGTGCTATGCCTCTCTGCTCTCTGGGTAGATCCACAGTGCTGGGTTCCCCCTGCTCTCTGTCTGGATCCTCAGTACTGTTCCCTCATGCTTCCCAGATGGATCCCCAGTGTTGTGCCTCCCTGCCTGCTCATGGGGTGGATCCCCAGTGCTGAGTTCCCCCTGCTGTCTGGGTGGATCCCCAGTGCTGGATTCACCCTGCTCTGAGTGGATCCACATTGCTGGTCTCTCATGCTCCCCAGATAGATGCCCAGTTCTGTGCCTCTCTGATCTCTGGATGGATCCCCAGTTCTGACCCCTCTTACTCCCCAGGTGGATTCCCAGTAGAGTGTCCCCCCTGCTCTATGGGTGTATCCCCAGTGCTGGTCCCTCATGACCACTGGCTGGTCTGCTGTCTCTCCCTGCTCTCTGGCTGGATCCCCAGTTCTGGTCCCTCCAGCTCACCAGATGGATCCCCAGTGCTGGGTTCCCACTGCTCTCTGGGTGGATGCTCAGTGTAGGTCCCTCATGATCCTTGTCTGGATCCCCAGTGCTGTGCCTCCCTGCATGGATCACCATTGCTGGTTTCTCCATGCTCTCTTGCTGGATCCCTAGTCCTGATCCCCCTGCTCCCGGCTGGATCCCCAGTGCTGATTGGCTCCCTGCTCCCTGGCTGGAACCCCAGTGCTGTGTGGCTCCCTGCTACTCCGGCTGGATCCCAGTGCTGTGTGGCTCCCTGGCTGGATCCCAAGTGCTGTGTGCCTCCCCTGCCCCCAGCTGGATCCCAACCACCAATGCCACCACCAATATCACCACTACCAATACCACCACCACCACTAATACAATACGCTACCAACACCAACACCAGCAATACCTCCACTACCAGCACCACCAATACCACCACCACCAATACCACCACCAATACCATCACCAATACCACCACCACCAATACCACTATCGCCACCACCAATATCTCCACCATCACCAATACCACCACCACCAATACCACCACCAATACCAACAATACCAACCCCACCACCACCAATACCAATACCAGCACCAACACACCACTATCACCAATACCAGCACCAATACCAATACAACCGCCACCACCAATACCACCACCACCAACAATACCACTATCAACGTCACCACCACCACCAATACCACCATCACCGCCATCACCAGTACCACTACCACCACCACCACTAATACCACCACAATACCAACCACCAATACCACCATCACCAATACCACTGCCAATATCAACACCAACACCACCAATACCACCACCACCAATACCGCCACCACCAATACGAATACCACCACCACCACCAATAATACCAATACCACCACCAACAATAACACTATTACCAATACCAATAACACCACCAATACCACCACCGCTATCACCACTACTACCAATAACACCATCACCACCACCAATACCACCATCAGTACCACCACATCGAATACCACCAACACCACCACCACCAATACCACTAATACCACCACCACTACCAATACCACCATCAGTACCCCAACTAACACCATCATCACCATCACCAATACCACCACCACCAATACCACCACCACCAATACCGCCACCACCAATACGAATACCACCACCACCACCAATAATACCAATACCACCACCAACAATAACACTATTACCAATACCAATAACACCACCAATACCACCACCGCTATCACCACTACTACCAATAACACCATCACCACCACCAATACCACCATCAGTACCACCACATCGAATACCACCAACACCACCACCACCAATACCACTAATACCACCACCACTACCAATACCACCATCAGTACCCCAACTAACACCATCATCACCATCACCAATACCACCACCACCAATACCACCACCACCACCACCAATACCACCACCAATACCACCACCACCAATACCACCACAACGAATACCACCACCACCAATACCACCACCACCAATACCACCACAACAAATCCCACCAATGCCACTAATACTACTCGAACATAAGCCTTTCCGCAAATTGGAAGCATATCTCGACTTTATCCAGTCCCCATTGGATAGATCCCTGTATGTACGTTTTAGACTTGGGTCCCTCCCCCTCAACTGTGCGACTGCTGGCTGGAAAGGATCTTTACCTTCATCTGCTGGTTGTCCGAGCTGTACAGCACCCAAAGAGTCCATTCCCCATTTTCTATTCGCCTGCTACCACTATCGAAGACCAAGAGCTAAATGGCTGCGCCCGATTTGCAGAATGCTCGGATGCCGTGACTATCGTATTGTGCTACGCATTCTGCAAACTGATACCTCGTCTCTTACCATTGTCTGCGGTATTGCCAAATATCTGGGCTGTGCTTGGCTGTTGCGAAAGAAAAAAATTTCCCCTTAATTGCACTGATCTACTTCTGCGATTTGTTCCTATTGCACTTTAACGAACTCCAGGCCACCAAACACCTTGTCTTTGTTTTTTATATGCTGTTCTTAACCATTTTTACAACCTTTTTAGATGTACCTATGATCAATTGTTGTTTTTATTGTCTAACTTGATCCTTTTTTATACTGTATGTTGTGCTTTTATGATATTTTTTATCGAATAAAGCTTTCCCTACCTACCTACTACCACTAGTACCACCACCACTACCAACACCAACACTAATACTATCATCACCACCACCAATACCACCACCACCAATACCAATACCAATACCAATACCAATACCAATACCACCACCACAAATACCACTACCCCAATACTAATACCACCACCAATACCACCACCACCACTACCTCTACTACAACCAATACCTCCACCACCACCAATACCACCACCACCACCACCACCACAATGAATACCATCAATACCAACCTCACCACCAATAATACCAATAGCACCACCAATATGACTACCACCAATACCAGCACTAAAACAACCACAACCATCAATACCACCAATACCAATACCACCACCAATACTACGACCAACACTGCCACCAATACCACCATAACCACCACCACCACCAAAACAACCATCACCAGTACCACTACCACCACCACTACCAATACCACCACCACTATTATCACCACCACCAATACCACCATCAATACCACCACCAATACTACCACTACCAATACCACCGCCACCACCAATACCACCACAATACCACCACTACCACCAACATCAATAACATTACCACCAATACCACCATCACCAATACCACTGCAAATACCAGCACCAGCCCCAACACCACCAATACCACTGCCACCACCAATACCACCACCACCACTACCACCAATACCACCAATACCTCCACCACCAATACCACCACCAATACCACCACCACCAATACCACCACCACCACCAATAACACCACCACCAATACCACCCCCCCAATCCAATAGCACCACCACCAATACCAATACCACCACCACCAATACATTAACACTACCATCACAAAAACCACCACCACCAATACCAATACCCCCACCAATACCACATCCACCAATACCCATACCACCTCCACCAATACTACCACCACCAATACCTCTACCAATACCACCACCAATACCACCAATACCATCACCAATAGAACTACCATCACCAATACCACCACCAATACCACCACCAACACTACCACCAATACCACCACCACCAATACCACCACCGCCAATACCAATACCACCACCACCAATATCACCACCACCAATACCACTATCATCAATACCACCACCAATACCACCACCACCGATACCACCACCACTACCAATACCACCACCACCAATACCACCACCACCACCAATAACACCAAATGAATACCACCAATACCACCTCCACCAATAGCACCAATACCACCACTAATACCACTACCACCACCACCACCAATACCACCACCAACACCATCTCCAACACCACCACTAACACGTCATCACCACCACCAATCCCACCACCACCAATACTACCACCACCAATACCACTACCACCACCAATATCACCACCAATACCACCACCACTAGCGCCACCACCCCCAATACCACCACCAATGCCACCAATACCACCACCAATACCACCAACACCACCACCACCAATACCACCAATATCATAATCAATACAACCAATACTACCACCACCAATACCACCATCACCACTACCAATACCAATACCACCGTCAATACCAATACCACCACCACCAATACAATACCACTACCACCATAAAAACACTACCACCAATACCAATACCCCCACCAATACCACCACCACCAATACCCATACCACCACAACCAATACCACCACCACCAGTACCACCAATAATACCACCAATACCAATACCACCACCACCAACAACAATAAAACCACCACCAATTCCACCACCACCAATACCACTATCACCAATACCAATACAAATACCCCCACCAATACCTCCACCACTATCCCCACCACCAATACCACCAACACCACCAATACCACGACAATGAACACCACCACCACCAATAGCACCAATACCACCACCACCAATACCACCACTAATACCACCACCAATACCACCACCACCACCACCCCCTCCAATACCACCACTAATACCATCATCACATATTCTCCTGAGGCTTGAGCCGGGAGATAGCCTAGAGGGAATGTGGGGAAGGCATTTTAAATCTTTTAAAGAAACAACTTAAAACATGTCTCTTTAACTCATAAAGTCTCCTTCAGCCTCACATCTCCTTGGTCTATCCATGCTCTCAAAGAATGATGCTACCAGTGCCAGGACACCTCAGGGCAACTGTGCGCTTTATAAATTGGATTAACATAACAACATAACATCCCCACCACCAATAACACCACCACAAATACCAATACCACCACCACCAATACCACTACCACCAATACCAATACCACCACCAATACCACAGCCACTAGCTCCATCACCAACAATACAACCACCACCACCAATACCACCACCACCACCACCAATACCACCACCACAACGAATACCACCAATACCACCACCACCAATACCACCAATATCATCATCAATACCACCAATAATACCACCACCAATACCACCATCACCACCACCAATACCACCACCTATACCACCACCAATACCCCCACTTATACCACCACCATTACCACCACCACCAATACCACCTCCACCAATACCACCAACAATACCACCACCACCAATACCAATGCTACCACCAAATCCAATACCACATCACCAATATCAATACCACCAACAATACCAATACTACCACCACTACGAATGCCACTGCCGCCAATACAACCACTACCACCACCACCACCAATACCCCCACCACCAGTACCACCAATACCACCAGTACCACCACTACCACCAATACCACCAACACTACCAATACCACCACCACCACCTCCACCACTACCACCACCAATACCACCATCACCACCAGAAATACCACCAATACTAGCACCAATACCACCACCACCAATACCACCACTATTACCACCACCAACACCAATACCACCACCAACACAACCACCGATACCACCACTAATACCATCATCACCACCACCAATACCACTACCAATACCACCACAAATACCACCAGCAATACCACCACCACTACCTCCACCACCACCAGTACCACCACCACCACCAATACCAACCTTCACCACCACAAATACCACCACCAATACCACCATCACCAATACCACCACCAACACCACAACCAATACCACCACTAATATCAATCATCACCACCACCAATACCAATACCACCACCACCAATATCACTACCACCAATACTAATACCACCACCAATACTACCACCAATACCACCACCAATACCACCACCACTACCTCCACCACCAGCAACCCCACCACCACCAATACCAATACCACCACCAACACCACTATCACCAATACCAGCACCAATACCAATACAACCGCCACCACCAATACCACCACCACCAACAATACCACTATCAACGTCACCTCCACCACCAATACCACCATCACCGCCATCACCAGTACCACTACCACCACCAAACCACCACCACCACTAATACCACCACAATACCACCACCACCAATACCACCATCACCAATACCACTGCCAATATCAACACCAACACCACCAATACCACCACCACCAATACCGCCACCACCAATACGAATACCACCACCACCACCAATAATACCAATACCACCACCAACAATACCACTATTACCAATACCAATAACACCACCAATACCACCACCGCTATCACCACTACTACCAATACCACCATCACCACCACCAATACCACCACCAGTACCTCCACATCGAATACCACCAACACCACCACCACCAATACCACTAATACCACCACCACTACCAATACCACCATCAGTACCCCAACTAACACCATCATCACCATCACCAATAACACCACCACCAATACCACCACCACCAATACCACTACCACCAATAGCAATACTACCACCAAAACCACCACCAACACCACCACTGCCTCCACGACTACCAATAACACCACCACCACCAATACCACCACCAATACCACCACCACCAATACCACCACAACAAATACCACCACCACCAATACCACCACCACCAATACCACCACAACAAATCTCACCAATGCCACTAATACTACCACTAGTACCACCACCACTACCAACACCAACACTAATATTATCATCACCACCACCAATACCACCACCACCAATACAAATACCAATACCAATACCACCACCACAAATACCACTACCCCAATACTAATACCACCACCAATACCACCACTACCACTACCTCTACTACAACCAATACCTCCACCACCACCAATACCACCACCACCACCAATACCACCACAATGAATACCATCAATACCAACCTCACCACCAATAATACCAATAGCACCACCAATATGACTACCACCAATACCAGCACTAAAACAACCACAACCATCAATACCACCAATACCAATACCACCACCAATACTACGACCAACACTGCCACCAATACCACCATAACCACCACCACCAAAACAACCATCACCAGTACCACTACCACCACCACTACCAATACCACCACCACTATTATCACCACCACCAATACCACCATCAATACCACCACCAATACTACCACTACCAATACCACCGCCACCACCAATACCACCACAATACCACCACTACCACTACCACCAGCATCAATAACATTACCACCAATACCACCATCACCAATACCACTGCAAATACCAGCACCAGCCCCAACACCACCAATACCACTGCCACCACCAATACCACCACCACCACTACCACCACCACCAATACCACCAATACCTCCACCACCAATACCACCACCAATACCACCACCACCAATACCACCACCACCACCAATAACACCACCACCAATACCACCCCCCCAATCCAATAGCACCACCACCAATACCAATACCACCACCACCAATACATTAACACTACCATCACAAAAACCACCACCACCAATACCAATACCCCCACCAATACCACATCCACCAATACCCATACCACCTCCACCAATACTACCACCACCAATACCTCTACCAATACCACCACCAATACCACCAATACCATCACCAATACCACCACCACACCAATAGAACTACCATCACCAATACCACCACCAATACCACCACCAACACTACCACCAATACCACCACCACCAATACCACCACCAATACCACCACCGCCAATACCAATACCACCACCACCAATATCACCACCACCAATACCACTATCATCAATACCACCACCAATACCACCACCACCGATACCACCACCACTACCAATACCGCCACCACCAATACCACCACCACCACCAATAACACCAAATGAATACCACCAATACCACCTCCACCAATAGCACCAATACCACCACTAATACCACTACCACCACCACCACCAATACCACCACCAACACCATCTCCAACACCACCACTAACACGTCATCACCACCACCAATCCCACCACCACCAATACTACCACCACCAATACCACTACCACCACCAATATCACCACCAATACCACCACCACTAGTGCCACCACCACCAATACCACCAATACCACCACCAATACCACCAACACCACCACCACCAATACCACCAATATCATAATCAATACAACCAATACTACCACCACCAATACCACCATCACCACTACCAATACCAATACCACCGTCAATACCAATACCACCACCACCAATACAATACCACTACCACCATAAAAACACTACCACCAATACCAATACCCCCACCAATACCACCACCACCAATACCCATACCACCACAACCAATACCACCACCACCAGTAATACCACCAATACCAATACCACCACCACCAACAACAATACCACCACCACCAATTCCACCACCACCAATACCACTATCACCAATACCAATACAAATACCCCCACCAATACCTCCACCACTATCACCACCACCAATACCACCAACACCACCAATACCACGACAATGAACACCACCACCACCAATAGCACCAATACCACCACCACCAATACCACCACTAATACCACCACCAATACCACCACCACCACCACCCCCTCCAATACCACCACTAATACCATCATCACATATTCTCCTGAGGCTTGAGCGGGGAGATAGCCTAGAGGGAATGTGGGGAAGGCATTTTAAACCTTTTAAAGAAACAACTTAAAACATGTCTCTTTAACTCATAAAGTCTCCTTCAGCCTCACATCTCCTTGGTCTATCCATGCTCTCAAAGAATGATGCTACCAGTGCCAGGACACCTCAGGGCAACCGTGCGCTTTATAAATTGGATTAACATAACAACATAACATCCCCACCACCAATAACACCACCACAAATACCAATACCACCACCACCAATACCACTACCACCAATACCACAGCCACTAGCTCCATCACCACCAATACCACCACCACCACCAATACCACCACCACCAACAATACCACCACAACGAATACCACCAATACCACCACCACCAATACCACCAATATCATCATCAATACCACCAATAATACCACCACCAATACCACCATCACCACCACCAATACCACCACCTATACCACCACCAATACCCCCACTTATACCACCACCATTACCACCACCACCAATACCACCTCCACCAATACCACCAACAATACCACCACCACCAATACCAATGCTACCACCAAATCCAATACACCATCACCAATATCAATACCACCAACAATACCAATACTACCACCACTACGAATGCCACTGCCGCCAATACAACCACTACCACCACCACCACAAATACACCCACCACCAGTACCACCAATACCACCAGTACCACCACTACCACCAATACCACCAACACTACCAATACCACCACCACCACCTCCACCACTACCACCACCAATACCACCATCACCACCAGAAATACCACCAATACTAGCACCAATACCACCACCACCAATACCACCACTATTACCACCACCAACACCAATACCACCACCAACACAACCACCGATACCACCACTAATACCATCATCACCACCACCAATACCACTACCAATACCACCACAAATACCACCAGCAATACCACCACCACTACCTCCACCACCACCAGTACCACCACCACCACCAATACCAACCTTCACCACCACAAATACCACCACCAATACCACCATCACCAATACCACCACCAACACCACAACCAATACCACCACTAATATCAATCATCACCACCACCAATACCAATACCACCACCACCAATATCACTACCACCAATACTAATACCACCACCAATACTACCACCAATACCACCACCAATACCACCACCACTACCTCCACCACCAGCAATACCACCACCACCAAAACCACCACCAGCAATACCACCACCACCCCCAATACCACCACAACGCATACCACGAATACCACCACCACTAATATCATGAACAATACCAACACCACCAATACCAATATCACCATCACCACCACCAATACCACCACTTATACCACCTCCAATACCAGCACCACCACCAATACCACCAGCACCACCAATACCACCACCACCAATACCAATGCCACCACCAAATCTAATACCACCACCACCAATACCAATACCACCAACAATACCAATACTGCCACTGCCACCACCACCACTACCACCACCACCAATACACCCACCACCAGTACCACAATAACAATACCACCAATACCACCAACACCACCAATACCCCGACCACCAATACCACCACCACAAATACCACCACCAATACCCCCACCACCAACACCACCACCAATACCACCACCACCAATACCACCACCACCAATACCACCAATGCCGCCTCTACCACCACCAATACCACCACCACCAATACCACCAGTACCACCAATACCACCAACACCACCACTACCAATACCACCAATACCTATACCACCACCACCACAATCAATACCACCACCACCAAAACCAATATCATCACCAATACCAATGCCACCACCAAATCCAATACCGCCACCACCAATACCAATACCACCACCAATACTAATACTACTACCACCACCAATACCACCACCACCACCACCAATACCACCACTACCACCACCAATACCCCCACCACCAATACCACCACTATGGCCATTACCACCAATTCCACCACCAATAACACCACCACCACAAATACCACCACCAATACCACCACCATAAATACAAATACCACCACAAATACCAGCACCACCAATACCACGACCACCAATACCTGTACCACCACCACCAAGAACACCACCACCAACACCACCACCAATACCACCAGTACCACCACCACCAGTACCATCACCAACACCACCACCAATACCAATAACACACAACCAATACCACCACTACCAAAACCAATCCCACCCCAATACCTCCACCACCAATACCAATACCACCACTAACACCAATACCATGACCACCAATACCGTCACCAATACCACCACCACCAATGCAACCACCATCACCAAAACCACCACCACCAATACCACCAGGTACACCACCACCAATACCACCACCACCATTACCAATACCACAACCACCAATACCACCACCTCAGCGCCTCTTACTCAGTAGTAATAGCAGGGGCACTGTACGAGGCCATAGCTGCATCCAAGACCATCCCTCCCTCCCTCCATGCCTGCCATAAAGCACAGCACGTCCTACACCAGGAGGTGAAGCCAGGGCCCTACTACAGCTGGAATGTTCTTTATTAGGCCAAAGATAGCAATGACCTTACGCAATGCCACACTGCACACTCAAATCACAGAGAGGGCAGGAAATAGCCCCCCCCACTCTTCCTCCTGTGCCGGCGACAGTGTAATCACAGAGCGAAAGGTGTTGGAGTGCTTTGTTAGTGTTTATAGCTCAGATCATATGTAACTCTCACTTCACACTTTGTGTCTGTGTAATTTACAATACTTACACATCTTCACTGCACTATTTATCACTACTTTGAAGACGTTGCAGGCCAGTCTCTTCCTCTGATATTTACAATCTAACATTCGAGAAGGCCCTTTATTGCAATGCAACAGGTCTCACATTTGCAAGAGTTTAAGCTATTAGTATTGTAAATGACAATGTCTTTTATTTATGTTTTAAAACCCAAAACATAAATAAAAGGCATTGTCATTTACAATACTAATAGCTCAAACTTGCATGAATGCAAGACCTATTGCACTGCAAATGCTTGTTCTTCTCACTCATTGAAAAGAACAGAGACCCTGGGTACTTAAATCTTCTCTTATTGAAACACATTGGCAAGTACCTCTTCCTCTCTAATGGGCCTGCTTTTTTCTTGTTCAAATGCAAGAGTACCAAGGGTGGTTTAGTTGAATCCCCTGAAAGAAGGAGGAAAATACAGAGTCAGTGACCTCCCTTCTCTGAAACTTAGGGAGCACTCTGGCCCAGTATTTAATGTGTGCCACTCGGTGCAGGTGGGCCCCACTGTCACCAGCTTTTGGTAAATATCACTTACTATGCTGCTCATGCAGGAGGCAGTCCTGCTGGTTCACAACTGTCCACAACACATGTAAGCTTCTGTGTATTGAAGACTCCAATGCTACAGCTTCTTCCTTGTGGCCCACCCTTGGCCAGGCATTTCTTTGTGTGGTGCGTGAATGGTGACTACACTGCATGGGAGAAGAGTAACCCACACTATTATGTCTGCTGACATGGAGTGAGATGATCCTTGCATTTATCCCACAGTTGACTCAGCCCACAACATCTCAGCAGAGGTTGTAATTAAAGCCTCGTATAGTGCAAAAGTTAGTTGTGCACCGAAAGCGATAAGCTATCATATCCATGTATGTTTTCTGTTTGCATGCTGCCCCACATTATAGGAATATGCAACAAACTGGTGATGTTGCGGGACCCTTTCCCTTGCCCATGCCACACCATGTCCCCTGGTGCCTCCTGATCCTTCCTGCACCTACGTCATGAAAGTCAGTCGCGCAATCGACATGATAAGACAATGCATTACTGTGTGTTTTCTTGCATGCTGCGCCCCACTGGTTGATACGGAAGACTGCTTCAAGCTCTGATTGGTTCACTCCTAAGCAGTACACTGACTCTGTGTAGGTGACAGCTTGTCCCTTGCCTAGTTGTGGTTTCGATCCCTGGACTCCAGCTCACATGATCTTTTGTTTGTTTACTGCATGTAGTCCCTAAAGCACACCTTGCTGGCAGGAGGAGCACGACAGCAGTACTGTGTACTCAGACCCTGCTGCCAGCTGCCATCATTCCTACCCATTGCTCCACTGACAGTTTGTCTGCAGCCACGTGGCCTTTTCTTGCACGGAGTACAATGAGGCTGTTTTTTGGATGAAACAACAAAACAGAACTACCGGTCTATGAACATCAAGAGAAAGAAAGACAAAAACACGTGATTTCGAAGTCTGTGCAAACCCACACTCACTAAGACAAAATGAATCCCATCAGCCCACCACAATGGCGGAGCATCGTCATCTGGGAGTAGTTGTAAATTGTATGACTGGTGTAGCCCACACCTATATAGGGGGACAGCCACACTTCAGTCATTCATAGTTATTACTCCAACGATGGTTATATTGTAATCAGTGGTGCTGATGATTTGCAGTGCAAGAGATTTTTTTATATAAAGAAAAAGTGCAATACAAGTTAAAATTGACTACTAAGACACAAATAACTTTAATACACGCTATCTTAGTGTCAAGATTTAAACCAAATACTGATAGTTTGAAAAAATAACTATCTAAAGCAATAGAGAAACAGGTCTACATGTTTCAGCCATAAAGGTGTCACTAACCAGGCTTTCTTCAGGACCAGATAGAAATTACGCTACTGCAAATACTGTAAAAAACTGTGCAAAAAATATATTAAACATTAAAATGATTAGTACGATACATCCTACCAGTGTATATGACTCAAGGTTGAGTATTCATATGATTTATCACCGGAGGTGTAATTTCTTTCCTACAAAATAAGTGTGAGACTAGTTAGCACAAACTCCAATACACAGTGTGCAAGTCAATCGCAATCTTGACAAACATTCTATCGAAACCTCGACAGAAACTTGCCCCTAGAGGTGGCAAGAAAATGAAATGTTGCATTAATAATAAATAATTGAAAAAGGTAATTTACACTCACCCAGCTTTATGTGGGGGTACGCCTCACCTCACTTGGCATCTGCTCAGTGGATGAGGCCCCGCTCTGTAACGTGGGTAGATACAATAAATCACACACGAGTACTATACCCCGGTGCCCATCTCCCAACTTACATACACTCAAAAAAACCTAGTGACTGATTTTAGTCAACTGACCATGGCAATGAAATAACATAAAAAGAGACCACACATGTAAATTGATGTCAAGGAAGCATGGTGGAAAAGGGAACGATAAAATGCTTAGATACGTTCCTTAAGTTGAGTTCGCTACAGGACATACATTTATAATAATAGTCCTACAACGTTGTAACTAAAGAAAATCATATGTCAAAATAAGGTAAAACTGCAAGGCTCAGTTCCAAAGTGCCACAGCAACTGTAGAGTTACAGCAGAGGTGCTGGTCAAATCAATCTGCTAAGCACAAGTTTTGTCACGAGTCTTAAACACATGAACCTAAAACTGTCACCTACCTGTCCGTCAGTACCTCATGCTGTAACTGAGCCAAAGGGGAGGTAACTCGACGTACAGACGGTGATTCCTTATCTACGGTCATTGATTAGTGAGAAAGTTGAAACAAATTTCACCTGTGACATTCGTGAAATAGCCAATTCGATGGTCTAAAGCGTTCACGGTATGCCAAACAGAGGAAATTGACACTACTTCCTGAATTTGTGAGTGCATGCGCATAAGCTCACAGTGAACAAAAAACTGGATGGGAATGGTAGTTCTACAAAAATAGGACGAGGAAACTCCCGGCAAAGTGGTGTCAACATTGGCCATAATATGCCAAAAAACCACAACAATGCCTCGACCAGTTGGTTTACCTAAAACAAGTTCATTGGGACACGGAACACTTGTTTCCCAATACCCGCAGCAGAAGAGGGCAATCACAACAAACGAGCACGGACGAGATGACTTAATAGTTAATCTGAGTTCGCGCACACTGACGGAAGATGAGAATCTGGTACTTAACAAGGGTTTAGTTTTTGTCCCAACTAACCGAGGAGATCCCTTCCAACTGAGATGTGAACTCGAGAAGTTTTTCCGTAAGATACGTCTCCATTTCTTCTTCAAACTCAAAGAAAGTGGTGACACTTCTACAGAGACACGTGTGGTTAACACTGGCTTGAGAAGTCCATCCACATTTACCCCTCTAATCCATCAGGTACCTTCCCAGGTAGCAGTCTTTGAGAAAGCAGTCACTCATGATGTGATGGCTCTTTGTGACTCAAGACACCAAATTACCAAAATCTATCTAATAAAGAAAAGGCAGCTGTGAACACTTTGGCTAAAGATAGCTCAATAACAATCAAACCCGCTGATAAAGGGGGAGCAACGGTGATCTTAGACACTGACACCTATTGCGACGAATGTCTGCGACAGCTAAATGATATTAAGTCATACCGACTTTTAACAACAGATCCTACACCTAGATTAGCTGCTGAGATAAGCCTTTTGGTATCTGAAGCGCGAATGGAAGGTTGGATCACCCCACAAGAAGAACAATATCTGATCACCATTCATCCGGTCCTGCCCTATTTTTATTGTCTACCTAAAATCCATAAAGCACAGAGACCACCACTTGGTCGCCCGATTATTTCAGGCATTGGATCTTTACTAAAACCATTAACAACATTTGTTGATTACTTTCTGAGGCCACTCATGAAAGAAATGCCCAACTACCTTCAGGATACCACTGACGTCCTCAGGCTATTGTCTGGGGTTGATTTTGATGCCACTACTGACCTACTGGTCAGTTTTGATGTCGAGTCACTTTACACCTGTATTCCCCAAGGAGAAACTTTGGAAGCAGTAAGGATCCTTTTGGATAATGGAATGTGCGAGGTTGGCTATGACGGAGAATTTTTTTAGATTTGAGGATATGATTTTTTTGCAAATCTCCGGAACATCTATGGGCAGCATTTTTGCGCCTAGTCTGGCCAACCTCTATGTCCATTTGTTTGAGCAGGAACATGTTCTCAACCACAGCAACCCCTTTTTTCCATCAGGTGGTGCTGTGGAAGAGATATATAGATGACATCTTGGTCGTGTGGCGTGGTTCCATTGCCGAAGTTTTGGAATTTCATGCCTGGCTAAATAGCAGGAATCAGTTTCTAAAATTCACAGTAGAATACAGTAGAACACAACTACCATTTTTGGATATCCTTATCTTTCCATTATTTGGTAAGCTGGGGAGTGAACTCTATAGGAAGCCTATGGCGAAAAATTCTTTGCTAATGTTTGGGAGCCATCACCCAAAGTCCTTACGTCAAAATCTGCCTGTAGGGCAGTTCCTGCGGCTTCGTAGAAACTGTTCAGAAAAAGCACATTTTGAGAAACATGCCAAGGCACTTTCAGTTCAACTCCAGAACCGTGATTACCCGAAACACCTGGTGCGACAAGCATGGAAGAGGGCTGCGAGCAATAATCGTGATGCCTTGCTCAATGGTCCAGCTGTGAAAGCACCCCTAGAAAGGTTTACTTTTGTCAACACATTTAGTGTGCTGTCTAATCAAGTACAGAAACTGGTACGTATACATTGGAAAATTCTAAATGTAGCAACGGACATGATTCCGACCCCCTTGTTTTCATTCAAGAAGGGCATTAGCCTGCCAGATAGCCTGGTCCATACTAGGACCAGGCTCCACACTCGCGAGGCATCGAACACTTTATGGGACCTTCCTGCGGTCCGTGGTCACTATCCATGTGGCTCTTGCAATGCATGCCCTCAAACGCAGAAGACAGAGCTAGTAGATATTGGCACAGGGAATCCTTGGATTCTCAAGACCCATACAAATTGTAACTCTGACAAGGTTATTTACATGATTACTTGCCCTTGCTCCTTAAGGTATAATGGCATGACCACACAAAAGGTGAAGCTAAGAATCAGCGAACATAAAAGCACGATTAGATGTATCAAACTATCTACACGTCTCACTAACCACTTTCTCAGCCTTAAACATATGGCAGAAGTTATGAAGTGGATAGTGCGTGAGCGACCTTTTATTCCACCTCATGTCAGTGACATCGCAAGGTTTCTTTTTGTTAAAGAACAAAAATTGATATATAAACTTAAGTGTGATAGCCAGGGACTCAATGATGAGATCCCATGGACAACCTTATGAATCAATTTTTTCAGATATAGATGACTGGCACCTTCATGCAGGAGCGATATTCAGAATCACCACTGCTTTTTTACTGTCTATTTTCATTGTAATACATGTGGTTGGTCGCAGACTATTCTCATATTTCTTTCCTTTCCAGTCTTTCCCCGGATTGGCTAAAGGTTAAAATTTAACAATAGGAATATGAGGATACAATGTGATTAAGACATTGCTTTGGCAGTACACTTAATCTTTTGGCGTATATCAGAATTTGGGTAAGGGTATTACCAGACTACCAACAAAAACAAATAATCTTTTGTTAATATTACCATCAAAAAATCTAAAATCCATCTTGGTTAGAGCGAGATTCAGAATTACCACTGCTCATTCACTGTTTATCAACAAAGTGTTATATATATATATTTGATTCTTTGAATTGCCTGGTAGCGTTGTGATTTAAAAATGTGTTGTAGGTTTCCATACGGCTTACAACGCTGGATCACTATTGCACTATAGAGTTACCAGACGTTACTCATACTAAGTCTGATGAATTATAAGTCCCGATGGGTCTGTAATGTATTTTCATAGCAGCGCGCACGTGCAGATGTTATAAGTATAATATTGCGTCCCAGGGCACCTCGTCCTCATGCTGTTCTTTAGGTTTTAGGTAAACCAACTGGTCGAGGCATTGTTGTGGTTGTTTGGCATATTATGGCCAATGTTGACACCACTTTGCCGGGAGTTTCCTCGTCCTATTTTTGTAGAACTACCATTCCCATCCAGTTTGTAGTTCAATGTGAGCTTATGCGCATGCACTCACATATTCAGGAAGTAGCGTCAATTTCCTCTGTTTGGCATACCGTGAACGCTTTAGACCATCGGATTGGCTATTCCACGAATGTCACAGGTGAAATTTGTTTCAACCTTCTCACTAATCAATGACCGTATATAAGGAGTCACCTTCTGTACGTCAAGTTACCTCCCCTTCGGCTCAGTTACAGTGCGAGGTACCGACGGACAGGTAGGTGACAGTTTTAGGTTCATGTGTTTAAGACTCGTGACAAAACTCGTGCTTAGCAGATTGATTTGACCAGCACCTCTGCTGTGACTCTACAGTTGCTGTGGCACTTTGGAACTGAGCCTTGCAGTTTTACCTTATTTTGACATATGGTTTTCTGTAGTTACAACGTTGTAGGACTATTATTATAAATGTATGTCCTGTAGCGAACTCAACTTAAGGAACGTATCTAAGCATTTTATCGTTCCCTTTCCCACCATGCTTCCTTGACATCAATTTACATGTGTGGACTCTTTTTATGTTATTTCATTGCCATGGTCAGTTGACTAAAATCAGTCACTAGGTTTTTTTGAGTGTATGTAAGTTGGGAGATGGGCACAGGGGTATAGTACTCGTGTGTGATTTATTGTATCTACCCACGTTACAGAGCGGGGCCTCATCCACTGAGCAGATGCCAGGTGAGGTGAGGCATACCCCCACATAAAGCTGAGTGAGTGTAAATTACCTTTTTCAATTATTTATTATTAATGCAACATTTCATTTTCTTGCCACCTCTAGGGGCAAATTTCTGTTGAGGTTTCGATAGTATGTTTGTCAAGATTGTGATTGACTTGCACACTGTGTATTGGAGTTTGTGCTAATTAGTCTCACACTTATTTTGTAGGAAAGAAATTACACCTCCGGTGATAAATCATATGAATACTCAACCTTGAGTCATATACACTGGTAGGATGTATCGTACTAATCATTTTAATGTTTAATATATTTTTGCACAGTTTTTTACAGTATTTGCAGTAGCGTAATTTCTATCTGGTCCTGAAGAAAGCCTGGTTAGTGACACCTTTATGGCTGAAACATGTAGACCTGTTTCTCTATTGCTTTAGATAGTTATTTTTTCAAACTATCAGTATTTGGTTTTAATATTGACACTAAGATAGCGTGTATTAAAGTTATTTGTGTCTTAGTAGTCAATTTTAACTTGTATTGCACTTTTTCTTTATATAAAAAAATCTCTTGCACTGCAAATCATCAGCACCACTGATTACAATATAACCATGGTTGGAGTATTAACTATGAATGACTGAAGTGTGGCTGTCCCCCTATATAGGTGTGGGCTACACCAGTCATACAATTTACAACTAATCCCAGATGATGATGCTCCGCCATTGTGGTGGGCTGATGGGATTCATTTTGACATAGTGAGTGTGGGTTTGAACAGACCTCGAAATCACGTGTTTTTGTCTTTGTTTGTCTTGACGTTCATAGACCGGTAGTTCTGTTTTGTTGTTTCACTTGTGGATTGGGGATTGGATACTGCCTGGTCTCTAAATACAGTTTCCCTAGGACCCCTTGTTGAAGAATTGCAACATAATTCTTGTTGCCTCAGTGTCAGCGCAATGCATCCTAACATCGCGCTGCTCTGGTGCCGTGCAGCCCCACACTGTCCTACCCTCATATAGTCCACTGGGACCTTTGAATGGGCAGTGGTATTGAGCTAGGTGAAACGGTGCCACTCAGGAAAATAGCACATATATTAGTTTTAATAGATCCTGAATTCTGGACGGTGCTGTAAGGTGAGGAGAACCACCAACCTCCCCCAAATTTGCTGCCGAGGCCACTGAATACACAAAGGAAATCCTCAGCACACGTCTGTAGTGTATCTAAACATTTATCTGCACATTGTATGTATAAATATTAACGCAGTATTTTGAGTTTCTTGTTTTTCTTTCTTTATTCTTATAGTTTCTCTTCAGCGACACGTGTTTTGTCGCATACACTGGGAAATCGTCCTGCGGCTTTCTCAAGGCTGTATAAACACAAACAAAAGACTGATGTAACACCATACATACACTGGTGTACATTATCACATTAGAAGTTCCCCATGTCTAGAGATATAATTATACACCTCTAAGAAGAAATATGTAATAAACACGCACAAGGTAGAATGAATGAGCATGACACCCATGTCAATCAAGGGCCCAACCTAACTATTGAGCCAAACTATAGGGAGTGAAAAAGTGACATCCCTGATCACCTGCTGATTGGTGATCGAGGAAAACATTTGTGACAACAAAGTGAAAGAGCCAGTTACCAATCTGTGACCGTTTGCTGTTCAAAAAACCGTGATGACACTTATCTGACATTGATTAAAGAACAGCCTAAAATAAGGACTGTAGATTGTCAGATGCAAGCACACAAAAAAAAAAAAACAGTCAATAGGTGATTGAAGAGTGATCAATATATCCACCTTAAAATCCTAAGTCATGCGTGTGTGAGAAAGCATTTCAAATACCTTTACAATCTTTGGTATATTCCTCTGTGAAATTAAAGAAACCTATCATTAGAACAAACTCCTCGTATACATGCCTACTTCCATTTCCAAATCTGGCACGCAGATTAAAAAAACCTACTTCTTATGTGGTGATAATTACAACCCACAATGGGTAAAATATCTATCTTCTGCGTTAAAATCAGTTCTTCATTCAAGAAAGTTCTCTGTCTGACCAATCCACGAGCTCTGAAAATATATATATATATCCGGGGATGTAATAATGTCAAATACGGCTGCAGGATTACAAAGGTTTAAACTCGCTGCTTTACTCTGCATTTCAAGGGTCACACACTGTATGACTGTATGACTGTATGTATGATTGTGTATGATCAGTGGATGCCAAGGACAGGATAAAGGGCAGGATAAAGTGCGATAACTAAAAACAAGCATTGGTAAATGCATTTGGTTTCGCCTATATGATTAATAATAATTACTAAAGCAATGCAATAGCGTGCAATACAAAGTCATGACATTACAATTGCAGTATATACGAAGTATTTCTATTGTTTTTGGACATTAACTTCCATTCCTAGCATTACACATTGACTTGTAAGCTGTTTACCGCATGGCAACATTCTAGCCAAGGTTCTTGCACGTTCCTACTGCTATAGAGTTTTTAAGTGAGTGTGTGCAAAAAGACATTGCGCATTCTTTCAGGAGCTCACACCGGCCTTGAAACGCATGAACTCTGGTGGCAAGTTCTATGGCTCATTAATCGAACTGTTGATGGTGGATGAGTAAGTAAAACAGAAGTATTTAAACGTGTCAAATCCAAATATGCAGCCCGATTTTCTGCTTTCGCACATGTCCTGTACAATATATAAGAGTACGGTGAAGATTATGTTGAACCGATCGCCGGCAATACAGCTCAGTGAGGGAAAGCTCAGCACCAACATTCATGTGATCTGCAAATCACAGGCTCACATTCTCCAGAAGGCCAACTCTGCCTATCATTATTACATGGTTTGTAAGCTGGGCAGCATTAAATAATCTAATATCTACACTTACTGTATGAAGTGTGATAAAAAGGAAGTGATTCATATTTGAGGCATTAAAAAGTACCTGACATGCGATGGGGGGGGCGGGAACCGGGAGGAGGGGGCAGGGGGTTAGGGGGGGAGAGGAGGGGGGGGAGATAGTATAGGTTTGAAAGTAGGAGTAGCATGTTCTTAGTTTAACAGTAAAACAAAACGGATTGTGATGTTGTTATTGTGATACACCCGCCTGGCTGACGTACCTGGAGGTCAGGGCTCAGCAACTGTAATGCAATCGCTTAATAAAATCTGTTCTTAAAAAAAAAAAAAGTACCTGACTTTTAGCAGGGCATGAGGGAGCCGTTGCTAACTGTGCACGGTGAGCCGATGTCTCTTCTCGCCCACATGCATGCTCACAGTCAACCACGGTCACTCGCTGCTCACAATAACAGTACGCCTTACAGAAAACTTTTCATCTATGCAAAAAAAGTGCCTCCGACATGCGGTGACGCTAGATAGTTAGTTCCAATGCGTCAAAGTGTAAAAGCAAGGAGTCGGAGACAAGAATATAAAAAAAATTGTGCTGACAGGAAAGATAAATAGTGTTAGGAGGCACGCTCTGAATGCGTGTAGCCAAGTAAAGATAACAAACTGTAAACAGTAAACGCTGTGCAGCCTTAAGCAAAAACAATAAATGCTGTGTGTGCAGCAAGCAAATTAAAGTAGTTCCACCCATCAAAGTGACAAGCGGCGGATGAGGATGAGTACTTGGGCCATGGGAGACACATAAGAGAAAGATCCATGAAACAACAGGAAATACAATGCCTCCAATCAATGAAAAGGAGGAAAAGTAATGTGACAAGAACAAGGACCAAAAAGAAAGGAAGGCGGGCTGTAAGTCCCTTTTAAGATATCTTAAATACAATAGATTTAAAAAGCACAGTGCAAACGCTTTGAAGGTGAAACCGAAAAAGGGTCTGGGAAAGAAAAAAGTGATGGTGAGATTGCAATAGCAGAAAGAATACATGAACAAAAATATGTTGGAGATGAAGGCCAATAACACTCAGGTGCTTGCAGCTGGACTCTCAAGTGCCTTTAGGAGTATCTTGCAGCATTGTGAAGTTTAACTAGATGATCTCTATACACTCCCTGCTGGAGCCTATTTGGGTTACTGCTTGAACACCAATAAGTGTTTGCAAGAGGTTGACCTGCTCTGTGTTGTTTCAGTAAGTGCCTGCAGGAGATATTTTGAACATTCTTCGCTCTTTCAGAACTATCAAAGTGGTGTGCACGTTTGCCCCTGGAAGTCATACTTTCCTGGTAGGCTCCTTGGACCAACCCGCAGTTTGACTGACAACAGGGGGCTGCAGCAGCAGTTCCAATCACTGCGCTGAATACTGGCAGGCACAAGGTGATTGGCCATATATTGCAGGCCTCACTGTCGGTCAGACTTACAAGTAGAAGCACAAGATTTCACAGTACTTATGAGGGCAGAGGTAAGAGGATGTTCCTGCCTGGGCTGCTGGGAGCAGAGGAAACAGGATGATGAATGCTCTGGTCATGTCAGTCCTAGGAGTGGGCGTAACTTGCGTAATTTTGTACAGCGTAATCACACATAATTACTTTAGAATTCAGCAAGATTACGCTTGAATTATGCAAGAAGAGTAATTCTGCATTTAGCGCTATTTCTTAGCGCAAAATGCACCCTCCTGTCCAAAATGGATGGTAGGATGCATTTTTGCACAAAGAAACAGTGCTAAAGGCAGCAGAACATGAATAGTGAGTGTGAGCAGCTGCTCGCCCTCGCTAAATGTGCTCTTGAGGTATGATTTTTTCCCCCAAAATTACTTTTAATTAAGCGAGCAGAAGTAATTGCGTAATTATCAGCAATTCCACATTCAAGGGTAACGTGAAATTACAAAAATTACTCTGACGTTACCAAAATTCTGCCAAGGCCTTATTAGTACCTATGCAGGACTTAAACTGTGAGATTTGTATACGGTTTATTTTTTCCTTCCTGCTTCTGTCATATTTCTGTCATAAAACATGACCAAGACTCTCTTTGGAAGGGGCAGGATGGAAAAACGTAAATAGAATATAGAGCTGAAAATGGTGATATACATACTGAGAAAAATATGGGCCGTGAGAAATTGCATACCAGGTTTTTCAACTGATTGTAGTGCTTTTTTATGGAAATAGTGACATCTTGTGGTGCGTAATCCACCTATGGCACGGGGGAGGGCCAGACTTGCTTGCCACACTCTAAAAGTATAGAAATATGTCATCACTACATTGATCTGCAAAATATGATTTTTTCCAGGACTGCTTTTGGTTCTGAGTTTAGCCCTGCTAGTGATGCACATTATAGAAAGGGCCACATGAACTATGCAGTGAGGAGGATCAAATTATGTGGAAGGGTGGACTAAATTATGTGGAAAGAAAGGTCAAATGATGTGGTTAATGTAGCACATTTTGCAATAGTATTGCTTCATTAGTTCGTCATTTTTACTCACGGTAACAATGTCTGGACAAATATTTCACCTCACCGCCACTCTATTTTGGCTCATCGTTTTTCTAGGGGATCCCAGTTTTGCATTATTATTTACTGTGATGTGTGTTTGCAAGTGTACAAACCAATCTTTAAATAAGTTTGCTTATTTAAAGATTCAATGCTGAATTAAGTTTTAAGTCAGCTCTGAGCCCTAAAGCTGTTTCCAAAGAAGGTTAATGTAATTATGTCTAGTGTGTTTGAAGCCCTTGTCCTCCCCCTAAACTGGAAAGTGAAAATATTGGAATACTTCAGGAGTGCCCTTTCAGAACCTTTTTTTAAAAAAAACAAATTTCATTGAAAATTGGGCAATAAAAGGCGCTATTGGACCCTATTTGTTAATTTCTCGAGGGAGTACCCCGAACTCTCTTTGTGGAGTATGATTCTGCTCGCTTGACTCACTGCAATCCGGCCTTGGACATTGTCTATGCAGACGGTAGGTGGTGACAGTGGTGGGAGTGTGCATCACCCGTGTGGAATGTGGGCAGAGCCAGTGCCAAAGTGGGAGGCAGCCTCTTAAGAAAAGTTTGGGCTCCTGCACCTATTTATTTGTACAAACCAAGCTGTGACTGGAACATGCTCCAGACCTCCAACTACATTGTCTGCGTGCCCACAGAAAGTGTGCTGAGGCCTCCTTCAGCGCTCTGGACACAAGCACAACCTAGGCCACATTTAATTCCACGTGGAGCACACAGTCAGCCTTTACACCTACACCACCATGAGCTGAGTTCAGTGAGTGTCTGCACACCAGCCACACCCAGAATGAGCATCAGACATTCCTAGGTTGAGTGCCTGTTGCCCAGCATTAGCCCAGGCCCTTTAGAACATCCCTCTCCCTAGAGTGAGTGCCAAATGCACACCATTAACCTGGAACCCTGGCGCACATACAGTGCAGTCTCTCCTGGGGTGGCTCCTTAGGGCCAGATACCAGCTGCTTTACACCTTTTTTGTTTGCTGTGACTGTTCCTTGCGACAAATCAATTATCATGTGTGGCAGAGCTCACCCGAGTATAATAACACATTTTTTTCACCTTCTCTACCCCGAAAAACAAAATTGTTCATTCATAAATGTGCATGCTGAATATTTTCACACCCACGGTTTTGTTTAGTTAACAAATCCAGCAGTTTAAAATGAGTTTTCTTTCAGCAGGTTGTTATCCAGTCACGTGAAAGGAGTGACGTACTGTTCCTGTGTTCCCCTCTCCCCGGCAGCTTTCAGATATTCAGTTTTCCGTACATGCATGTCCCGAAAAAGGTGACGATGCAGACATAAGCATCATCAAACTTAGCCTTGCTTTAATATGCTAATGGCTGGAAACACAGACTTGCCTATATGGGATATACTGTTTATGATGCGTTTCTGTGCAGTCTAGCTGTTTTGTGCCTCCTATGTCTGAAACCTTTTATTCCGCTGGCTTAAGAGTCCGTGCAGTACCACATGCTTAGGGAATAAGAAAACAGGACACCAAAATTGGCAGAATGCAGTTACAGAAACATAACCTGTGCGCAGTGCTTTATTTGTGTAAAATATGAAGTGCAGGTGCTCAACATTTTTAGGAGGCCACACCCACTTTCCTCTGCTCCACCAACTTTCACCAGTGGCTCCACCCACTTACTCTAGTTGCTCCAACCACATCCTCAACTGGCACTGCTGACTCTCAAGTACCTGAAAACGAGCACATCGTGGCAAACGTTCATTTAGTGGACCCTGGGCAGATGCAAAATGGCAGCCTCCATGCAAGATGTTGGCTGAAGTGAAGCAGCATGACAGTTGCAAGTATTGGGTGTTCTACAGTCCCTTTCCCAAAGGAATGTAAGAGAGCCAATGTTGAAAAGGAGATGCCTTTTTGCTTTTTTAGGTCAAGGTTACATGTTATCTCCACTTGAAAGGTCTATCTCTTTGTTTCACAGAATGTCAGCACTTCATGTGGATCTCCGTTGAGCAGTTCGCTGCTCAATAAACACTATGGTTCCCCACGGGCTTGCACCTCATTTTAAGACAATTCTGGTCAGCTGGTCTTTTGTCCTATATGATGTGGAATGTCCAACATGTCGCAGTTAACTGAATGAAGTCAAGTGGGGCATTGGTGTTCTCAGCTTTGTGGGCGGCAAGTGGTCTATAATTGCAAGCACAAGCAGAATTCAACAAACCAGCAAGCACATCTCAATTGTTTCTTATTTGAGCAAGAAAAATGAAAGATGGAAGAACCAAAAAATGAATGAATACAGATTTTTAAAGCATTCTATTAACAAAAAGTGTGCATCCATGTGCTAGAGACGGAGGAGGAAGGAAGAGGAAAGTGACTGAACAAGAACATTGGAAAAAGGAATAAGAGCAGTGCAAATCCAAATTCAAATGAGAGTAATTAAAACAAACATACGTACCCAGATGCTGCATATGGCAGCGCGTTAAAGATTGTTGGAATCCATCCACTAATGTCAGATCACAAACAGCAAAAGGATGCTTGAACGTAAAGGCACTACCAGGCCATGGATTATTCTGTACTTATAGGCAGAGCAGAGGAATGCACTTTCAAGCATTAGAGATGACCTAATCACAAGCTTTGCTAATGTTTTCTTTTTTTTTTTACAGACTATCGTAGATAATTTCTCCACATAACAACATCACAGGTACACAGAATATGTCATTCACGAAGAGAGCGATGACTTGTATTTATGTGTATACTTCACACACAAACTGCAAACATTGAAATGGTACGCAGAACTAAAGTGAAAACTCCGAGGCCCTGACTCGACTGTTTTATCAGATGAAGGTTAATATAGACTATAACCTGTAGGAGTTAGGAAGCAGGAAAAACATCTGGATGATGAGTTCCAAAATAATATATACAATTAGCTTACCTTTGAGAACAGCTAAACGGCACGAGACAAGCAGACTGGCTAAAATGAGGGTGAACGCCTGGGTGAAGCTGAGGCTTAGGGAGCTCATGGCGATGAAGCCCAACCCCCGCAGTGGGATCGCCACAGCTCTGAAGATCACCTCCACCAGATAAATACCAATGCCGAATTTTTGAAGGTCCATAGTGATGGCAAAGAAGGCAAAGATGCAGGAGAACATGTGTGAGGGAATCGAAAGGGTACCGTCAAGATGCTCTGGTTCAAAACACAATTTTTTTTAAATGAGTCACATAAAACTGCAACAGGCTGATTCTAAACAGGACTGCACTTGGTGGTAGGCCAAGGCCAGGAGCATAGAAAAGACCCAATTAATTATGTATGGCCTGCTTCAGCTGGATTCAGTTCAGTTTGTGCAAGCTATTTAAAAAGTATGGTACGCACTTTAATTTACTCCGACGTCACATTCAGTTTGTGCAGCAGACATGGACTTTCCCAGCCTGCCTCATCACCAGCTCACCCATCTGCACGCCCACCCTTTAACCGCAATTATCCAATGGGAATGACATGTTAGTGAAAGGCAGGCTTGAACTACTGACATCACTAGCGTGATACAGTCATGCCTGGAGATGGGTGGGGCATCCTCTGGAGACATGCCAGGCAAACATCCGAACCGATGGAGAACAAGACAGGTGCATTTTTTAAAAAGAATTACTGCCCCCACCCCCGCTTCCAAGAAGAAAATTCAATGAACCCCACCCTGTTAAATAAGTGCCAGTGCTAAGCACTCAAATCCACCGACCCAGATTAATCACTGCCTGTGCGCATTTCTGCCTGTGGAGCATATTTATCATATTTACATGCAGAGCAATGCAGGAAGCCACCTTGCTATGCTGCGTGAAAGGGCAAGAAGGCACCATATTATTAACATCATATGGTGCATTCCTGTCCTTTCTTTGCGTTGGGGCACTTTTGGCTGCCTAGCGCCAACGCAGGCACCCTTGCATCATAGTGCAAGGGTCCCTACATTGTAATCAGGATTGTTCTTGTGCAGAAAGAAACACCTTCCTGCACAAAAACAATCCTGAGAGATGTTTTCATTGTTCTATGTGTGCTGCACAATACAACACATGTGGAAAGAGGAAACAAAAGAGAGAAATAAAGATATTTCTCCTCATTATGCTTTTCCTGGGTAGTCATAGCCTTTTGACACATACCTAGTAGTATTTCAACGCAGTCCCAAGTTTACCACTAATTATAAATCTGGGAATGCACCAAAATCCATGGGTGGATGTGTAGGAACACCTACGCCCACCCATAAAACGCCTTCCTGGGGCAGAGTAACTCAAGGCAGTGATTTGTGCTGTCTTCCTTTACATCAGATTTAGCAAGCCATACAGGGCCGTGCAAGGTGGCCTTGTGTGGCTTGATAAATCTGACTTTAGTCTTGCTTTGCCCTTTCTCCCTCTTGGGTGGCACGAGGGTGACACAACACTATGATAAATATGGGTCTGTGTTTATAGACATAAGCACTATTAAGCAAGAATCATTCTTTGCTGCCTGTGTGCCTGTCATAGAAAGTAAGTGTTGACAAAGCCAGTTGGCCTGGCATTTGGTTAGGGGAAGTGTTTGGTAATACTGTATTACTAAAGCATGTCGCCGGTGTCATCTGTGTCATCTCATCAATGCTGTGGTTAACAGGGAGTTGGTACTGGTGATTCTGGAATTGGACTGGGCAGTCCTTCTCAGCTGCGGGAAGCAACAGCACAATGTTCTTCTGCAATAAAAGAAAATCAAGCTGACGACTAGTCGGGCTACCTAGTGCAGAAAGGAGGATAAAGATTATCGTTGTTTTTAACTAGTCTGATGTGGTAGTGGCAGCACTATCTCTAAACAGGGCTTATTGTCTCATATATCTATTCCTCTCTATTAGTCAATGACAGTGTAGAGAGATGCATGCAGCCTTAATTGATCCCTTCAGCGAGGTCTGAAAGTCAGGCTGAATATTTTCCCATAAGAACTTGCCATCTGCCTTCAGCACAAACACACAGATGGTCCACATTGCGGACAGAAGCTTGCGCTGCCAGGAGTGCATGGGAGAACCACGGCACTAGGTCTGCACTCCTGGGGGTTTCAACTCCTTGTTTGGTGCCATCGTTCCAGGCCCACAGTGTAGTGCAAGGTTGTCAGCACCATGGGAATTAATGGGGGATGCACCTGTTTTCGAGTCACAATGATCGTTGTTCCCTGTCAGCTCCGAACTGCCCGCCCTGTAATGCAATCGGTAGTGGAAGGGAAGTTGTGGCTGGGTCTCCTTCCAAGATACAGGGCTATGTAAATGAAAGAACTGTCTGTCTGATAGAACTTGTGTCATCATTTCTTTAAAAATGTACAATATGTACAAAAAGGTTGGGTTTCTGGTAATTCCCCTTCAGCCATTGGCTTTCTTGTGATTTTTATGGTTTGCCATTCTGTGCATGGGCTGTGCCACAAGGCTATGGGAATACTGTTCTATTTGTTTTCCTTTTACTCTACTTTATTTGTTACAAAACTGTTATACATGTCAGTGCTGCAGAACTGTTCAATATGTCGTACACAGGATACTTAGTTACTATATCATAATCAGACAGACATAAACACTTATTTGCACTTCTGTCATCATTCAATGGCAGAGTTGGTATCCCAGGTATTTGTCGCGCCCTGCCTATTGTGTAGCTGTTGTGACTATACTATCCGGTCATTGGTGCTTGATGTATCACCATCCGGGCAAGCCATAACCTCTGCCAAGTGCGATCTCAGGGGTCCCCATATGTCTTTCGTGTGATATGTTGTAGGGAGAATTTCACCGAAGGTCTCAGTATGTGACCGATATGTGACCATGTCTGTGATTCAGTTTGCTGTCGTGGGCGCCCTACCTTGACTCCTGTGCATGGCTATTCTTCGTTGGCTTGTCAATAGATCCAACCTCACAAATTTCTGTACATTCTGTGGGACCTTCTTAACACAGCCCAACAGCACCATCAGTGTCCGTAGCCAGCGAGCGACAGGTTTGTCATTGCATTTAGTGTCCCGAACACCTGATTCAAATGATACCTGATCAAAGCCACTCCCATGCCAGATGAAGAAAATCCGCATCGGGAGCCCTGCACCTTAAGTATTGGGCGTTCCTACTCCTGGTGAATTTTGCCTGTGATAAAGGCATATAGGAAAGCCTATGTAAAAAACGTATAATTAATTAATCTGTGCCTCCCACCCATGGAGACTACTCTGGTGTGAATGCAGTTGTACGGCCATTGCTCCTCAGTTATGTCAGATGTTAACTGTCGGGTCAGTGGACCTGGCCTTGGCATAGGTGAGTGGCAGGTCCCCCATTGCAGCATTGTACATCAGCGTGATAAATCTCTTGGGTGCAGGGCCTTCCGTCCGATAAAGGTCTCCCATTTTACGGATTCCCTCTTCCGCCATTCATTTAGTGGACAGTGGTTCAAATGTAATCTCAAATTGGGGGTTACTGACCAGAGGCAAATACTGGGAATATATATTGTCCATCGCACACATCGTTTCTAGTCTGTGCCATGCCCACACTGTACAATTAAAAGTGTGAATTTCATTTCTGGGTTTTTTGAGATCTTTAAATAGTACTGTACTGAGATTATCGGGGTTTCCCAGGGTTCTCTCCAAGCTTCTATGTGGAACTTTACGGTGATCATGAAACCAATGAGAGGTGAACTGGGCCTGTGTAATCATGTAGTATACTTTGAAATTTGATGCTCCATAACCTCCTCGGTTAAAAAGCCTCTGCAGTATTGTAGAGTAGTTCCTATTTCCCTAATAGGCTCTGCGCATTGGAATAATATACACTATAGTTTTGGTGTAGGACTAAGGTCAGTATGCCCCTATCAAGTATATTAAACGTAATTACTTTGTGTGCCAGCTAGCTCAGAAGCCACTAGAAACTCCTTGTGAAACAAGAAGGGAGTAGTTTCTGGCAACCGCATAACCATGACAACTTTGTTTCCCTGTAGAATCGGAACCCTCTCAGAATCTTGGAAACAATAGATAACAGTTTCACTCAGCTAATCGTGCATGCTTAGTTTCGGCAGAGCTTACACAGAAAGAGTAGATGGGCGTTTCAATAAAAGGATTTATTGAACAGTCTTATTTCTCGTGTAAGAGATAGGTGCTGTTACAATCATAAGACAGTATGCAAGATATATTATGTACAGCATAAACAGTAGAAAGAAATAATACTGCGCTAGCATTATCTTTTAGCTATGACACATACATTCATATACACAAATAACATAGGCTAAAAATGCGAGTACTCATACAATGCGTTCTCTAACTAATTCTGCCCCAGTGTACCTAAGTGTAGGACAAGGCAAGAAATGGGTTCTGTATGCTATAGTCTGGTATACTAAGTTTGTATGCCAAGTTTGTATGGCAAGAGTCCCTCTAGGTTCTAGTCAGCTCGATACCTTAAGAATGAGAGAGGTTGGAATCTCTATCCGGTTCACAAATTCTAACACCCCGCAAAGGGAGTCAGAACACTGGAAGCTGGATTCTCTGCGAGCAGGGATGACAGCGTCTTGTCAGTGCGTCAGGCCGGGACACGGGCTCCTCTAAGTCGAGGTCTCCTCCTTGCTTACCGTCGTGGCGAGCAGTATCAAGTCTTGCAGCCGAGCCGTGGCTTGCCATGGTAAGGGAAGGTATATTTATACCTGGAAGATGCTTAGGAATGTTTGCATTGACGTAAAGTTGGGCAGAGGAAGACGTCATGAATGAACCCTTAGGGTATAGCGGTTCATGCATAACTATTGAGTTCTTGGAGAAATCAATAATCCTGGGCTAGGTAATCTCCCAACAGCTTAAGGGTCTGTTTTCTAAGAAACTCGTTGTGACGGTGGGGTGGACGGATGTGGTGACCATGCCTGTATAGCATGGCTAATGCCTAAATAAGGACTGGGATCCTATGCCTATATAAGGGCAATGCGAATTGTTCCTAAATAAGGACATGTATCAGGCAAACCTATATACGGACACCTAAAGCGCAATACAACAATATGATGCAACCTAATAGGGGTTGTTGTTCTCCCTATGCCAATTTTTGGCATTAAAGATCCTACCTGCTGTTAGAATGCCTTATTGGGAGGTATAGGAATGTTCTGAAATAGGTCTAATGGTTGTGGCAATACCATCATTTTCATTATTTCTATTCTACCTGCCATGGACAGTGGTAAGTTTATCCAGGTTTCGATGTTGGTCGCAATTCTATTGAAAGTAGTGTCATAGTTTTCATGTAGCACAATCCCCAGGCCCCTGTGAAAGTGGATCCCGAGATAACGGATCGGTATTTCTTGCCATTGTAGTGCTAGTCTAATATTGGTCATGTGGTGTTAGCTGTTAACGGCATCACAGTCGATTTTGCCCAGTTGATTCGCAAGCCGACCACTCTCCAAATTGCATGATTTCTGCTATTATTAGTTGTAAATTGACCTCCGGGTCCTTGACTATCAGAAGAACATCATCCACATACAGAGAGATCAATAGGCGCTGTGCACCAAACCGAATATCCCTATGGCTGTGGGCTTCACGTAGTAAACATGCCAAAGACTCAATCACACCTGCAAAAATCAGGGTGTCAAGGAACATCCCTGCTAGCTGCAACTCTGGATGGCTATAGGATGTGACACTTGTCTATTAATCCATATATCGGGCACATATACAAAAGAGAAATCCAGCGCAGCATCACATTATCCAGTCCCATTCTGGTGAGTGTCACCAACGTAAACAGCCATTCTACTGAATCGAACACCTTGGCTGCATCGAGAAACAACACCACCATTCTCAGCTCCGGATCAAGCTGATGCACCGTGGTGAACAGAGTTCCCAAGTTGTCCCCTGTCATGCGTCCCGGTATAAAGCCAGAATGGTCTGATAGAACCATCAGTGGAAACAGGCAAGCTGTCAGTATTTTAGCCAGTATCTTGTTATCTAAGTTTATAGGTGGCAGCGGTCTGTGTGATCCACACTTGTAGGCAGGCTTCCTTGGTTCAGGCAGCATTATCACTATTGTCTTCAGCACTGTTGGGGGCAGCTCATCCTTTAGTATGGCCTCTCCATGCATTTCTAAATGTGTGAAGCATGCAAATCTCGGTACTCCTTATAAAATTCACTTGTCAGACCGGTGCTGCCAGGTGCCTTGCTTGGTTCAGTTCCTCGATCGCATTTTTGATGTCTTCTTTTGTAAGCGGGGAACAGGAGTATCTCCCTTTCATCTGTCTGCACCCAGGCTAATGTCACTGCATCCGGATACTGGCGCATGTCGCCAATCTGCTCACTGCATGAGGAACTATATGATCTAGTATAATAGTCGAAGAATGCTGCCAGGATGTCATTCGTGCTTTTGGCTGTGCCCCCCTCTCCTGTGTCAATGGTACCAATGTGGTCAGCCGCCCACTTTTGCTTTAAAAGATGGGGTAGTGTCCACCCAGGATGCTCTCCATCTCCTTATATTCTTGCAGTCGCATATTTCCTGAGGTAACGATCTTCCCTATCCGCCTCTTCTTTGTATTCCATAAGAGTCTGTTGTATATTCATTTATAGTGAGGGGTTTGGGTCTGTAGTTTGCCTCTGTCCTAGACAACCGAGCTCTCGCTCCAGTGTGCCCATTCTACCCCTAATGGATTTGAGGATGCCGGGCCCTTTGTACTCTCCCACGATTACCACTTTAAATGCCTCCCAGAGGACCACCTTCCTCTCCACCAAACCTTTACTCAGTTGAAAGTAGCCAACTATGCTTTGTCTGATCCCATCTCAGAAGACGTTATCCAAAAGCATGAATGGCTGGAATCTTCAGCTCATTGTCACCGGTGGGCAATTGGGGAAGCATACCAGGGAGTGGTCGGAGTATGTGCATGGGAGATGTAAAAACAGCTCTGTATATCCCCCACACATCTCAGGAACCCACCCAATTGTCCAGCCAGGACGATGTTCAGTGTACAGCTGAGTGGATAGTGTATATTTGCTTGTCATGATGTATGGCTCACCAGACATACAGCAGGTTATGTTGCTACACAGTGTCGACCAGCGCCTTTCTCATCCCTGTTTGTTGCCTGTCCCTCACATTTGTGCTGTCTAGTGTACTGTCCAGTGTGACATTATAGTCTTCGCCTGTATAATCACTTGGGGATTCAGTTTACTGCACTGTGCTCCACAGTACAGAAGAACTGAGGGACATAATGGTTCAGGTAATACACGTTCACTATGGTGATGTGAGTATGATTAAGCCCTCCTTGGACAATCAAGTATCTATTGTCTGGGTCCGGTGTGGTAGTAATGTCGTGATAGGGGAAGCTCTTTGCAGATTACTATTGCCACCCCTCTCGAGAAAGCAGAATAGTCTGCAAAGTAGCAATGTGTACCCCAATTCACCCAATTCAATTTACGGGGAACAATGTGGGTTTCCTGTAACAGTAGTATATCCACATGATGTCTACTAGCATAGGCCAGCACCTTGCGCATTTTATGTCTGTCTCTTAGACCCCGCAAATTTCATGTCATGAATCTGATGGTGTCTTTCTGTGTTTCATCCATGGCAGATGGCACTAAAGATCAAATGTGTGTGATTCTGTCCATTCTGTCCTGCACGGCCATGCATCCACCATTGTATGCATTTTCTATTTTCCTTGTCCCCTCAACCCATACTGAGTCCTAAATACCCAGCTAGCTACCTTGTTGCAGGGATTCTGCTCATGCACAGAACTATGCGCAGGAAACCAGGACCTCAGTGAATTGTGGTGTACCAAAAACTCACCTCAGTACCCAGAACCCCAATCCGACTAGCATCAGTGTCCCATTTGTTATCCGTATTCTCTCGGAGATCCCAATGTATAGACAACCCAGAACAAGGGACTTAGAGTACTCTCAGGAATGGTGGGAATCAGAAATACCTGTTCGTTATTATTCTCATATCAGTCCACAACAAGAGTAGTCAGAGACACGGTAAAGTTTAAAATGTTTATTTTATAAACTACGTGTCCTAAGATGCAGTACTTTGGCTAACATAAGCAGACAAATGATTAAAATCAAAACCATCAGCATTGTAACAATACCATAGAAAATGAAGGGAGAAATCATATTACAAATGACAGTGGAATACAACCACCCTCCCTTCATTAGTGAGCTAGTATTATTATACTAATAGAAGGTCTCTAGGTTTGAATGGGGAACCCCATACCGTAAAGATCAGCTTAGGTGAATCACATCACAGATCAGCTTTGCTCTGCACCTGGAAAAGTTCTTCTCCAGAATGTGTGTGTAATGCATGCAAACTGCTATATTAAAGGCTCTCGATTCTCAGATATTTGCAGCTGTGTGCGTGTTATGGCTAGAGAGTAGGCCGATCAACCTGAACTCAAAAAATATACATTGTTTGGTGGCTCAGACCGTCTCTGCACACAATGTTCAGACCAAGGTCGCAGTGCATGTCTAGGGATGTGAACAACAGACAGTTCCCATGTGAAGAAAAGGCAAGCAAGCAGTTTTCAAATAATAACATGTATCTGCAGTGTCGTGTGCAAAAGCAGCAAGAAGTGGCAAGATGGCGTTTCTAACATCTAACGCGCTTAAGCTAACATAGCAATGTATGTATCTAAAACACTGCCTCCACTACACCCCCCCTTGGTTGGACCACAAACTAATAGGGATACAATCAAGGAATGCAGAGTTCAAGTTCGACAGAGCGGAACCAAGTGCATGTATTGGAATCTAAAATAAAGGGGAGTGAACGTTTGAATAAAAAAACGTTAAAAAAACAAAATGAAGGGGAAAAAATGAAATAGAAAGTCGTAACATTTTGCAAAGGCTCAGCGAGCCCAAAAATATCGAATCAAAAAAAAAAATGTGTGGGTCGTACAAGGGAAGTCGGATGACATCCAAGTTAATCCATTAAAGTGAAAGCACAGTAAGTAGCGACAGCTTCCAAGAGAAAGTCATTGGAACGTTCTGCAAAAGTGTCCGCAATCCAGTCTAACAAGGTAAACAAACATACATGTTCCTCGGCACCTGGGGCCTCTAGCACAATCAGAGGACAACTGGCGTGTTCTTCAAGATAACTTCTTGCCAAGAAGTAATACGCTGCCATACCGATGTCCCAATTCCCTAGGACTCCATGTGCCGCTCCACAGGCCATAATCCTGACACCAGAACAGTCCAACTCATGTGCCACTAAGGGAAACCGGAAGGACAATCCATAGGCTATACTCAGGGTTGCCAGTGGTAATGTTCCATAATATTCAAGCATCTGGTTACGAAGATGGAGCAGCCGGGACAGGCTGTCGTGTGACACAAATTGTGCAGCCATTGCGCAGTAAGCAGATCAACAACAGCACACCAGCCGTGAGGGCGAGGATCAATGGTAGCCCGCCAAAGACGCTGGAAAAAATAGAATGAAAAAAATGCCGGTATCACACCAAAAATAGTTTGGAAGGAGGTCACGAGGCCGGAGCCCACAACTTTGAAAAAATGTACCAAGCCAGTTGTTGACGAGGCATTAAATATAGTTTGAATGAGGGCAAATGTTTTACGGGACGAAGTCAAAGCGACTTCTTTTTGAGACAATAGAGCCCTTATTCTGCTCCTCTTGTTGAACTCTGCTTTCATGGTTGGAATTGAAGGACAGATGGATACATCCAGCTGCCCATGCGGGGGTGGGAAAAGGACATTTTTACAGCAGACTACTATCAGTGATGGAGTCACAATGTAAGGAATTCCCACTAGCATCCCGCAGCAAGCCTCGTTATTTAAAAGCAAATAACTCCCGTTAGCTAACAACATGAAAGAGGGTGTAATAGCTGGCACTGGAATCCCTTTCAGGACGCATGCTAAATTAGGCGCTTGCACATTGCACACGCCATGCAATTGGATGTGCCCACAGACTACATAGTGATCAGGTGTGGAAGTGCATTCCTCACCCTTCAAATAAACTTCTTTACCATCTCTCATGCACCTGTATGTAAATGGGAGTGACCAAACTTCATGCAGGAAAGCAGTACCCAACGGTTCATATCTGCCTAGGGCATAATGTTTCATGCACAAACTGAATTTAAACAAAGGAAATGGCAATGTGATTAACCTGTGGATAAGCCACACAGCTGAGTTCAACTCGGCCACAGAGAAAGGCAAAGGTTCTAAATTTTCAATATGCAGTAATGAGTATGTTGAATCTTTCATGGACATTAATTGTTGTTTCGCAGTTAGATTAAAGGGAAGGAATAAGGATGATGTATTCATGTAGTCTCAGGGGACTTTCCCAGCCTTTAACGTTTGCAAAGTCCATGCGAACTGCATGATAGAACGTAATTGATTTGACCATGATACAAAACAGATACGTCATCCTGCACAATATCAACAACAGATGAAACAACATTAGTTAATGTGTAAATTCTGGAAGAAAGGGTGTTAATGCTATTATCGATAACGGCCAGAACTTTTTCCAAATTGGCCTGATCAATGGCTCTCAATCTGGAAGCCGCTTCAATTTGAGATAATTTCCAAACTTCATTATAAACAGCATACACCCTTTTTTTGGACCTTCCACTTACAGGACCCTTAACAAAATCATTCAAATCTATTTTGTCATTTAATTTAGATAAATGAAGTTTAACAGATGCCAAGGTTGAATGTTGCAGTCAAGATTGGCATAACTTCCCTACAGAGTAGGTAGTAACAGAATGAGAAGATTCAAAGCGGGGGTCTACGCGAACCTGCGTATACCCAGGTTGCAGACCCAGAAAACGATGTTGCCAGGAATCTGAGCTTGTCTGCCAAGTCAACCATCATTCAGAATGTAATTTGGAAATATTGAAGGATGTATTAGTAATGTATGACTGCAACGCATCAAGGGACAGATCTGTATGATTATCCCAACTTGGATACGCACCCAGATCTGGAATAGAGAGGGAATTCCGTTTTTTAGAGGTAGCCAATCCAAAGCAGGTGGTCTGAAAAATAGTAGAATTCAAAAACAACATGTGGTTTGGGATGAGGCAGGCACGATGCAGAGCTTCAGTTCCTTGTACCTGCCACGGTTTGGAACCCCAAACAGATTTAAGATCAATAGTAGCTTTCCACAGATCATAACCCTTGATAGCCAAATCATCCATAAAGGATTTGGAATACAATAATTTAGTGTGTGTCAGACTAACCTTTGATGAAGCTTCTGCTGCCACTTTAAAATAAAAGGCGGCAGGGTTTGAAACACTGAAATCAGTAAAATAAGCAAATTTGTTCACCAATGTATTGGAGCTGCTTTGCGTATAATTTACAAAATTTCGAAACGTATTGGCTTTATGTAGGAAATGATTGCCATAATGTTGATAGCAAAACAGTTCCCCATAATTAGCAGTGTCTAAATACAAATCTTCAGCATCAAAAGCGGCATAATATTTCAAATCAGAAAATAATGATTCTATGGCCTGAACGTCCCAATCATCAGAGCGGATGTTTTGTTTCACAACATCACCCATAGAAACACGTAGAACATTCGGAACATTAATAACCTCAGTGGGTCCATGAATTTGAAATTTAACAGCATCCCACATAATCCCATCTAACACAGGCCAGGCAGGAATATTCACAAAAATCTGGTCCCTCTTCATGACGTGTGATGAGGAGTGTGGTGCCAAAGTTCCATCAATTAGTCTAACTGTAGATCTTTCCTTTAGGTAGTGTCCATTCACAAGACAAAAAAATACCACCACAAATCCAATGGACATAAACAAAAAAATACATATGAGCACCAGCCAAATGTAAGTCCAAGGGGGAATTAAAAAATGTCTTTTAAACAAACAGCAAAAATAGACACTTTTGACGAGGTACCGGAAGTCAGAGAGTTAGTATCAAAGGAGAAACGTGACTGGGTGACTGCGGTTGATTGCAAAACAGGCAATAACACTACAGCCGGTGGTAGCAACAAAGGATCAGCAACTGTATGCATCTACCCTGCATGCCAAGCACTGGGACCGGGGCACGATAAGAGGGGCCAAACTCCTTCTTGTTCTCCACCTTCTCATGGACCAGGTCTCCAACTCGAGGTAGCCAGCCGACTACCGGAATCTGAAGCGCAGCATCAGATGTGGAGGGCAAGTGTTCTTTTGCGAGACTGTCTCTGGTCTCTTTTAGACTCTGTAATACAGCACAGTGATCATCGACGTCAAAGGGTGAGGCAGACGCCGCCATGTCTATACCATCAAGGTCTGGGACAAACATTTTTATGCCAAAGAGCATCATGTATGGGGTCCGCCCACCCAGAGACCTTCTAGGGAGATTATTAAGTACACGTTGAACGTTATACAGATGGGCTAACCAGTTCCGGCCAGTGCCTAAAACCCTGGCTGTCAAGGATTGCTTTAAGTCACGGTTCATTCGCTCCACTACACTATTAACATCAGGTCGGTATGGAGACGAAAATTTGACTTGGACCCCCAAGGATTTCATGGCTTCTTTGTACGCTGAGGCGAACGCAGGGCCTTGATCAGAATGAAAGGTACCACATGCAAAAATTCCCACAAAGACACGCAAATCCCTTATGACAGTACGAGCATCAGCACTCCTTTGTGGCCATACCCAAAGAAAACGTGTGCACGAATCCACTGCAACTAAGATGTACTTATACGCAGTATCGGAGGATAAAGGACCGCAGTGATCTAAATAAACACACCCAAGTGGTTTATTAGATATGTACAGCTGAGTTTGTGGTGGGCGCACAGCAGTCAAAGGTTTTATCTGCTGGCAAATGTCACAATCAAGAACATAAGTGCGAGTTTGTTTATACAATCCGCGCCACCAGTAACGCTGTTGTAACTGAGTAACAGCAGCTGACACGCCGGCATGGGCAGAGGCCATACCCTCGTGAGCAGCTGTTATCAATGAAGGTCTGCAGTCCGCGTTGGGAATCAATCTGTCTCCAATGTCATTAATTCTCACATTTGGGACTTTATCAGGGCTTAAATGATAAGAGTACCGAAAAGGGAAACCTCTTGAGTAATTACTTCCCTTCTCTGTAGCAGCAATAGCTGCCAAGATGTCATCATCGATCTTACTTTTGGATCTTGTAACTGCTGCTACTAGATATGTCGCCACTGCTGTTTTCGCTGCCTCGTCAGCCAAGCTGTTGCCGACAGCGTGGACACCAACTCGCTGGTGACCAAGAGTGTGAATTACATTCACGAGAGGCAGATGTTGTTTAAGTTAAGCCACTCGAACCCAAAGCATTTTATGCTTAATTGTGCTACTTTTGGAATCATGATATTCATTTTGAGACCAAAAGTATAGATTGTCGTTAAAGGACTGAACACAGTAAAACGAGTCACTCACTATAAGAGTAGTAACCCGAGGATCAGCAAACTCCAGTGCAAGCACCAGAGCACAGAGCTCCCCCATCACCCAATGACTGCGTATGCACGAAATCAGACTTGAATTCTCCATTCTCGAAAGTACCCGCTACAATTGCGCAGGCTGCTGAATAGGCATGCTTCGATCCCGTCACGCCGAACCTTCAGTGTAAATGACACAATGGTAATCTTCAAGCAGGCGCAAAGACAGAGGAGCCGGATGAACGAATTCATACTGCAAGTACTCCTGTGTCTGCAATGAGGCATCAAAGATATAGGTGACATCTGGCGATGTCAAAGAAGTGGCCCATTGTATCCAACGTGGATGCAAAGCTTTAGAATTAGGTACGCTGGCCTTTGTCACTGCCTCTAGGGCAGGATACGGTGTGACCACCAACATGCGTTTTCCTTGCGATAGCGCTCGTTCTTTAAGAATCGCCATCTGTACTGCAGTCAAAACTTTTTCGACTGTGGAAAAGCGCAGTTCAGCCGAAGTGTACAGGTGTGATTTGTAGGCAATGGGGACTGTGTCGCCCTCATTGAACGTTAAGTACGTGAAACCCACTGCGCCTGGCACAATTCTTATTACCAGGTTAGTGTGGTTATCACGTGTCAGTAAGTATTTCGAAGCAAGAAGATCAGCTTGCAAAGATTGCAAAATAGCTGAATGTTCTGGCAGCCAGCTCGCTTTGGAAAAAGTAGGTTGTACCAAGGCATATAACAGCTTGATACACTGGGCATAATCGGGAATATACATACGACCGAAATTCAGAAAGCCCAGCAAAGACTGTAATTTTTTCAGTGTTGTAGGAGCACGCAAGCATGCGTACTTCTCCAGAAAGTGAGGAGCTAACCCTCGACCCTCATTGTTGAGCTCGTAGCCCAAAAACAACACTGTATACTCTGCAATGTGAGACTTCGCAAAGTTAAATTTGTAACCGAAGTCTGCAAACATAACAATGATGCGATCAACGCGACACAGATGCGGCCACAACTCGTCGTCTGTGAGATAGATATCATCAACATACGAGTACGCATCAGGGTCAATGCTCTCTAACAGAGAGACTATACGTGGGGCAAAGACGCCAGGGCTGTTTTTATAGCCCTTGGCCAATCTCTTAAACTGCTTTTGTTGGCCGCCAGAGGTAAACGCTGTCCACTGACTACTAATAATGGACAGGTTATGGCTGTAAAAGCCATTGGATATGTCAAGTGTGGTTTTAAACCTTTTTCTCACTAGACTATCAACGAGGGCAGAACTGTGGGTATTCTGTACAGCACACATCCGACAATGGGAGTTCAAATGCCGGTAATCCAAAACTAGGCGGTACGACCCATTAGGCTTTGTTACATTGAATAAAGGATTATTCATTAGTGACACACATGTTTCAATAACACCCTGATATTCCAATTGGTCAAGGATTTCCGCGACGTGAGATCTGGCTTTGCGGCGCATGGGATGGGGCTGCGGCTGGGGCATGGACCGTAAAGGAATTTCATGGCTTGGAGACAATTTATCCCACCCAACCTGAGTACAGTACAACGCCGGAGCAAGCACCTGAGCCCACTCTTCAGCAAACATTTCAGCGTGCTCCTTTGGCACTGTGTGTGTAAAGGACGGTAGGATTACCTCCTCCTCTCTAGGGGCATCCAAAATGAAAGCCGGGTGCAGTCCACCTCCGCTAAGAGAATATCATAGGAAGAGGTCAGATTATCCCAAAAAATCCCTTGTATTGTACGTTGTATGTCACCTTCAATTAAGAGGACTATGTCATATAGTCCATCAGGGGGAGCCACTCTAGTGTCAGCAGTTTCTACAGTAATGAACGTGTCAGTTGCTGTCGCCTCCAGATATGGACGCAGTACTTCTCGCACTACTGTAACCTCCGCTGCGCTGTCGAGCAGCGTTAGTGCCCATGTCAGGTTCCGAAGCTGCGTTCTCACTATCTGTGGCATACCTCGCTGTTAGCGCAGCAACTTTCTTCTTCTGAAACGGGGGACGTTGACGTGCAAACTCGTCCTGCTTGCCTTTACTGTCAGGCTGACGGGGCTGCTCACGTCCTTGTTGGACACCCCGACCTTTGCCACGTTCTCCGCCACCGGACTGTAAGACCGATGTTTCCTGCGAAGAACGAGGAGAACGTTGTTCAGTAACCTGAAATCTATCAGGTGACCTAATATTAGTGCGATCGTGCAAATCGTATATGCGTTCACCTCTCACCTGTACTGGAGACGCAGGACGAGACCCCTGTTTATGTTGCTGCTTTCCCTGTTTCTTTGTTCGCCAATTTTGTTTAGGAAAAGTTGTACGATCGTCTTTGACAGACAAACTCACCTTAGTTTGCTGTATTAAGTCTGGAATGACAATAGTTGGCTTAATCGCTAAAGTACTGCGGCCAATAGTTCTATAAGCCTCCGCAATAATTTTAGGCAACTCTCGGGGCTTATCGAGCTCATCGACGCGGGCTAAGCCATTCGCCACTTGAAATTGTACCACATCTCCCTTGAGATTACCAAGGACGAGAGTGGCAACTACGTCGAACACACCGACAAGCCGCATTCCCAACTCGACTGCTGCTTCTGGACCGTGTTGATCTTGAACACGTTTGATGACAGAGGGAAGCACAGCCATAGATGGGGTGCCGAAGCACTTCGAGTAGACCGCTGCAAGAACCTTACCCCAGTTGTCACAGTCGGACACCTCTGGGACCAAGTCCTTCTGCAAACTAATGGTGAGGATCCTGTGTTTCTTCACAGGAGTAGAGTACGAAATACTGCTTCCAGCTGGTCAAATTTCTCAGCAAGCCAATAAGGCAAATCGTCCTTATTCTGGGGGCACTTGCCCATTACCGAATTAACCATGACGGGACTAATAACAACCCCGGCCTGGCCAGCTGGCTGACCCGCAACAGCAGGTGCCCCCACCTGCAAGTTGCGCAAGACGTATCGCACTAAAACCCTATACACAGTAATCAGGGCTGTATGGAGGACACGCAACTCATCCACCGCAACATTCAAATACCGAGGATGAGGCGTAAATCCGGCCAACACCGGCCAAGAGGCCCCTGGAATTGACAAAGGGCCCATTCTAACTGGTGTAACCGCATGGGAAAGGGCGCCATTAAACCAAATACGATGCTGCCAAGCAGAAATAGGAATTTCCTGCGTCCTATATGGCGTATAGTTTGCTGGGAGCCGTGTGGGAGTATAGGAGTGAAACGTATCATCGTCCGCATTTACCGCCGGCATTGTCACCCAAGAGTAAAACAACTCATAAGGATATGACGCATCGGCACTCACCACAAATATAACGGCCATCCCATCGTCTGGCACCCCAAACTGCGTCAAATTACGCCACAGAGGTGTTCGGCTATGCGCTGCAATATCGACCGACATAAGGACACAGAGAAGAACAACAATGGATTTTACAGTAGCACAAGGGTTCAGAAAGATTAAAACCTTTTTAATTAACAAGCTTGAGGGAACCTATTGTACAAACAGGTAGGCTAAGACCATCACTCCCGCTATCCGGAAACAAGAGTGAGGGTGTCGTGGACTAATATAAGCACTACTAAGGCATTTTAAATCAACAGACCAAAAGTTAGGTGCGCCATGTTGCAGGGATTCTGCTCATGCACAGAACTATGCGCAGGAAACCAGGACCTCAGTGAATTGTGGTGTACCAAAAACTCACCTCAGTACCCAGAACCCCAATCCGACTAGCATCAGTGTCCCGTTTGTTATCCGTATTCTCTCGGAGCTCACAATGTATAGACAACCCAGAACAAGCAACTTAGAGTACTCTCAGGAATGGTGGGAATCAGAATTACCTGTTCATTATTATTCCCATATCAGTCCACAACAAGAGTAGTCAGAGACATGGTAAAGTTTAAAATGTTTATTTTATAAACTACGTGTCCTAAGATGCAGTACTTTGGCTAACATAAGCAGACAAATGATTAAAACCAAAACCATCAGCATTGTTACAATACCATAGAAAATGAAGGGAGAAATCATATTACAAATGACAGTGGAATACACCACCCTCCCTTCACTAGTGAGCTAGTATTATTATACTAATAGAAGGTCTCTAGGTTTGAATGGGGAACCCCATACTGTAAAGATCAGCTTAGGTGAATCACATCACAGGATCAGCTTTGCTCTGCGCCTGGAAAAGTTCTTCTCCAGAATGTGTGTGTAATGCATGCAAACTGCTATATTAAAGGCTTTCGATTCTCAGATATTTGCAGCTGTGTGCGTGTTATGGCTAGAGAGTGGGCCTATCAACCAGAACTCAAAAACATACATTGTTTGGCGGCTCAGACCGTCTCTGCACACAATGTTCAGACCAAGGTCGCAGTGCACGTCTAGGGATGTGAACAACAGACAGTTCTCATGTGAAGAAAAGGCAAGCAAGCAGTTTTCAAATAATAACATGTATCTGCAGTGTTCTGTGCAAAAGCAGCAAGAAGTGGCAAGATGGCGTTTCTAACATCTAACGCGCTTATGCTAACATAGCAATGTATGTATCTAAAACGCTGCCTCCACTACAACCTCTCCCCTTAACTAAAACATATTCAACAACAGAACTCTCCTCCCTAACCCCCATAACAATCTGCAATAGAGCGGTATTTGGCATGCCTGGTCATCACGGCCGGCACAGGCCCAACATCACACATGGCCATGGCAGCCACTATCAGTGCAGGGCAGCCAGCAATGCCCTGCCCTCTGAGCCGGCCAAGGCCACACCATGGGTGTCAATTTTCCGGGGCCTCACTGCCTTGCCTCTCGCATTGTCACCACACCGTAGTCCCCCGCTGCCTCTAAGTGGCCATCCACAGCAGGTCTTCGATTATCACTTGGTGAGGAGGTGGGACAGGTGAGGTTAGAGACATATGACTCCACCTGCCGCCAGAGCTTTAACAGAGTGCGCCCATCTGGCCGGTCCTGCAGGCCACGCCACCGTCTTATTTGTTTTCATATATTATGTTTTGCTGATGGAGCATAAAATAGTCCCTTTGTTAGACTGCCTATGCCACATGAAATGTAGCTTGTAATTGCTATCTGGTGTATGTTCCTTGATGTTATTCTATTGTGACACAATTGCATTTTAATTGCTGGTTTATGGCTTTTTGTTCTCGCTATTTACATGCCTTAGCCTGTTGTAAAGATGAAGAGTTATTCTCTAATCCCTTTAATCATTCTTTTGTTTTATGTTTTCATGATGATGATTTCGGGTTTAGTGTTTCTTTCGTTCACACAGAAAACAAACTAGTTTACATAAACAATTAGAAAAATGGAACAGAAAAATTGGCCCTTTGCAGAAGAATCTACAATGCAATAGTTTGCTATGTATACATAATGCAGATGTCATCTCTGACTACTCATCATTGCACTCTTCTTTGAAAGTACAGCATTACTTTACAAATACAGTCTGTTCATCAAAGCAGCCTCTCTCTTAGAATCCATAATGTTGTAGCCTAAGATTGCTTTATCATTGGATTGTCTTTCTATGACAACTGAGAGTAACACAAACAAACAAACTAATACACACTTTACTAACATCAATAAGCCTTACCTGGGTCAAAATGCTTATCCAGTTTCAAACAGGACTTTTTTATTCTTAGGCCCTTATTATAAGTACCTCCTTAAATTCCACCACCCTTTCAAACCCCGGTTTTCAAGCGTGCCAGAATTCTGAATTTGTCGACAGTCTGATTGTCCCCGAGTACATTTCAAGTAGGATTTTGATAGAGCAGTGAAGCTTAAATGTGGACCCCTGTGGCTTTGATATTAAAAATTCCACTTAGACCTATTTAAAATCTATTCAAAAAGAATATTATCACTGAAGGATGAGTCTGAAAATGTGGTGGAATCGATGGGAATCCACTTATAAATTTTGCGAACACATGATCAAAATAAGCAACATGAAAGATGTGACTGTGCCTTTGGTTGAAACTATTCTACAAACAAGGTTACCCCTTATCTTACTGAATGATCAAAAAAGACCCTGTTAGATTTGGCATCTTTTGGCGTGGTTTCCCCTGACTTTTTTCCTTCTGACCTCCTGTTTTTGACTGTGTACTGAACTTCATTTTTTTTATTTTTAGCGAAATCCATATAAAAAGAAACTTTTTGTCCATACATACATCCATATAATTCATTAAACGTGTTGAATAATACAAAATCATTAAATAACACCAGTAGGCCTGAAAACAGTAAATCCTGAAATCAGTAAAAGACAATTATATACATTAAAGCGGGCATTCGACAAGTGAAACACGTAATATTTTGCCAATATTAACACAAACTAAACAATTGATTGAACATTAGGTACCTTAAAGATATGCAGAGAAATCAGTAAGTATGCCCAGAATAATATTTCATCCTATATCAATCAATACAGCTATGTAGCAATAAAATCTGAAGTATTGTATAGTAAACTAAAGTGCTAATATTACTATAAATAGGATTCGAGCATACTGAAAATACCTCCTGAGATATAGGCTCAATATTGAGATCTTAATCGAAACAGGTTGCCCAAACCATCTCAAACTTCTTAATCCCCCCAATACGTATTTGTAATCAGAAGTCATATGAGTGTTTCTTAGGTATGATGATATATTTTGGGTTCACACATTGCGATTTATTTGTTTGATGTTGATATTTAACTAACAATATAAAATCTGCTTTTATTAATATTTGATATTATCTGAACGTCCTGTGTATATTTATATAATGTTTTGGTCTTGTCATGTCATTGTTTTATACACATTTTTCGCTCATATAGGTTTTATTTGTATGTGTTTTTGACTTGTTGTGCATTCTTAAACATGTGCTTGTTCTTGGGTGTTTGTATTAAATGTTCTCTCTTTTTTGTTTCGTCTTGTGCCTTATGATTTACATGTAATGTTTGTATCTCTGTCATATGTTTACAGCCCTGAGGAAGTTCCCTTTTGGGAATAAAACGCGTTGGCTGGATATCGTATATTTGATGTTTTTTTAAGAAAAAAGAATTATCAGAATAAAGAAGTTATTTTTTCTAACTATTGGTTTGGATTGGACTTCTTGAGCTGCGCACCCCCATGAATCAGAACTAGATCAAATGCCTTCTCGGCGTCTAATAAGAGGACCAGAGCTGGTATCTTCCGAGTCTCAACATAATCAAGTGCTTTAGCGAGATAGTGCCTATTGGTCCCAAGCTGCCTCCCTGCAATAAAACCATTTTGGTCAGGATGGATCAGGTGCGAGGCAATTCCAATAAATCGATTAGCTAACAGTTTAGTAATAATTTTATAGTCAGAATTTAAAAGCGTGATGGGGCGATAAAAATTCAAGTCTTCACAATCCTTTCTTTTTTTCAAAAAGCTGACTATATTGCCTTTTCTAATTTAAAATTGTAGTAAACCACCCTCTAAAATTGAGTTAGCAATCAGCAAAATATATTCCGAAATGGTGCTCGAAAAGGTTTTACAAAATACAGCCGGGAGGCCGTCTGGGCCTCAGGCTTTGCCATTCGGGAGATTTTTAATAACATCCCCCAGTTCTTCTTTCGTGAGAGGACTCACCATACTCATTTTTTCGGCATCTGAAAGTACAGGCAATTCATATCTCTGAAGAAACTCTCCCAAAGATGTCCTGTCAATGGGCTGTTGTTGGCCATATATATTTCTATAATGTTGTGACATTATATCCCCTATGACTCCCGGGTCATCAGATAGGATACCGGTTTATAGGACATCTCAGTGTGCTTATCTGATTGGTTACTGCATGCTCCCTGGCCTGCCAGGCGAAAAACCTCCCGGTATAATTACTCTCTCCATAGACCTTTTGCCTATGGTGCCGATAAAAGGATTCACTTTTAACATACATTTTTTCACTAAGATCCCGTTTAGCCTGATCAAGTTTCCATTGGCTAAAAGCAGAGGGGCTACCGAGAAAGATATCAAAAGACCTTTGCACCTTCTGCTCTAAAATTTGCTTTTCTTCTTTGACTTTCCTTGCATTATCGGCATCTTTTCCGATGGCTAGTCCCCGTACATAAGCATTGGGCGAGTCCCAGACCACGTGTGGTGGAGCTGAGCCATGATTTCGCTCAAGAAACTCCTTTATCTCTGTTTCAATAAAAAGCACCCAACTCTCTTCTAATAGATATTGCCTATTTAGCATCCATCTTTTAGAAGTTGTAAGATATTTACCCAACTCTAACTCCATAATAACCATCGCATGATCCGAAAATCCATTCGGAAGGATTCTCTGCTGGCGTAAGGGAGTGCGAAAACTACTTGTAAAACAAGTATAGGCGATCTTAGTTGGAAATGCTGCCCTCAATGGATCAGATATGTCCAAGGTTTTGCCATAATTTTGTAAAACTTTTAAAGTTTTTGGTTTCAGCTGTTTTCTGGATATAGCTGAGGACTCAATTTTAGGGTTTATTAAAAAATGTAAATCTTCCCCTATGATCAATTCGCCAGGTATTTGAATTAGAGATTGAAAAAACTCTTTGTATGGCATAGGATTATCCTCTACTGGACATATATGCTGGCAAAAGTTAAAAGTCTATTCCTGAGATTGCAGTTGACCCAGCACCAACTTCCGCTCTGATCGCTTACAGAATTAACTACCTCAGCCTGCAGTTTTTTGCTAAGGAAGATCGCCGTACCCCGATGAGACGCCGAAGAGGAGGAGAAGCCCCTATAAGCTGCCCAGGACCTAAACATTGGGAAGTCTACTAGTTTCCCCATCGGTATATGAGTCTCTTGTATTAAAATGGCCCCTGGATTTTCTCTCTTAATCCATGCCTCAATGGCCTGCATTTTCTTCTTATTGTTGAGGCCATTAACATTGAAAGAAACCACTTTCAAAGTTTCCTTTTTACCCATTAGCAGACAGCAAGATATTATCCGGACAGCCTAGTAACATAGACAAAAGTGATCTGGAAAACTATGCCATCAGTCAATAACCCCATCCTAAGCCTAACCAAATAGAAGTATATTAATAATGAATGGAGGATTCTGGATTTAAAAAATGGATTTTTTTCTCTCATGCTCCCTTTTCCACCCTCGTGACCCCACCCTCCTCCCAAAGCCACCATGAGCAGACCACCGTCGCTGCTCACACCTGACAGGCTGTCCCTCCCCCCCTTAACTGACACTTTGATTTGGTGCCAAGTGCTACCGGTCTACCTACCTAGAAAAAGAAAAAGAAAAAGTAGGGAAAACAGAAGTGAATAGAAAAGAGGCTGCCTAAGAAGATATGCCTGAAAAGGAAGAACATCAGGATAAGAGGCCAAGAAAGAATAAACAAGAGATTGAAAACATTTGTAAACTCATTGCATTAACACTTTGACATTATATTAACATTTTGAAATCTACAGGCCATTAGGACTTATCCAAAGAAATTTGTTGCAGTAATTCCTAAGCTTTCAGGACATTACACAATACATGGAATTTGCCTTTGACAAGCACTTTTAACTTGCTCTGTTGGGCAATCATTGCCTGCGCCCCCTGTTCCTTAAACAGATGTAACATTTTAACAAACTCTTTCCGCCTTTTGGCTGCAGAAGACTTTTTCATTGACTGCTGCTGCATGGCTTTAATTTCTTAAGCTCATCTCTGCATTGATGGATGCAGGCTACTGGCTGAGCACGCCGTAGCCACACACCCCTCCTTCTTCGGATGCCGGATCTCGGAAGCTGATGTCAAAAGCGGGATGCCAGCAGAGGTTGGGAACAGCTGAGCATCACGAAGCAACATGCACGAACACGCGAGCGGGAGTCGGGAATAGGAGCAGAGCGAGAGCCGGTATGCTTTTTCCTCGCCATCGGGTCCCGCTCCTGAATAATCCAGTGCAATGTGCCTTCACTGCTGTTGCTAGCACCATATCGGCTTCATATTGGCTCAGTGCGATTCAACAGGCAGCCTTCATGTTTCATGGAGCCTGCATATTTCTTGCTTGTGCTCCTTTGAGTTGGAGGGAGTGACTGCCTGTGGGGGAACTAGACTCACCTCAGGACTATGGCTCTCAGGCAATCAGGCGGAGAGAAGAGATTTTAAGTTTTTACAGCTTTATCTTACTCTATGCAATTGGGACCACCAGATTTATCACCAAGAGGGGGTAAGTGCACGTGTTTCTCTCACCCGCCGGGGCATGGGTTTTCCCTATACGAGTTGGCTGAGGCTTGCTGGGAGTGTCCTATGTACTAATTTTGGCTACCTTGTTACGGGGTTCTGTTCGACAACTGCATAATGCGAAATCTCACTAAAGGCACTAAAGGCACTGTAGCAGCCCACTTTGACTCCCCAAGCCTGGGTCAAAGGGTGAAAAAACAAGTTGGCCAGGCTGCTGCTCGGGCAAACCATGCTGCGGCTCTTAGGAAAGATCTGAACTTGAGCACTGAAAACGCTGAGATGGCAGGTTCCTAGTTTGGCAAACAAGACCACCTTGGAGGTGCTTCTGTGGACCTGGATTCCTGCATCAACCCCTTCTCTATTGCCTCTTCTAGGGCAGGTACCTCCACTTCATCAGATCTGGCCAAGCTAAAGACAGCAACGCTGGTCGATTCAGTTGGGGAATCCAAGGACCTTAAAAAGTATCCTTTATTTTTTAAAGCCAAACCCGGATTATCATCTGCGGATGCAGAGGGGACGCGGAATGCGCTCCCTCTAGTCAACAATCCTACAGACCTTAGTAAAGATGGGAGTCCTAGGGATGGCAGCCACTCTCCTTCTCAATCCTTTCCTCTGCTTTTGCCTTCTTCTGTTAGGATCTCATCTGAACTATCTATTCCTGTGGACGCTGGCTTGACCATTCCAGATGAGTCTATATCCTCTGACCCACAGGCTTCGCAGTCTGAATTCAGGCTGGAATTGACCCAGGACAACTCCTCCCAGGATAACAGACCCTTCTCTATGCAATGGGATGCTAAGAGCCTCCTTAACTTGATTCTGGATGAGATTCAAGATCTGAAAGCCTCCCAATCCGCTGAAATCGCTGTAATCCACTATCGTCTGACTAAAATTTAAGAAAACATGGCTCAGGTCCCGGCATGTCTTCTTGAAGCAGAGTCTAGGATTTCTCAATTGGAGGACCAAGTTTCTTTTCTTTTTTTTGTGCATAAAAATGGTTACAAACTTGGGCCTACAACCACCAGGGCCGGCCGCTAGTAGTCGAAGTGTTCCAGCATTTCAGAAAACAATGACTGGCCCACAGGGGCTCCGCACTATCACAGTAGATCAGACTGCACATAAGGAAAATCAGAATACACACTTTTAATATAAATAACAACAAAAAAGAAAAATACAAAAATACAACAAACAAGGCGAAACGACTTATGAAGGGCGGCGAACACCAGCCGGGGGAGTCAACACCCAACCACCCGAGGGCGGTCAATAAAAGAAGACCTGAGAGGGAGGGGGTGGGCCACAAGAGAACCAAATCTGCACTCCAAAGTACGAGATACACAAGGAACCCTCAAGGATCAGGGGGACGAGGCAACCCCGGACGTATCCACCAAAGGGGGAGCACAGATAGACCCACGATACGCGTTCCACTGCCCCCAAATTCTACCCCAAGCCCCCAGTTTACCACGAGCCACATACACCGTTTTCTCCCTGAACATGCACCAGTCCATGTTCTCCTTCCAGACGGGCACGGTGGGAGGCCGCTGGGAACCCCAAAGCTGTGCAATATCTCTCTTTGCAATCATGTTCCCCAAGGCCGCCCACCGAGCCTGAGCCGCATTGCAGTCATTGGGCTCCCATACATTCAGCACACAACGACGAACCTCCGGCAGCAGAGCGACCCCGGTGACTCGTCTCATAATATCATGTACCCGGCGCCAGTATTCCACCACCTCGCGGCATTCCCATAGGATATGGAGAAAGGTAGCACTGAGCCCGCAGCCACGCTTACAGAGTCCGTCGTCTGAAAACCCCATCGAGACCAGGCGGGGGCCCGTCACATATACACGATGGAGAATCTTAAGCTGGACCAGGCGGAGACGGGCCGGGTATGGCCACCTCCTTAGGGGATGACAGTGCAGTCTGCCAGTCCTCATCGTCCAGCTCCACCCCATCTCCCGTCCATGCCTCCCGAAGACGCACCAAGAGGTCAGCCCGATTGTTTATCAGTTTTTTGTAAATCAGGGAGATAGTACTGTCGGGGACGTGACCATCGAGTATGCGGTCCTCGAGAGGCGAAGAAGAAGGGACCGTGGTCCCCTCCCCAAAGACCGAAAGCAGGGCGTGCCGAACCTGTGCATAACGGAAGAACTCTCTGTCACTAAGCTCATACTCGCGCTGAAGCGCCGCGAAGGATTTAACCGCACCTTTAACCCACAGGTCCCCCACTCTGCTGATGCCGATCGTATCCCAGCGCTCGAAGCCTTTCGTTGTCCAGAGGCTTCCCAAGCGGTCTGAGTCGAATAGAGGAGTGGCGCACGTTAAACGCTCACTCCAGCCCATCGCTACGTTAGCCGCCTTCCATACACGGACCGCAATCCTGGTAGGGCCCATAAGGGCCCTACCAGCAGACCGCGAGTAAAGCGCTCTGTTATAGTTACCGCCGGGGAGCAGGAATTTATCCATCTCATATGCCGGGTTCGAACCAGGAGCGTACGTAGCATGATTAATGGCAGACAGCTGGGAGGCCCAATAGTACCGTCTAATATCAGGAAGCGCGATGCCCCCGTCATACCAGGAAAGAGTCAGCTTGGCCAAAGCGATACGCGATCGCCCGTCCCAAACCAGTCTCCTCTGCAAACTCTCCACCTCCCTAAAGTAGGCCGCAGGAATGACATCGAAGGAGTTCTGGAGTGCATAAAGGAATCTGGGAAGGGACATCATTTTAAACAGCGCCGCGCGACCAAGCGGAGACAAGGGCAGCTTACACCACCGAGCCGTATCTGCCCTCAAACGCCGGAGTGGAGACAGGAGATTCTGCTCATAGCGGACCGCCGGATCCAACGAAACGTACACCCCCAGGTATTTAAAGCCGGACTGAGATATTTGGAGCGGAAGCCGAGGCGGCAAGAGAGGAAGACCACCAGAGATAGGATACACACAAGATTTGGACCAGTTGATTATCAGACCCGAGTTTTTCCCGAAGGAAGTAAGGACATCAAAGAGAACATTGAGCGACTTCCGCGGTGAGGTGAGATACAAGAGAATATCATCCGCGTACAATGAAACCCGATCCTCGAAGCCCGGGGCCCACCGGAGCCCTCTAATCGAGGGCTCCCAACGGAGCCAGGCAGCGAGCGGTTCCAGGGCGAGAGCAAAGAGCAGCGGGGACAACGGGCACCCCTGCCTAGTTCCCCTCCCGAGAGCGAAAGGCCGAGAAACCCGCCCATTGACAACCACCTGAGCCATTGGTCCAGCATAAAGGAGCTTCACCCAGCTAAGGAACCCCTCCCCAAAACCAAACTTCGCCAAGACGGCCCAAAGAAATGGCCATTCAATGGTATCAAAGGCCATCGTGGCGTTTAGGGAAACCAATATGGCCGGTTCAGCGAAGTACTCAGCCCTAGCGAGGACGCCGTGCAGACGCCGTAAGTTGAGAGCGGTATTACGATGTGGGATGTGGGATGAAGCCACATTGATCCGGATGTATCAAGTCACATATAACGCTCAGCAGGCGATTGGCGAGGACCTTAGCAAGGATTTTGGGTTCGGCGTTTAGCAGAGAAATAGGCCTATAGGAGGCACAGCGGTCACGTGGCTTACCCTCCTTGGGAATCACCACTATAGTAGCCAGACGCTGGTCGTCAGGAAGGGAACCCCTCTCGAGCGATTCCTGAAACATATGACGGAGGAAAGGCGCGATTTTATCCGGGCGCAACTTATATAGTTCAATCGGCAGACCGTTGGGGCCCATAGCCTTGCCCGAGCGGAGGGAGCGAATCGCAGTAGCTATCTCTTCGACAGACAAAGGGGCATCCATCAGCTCGCGGTCCTCGGCGGATGAGCCGGGCAGGGCAATATCCCGAAGCAGAAGACGAGAGTCGTCCTCATCTCTATCAGACACCGGGGAGTACACTGCACGGAGGTGGTCAGCAAAACACTCAACAATCTCACCGGGCTCAGTCACACACACTCCATCCGACACCCGAAGCTCCGGGACCACACGATTCACTCTCTCCTTCTTGTCCAACCAGGCAATCAGCTTACCCGCCTTGTCTCCGGCGTCATACAACCTACCCTGCTGCTCCCTATACATAGTCTTGGCAGCATCAGTGACGAGAGACTTATATTCAAACTGCTTCAGGCTGAGGGCATGCAGCCCATCCGGGGTGACACCCGCCTCCAAGGCTGCCTCCAGCCCCGATATTTCAGTCTCCAGCGTCACAACCGCCTCTCTCTTAACCCTCTTGGCCTCCACTATCTGGGACAGGGCATGCCCGCGGAGCACTGCTTTGAAAGCCTCCCACAGGGACACCGAGGACAACACCGACCCCTCATTCTCAGAAAAATATTGATCAATCGACTTAATCAGGCTATCACGGATCTTGGGGTCTCGCAGGTACCAAGGGTTAATAGGAGCGATCCGCCCAGCAGACCGCGACCCGGTGTCAAAAAGCAACCACAGTGGGGAATGATCAGAAATACCCCTGGCCAGGTGTTTGACCTCTCGAATCCGAGTAGCCTGGGCCGCGGGCATAAGGAAATAATCCAGTCTGGAGAGACTCCCATGGGCCCCAGAGTGAAAGGTGTACTGACACTGTGTCGGATGCATTAACCTCCAACAGTCCACCAGACCGAAGGTCTCCAGGAGCCCGCCCAGCCACGCCTGGGCAGCAGGGAGGGCCCTGGGCGGATGACGGTCCAGGTCACCCGAGACAACCGAATTAAAGTCCCCACCCATAAGCAAAAGACTGTCAGGAAGCCCAAGCAACATACGACCCAAGTCTGAGAAGGTGGAGTTCTGGAGGCCCGGGGGAACATAGACCGAGATCAAGGAAAGGGACTGCCCCTCCCACCTCCCAGTCAGAGCCACATAGCGCCCTCTATCGTCTGGGACCACCCTGGTGATCTCCAATGGAAGTGAAGCTCGCAAGAGAATGCCCACCCCTCTCGAACCAGTGGTGAAACCAGAGTGGGCCACAAGTCGATATCCCCCCCTGTTCATAGCCCGACAAACATTGCCAACCAGATGCGTCTCCTGTAAGAACACCACATCAGGAGTCAGACGACGCAGATATTGCAGCACAACACCCCGTTTGATACGGTCCCCCAATCCATTGACGTTCCAAGACATCAATCTCAACCCGTCCCCCCCATCCCTTCCAGTAGATCAAGGGCCCCCTAGCAAAGAGCTCAACACCCAAGGATGAACCATAGCCAATACTTCGCCTTGAAAACAAAAAACACAAATCCAAACAACCCCACCCACCCACCAACCCCCCCCCAACTCCAACACCCCCCACCCTGCACCCCTGCGGTCCAAAAAACCACCCCAACTTGCAGTGTGCCTGTCGCCCTACAAACCCCATTCTACGAAAAGACCCCGGAGGAGGGAAGGGACCCGTCCCCGCCCGCTCCCCACACACAACATAGTGAAACAAAATGCACAAAAGAAGTAGAACCCAGCCGAACAGTACAACATGGCAGAGTCCGGGACCATAAGTCACTCCAAAGGAGACCCGCCACCCTCGGTACCGGCAGAGGGCCCAGTCCGGTCACCCCGGTCCGGCAGCGAATCCAGCCAGTCACTCACAGTCACAGGAGAGTCAAAAAAGGTAGTCCGATCTTCATGTTCCACTCGGAGCCTTGCAGGATAAAGCATAGAGTACTTGAGACCGAGGTCCCGGAGACGCCGCTTCACCCCCTGGAAGCCCATCCGCTGTTTCTGGACAAGTTGGGTGAAGTCCGGGAAAAAGTTAATGGACGAGTTCTCATGTCGGACCGGGCCATGGACCCGTGAGGCCTGCAGAATCGCGTCTCGGTCTCTGTAATGGAAAAGTCTCGCAACGAAAGGCCTCGGGGGGGCACCCGGTCGCGGCCGGCCACCTGGGACTCGATTGGCCCGCTCCACAGCGAAAAACGTACTCAGGCCAGCGGGAGCAAGATGCTCGAGGATGAGCTCCTCGACCAGGAGATCAACCGGGCGGTTATCGGAGGTCTCCGGAACGCCTATGACGCGGATGTTATTGCGGCGGGCCCGTCCCTCGAAGTCTTCCAGCCGCCGGGCCATCAGATCATTGGCCGACTTGAGATCGCCGAGAGTGGCCTGCAGGTCCGACACGTCCGTACCAAGGGAGGACGTCCGCACATCCAGCGATTGAACCCTCTCGTTGGTCTTAGAGAGATCCGCCCGGATTAGCGTAATGTCAATGGCCACCGTGTCGATTTTACGGGCCAAGGCCTCGTACTGCGTAGCGATGGTCTCTCTGATGCCCTTAATGGCGCCCATGATGTCCTGCAGGGACAGATCCGGAGAAACGGACGGGCCACCGCTGGTGTCCTCCGGGGGGACATTGGCCGTCCCGGGGGATCCTTTACCCTGAGTGTAGCGGTCCATGTTGTTCATCTGGACCGGTCCCCCACGTAGGGATGTTTTGGTCTTACGCCTCTCGGGGTCTCCCTTGCCTCCCATGAGAGCCTCGATCGCCGAAAGGGACCACCGAGGAAGCGTCGAGGTGGCACAGGCCAGGCAGACGCGTGTCGCACCACAGGCCGCAATATGGCGGAGCGAAGGGACCACCGTCAATGAGCACACTGGCAGCAGACGAAGCCACCGGCATCAAGCGAAGGCAAAATGAAAGCCCAGTCGCACCAAGCAAGTCCACAGTCCAGCCCCTCAAAGACCAAAAGTGAAACCGAAAGTGATGTGACGGCCACTGGCACAGCCCCGCTGCCGTTGTTGTTCAACTACGCCCCGGCTCCACAGATCACCCTCGCCTCGGGCACAGCCGTCGGGTGGGCCTCAAAAGTTCAAACCACCATAACTCTGGATTGCCAGGTCCGATTTGATTTCCGAAAGGAGTTTAGTGTTCAGCCAGCATTCGTCTCCCAGATTCCATCAACCAAGTCAGGATAGAGTCAGGATAAATTCCGAGGAGCAGCGAGGGTCCGGGGAGCCCTGTGCTCACGCGACCATCTTGGATGCGTGCTAGGCTCCTCCCTCGAGGACCAAGTTTCAAGTATGAATAATAAAATTGCCACCTTTCAGAGCCAAAAAACAGCATTGGAGTTCAAAGTGGAGGAATTGGAGAATCATTCTAGATGCTCCAATCCCGCATTCTTGCTATTCCGGAGGGCCTCGAGGGCCTGCAGACTCTACAATGGGTTGACTCGTTTTTTTACAAAAATGTCCTCCTGGAGTTTAATGGTGATATGACTCAGCGGCGTCACTATGGGGGTGCGGGGGGTGCGGACCGCACCGGGTGACACCCTCACATGGGGTGACACCAACAGGGCCGGTGTGCGCCTAGCAACCTAACCTTTCAGGAGGAGGAGGTGCCTGTGCGCAGTGCGCACTGTCTCCTCTCCTTTCTTTTATTTGCTTCCCTGTGAAATGGATCCGAAAAAGAAAATCACCTTTGCCGGAAATCAATGTCGTATGTTTCTGACATTTAATTCCAAAGTGCAGCATCTGAAATAAAAGTTTAAAAATATGAAAAATAAATAACTAAATAAAGTAAGACAGAGTGGTAGCAAACTGGCCAGATTGATTTTATTCACACCCAAACACATTAGCGCCACTTTTACAGAGTTTGCCAGTGAAGCGCTATTTCTGTTTTCTTGGCTTTGTTTTCCCTGGGCTTGGAACTAGTGCACCAATCCTGGAGGTACTGCAATGTGAAGATTGAAAAACAAAATGTGTACTGCTGCTCTGTATCTAGGGATGTTGTCTTTTTTTTACCATACTGCTTACGTTTTGTAAGGATATAAGCAATGGCCATTGAAATGGGTCCATTCAGGGCCCTGTTGTCATGTCCTTAAGTTTTCAGGCAAAAGCACTCACTGATTTCTGAACAGTGAGTGTAAAAGCGTTAAGGTAACCATGTAGTTCCTGCTTACATTTCCCATGGTTTGCAAAATTTTGCATTCCCTATGATTGTTTGCTTTTTCCAGGATGCTGTCACTTTTTTTTGTAGGCCGCATATTGCTCTTGTCTAGTGCGTAATTTAAATTGAGCCCCATCCAGGTGTTTATAGCCGGCAACAATTGGGTTGTAGTTGAAGGCAGTCTGAGTTTTTCTCAGTGGGGCAGTATGGTGTTCAGTGGGGAAGAGGATGTGGCCCTATGGCCAGAGCTGCTGAATTTGGAACTGGGGAACCAGGTTCAGCCTTAATAACCAGTCTGCCAGACCACTCTCCTGAGAGCACTATCTCATGCTAGACCTTAGAAGGCTTCGCAAGACATTAGAAGCCCCGGTGTCGTAGCACCAGTAGGTGGACCCTAGCATGACAAGTGTAGGTTAACCTTCAAGGCTTGTCCACCACTATTCATACTGAAGTTCACCTCCAGTCTTGCGGGCAGGCCTATGAAGCAGTACACCCTAGAACAACAGTGACCCTGTCACTGAGATCACAGGGCCCTTGAGAAGGGCCAGCTCTAGGGCGGTGCAACCGGTGTGACCACACCAGGTGCTGACTTTAGGTGGAGGCATCATTTTTGCAAGTATATTATGGTTTTAAAAGCACTTGCTGCCTCCTTCCTGGCCTCCAGTAATTTTCGGTAACAATAAAAATGTCATGATGACTCTGATGATTAATGTTCTTCCTAGAAAGAGATCAGAATTTTGTCTAATGGAAGATTTGACTCATGGAAAGGTAGCTCAGAGGGTTAATGCACCTGCTGCAAAGAACATGTGCCATGCAGATCACAAAGTGCACATAATGTAAATAGGCCACTGGGCTACTGCTTTTGTCAGAGAGATCCTTTTGTTACTTGCAGTTTATAAGTTAAAATCCTAACATAGAACAGTGAGCTATTAACTGTCATCTACTCCGCAGCAACACAAGTCACATTTTTTATTAACTTTTGAAACGTTTGAGCTACAAACAATTTATTAGTTTAAATGGTCAGATCATGCTGCAGATCTTGCATTATGAGTCAAATATGGCAGAGCCATTATTATTTAGAAAACATTTGGAAACTAGGATTTTTAGCCATTCATGTTTGAACTGCTGTTTTGGAAAAGGGAGAAGTGCTGATGACAGAAACTCCATGGCTCGGAGACAAATGGCTTGTGCTTCCACATTTTATCGTATTTGGGGACATTCTGTGATTAGAAGCATATCCCACTTTGTGAATACATTTTACTGTCAATAACTAATTATAATCTTAAATAATCATGTGTATCCATTGGTTGATAAAACTGGGCAGTGAAACCAAACAAATACAAAAAATTGGGATGTTTGCGCATTCTGGCCACGCCTCTGCCCACTGATCCAATCCTTGGGTTATTCCCGCCCTCTGATTCTCCGCCCACAGTTCCCCTACTTTTTTTCCCCCACTTCGACCACTGATATATCGTGTTGCTGGATAGTGGGAACACCACACCAGTAAAAAGTACCATACCTATGATATTATAAATTCCAATAAACTGTTGACTAGCAGGTAGCCCACTGTACAACCTGATTAATGAGTCATTATCACACTGTTGTTAACAGGCACATTTTGTAAATATAGTACCGACATTTACAAACGTTACTAAGGATTCTGTATGGTCCCGTTATTTGCCAACTGTGTCCACTGGCGGACTCGGAGCGGAGGAGGTCCATGCGGTAAGTCGTGAGGGGGTGACACCATGAGTTACCCGCACCGGGTGACACCAACCCTAGTGACGCCACTAATATGACTCTTATGCGAGCCCATCGGGTGCCAGCACATCTTCCCAATGCTAAATTTCCACGGACAATTCTGGTCAATTTCGGGGATTTCAGGGTCAAGGAACAAATTCTAGCCAAGGCCATAAAGCAGCGACAGTTTACCTAGTTGGAGGTCCCACTTTGTCGTATCTTCCCTGAACTTCATTTCTGCTGGCTTTAGGACGGTGTGCACTTTTTCACTGTTTACCAGTGCTAACGTGCATGTGCTCTGTGTCTACAATGTAATGGCATTTGGTTTCTCCTTAATTGGGATATTTGATTTACAGTGCACTACATGTGTCCTGCACCTAAAAATCAAATGCTACTAGTGGGGCTGCAGCACTGATTTTGCCACTCACATTAGTAGCCCTTCAAACCAATCACAGTCCTGCATCTGCAGAGCCTGAGCGAGCAGTTTTAAACTGCCATTTTGCCATGATAAGTTCACCTACTTGCCAGACCCACACCTTCTCTTTTATTACATATACGTCACCCCTAAGTTAGGCTCTAAGTATACCCATGGGCACGGTGCATTGTAGGACATTTACTTTGGAGTTCTACATGTCCTTGAAGTGAAAAACATCTAAAATCTGTTTATCACTACAGCAAGGCCTATCTCTTCCATAGGTTAAAATTGGAGCTGCCTTGTAACACTGTACAAGTTTAACTTCCAACTGGAAAAAGATAGGAAGTGGCAGTTTGGTGTCCATGGACTCATAATATAAAAATACATATTTTAGTGAAGTCGTTTTTTAAATGGTAGGTCAGAAAATGCCACTTTTAGATTTAGGCATTTTCAATCTTTAACCATTCTGTGCCTCTGCAAAGAGTCGCATACCCCCTGTAGTGTGGCTGGAGCCAATGTAAGGAAGGGCAGGGTCTTGTGCACTACAAAGAAGCTTCTTTGAAGTCTCTCTACTTCAAAGGCTAAAATGGGTATAGGTATTGGACCTCTGACACCACATTAGGAGAACATTTCTGGAAATTAGGACATTCTACCAGGATGAAGAGCTGTTGTGCTGCCAGGAAGGAATGCCACTTTGCTGTTTGCTTTGGTGTTCCGGCCTGCTGCTTCTTGCATGGGAGTGGAAGGAATTGACTTGACTTTCTGCTCAGATAAATATTGGCTATTTCTCTAAACTGGTGTGGAGTGCTTTTGTGGTGTTTTCAGTCTGTTACTTTGTCTGTGGGTGTGGGTGTGGGTGTATAAATACTTACACATTGCATCTTAAGTTTAGCCTGACTGCTCTGTGTCAAGCTACCAGAGGGTGAGCACAGGTAAACGTTTAGTGTGTACTACACTTACCCTGACTAGGATTGTGGTTACTGCTTGGACAGGGTTCATACCTCTGCCAAACAGAAACCCAATTTCTAACAGACCTCTATATCAAAACCCTGAGAGCGGGATACGATATCTGTGTGTATACAAGAGGCCAGGCAAGGTTCATAACAAACTAGTATCCTGATATTAAAACACTGAATAAGTGAACCTTTATTTAGCTCAGCATAGCTACATAAGCAAAGAATCAAGGATTGGCAGGCTTTTTTGAGGCAATATCCTCGCAAAATTGTCAGACAAGCGAGAAAAAGAGCGATTAACACTCCGCGGAGTGTGTTGCTCCAAAAAAATGAAAGGACAAAAGATGAATGTTTGCCCGTAGTAATGACGTTTGATCCTTTAGCAACACAAATCCGACAGTCTATACGTAAGCACTGGTCATTATTGTCAACTAAGGATTTCACTATGCCTCCCCCTAGATTTGCTTTTAAAAGATCTAGCAATTTAAAAGATAAACTTGTGCACACACGGGTGGAAGCTTTTCAGAAGCCGATATAGTCAACAGTTCCCTCAGGGCATTATCCATGTGGGTCATGCTCAGTGTGTAGGCTTACCAAGAAGATATTGAGTGTTGTTCTGAACTCAGGGAAGACCTGGCATCTGAGACGTTTCAGTAATTGTAACACCACGAATGTGGTGTACAGACTGACCTGTCAATGTGACCTGCAGTATATAGGTCTCACGACGAGGAAGGTGAAAATCAGAATGCAGGAACACCTTAGTACAATCAGAGCAGGGAAGTTAACTACGAGATTGGTACAACATTGCTATGAGACCAAACACACTTTCACTTGGGTTGAACTTGAGAGAATAGTAGGGGACCCTCAAAATATTGAGGACCTACTGGCCTCAAAAGAAGCGCGTTGGATTTTTCAGGAGAAATGTGATCAAATTGGGTTGAACGACCAAATTGAATGGAACAAGGCTAAATATTGAACATAGGGGAATGAGATTCTTGTTTTTGGTAAAGCGCTGCTGGTGTTTGTAAGAGACAGTATAAGCTACTCCTGCTTTGTACAAGGAATATTAAGCTTGAGCAATGTACATACCAGTGAGCTACACTAGGGATAAGGATGGCTAACATCTGGGTGTTGTTATTGTAAACGGGCGTGAGGTTAACAACCAAGTAGTCTCTGAGAATGCTAGACACTAGTAAACAACATAAAATAGAAAACAAAAATAAATATATATAAAAATAAAAAAATAAAATGAAAAAAAAGAGACAGTGTACTGTGTTGTATGGGCACAGGAGCGCCCATAGTGAATATATACATGAGGGCGTAGTAAATAGCATTATCATTTTGGTAGACCTTTTGAGTTACAATAGAGGGTTGAGACATGGGCAGGCCCGTAAATAACATCTAAGCCGAAATAGTCCCACTTGTAAAATAGAGCCCATTGATATAGCAAGGTGATATATCCGTGATACCTGGTGAAAATATGTAAATATAGGCAGTCACCGGCTAAACATGAAAGAAAATATAAATCGAAATTATGTATGAAGATCTTAAAGAAAAAACGCTGGCCCCTTGAAAACGGGTTGATTATAGAAGGGGATAAGTACTGGTATCTGAAAAGGTATTTTCAGAGTATTAACCCGGTAGAAATAATCCCATTCTAAGATGGCGCCCATAGTTACAGCAGGGTGACGCTGCCAGTTGTTTCCCGCGAGAGTTTAAAAATAGAGGCGGATGTCGGTTGAGTTCAACCTGTGGAGACAAGAAGCTCCGTGAGGCCCCGGGTGGTAAGAATGAATGGCTGCCAAGAGGGGTTTGCGTGATATCTTATTGGTACTGCCTAAAAGCTCGCATTATGATTATGGGCACTATACGAGAATCGTTCGACATTGGTTAAGGGGAAGTAAGTGGATTCTGTCACCCGGGGACCATGACTCCGATACTTAGTGCGTTGAGTGGGAAGTAAGTGTATTCGCCCTCCCGTGTACCATGACTATATGAGAAGATGGTTGAACTTTATGGGAATAGTTGGAGAAAATAACACTTGGGCATCGAGAATGCTTTTGATAAGTTATTTTTAAAAAATAAGGGGAACCACTATAAGCAAGCGAAAAAAACATGGCAGAGAGAAATGGGTGAATTGCGATAAATAATTAAGGCAATGTGTGAAGTTCCCAGTCACCTTAGTTAGAATTTCGTCCTGCGAGCGTTTGATACAAGATTGAACAGGGGTGTTCAGGGCTTAATGAGAAACTCTGTTATTCCTAGATTTGCATTACAGCTGAATGCGAATCCTTTGCGAGGACTCACATATGGAGCTCGTGTTGTGACCTGTAGAAACGAGCTGGTACGAGGAAGAGTGGCTCAATAAGGGTAAAGAATATGTTTATGTTAGAGATTCAGAGAAAATGACCATTTATCGAGTATTGGTTGTTCAGCAAGAATTGTGTGTGTTTTGTCTTTTACTTCTGGCAGTCCCCGGAATAAATGTTAAGAAGTGTCCCTGACTGGTGCCAGGCGACTGTGTTTGCCCTGAAGAAATCGCCACAAAACTTTCATGGCGATGAAACATGTCGGCACAATACAATGGTATGCATATTAAGCAACCTCTTTTAAATTTGAATTAGGTGCACACATAAGGAAGAATAAAATTGGTTTTGTGAAAAGTGCATCTTTTTCAATTTTATTTTTATTTCGGTCGCATCTTGGTATGTGATTGCTTCACCATTTAACATCACATTTTGGGTTTAATCGTGTGGACACTTTATATATATATTTTACAAGCAAGATGACAACCAATGATGATAAAAGTGGGCATAGCTGGTGAGTACCAATCAGCAGGCTGTCATCTTGTCTTTTCACATTTTTAAAAAAAAAAAAATGTTTTTGTTTCAAAATTCGAAACACTTGGTGTATTTGAGTTGGGACTTGATATTCTTTTCGTGTACTTTTGCTAAGAGAATTATAAGTGGGGATTGCCATTAGTAAAAAAAACGCTGTAAGTATTTTTAAATTGAAGGTGAAAAGCTGTTGGTGACTACCTCAAGTTAAGAAAGGAGGGGCGTTTAAAATACCAAACGATACAGGTATTTGTACCGCAGCTTATTCTGATACATGGTGGTGATACCTTCGTAGACCCAGCCTATTGTTTAGGATTATTGATTGAGAGGAGGGCGACTTGTGGTCTGCTTTTCCCTCTGCAGCTCCTTGTTGTTTGCAGGCTTTTTTGTGGCCCTGGAAGACCAATTGCCAAACAGCTGTGTTCCTTGGCCATATAACATACAAAAAGTGGCTCTTGATAGCTATAGGTCAAAATCGTTATTGTTGCTGCTGTTAATTAACAGTGGTTTAGCATTGTGTTGTTCATCAGAACATGAAGAAGTGGAAATAGGATACCCTCGTACGTTAGCAATGTTAAAAATGATTGATTTATTGATAACTTTTCAGTATTAGACTGACTTTATGTGTTGTGGTATACTGTTTTTACAGTGTGAGATCTCTGTTTTAACTGACTATTTGATGCTGTGTATACCCTTGATGACAGCTTGGCACCATCTGTAGTATGTGCGCACAGGGTAATAGGTATCGCAATTCGTAGGTTTAGCACATTTCTACTAATCCTGAAAAACATTTGTCGATAAAAAACCTATTGTGGGATGGTTTTTATCTTGGGATATGATAAGAGCGTGTAAGTGTCACCGGCTTCCTTTAATATCTGTCTTACCGAGCCTTATTGCGGAATCTTCCGCTGTTTCTTTCACAAGATTGCTTGTCCTCTTGTGCTCTCGCTGGCATGGCGGGAAAGGTGGCTTGTAGTCTGTATTTGCCCCTAGGTGCCTGTGTCAGTCCTGGTGTCCTCTCCCTCCAGTAATATTGGTAGGGTTTCTGTTCAGGGGTGCAAACCATGGTAATATTTTGAGTTCTTCTGTCCAACCTTAATAAATGAAGTCAAAGAAACTGTTTCTGTGTTCAATTGTCACAGTTTTTATAAACAATAGTACACTACATTATTCTGCAATCCCTGTATGAAAACCTGTCTAGAATTTCTTTATAATTGGCGAACTGTGAGGCACACAGTTGCCGATTATAATAAAGAAATGGCCTCTGAATTCAACTGTAATAACTTATTGTAACTTATTACAGTTGACTATAGAGTCACAACGTCTGCTGCCAGAGCCAGCAGAGAAGGGGAAAAGCAGGTCAGGTAACAGAGTATAATTAGCAGAGCTGTTTAAAGAAAACCAAAATGTTGCTTTTCTTTCTTCTTTCTGCTTTGTTTTCTAGGTGTACATTGACAAGAAAAAAGGAGATCATTATGGCAACATGTCTATTTTTTGCACTCCTTGGGTAATTATAGAAAAGTTAGAATCCTTCTGCAAATATCTACAGCACATTTTTTTTAAACAAAGTAACTTGTATTAAACTGCTTCTAATATATTTTTTAGCAACAAATATCTAACAGCATTTATGATGTGATTAAGTCTTCACTAGAGATTTTATTTATAATCTTCATGTTTTGCAAATATGCTCTCTCTTTCATATGAATTAGCCACACACCCAGAACTTAAGTGGTTTGTGGGAAACGTGATGGTGCGACCATGCATTATAAGGAATAAAGAACCCCCTGCTTTTCATGAAAAGGATAGTGCGAGTCACTTCGGAGTTCCATAATCTACTAAAGGAAATTGGCCTTCTGCCTCGGTCCTCTATATGGGCGTGGAAATCCTCAGTGACTTGAAATATTCTTATAATGTACACTAGGGGTGACTTTATCCATATATGACACAATCAGAAGCTTATAAACAACACACACCCTGTTCTATACCACAATCATGTTTCCATGACAGTAATGCTATTGTATCCGAATTTAGGGAAATATATCTGACAGATGGAGCAACAGGGGTACCAGAGCGTTGTGCAGAAGAGTGCGCATTTACATAATACAACACACATATTTTCATTAAATCTGTTAGGAAATAAGGAGCGTGGAGTGGCTTAACAAGATATTTTGCATTGACGGATTTCGAATTGCCTCTCTCTCATCAGACGATTTTCACATAGAATACACACTGTGAAAACGCATATGGATTTCTGGATTTAAAATAAATGCAATGCCTTTTGAAAACAACGCTTCATGTATTGATTCCTACCGTGACACAGGCAGGGCCGAGCAGAGACGGTAAGGTGACAGGGAGACTTACAGCCACTGCCAAGCTATTGTCAAATAAGTGATCTCGTTCACTGTTACTACGGCTGATTGTCAGATTAAAGCTCAAACGAATCCGTTTAGCTCCGGTGCCAGAGAAATAAACTAATGCACTCAGGTCTGTACATTACAGTAGCCTGCTTTACTCATGTCCCTGTCTTACCTCTGACATCGTAATCTCCACTTCTTCATCACCTGTACCTCAGCTCTTACTGTGCTCCCCTCATGGCCCCCGAGGTGTAAATATGACGTTTGGGATTCTGAAACCTGGATTCTCGGCTTTGCAGCTTAGTAGAGTCACTCACTCCACCAGCCCTGCCAAGTACCGCGCCTCACGCCCACTCTCTGGAGATGTGCTCACGTCTTCACACAGACGACAGACGGACACAGCGGGCACCTTGAAAAGGGCAGCGCCGGCAGGAAGGTATCTGGGACGCGTGTTTACAACTACCGTGGGGGTACTTAAGCTCACGAACACGCAGACATCAATCGCAGCAACACACCAAGGTTGAAAGACTGATTAGTATAAAATAGTTTTTTTTACAATTTAGGATAGCTGAGGGCTGTGGCATGCATGCCAACCCTCCCGATTCAGGCGGGAGACTACGGATCAACGAATCAGGATCTGCTGGAAACAAGGCAGCTGGAGCTGGGAAAAATATATTGTAAGCCAGAACACTTTGCCCTTTATTTTTGGAAAGAATGATTAGAGGGTGTGACAGGGCTGGACATTGAATTTTTAACAATTTAACATAGCGCATTTAAAAAAAAAAAAAAAAAGTCTAGAACTCTGTTTTTGTTGGCACTATGTTATTAAACTGCCAAAAATGAAATGCTGATTGTCAGTCACCGTGCAGGCCAATACACCGATTCAAACAGATAGCCTCTACTTCAGTCTAAATCAATGGGGAACATACATTATCCTGGATATTTTTTTTCTTCCACTTGTGTGCTCTAACATGTTGGAATGCATGCAATGGATTTGATGTGTATGTCAAAGTTTTACCACTGAGGGCCCTTTAGTGCAACACACAGTATGTGCACTGCTGATGCAATGAACAATCTGGAGTGGCTCCTATTCAGGATAGTGGGAGTAGAGATCAAAATACGGTGTCACTATACATAAAACCCTCAATAACCATGAATTCAAATGCAATTTCCTGGCAGATTCAACATGTGGACTTCATTCAGCATGTTGATTTAGTAATTATAAACTAACTCCAACTTTTGGTCCTTGTACCGTTAACCATTTTCAAATACCACTTGTGTATTAATATTGCAAGTCAAAAAGACATACATAATACATATGTATATATAATTCTGGTGATGCAAATATATAACATATATAGAACCTGATTTGTGTCCAGTTTTAATTGAAACTAACCGCCAACTGACATTAGAGCTCATGAAAATCTTTCTGCAGGTAAGACTGTGCACATTTTGGTACAATAAAGAGACCACCAAAAGTATAGCTATACAAATCTTCATAGACCATCTACATTTTTTCCTGGCACAAAAAAAGGCCATGGAAATGATCAGATTTGAAAAAACAATACGTAAGAAATGAGGACCTTATATTCCCCAAATTTGTGAGCCACAAATCAGAAGCAAACTAGTTTGTGACTGCTAAGACCTTGTATTGGAATGTTTTAAGGTTTCATTTTTATGCATTTCTTATTTTTGCAATTTTAACGAAATGTTTAACAAATCACATTTTTGCGTTGTCAACATTTTCCCAATCGTAAATAGGTAATCACAATTTCAGTTTAGCGATTTGGTATTCATATGTTAAAAGCATTTGCTATTTGCGATTAGTCGCAAAATGTGCATTCTGCACTGGCAAGTTGGAAGTAGATAGTAACCAAATGCAAACTATAAAAAAGGGCCCAGTACACTTCATTGTTTTTCATAATGGCTGTGGTTAGGTGGAAACACATTTTGGCTACAATACAGAAGAGATTCAACAGGCAAGAGAAGATTTATAGGATCAGAAATACACTCTCTGACTACACAGAGGATGACATTCATACAAAGAACAGTCTTACTAATGGTGTTATTTTAAATTTAATAGATGACATGTGCATTTTGTTACAAAGAGACAAACGGGGAACTCTTGCAATTTCCTCACACGTTCAAGTGCTCAGCTCTTTGTATCTTTTGGCATTAGGGACTTACCAAGCCATTGTGGATGACGTAATAAGCATTTCACAGAGAACACTATCCCTGGTTTTTAGAATTATCTTGAAGCCATTTTGCTTAAAACTAATATTGACATTGTGTGTCCTCATTCACCAGTTGACCTACTAGACATCAAGTTGCATTTTTCCGAGTAGTACAATCCCCTCAGATAATTGGCTGCATTAATGGCACACCCATTGCAATTAGTCCACTATACAGATCTGAACTTTTACCACTCCTTAAATACACAGGTAAGGTATGATTGTGTGTGTGTGTGTAATTACTGACGTTGTAGCACATTATCCAGGCAGTACCCATGATTTCTATGTGTTTCATAACTGTGGTCTGTTGACTCGTGTGGCTACAGGACAACTTTGAGATGGTTTTCTTTTGGGTATGCAATACAAGATATTTCAAAGAAGATGTGTATGCATTTAATTTGTTTTGTAAATGTGCAGGGGTTTTTATAATCTTTAATGTATTTTTAAGTGACAGTGCATATGCTCTTCGCCCATGGATTATGACACCCTTCCTACATCCTCTATCAGCCAGGCAGCGAATATATAATATAGTACCCTAACACACCAACAGAGAGGAAATTTGGCCTCCTCAAAGGTTGCTTTAGATGCCTACATAAGAGTGGGGGAGCATTGCAGTATGCACCAGACTTACAATATCGTGGCATGTTGTGCTTTGTTGAAAAATGTAGCAAAGAGGCCTTCCTTTAGAGATGGTAGAGGACAATCTTGAATTTGAAAAGATACCTCCACCTCATGAACAGCATCAACATGAGGATGTCAACAGAGCTATTGATGGAAGGAATGTTAGAATACAGATCACAAATAACTAATTTTGAAGTAAGTATTTTTATTATTGACATTTTCTTTTGAAGTACGTATTTTTTTAGCTGACATTTTCTACTTGTAAAAGTAGTATTTTTACATTTGAAACAATATTATTTTCAGTTTTTATCACAGGCCTTTGAGTAACAAAGGGCTTGATATAGATCTTGGTGGACCGGTTACTCCGTCACAACAGATATCCTGTCTGCCGAAATAGAAATCCCATAGGATATAATGGGATTTTTATTTCAGCAGATGGGATATCCGTCACTGTTGTGACAAAGTAACCCTTCTGCCAAGATCTAAATCAGGTCCAAAGTTAAGTTTTCTTTTCAAGTAACGTTGTTGTAATGAAAATGTAATAATAAACAAATCTTGACAGTTTTTTAAACTTTAAATTGCATGTAGCAAAAAATATTGATCTAATACAACAAAGTTTTGAACTTTACTGCCTTGCTTTTTTTTCTTTTTATTCCCGCTAATCCCATTTTATGTTGTTCTATTAGTTGCTTGTACATCATGGGTTTGTTTAGTTCTATGAACCCTGCTCTTGCATAGAAAAACAGCTGTGACTTCAGGCTTCTTCACTCTCTTCTAATATACCACCCTCATCATTTGTTGCATGTCTAGTTTCTATTTCATCTAGCATATTGCTTATTTTTTAACGTCTTTAGAAACATCTCTTGTAAAATGTCCTAGATCTACTTGTAAGTTCAGGAACCTTCGAGAGAGAAGACTTGCAGCTATAACAAGGCGATCTACTGATCTACCAAACCTGGTAGTCTTTTAGTAAAATGTTTATGTTGACGTTGGCCATCACGTGTGTCAGCATTCATTAATCCACACAGTGTGGATATGGTCTCTGTTAATGCACTGATTTCTGTAATATAGCCTCATGTGATTCATAAATGTGTATGAAACCAGATGTCATGTTTTCCTCAGTGGCACTTAATATGTGTCCAAAAGAAAGCATTTCCCTTAGTTGCTGTTTTTTTACTTGCAGCATAGATTTCAAATATTTTGAAAAGCTTGAGCACATTTTAATTCAACCTTACATTAGCTCTCGATTTCACAACAATCTGTTTTACATAGTGTGTCTTGTTGAAAGAGCACCATTTCTAATTATCTGGATAGTTTGATGTATTGTGAAGCTTAAATGTTCACGGGATTCTTCTCGCAATTTAGATGGTTCTTCCGGTTGGTTGCCTATTGCTTCTGAGATGCCGACCAGCAGATGTTTCGCCCATCTCTACATCATCAATATTTTCAGCACTGTCAGATTTATTTTCATTACTCTCTAGTTCAGAAGTGTTTTCTAGTGAGAAAAACATCTTTAAAATGTATCAATAATTTATCCTGTTAAGATTAGACTTCTATATAGTAAAAATATACCTTTTATAAAGGTATTTTGATATGATAGACATTAACATGCAAGTACAACACATTCTGCAGTCACAGATATAACAGGCATATTAAGCAGTATACATTCTAGAATGTATGGTCTTTGCACTATAATGGGTAGTTACAAGTAGTAGGTATAGTGGCAGGTGATGATTGTTTGCCATTTCAACCATGAGGAAGTGCCTAATCGAGATTTTGTAAGGGATCACTGAGATGTGTCGAAATCATTAATATATAAACAAACTAATACCGGAAAGAACAGTCCAGAGCCTAGTGGTAGGAGGTTAAGAGCAAAAGAGGAGGTACTGAGAAGGTAGTCAACAGTATTTGTTTAGAGTGTCTCAAGGTTAGGAAGGCAGAGTCCGTGGCCCAGGTTTTGGGATTATCAAGGGTCCTGATATAGGTAATCTCCCAACGATGAAGTGGATGGGGGAAAACCCCTAGCAAAGTGTATTCTCTAGTCTCACTAAGCAGAGTCGACAGTGAATGGTGCCATAGGAACTCAGACAACCCAGAGTGCCGGCGTCTAGTTGAGGGTGCCAAAGAAAGTGATGGTGCAGAATGAAGAAGCACAGTGAATGAGCATCCCATCACGAGGGCAGAGTGTTGTTAATGTGCCTTCACCCAATGATGTCCAAAGCTCATTCCATACCTCTGAAATTAGATATGTATGTAAACCTCTACTATACTCTTTATTGAGGACTTTACTTTTTTCATGCAACCATTGCTTCGTCATCATGCACCATAATGCTGTGGAAGGGCCCTTGGCAGAAGTCCACCGGGATGTGTTTGCTCGTTTTGCTAGAAGGAGAATGAGGTCCGGAAATCGTGGAAAGTGCTCTTTTTCTACGGGCACATAAAAAAATCCCAAGTGCCCAATGTTCCCAAGTGAGTTGGAGAGATAAGCGCATACAAATGGCCAAGTCTCAAAAAACATGCAGCCATTATGCTGTCAAAGACCTGCAGTCCCAAAGCATGTGGTAGAAGTCTGCCGGAGTCTGATTATATTGGGGACCGGAGGCTGATGTCCCTGGGAACATGTTTTGTATCTGGGCTGGGGAAAAGATAGGCTTGATGTAGAATAAAAGATTGCATTTATTGGAAATGGATGTTGCAAGAAACAGCATACGGGTATGCAACGCTCCAGCCCATTCTTTATTATGTAAAACTCTCTGGAATACAGTCTCCCATGTCTCCTGTACATGTTTTAAGGAAATATGCGAATGGGAATTTTGCGACCAGTATAGCCAAGTCACACAGTGCCTATTGATTCCCATATAGAGCATGTGGGTTGGGTGATGAAGAGCGGGTTCCATTTCCACAACTGCCCATGTGGCATGTCCATGTGCGTAGCAGTCCATAAGTCATTAATTGTCTTTCATTTAAAAAAAATGTAAAACATTGTCCTTCATTTAGGGAGTAATTGTCCCTCAGGTCCTTGAATGATTTGAGTGTATAGTTGTTGAATAAATCCCCCATAGTGCCAAAACCAGTCGATGATCAGGGTACAAATCCAGATGAGAGTGCTGGGGCCGTGACAACTTGGGGGCAAGAGACTTGGGACTTATAAATAAATGAAATATGCCAATTGTGGATAAGCAAATATTACCATGTTTGAAGTAGAGAGCATATACATTTTAACACTTATTAGCAGTGGTAAAGTACCCAGAGTCATAATGCCAATAAAAATGAATTTAGCAAAAAGGAGAGATGGGGTGACACTGCAGAAAGGCCATTTCTAACTATAATTAGTGTTGAATACCTGACCCCGCCGCACTTCTGGAATTCAAAACTCTCCTACTGAACAGTGTGTGATTCTGGTAAAAACGTTATGTGAATTCTTCAGCGTTGCCGCAAGGAATGGATTCTGTATCGCTTTACTGGGTGTGACATACCTTGAGTATTGCACGGGGAGAGTATTATAATTGTTGGTTGCCATCATCCAGGACAGAAAAGACAATTAGGACCCCCTACTCCACCTGTTCCACTACTCGCCCAGATGTCCCACTCATCACGTCCACCTCCCACTATCACAGTGAGCCTCTGGCAAAGGAAGATACACAGATAATACCAAACAAAATAAACCCTTTAAAAACATTATAAACTGGTTGGGGCAGACCACAAACCGCAGCACTCCCATCAGGGTCATTACACGCGGAGCAGAGGGGCCCTTCCGCTCCAGGGGACCCCCTCAGCACAGTACTCCAGCTGGAGAGATCCTGATTGAGTCAAGTTTCATTATGCCACTGACTCCCATGCAGTACCAAAATCACTGTGGACACTCTATTTAGGGGTGTACAGGCCCAGCTGTAATGTAAAGAAAATGAAATTGCCTGGGCAAGAAGGGGTATAGGGAACTGAGCAGTCGCAGAGGAGGAGTTTCTGAGTCCGGTTCACACCAGGGCCCACAATGTTCCAATATATCATTACCTCATAAATTTCATCCAAGGTGGATAGGGCAAGTGCTGATGGGCCAATGGGCTCCATCCAAAGGCCTTGCTAGGTGGTAGTTTCAGAGAGATTTACTATGCATTGCCTGAAGGAGGTATGGCCATCATCGGTGATTACACTAGTTTGTTAGTTTGTCTGCAGTCTAGGCGTGGTCACACTTACGATTAACATCTTTCAGGAGGTTGATATCTAAAGTAATGAAGTCAATTTTTGATTCTAGGAGAGTTTTCGTCATCTCAATGATCAATGACACTCAGTATTTGATCAAGTTTTGTGATCAAGGAGGGGGATGGAGCAATTCGAGGCACGGGTGAACCTGCCTCATGTATCTCATATTTGTATCTGCCGATGGGACAATGGCCAGTGACTCAGAGGATGATGTATGGAGGGCGACTTAGATAGCCAAGTCACGGGTACTCACAGAGGAATTTAAGGCCCTAGTCAGTGACGTCCAGTAGCATGTGGGGCGGAAAGCAGGAGGCCCAATGCAGTCTTAAAACGCCTGCAGGGTTTCTTGGCCCACAAAAGACCAGAGGGTAGGGGGCAGCACTAGCAGTGCACACCTGGGACAACTCAGGGATCTAACTTTGAGAGTTTACTTTGTTGAGTCTCTTCCCCCGTCAAAGTGGTTCCTGGATAGGGTCTGCAGTAGTTTCCCCTAAGCAGTAAGGCCTGTAGCTCGCACATCATGTGGAAAGTCTGTCTGGCCTGCAGTGGTTGAAAATAAGAAGTTAGGGGGAGCACTATCATTTATGATATGTTGTCACTCACCCCAGGAGTTCCTCGCCATCTCCAAACCAGAGGAGGCTGTATGTGGACTCGGAGGAGTGCAGGTTCCAAGTCCTGGGTGAGCCTCGCAGGTATGCCCCCTAATCCCATGTCCTCTACTAGGGGAGTTCGAGTCACTAAATCTGTAGCCAGCAGAGTCTTCTCGTAGGAAAGTTCTCTGTGTGGGTTAGTTCTGCTTGGAGACCGTTCTTGCTGGATGTAACCTGTGATGCAGGGGTTGGAATAAAGGAAACCTACTTTTATTTACTTTACGTGTTCTGTATTTACTTTGGGACCGCTACAGTCCCTCTATGTGTTGGCATTCTTTCCCCAGGCCTCAGGAAGGGGTGGATCAGCTCTAAAAAACCTTGCGATCCCTGCTGGCAGAGGGGGCGAAACCACGGTGTGGCATTCTCACTGTCAGTGTGTAGGCCTCAGACAGGATTCAGGGATCCCATGTGCCCAGGACACTTCACTGTTGTGTGTGTGGGGAACATGGCGGCTGCAAGCTAGACACTCGCGGCCGCGGGAGCCATTGAGGGGGGAGCGTTAGCGGTGGAGATCGGTAATTTGAATGAATGAATACTTTTTTATATAGCGCCTGGCTACCCTAAAGCATCCTAGCGCTGTAAGACCTGAGGATATAAGAGGACATTGTTGAACAAAAATATCTTTAGTTGCTTCCTGAAAGCGATATGATTTAATTCATGCCTGATATTATCTGGGAGTTTGTTCCAACCTTTCGCCGCCTGGACAGAGAGGAGCCGGCCGCCCATCCGGACCAACTTCACCCTGGGAACTACCAGCAGATTTCGTTGATTGGATCTAAGCGATCTGACTGATTGATGGCGATGAAACAGGGGATCCAAAATGGAGGGACCCATATTGTGAATGGACATGTGTGCCAGACACATGGCCTTAAACACAATCCTATCCTGAATAGGAAGCCAATGGAGCGCTCGAATTGAGGCCTTTGCTGAACATCGTTTGGGAACTTTCATGAGCAGGCAAGCTGCGCAGTTCTGAACAGCTTGCAAAGTTTTAATAGTAGCTGCTGATGTCCCCAAATAGATAGCATTAGCATAGTCCAGTCATGCGAGAATCAACGACTGGACCAATATACGTCTGGCTTCAAAGGGAAGAAGGTCTAGGACTTTTTTTAGGGATCTCATCAAGCCATAACAGGTTGCAGCCACCTTATTAGCCTGATGCTGGAAATTAAGGGCGGAATCCATCCAGACCCCCAAGCTTTTTATTTTGGTCTTAGGTTTCGGCGGAGGTCCTAGATCGCCAAATCGTGCTAATTTCACTGCTAAAGTCGTAAGTAAGTTTCTGAAAACGTACGGAATCCCGGAATGATCTTGAAAAGAGGGTGTTGCAGGCCTGCTGGATACCAGAGGCTGATTTATGGTTCCCCAGGGACGCGCTGGAGTGAGGCAGCTGGGGAGCTCCGGCGAGCCTGGGAGGCCGGAATTAGATCAGGTGGCAGAGGCAGAACAAGTCGAGCTTCCCAGCAGCACACTGAGGAAGCGAGAAACACGTAGGGAGACCAGAGCAGCACAGTAGGAGAGCGGAAGAGGGGAGAGCTGTGCAGGAGAGTGGGGTAGTACCTGCATATGGAGACAGGCGTTACTAAGGAAGTTGAGGCACCCTCCAGGTATACACTGAGGACCAGGAATACTGGAGGTAAGGAAAACGTTCTTCCTATCTCGTCGGACCCATTGTCAGAATCATCGCAAGGAGTGAAAATCATTGTTAAGGCAAAACGGGGACGACAAGGAGGGAGCCTCCAAAGCAGAGGATTAGGAAAGCCATCATCAGGGAGAATTAACGAGGGGAAAAACACAAAAACATCTATTACTGTACCTTCAAAAGTAAAAATTACCCCCTCACTCAAATCCTCTTTCCGAGTACTCCCAAGTATGCAGAAAGATGGCGAACAACCTGTTCCTGAAAACCGTGGAAGGATCAGATAAGAAGGCCTTTATACTTTTGTTGCTACAGAACACGATCCTGAAGGGCAAGGAAGAGATAAACCTCGAACATGAAGTCCAGAGAGCGCACAGAGAGCCCTTCTGTCACAACCCCCAAAGAACCAAACCTAGGAAGATCCTTGTGAACTTTCTCTCGTATACCATTAAAGAAAAGGTACTCAGCAGGGCACTGAAAAATGGTCCATATTTGATAGATGGGTATTCCCTGCTAGTCAGATCGGATCTATGTAAAGCTACAGAACAGAGGCAGTGGGAGTTGGTAGGCAAGATGGAGGAACTCCGGAAGTTGGGAGCAAAGGTCCAGTTAAAATTCCCCGCAATGGTGCGCATTATGTGGAACAACCAAATGTATAATCTTCGGACAGTAGATGATGTAGAATCATTAATTGATAGGATCAAAAAGGGAGATACTGCAAAGTGACCAAATTTGGATTACAGGATAGTTTGCTCTCTTAGTTCTAAATAGTCTAGTTGAAATTCCCCCAATGGTGCGCCTGTAGGCATTATTATGCCTAAAAAGAGAGGGAGGGTTCCCCTGGGTTGGTTTAGGAGGGTGAGTAGGGAAGGTAGTGGGAGGTGTGGGCACGGGTGGAGAGCAGTGGGATAAAAAAACAAAAAAAGTAATCTGAACCTCTTATGCAGGGGAAGTCTAATAATGCAGTAATGAAGCAGGAAATAGAATATCTCAGGAAGCATCATGGCTAAAACTCAGAGTATTGATATTCTTTCATGGAACGTGAACAGTCTTAGGTCTAAACCTAGACAGAGGAAAGTGATGGAAGATTTAAAAAATAGACAGGCACAAATCATGATCTTACAGGAGACACATCTATTAGCAAATGAAAGCAAGAAGTTGTTTGCTAAGTGTGTATGGGTCCAAACTTTCATCGCTTCTGATCAAGCACAATGCTGTAAGGGAGTTGCAATCCTAATCAGGAACGGAAGTGGGATTGAGCTTAAGTCATCGTGCACGGATAGTTCGGGTAGATGGGCATTAGTTTGTATAAAATGGGCGGATAGTGATTTTGTATGTGTTGTGTTTTATGGACCCAACGAGGATGATCCACAGTATATCATAGAATTAGAATTGAGGCTGGTGGATATCTCAGCCCCTGCAATCGTGGGCGGGGATTTTAATGTACTGATGGATCCTGTATTGGACCGCACAAGGAGGAGGGAGAGTGCCTATGTGCCTAGAATGAGGAATGCGCTGAAAAGCATGATTCGGGATCTCGATTTATTAGATGTGTGGAGACATTTGAGAGGGAAGATGAGAGGGTACACATATCACAACAAAAAACACCATCACCTTTCAAGATTAGATAATTTTTTAGTTGATAGATGCCTTGCAACCAATATTAAAAAGATTGAGCATCTCCCAGTTCATATCTCGATCACTCAGCTGTAATAATAACTGAACAAGCTCCAGGACGGCAGCTTTGCAAGAGATGGACCCTAAAGCGTGCCCTTCTTCTTGAAGGGGGGGTTGAGGCAGCCCGTAATAAAGCGGTAGCAGAATACTTTATTAACAATAAAGATACTGCCTCCCCTGGAATAGTATGGGATGCCTTTAATGCATATATTCGAGGGGTCCTGAAAAGCCTTGCCTGCGCAAAAAGTAGAGAAGAATGGGCAGAACTAATGAATATTGAGAAGGAAGTTGGGATTATTGAGGTGGCCTTGCATTCAATAAGTGTGGAAGTGAAAAAGGAGAGGCTGGAAAGAAGGTTAGAAGAGGTTCAACTTAAATTTAAAATCAGGTTAGATTTAAAGTGTAGGGCAAGATGGCAAGGAGCGAACGTAAAGGAATTTGAGTATGGAGAGAAAGCAGGAGCATTGTTGGCCTGGAAGGCCAGAGTAGAAAGATCTAGAAATGAGTTAAATGAGCTGAGGGGAGATTCAGGGGAGGTGCTTGATAGTTGGGATACTATGCAGGAACATGTAGTAGCACTTTTTTCACAGCTCTATCAGGAAGATATCGTTCAAGAATCCCAAAAGTTAAGAAGCTGGCTTAGCTCGCTTGGCCTCCCCGTAATGAATGAGGAAGGGGAAAAAATGATGGAAGCTCCAACTACGCAAGAGGAGATCAGGGGCTAAGAATGGGAAGGCTGCGGGTTTAGATGCTGTCCCCTCAGAAGTGTATAAAATGATAATATAGGAAGTATTGCCTGTATGGGAAAGTTTGTTCACTATGATATATATGGGTGAGACACAGGTTCCAGAATCATGGAGGGAGGCCTCCATAGTCTTGATATTGAAACATGCTAAGGACCCGGCAAAAGCAGAGTCGTATTGGCCGATATCCCAGCTGAATGCAGACTATAAGATCTTTGTCAGTATTTTAGCAGGGAGGTTGTTCAGAATTGCCTCTCAGCTTATACATGAAGCTCAAAAGGGGTTTATCCCGGGGAGGCAAATGCACGAACTGACCCAGCAGTTAATAGGGTGCATCGACATAGCTACATCAAGGTCGGTCCGCTTTGCGGCGGTCACATTGGACGCCGCCAAAGCTTTTGACCGTGTTTGCTGGGAGTATTTATGGGCAGTATTGGAGATCATCGGGTTTGGGCCCCATTTTATAACTACATTAAAAGCCCTTTATCATCGCTCTACAGCTAGGATTCTCCTTAATGGTGCTCTCACTAGGAGTTTTTTGATCCTTAGAGGGACGAGACAGCGTTGCCCCACCTCCCCTTTATTGTTCGATATATATATTGAACCATTTACCCAGATGCTACGTAAGGATGAACAGGTTATAGCTTTCTGTACAGGAGCATATAAAAAGAAAATTGCGTTATATGCAAACAACCTCATAATCTCTATAGCAGAACCGGCTGTAACAATTCCTAGGGTGGTGCTATTAGCGGAAGAATATGGAGCTTTTTCAGGATATTTAGTAAATAAAGAGAAAACCGGGATTCTGTGTTGGAATATTCCAGATTGAAGGAAAAATATAAAAGAGAGAGATCAGGTATCTTGGAATTAGTTTTATTAACTCTTTACAGGAAACCCCCCAGCATAATCTAGAGAGGGTATCAAAGGATATTGAGAAATCACTAACTAGATGGAAGAACGTCCCACTGACATTATATGGAAGAGGAAATCTAATCAAAATCGTGCTACTTCCTAAGTTGGCATTTCTTTTTAATAGTATTCCTCTTACTTTCCCAAGAGGCCTGATCGATAAAATACAGGGCAATTTGGGTAATTTAGTCTGGGCAGCTAGGTGAGCACGTATGTCCTGGAAGAAATTGCGGTGTAAATTGGCAGAAGGCGGGCTGGCACTCCTGGACCTAAGACTATACTGTATGGCATTTCAGTTTAAGAACTGCAGAGTTCTTTTACGTACACCGGGGCCAATGGTGTGGGGGGCTGTTAGTGGAGATGGTTAAGGAGTGGGGAACGAAAGGATTTCTATATATATTCGGGGCAAATAAATTCTTCAAAAAAGTCAGACTGAATACGCTTAAGGCAGCACTTATCCTTTGGGTTGGAATAGGGAACATACTGGGAATGGGATACTATTCAGGGGGGCACCAGTATGGGATTCACCAGGAACGCCTGAAGGCTTGCAAGATCAATTAAGTATCCCACTTAGGAGGGCGGGAATTGGTCTATAGGGGGATCTCATGATGATGAAAGAGGTAGTGCCATGGGAAATCTTGATTGCAAAGACAGGGGGGGTCTCTCTCAAGGTTTAAATATCCTGGGGGGAGACAAACAGGAAAGAGACCGGAGGACCTTGGGAGTTTGAAAAGAAGCTACAGAACGAGACCCCGAAAAAGAAGGAAGTAAGTGACTGGTATCGGAACCTGGTGTCTTTTGATGAGAAGAAATTTAAAGCATCATATGAGATCTGGGATCGTGCTATTCAGATGACGGGGCCACAGAGAATGTGGCAACTTTCTTTTTAAGTTGCTGTATAAGGTGGTCAAGCCAGCAAATTTAAAAAGAAACCACTTCGTCACAGCTAATAGGTTGTGTTGAACACCATATAAATTGGCAAAATTCGTAACAGCTGTTGCCCCAAGATGTCACTGATGCGGTTTGTTGAGTGCAGATGATAGACATATGTTTTTTTAATGCTCCCTGCTACTGGACTATTTGTCTTCAGTGGAGAAGGCAATAAATGAAATTTTCTGCTCTAATGTAAAAATAAGCTTAACGTTGATTATGTGGAGGATAAGCCGATCTCGCCCCTACCAATGAATAAGCAGGCCCTACTCTTCTACTCGATTCTTCTTGCTAGGAGAGAAATTTGTAAAAAAATGGACAGATGCTGTACCACCCCAAGGGTTGGACTGGTTCCAGGCGGTTCAAATTATTTGCAAAATGGATGTAGGACTGGATACCAGTATACACTCTAAGATCTGGGAGGATTTATTAAACTGGAATGGCACAATAAGAACTTAATCTTACCAGTCATATGATCACATCTGCATGGAACTAGCAACCAGGTCACTGGACGGGCTGGTACGCAGGACTATTGAGATACTGCAAATAGCCTGGGGAGGTACAGGTTGGATGTCAGGCTGCCATTTGCATACAATGGTGTTATGAATACATAAAAAAACAAAAAAAACTTCACTGTTGTGTGTGTGGGGGGGGCAAAGCAGCATTTCACCCCCTCGGTTCGTACCAGGCACAATCACTGCTGCAGTACTCGAGGCTCCACGCACGCTGTCCACATCCATGGCGTGTGGGACGGCAGGGTCCAGTCATGGCAGAGGACCGAGGAATCCTAGGGGGCCACACCCATCACTTGGGGAAAGAAAGAACTGCTTGTGGTGGGTCACCGGATTGTCGCAGCCCTGGCTGATGCCATGAGCACTGACAGAGTAACTGGCCAGGATAACTCTGGATTAGTGAGCGGGCAGTAGGAGACAAGCTCCAGTGAGGCTGCCATGTTTCGCTGCAGGCCACTCTCCCTTCCATATAGTAAGCTTACATGACCCATAATGCACTGGTGTGCAGCCAAGAATTCACAGATTGTCATAATTTGAAAGTAATATTTTGTTACAAATTTTGCTCAGTATTAGACTAAAAAAATGAAAAAATGTATGTTGGTTAAAAATGATTCCCTTAAATTTGCATTATAGCATTTGTAGTTCTCATTTTATTAATATTGTTAATGATAAATTTAAACAAATATTTAAATTTAGATCTACTTTTCATTTATATTTCTCACAAAATGAATTTACCATTATTACATTTTAACTACCACACAAATAATTGTTTGGTGTTTTTTTATAAAAATTAAGGTAACTTTCTAACGTGTATAATAGAGGAAGATTTGATGTGCTGCTTCTCGTGCAAAGTTGCTTTCTGTCATTTCTGCCATTTGCAGGGGGACAGATGAAGAATCATTTCCAGTATGCCGAGCATCAGACAGTCTTTGCACAAGCTTCTATTTGTTCGAGATTATAAATCAAACCAGAGCTTGCAGATTTCATCAATGGCGTGCTTGGCGACATCAACAGCATTTATTCTTTCTTGGAATGACACCCAGATTTTCTTCCTGGTTGACACCGACAGAGTCAAAGATTTTCCCCCAAAAAGTTTGTTATTACCGGTGACACATTCTTCAACCTAAACATCCAATTTAACATCAGAAATCATCTGCTTTCGCATGCGCCCTCCATCATCCTTGCCTTTATCCTGGCTGGACATTGGAACAATTCTCCAAATACTTTCCTGGTCCAGAGATCTGTGCCTCTTGAGGGTGCTAACCAAGCAATGTAAGATAGGTAAAACACTTCCTGGTCATGAGGCCATCAAATATAGGGCCCGATGTACAACCATTCAGTTTAGCGAGTTGCAAATTGCACTGAATTGCAACTCACAATTCGCGACTCGCAAAATTGAATGTACAACAGTGTCTCAGACACTGTTTGCGATTCCCAATGAGGTCACAAATTGCATGCCTCATCAATATTCATGAGGCAAGTGCAATTTGCGACCCCATTGGGAAGGGCTAGCACTCACAGGGATGGTGGCCTGCTGGGGTCAGCAGACCACCATGTCTGTGAATGCTTTTTTAATAAAGCAGTTTTCTTTTTTAATGCTGCCCTTTTTCCTTAAAAGGAAACGGGATGCATTTAAAAAAGAAAAATTAAACTTTTCAGTTTCATGTTTTAAGGGCAGGCAGTGTTCCCATTAACAAACAACTGTTTGTGAGTGGTTTACCACCTACTTAAGGTAGGTGGTAAATTGCAAGTGTTTTGAGACCGCAAATGCAGTCGCAAAACAATAGTACATTGGTGTTAGAGTCGCTATTAGGAAAGGACGCCTTTGGCACGCTCCTTCCTAAAAGCTAGTCGCAGACACTATTTTTCGAGTCAGTGACTCGCAAAATAGCGTTTGTACATACCACCACCGTATTTTGTGGTAGCAAACGGGTTGATTACCCTTTTGTGACCACAAAAACAGTCGTACATCTGGTCCATAGTCTCTGCAAAAGTCAGAATTTGCGATTCTCTAGTTGTGACTACTTCCGATTCGCTAATATAAATTTGTTCTTTGTGATTACAAGTTCAAAGAAATTGCTAATAGAGAAAAACAACTTTTTTGAACATATGATTTATCGATTCGATATTTGCGAGAAAGAATGAATCAGTAAATTACATGTACGAATAAAAGGCCGAGGGCTATGAAACATTATGCATTGATCAAATCAACATGATGAATGCAGTCCGCATGTTGAAGTTGTCAAACACTTGCATTTGAATTTTATGGTTATTGAGGGTTCTATGTTTGATGACACTGAAGAGCAGATTGGTACAACTCACTAGTGGGAGATCCAGGAAGCAGCTCTTCCCCAGATCAAAAGACACTGGCAGCAGTTCAACACTGGCTGCCATTAAAACCGAGAGTGCGAACACTAGGAGTAAGACATATATAACAAGCGTTTAACACTGTAAGTTTTTACGGGTTGGCAATCATATTTTTGAACAGTGATGCCTTGGATAGCAGGAATAAATGAGGCCCTCAGCATATTTTTCATGATGGGGGCATGATTTTTTGTTACACTACCGCATGTGATTGATTGAGCCTGTAAAAGGTTTATCATTTTGTGTTACACCACTTCATGTGGTAGAGCCTGCAAAGGAAAACACCCCGGCTCTTTGACACAGTATCACAAACAATGGCAGCTGTAAGGACATTGATATTACATTAGGTTACAAAAGCAAAGGAATCGTGTCCACATATGATTGTTTAGACCAGGACGGACATTTATTCTCAGTGCCCAAAATAAAAGCTAAATATCTCCTAGGAAATGTAGTGGAAAACAAGAGTTGACAAAGTCAATATGGCCAAAGTCAATTGGATTGTATTTTCTTCAATGAGGCGTTTTTGTGTCCTGAGCAAGAAGATGTGTTTTTTGACATTCTGTAAGATTTCTTGTGGGTATTGCATTTGAGTTGTGGATGTATTATTTGATACAGTGATTTTGGGAATGCCAGCATTAAATCTTGTGATTGCCACAATTTATATTTAAAATTCATACAAAGACAGCTACACAGTATTAAAGAGACTAATGTTCTTTTTCCTTTCTTTCATATCACATGTTTCAGTTACAAATTCATTATGTACTGTCATTTATGATGTCCAGCCAACATGTGCTTCCTCCCTTGGTGGCATTCAGGCCTTTTTTTTTCAAGGCTGTAATAAGTTCATTATAACATATCGAAGGTATATTAATGATATACTCAAAAGATATGAGAGTGAAACAGAGTCGCTCTTATTCCCTTAAAATGTGGACACACATCATGAGATCCACTCTGTGGAGCAGCGCCACATGATAAAGGGTCAAAAGGTGGGAATTCATGTGATAAGTGATGTTCACTTGACAATGATAAACCACTGCGCTAAGAAAGGAGGTTTGCTTGACCGGTCGTGTGGGTATATAAGTAGCAGTGTTTAAGAGGTTACTAAGTGGTAGAAAGTATAGAATAAAATACTGGTATGTATTGGCCCTATTTTGTTCCACCTATTCTGGTTGCAGTCTGGCTAGAAAAAAAGAATTTAAAAAGTCACAATCGGGTAAATGGTGGGCCACAAGTCGCAATTGATCACCTAATATAATTATAATCAGCATTAAAGACACTATTTCAAAGGGTCAAAGATATGATATTATTGAAAACAATATTGATTCACAAAAATATCACAAAAAATATTGTTTACAAAAATATCACCATCCTATACATAATTAACACAAATACAAATATAGCTGACCAAAATATCGGATGCAGGTGGTCGGATCTCGACCGGCGGGGGAAAGACCGCCGCGTCCGACAGGATCAAGGATCCTGTCAGTGTGGCGGTCGGACTCCCATTCCCAACAATGTGGCGGTGCATGCTCAGGCACAGCTGTAGGGATTAGGATGTCTGTTTCCGTCTGCACTTTCATGACGGTTAACCTACCATGAAAAGGCAGATGGAAATTGACTTGGGGGCCGCCTTCCCCCCGGGCCTCCTCTATTGGCTCTGGGGGGCACCTACATATCCCTGTTCCATGTGGCAGGCACCACATGGCGCCTGCCACATGGTGCAGGGATATGTAAGATGAGTATATTTTGTACTGCAGTGTGTGCTGCAGCACACAGCACACGCTGCAATGCAAAATATACATATTGCGACTGCCGTGAAGGGGATTGTATTGTAATGCAGGCAACGGGACCACAGACTACTAGTCGGGCGTTCCTGTTTACGCCATGGCGACAGTCGGATGTCAGTCTGACCGGCATCTTAATCAGGCTCTACATTTCCAATTTATTAAGACATGATAATATAACCCAACAATAAGGTCTATTACTATGTTGCCCCAACCAGTTGCCCCCTTTTGCTATTTTTCCCCACCTGACAATCATCATACCCCCATAATTATTCTCCCAATTCATCATTGTGGGACCCAACCAGTCTTATAGCAGGCTCTTTAGAATGTAAACAAGTGCATACCCTTATTTTCTCCCCATGGGTCGTTCCAGCCAATGGGAGCCACCATGATACCCATTACAAATATACACCTGGTAATAAATATTCTAACAGACGACAGACCTTTGCTAAAAACAATGTATCAGCTGGTAAACACTACATATAAATTGTGGTTTCTGGGACAATCTGCCGGTAAATGGCACTAGCTGGGGAACAGCTGGAGAACAGCTTTATGAAGAGGGTTCAGAAGCTAGCAAATCATTGTACCCCAGGTGATTAGTTACCCAGTTATTCACTGGAGATCATATCTTTGTACCCTGCCTCCTGGGCCCCTTTCCCTTGCAGTTGTATAATGCTCTCTTTTGATTACAGATGCCCAGCAAACGCCTAAAACATGATAGCGTGGTGGAAGGCACCAAGCTCTTCCTCTCTGCAGTGATTAGGAGCCGAGCTACTACTGTGGAAATAAAGATGAAATACAACTAGCCCAGATCTCCTTCACAGTGATTGTCATAACCAAGGAGCATCATGATGGAACTAATATCATAAACCTCCTTGCCAAATAGCTTCTTTCAAAATGCCGCAATGCCCTCTTTAAACGCCTGCAATTTCTCACAACTATAAAACATATGGATCATATCGGCCGGACCGACTCCACATCTAGGACACTGAAGGCCCGATTACAAGTTTTATGGTGTGGCGCTGGATCTGCCGTGCAACCCTTCCAAACTCTTGGAGAGGCCGTCTGCTAGATTAGGAGTTTCATCCTGTCTGGTTGGCTTTTTTTGGGCGTTCCCATGTTGGTACCTTTAAAAGCAGGCACCGCAATGGGAACGCCCAAAATAGTTCCTGCATGTCATGGCATGCACTGAAAAGTCCATGCCATGCAGGAACTGGTGTGCATGCACACATGGGGGCACATGTTGTGCCCCCTGTGTGCATCCACAGGGTACAGAAGCACCAGGGATCCTTGTAGGGCCCCCTTTGTTTCCTCTCCACCATGGTTTATTTGGAGCAGGAAGTGCCATGTCAACCCTGGCAGAGAGGAAACTCCTAATATGCTTGGCGGTACTGCGGCGGTCCTGCCAAGCATATGGATGCCTCGTAACTGCCACAACACCATCAGGGAATGGCGGTGCCCTGGCAGCTGTGGCAGTCCCACCACTCATCTCATAATAGGGCGGTAGGGAGACCACCACTACTGCGTCTCCTCGAGCCACTAAACTTGTAATCAGCTCATTATCATCTTCCCTTTTACCCCATCCAAACAACTTAGCTAGGTTAAATATAACCTAAACATAGTTTTATAGTGTTGCGCTTTCAAGTTGGATGAGAGAAAAACCTTCATTCCTAAACTGATTGAGGTCTGCAAGTCCACATCCCTCTCCCCTTGCTTCCTTGTTCAGTTTTACTCAACCTACTCAACCTTCTCTCGGTCAACCGGAGTCATATTCATTAATAATTTGGAGGTCTGGCCTATCTTGCTGCCTGATCGAAGCAGTGTATCAACAAGGGGTATTCTTTCAAGTGAGAGTGTACCTTCCTTACTTAACTATTTGCAAGAATTTTCTTAACTGCACGTATTTAAAAAAGGTCCTGGTTACAAAACCAGAAATGAGCATAGCACATCTTCTACCAATGCACTACTATAGGGACACTTTCAGAATACAAAGCTCTATAGAAATCTTCAAATACTTTTATCATATCTTTTGGGAGCTGTTACAATTTTCAGGCATAAGATTGATTTGCAAGAAACCAAAATAATTTCCTTAAGGAAATGCCAAAACTGCAGGCTCTTGGGATTACATCTGATTGGTCAACTTGTAAAAAAAACACACAGTGCCCACCATCACAAAACACTATTTTCAAATACAGCATAAATGTAATATTAAAATAATACAAGACTACTTCCAAATTCTAAATAGCCCTAATGCACAACACTACTAAACAAGAGGGCACAAACTATGGCTAGATAATCCTCAAAATAAAAACATTATAACTAGCATTAACCACATCCCTACTGTCCCCAAAACCCTATAGAAAAACTTAAAAAAGGTATTTTCTTAGTCAACGATCAGCAGCAGGTAACCGCGACGCGCTTCCACCAAATCCGATAAAAAATTATAGCAATAGACTTCAAAGGTACATTTAGGAGTAAAGAAAATGTCTGCTAAATGAAAACAAAAAAAAAGACTTGCCCTACCATAGAAAACAATGGCACTTTAACTAAAAATTGTAAAAAAAATGCATAAAAATATGTAACAATGTCATAAAACATGTAATAAATGTCAATAAATGCATTAAGCAAATATAAAAACTAATGTGTATACTATATAAAATAGTATAAAATCAATAAATAATACAAGATAGTACTATTTATAAGACACTTAAAAAAGTATATAAAACTTGTTATAAAATAAGGTATGTCTAAGAAATATATCTGGTTAAAAATGGCACCATATTTGTAAAAATGTTGAAAAACACCAATACGTGAAACAATGTTAGAAAAATAACATTTTTGTGTTTCTCTAAAAAATATAAGAAATATTCTTTTTAAACACAATAAAAAATGTATTTAATGGAATAATGGAACGGCAAATATATCCATTGAATAAAATATTTAAAAAAAAATAAAGAACAGTATAACAGTCATAAAATGTGGAATTACGGTTGGCAATTGGCATCTGTGTCCAGAGCCGTGCAGTATGCTAGTCCAAGTGTCTTCAAAGTAGTGCATTGGGAGACTTACTTTGTGTTTGTTTTGATGATAAAACTGACTGTGTAATAGAATAAGTCAAAGATGTTTGTATTAAACTGTAATTAGAAACTTTCAACCAAAATCTGAAACCACACTATAAATATATTTCAATGAAACAAATAATAATGACATTCAAAAATTTAAAATACTATCAATATAAATATAAAAAAATAAGCTCTAAGAAATGTGTCAAAATATTATGAAAATATTTGTTTTACGAAAGAAAACATTAATATTACTCAGCAAAGAAACATTTTAATGAACCAAAATTGTTTCAAAATATTTCAATAAATATCTTCTCAACAAATATAAAAAATTAAATAAAAAATTACAAATTAAATTAACAAAATATCTTATCATCCCACATATAGCACACTGTACTAAAAATGTAATGCAAACATATTTTGAAAATGTCCCCACCCTTTTACCATATAAATCGAAGATCCCACTCCTATAATGCAATAAAACGTATAAGAACAGACTCTAACTAATAATTAGAAAAATAATAATATAATATTTATTACATTAAATAAATTAGAAACAACAAGTTAACACAACAGTGAAATACAAAACCAAATAAATACTTCAAAAACATAATAAAATATCAATAAAAACAATATTATTTACAACAATAATTTAGAAAGCAAAATTATTAGGGGCACAGAGAGTTGATACAGTCCTAAATGTTGATGTCTAGTGTGCAAACAAAATCTATGTTTGGTTGGATACATTTCTGCACATGTTTACATTGACCTCTCATTTTTTTAAACCAACTACTGGAAGCAAACAACGGCTTTACATGCTACATGTCATCAGCATCTCTTTGTTTGGTTTAGCCATATTTAAGAGAGGATGTAAGATACAAAAAATATCTATAAGTATACTTTTGTCGAGACAGATTGAAATCTAATGGGCATAACAAATTATATGTTTTAATAGAGTGGAATTAAAATCCAGATCAGTTTGGCGATTGGTCAATATCCACTGGTGATCAAATTGAGATCATATGTTATGCATTACAGAATTGTACAAAAGGTGCAGCCATTTTGAAACGATCAAATAAATGATTTAAATACCAGAGGCATGAATGTGAATTCAGTGGTTGACAACTTGACATGCTGACGGGAAAGTTGTTGGGTGTCAGGCACGTGTCTTGGGAACAGACATGTTGTGATGGTGACTAACTTCGAACAGGAAGAGACAAGCAAAACCATTTTGAGGCAGAGAATGATTCATGGTCAACATAAATAGAGAGAAAATATATAGACAATGAATTTAAATTAACAGAGTTCATTTTAGCATACATTGGCAGGTGTCATCAACAGACTAAGACAAGAAAATTAGCAGTTCTGAGTCACATGAAAAGATATCATATTATCATTGTGAAACTTACAAGTGAGACGAAGCAGTTGTTTGATTATTATGATAAACAAAGAAAGGCAATTCACTGCTATAAAGCATGTCTGATGACTACACAAACATAAGGCATCTAGTTCACAGATGCCTGACTGGCAAAATATGATCATACTGTCACATAGTTAAAACGTTACACTTCGGTGTTTCTTAAATGATTTAGGCATTATAGGTGAAGACTGCAACAATGTACAGTTTTGCCCTACTTAGGCCATCATGGCCCATTGAGGCATCAATCTTAGGGTAAATATGCACCCGGAATGTAGATTCACAGGGGCATATTATCAAGCCAGGCGATAACATTATCGCCCTCTTTAGCGGCAGAAAACTGCGGCTAAAACGGCGATAATGGGCTTGATAATATGCTCTATGAAATTCCAATTGAAGTCCATGTTAGACGTCCTTCACAGTTAACATGGGCTTCAGTTGGAATTCCATAGAGCAAATTATCAAGCCCATTATCGCCGTTTTAGCGGCAGTTTTCTGCTAAAGCGGCAATAATTTTATCGCCTGGCTTGATAATATGCCCCACAATTCTTTTCATTATCTCTACATCCATATGGCTCTATAAGTATTGTTATATTTCACTGGCTCAGTCATAAACTGACTGATCTGCTGGTAAGCAGGATGATCAAAGGCTTTCTCACACAACAGAGCCATTAACAGAGCTTGACCCAGTTGCTGGGAAATTAAGTAATGAGGAGGAAATCTGCATCTGTTAATAAACTGTTCACACTGCACCTGGGCTGGAAAAGCCCAAGCCCACATAAACAAAGGAAGAAGCCAGGCGTCTGAAGCCAAACCCAAGAGAAGCTCCCTTTTGAAGTTTTGGTGGGAAGGATCAGGCAGGTGTATCAGTTGGGGATCAAGTTAAGGCTCATAGGGAAGGTTGTTGTAATCCAGTTCTTAGTGTGTGTGTTAACTATTCCTTTAAACAAATAGAATATTGTTTTCCCACAGGAATCATAATAGAATATGATCCTGCTGTGGGGTTCTATCCCTGATGGTTGCTGGCTGACTGGATAGGGGATCATTGCGTTGAGAGCTTGTTCAAGGTAACAAAGGCCTAAACAACTTTACTAGCATTGTGATTCATCTTTATATTATGGCGACAATTTGACAAGTTCAGCCAATGAATACTATGCTCTCAATGCAGGTGTGAAGAACCCATGAACAGTGCTGACACACCAAGTAAGAGCCAGCAAGTGTGTGTCTGGTGGCGTTTGCTAATTAATGCTAGGGAAATAAATTTACTCACATCACGAGGTGTAAAAAGCTCTGACCTGCCCGTACCTGGTGTTGCCTTTCCACGTGTGAGCTCAGGTTGTATCACAGGAGATGTGGGGCCGCATTTGAAGACATTACGTATTCCAGGTGGCCCGTCGCCAGTGTTATAATGGCAACCAGGGAGGCCAACATGTGTGTTCACACGTCTTCACAGCGTCCAGCGTAAAGACCATTGCCGGCATTAAGCATGAGAAAAGATTGGCTGTGCTGTACCCACAATTACTTCAATGTGAGAATGCGTCATTCTCCTTGACAATCAGGGTGGATATCAGGTCGTTGCGAGGAGCGAGCATCACCACATCGCCTACAAAGACTTTCCTTGGAAGTGTGCATGTGTTGCATGGACATTGTCAGTTCTGCAAGCCCAGATCATGAAGGCAGGGAATAGTATGCAGGGGACTTTACCACGAGGAAACGGGTATTCTGTGTATGCTCGTCAAGGCATTTGAAACCATGGCACGGCAGCTTCTACGAAGTTTTTCCACTAACAGGAGCAACGTTCTACAGGGCGCGGACAGCTGTGGCAGGGTGGCGAAGGATTAACCTACATTATTCCATAAAGTATTTGACTTTGATGTTTTTGTGTTTGTGTCATCTGGTACATGCTAGTGGTTAAAAAATAATAATAATAAGGAAAAAACAATTTATGCTTAGTAAAGAAGATCATACCTTTTTGAGGGAAAATATAACAACATCTAAGTTGTCAGTAGCCTTTCCAAAGAAAGGGCATTTAGGTGTATTCCATAAAGTTTGAAGTCAAGGAGGTGTCCTCTATTACACCTCCACCACAGTTCACAGCACAACCATGTGTGGGAGGAGTGGATAGATATTTTTCATAATTATTTAGAAGCACTAGATGGTCAGGAATTTAGCTTGAGTAGGAAAAAAAATGTTTGCTAAGTTCTTTGAGGAAAGAGAGACCGGCATGTGTTTAAATATGTGCTTGTGGTCCCAGACATTAAGGGGAAACATCGTGAGGATGTGTACAGGAAGCAAGTAAAAGACCAGAAGTGAGGTTCACAAAAAGCGCCAATGTGGTTATGAGGAGGCACACATTTTACACTCAACCACAAACGGGATGAGTCAGTGGTGGAGTTTGTAACATGGTTAAGAGAACTTCCAATTAAGTGCAAATTTAGAGCTCTAACAGACAAAATAATTAGAGATCGGCTTATAGTTCAGTGCAAAAGTAGGAACATGCAGGAAAGATTGTAAGCGGCAAAAGAACCCTCATTAAAAGATGTGATAGAGATAGCAAAGGTCATAGAGGAATCAGTGTACGGCATGCAGGAAATGGAGAAGTGAGGGAGAAATGGAGGGGAGGTATCCTCTTTGGAAGGTGAGGTCACATTGACAAGTACAGATCCAAAGTGGGTGAACAAAAATGTAAGAGCAAATAATGCCAACAGAACGCTATATAAAAGTTGCAGTGGGTGTGGAAGCAGTTACCCTCCTTCTGATGCCAAGTTCTGCTATAGGGAAAGAATGTAGGAGGCGCAGATTAAAAGGCCACTTTGCCAGAATGTGCAAAAACAAAGTTAAAGGAAGGGGAGAGTGTCCACTTTGATAGATGATACGTCTTGTTGTGTTGATTCAGTTTCCAATAGAGTACTATGTGTGAGGGAGGGTCAAGAGATGGATGAAAGGACAAATAGACCTAAAGAACTTTTCAGCACCAAGGACAGAATGCTTGAGTTGATGATTGACTCCGGATCGCTCTATGCCATTATTCCAAAAAGTATATTTGCAAGGGAGTGGCCTCAGGTATGATTGTTGCCAAAAGACATCAACCCAGGGGGGTACCAAGGAGAGCAGATAGACATTGTAGGATATATATTAACAACCATTACTTTCAAGGACCGGCAGGTCAAGTGTAAAGTGTATGTGGGTGAATCAGGATCTCCAATTTTGTGGGGCTTCCATCAAGACGATAATCATCAATCCACATGCACCCACTCAAGTGATGGTCATGGAGGAGGTCACACTGGAGGATTTTTTTGTGGGGGCAAAGAATGTTTTCAGAGAAGAGATGGGTGAGTCGAAGGGTTATGTGCATAAGATTAAATTGAAACAAGGAGAAGTTCCCTTGCAACACAAAGTCAGGAGGGTACCAATTCTGATCAGAGGGGAGGTTAAAGAACTATTGAGGGATATGCTACATAGGGGTTTGATCGAGCCAATAGAGACTTCTGAATGGATCTCTCCAGTGGTCATTTCAAAGAGAGGTAATGGAAAGTTGAGGTTCTGTGTGGACCTAAGACGTTTAAACCAGTGTATTGTGACTTTCCATTACCCAACATCAATGAGCTTGTGTTGCTATTGAAAGGAGGGAAATATTTTTCCAAATTGGATCTCAAACACGCTCACCACCAGATACGTCATCATAGTAAGTCCAAAGCCTTAACCGCATTCATCACCATGGAAGGCACTTACCAATTTACAAAAATGGCTTTAGGGTTATCGGCTGCAGCAAGTGTCTTCCAGTGGATGATGAATGAATTGTTTAAGGTGTTGGAAAATATCATATTTTTCTAGGATGATATCTTGGTGCTTGAAGGCAGCCTAAGAAATCACAATGCAACTTTAAAGTTGGCTTTAGATAACTTGTTTGAAAAAGGTTTAATATTACTTTAAAAAAGTTAATTCCTTCTAGAGGAGATTGAATATCTTGGGCATACATTATCCACAGATGGTGTAAAACCCAAAAGAGATCTTTTATATGACACAAAGTCTGCTACCACACCCAAGGATAAGGATCAGCTATGTTCTGGGTCTAATAAAAGTCTATTATAAATGTGTAAAAGACTTTGCCAAGAAGACAGAATCTTTAAAGGTATTGATGAGCACCTTTCCTGTGGAACAAAGAGAAGCAGGAATGTTTTCAGGCCATCAAAAATTAGGTGGGCATTGCTGGAAACCTGCGGCCTCATTTATGAGGTTTTACCGTAAGGCAGCACCATAAGCCTTCCGGTTGCTTTGGTCTACGGTAAAATAAAAGGGCAGGAATGCGCCGTATCTATCAGATATGGTGCATTCCTGTCTTTTTCCCCTGCACCGGTGCACAATGGGCTGCTGTGCGCCAAAGCAGGCACCTGCGTACCATGTTGCAAGGGTGCCTGCATTGCGGGGATGATTATGTCTGTGCAGTAAGTAACACCTTCCTGCACAGAAGCAATCAGAAGAGGCTTTTTCCTCTTTCTATGGCTGCTGCAGAACGCAGCACCCATAGAAAAAGGAAAAACGAGGAGAAATAAAGACATTTCTCCTCGTTGTGCCTCCCTTACTCCTCCCATGGGGAGGAGTAAGTATTTTGCTCTGCCTCAGATTTATGATTACTAGTAAATCTATGGCAGTATCAAACCCAATAGATGTTGCCGGGAACGCCTCCAGCAACACCCATTGCATGCCCCTTTAATGCAGAAAACTGTGTTAAAGGGAGCCATGTTTTAGAGGCGGCATTAAGCCAAAAAAGTGGCTTAGTGCTGTCACGTAAATATGGAGCAAGCTCCTGCACCACGGAACATCACAAAAAGTGATGTTCTGATGGCACAATGGGCCTTGTGATAGTAAATAAAAAGCATAGTCAATGTGGATGCGAGTGCTACAGGCCTGTGGGTGTGTCTTTCACAAATGCATGGGTCCTCTGAAAAAAACATAGCTTTTGCTTCTCGTTCTTTGACTGCAACAGAAAGTCTTTATGATATAATTGAAAAAGAGGTGTTAGCAGCAGCTTGGGGCCTAGAGTATTTAAGAACGTTCATATGGGGATGCCACATTGTACTGTGAACCGAACACAAGCCACTCATTAAGATTTTGTCACCAGGAAACACTGGGAAAATATCCATTAGGCTTGCTAGATTAGCCTCATGTCTACAAGAAAACATTGAATAAATACTGCGTTGGAAAAATGTTAAGGCAAACTGTTTGTCGCACATACCCGTTGAGTGGAGATGTGTGGATGAGAGAAGTGTTCTTCACAATGATGAAGACGACTCTGTGGCTAGTGTGGTAGATGTGGTAAGTTGGAGTCCGAGTGCTGTGAGTAAAGAGGAAACGTCTGTAGCCATGGAAAGTGAAGTGATGTGGTGCTCAGAGATGTTGTGGAAATCATAAACAAAGGGGGGAGGAGAGAAAGCACATTGCTAGTAGCTTTAAGGTCATATTGGAAAATGTTGGATGAGTTGTCAGAAGTGCAAGGTAAAGTTGTAATGCGTGGAGACAAACGTGTACTGCCAACACAAATTTGGAAGAGGCATAAAGGACATTTCGGGCATATGGTTACAAAAAAAAGGTTGAGGATTGGTCAAGGGTTCCGGCTGTCTAGCACTTTCTACCCCACTTAAAAATTCCTGCACAAGGGGGAGACAATTAAAAAGACACTGGACCTAGGAGCAACCGTGAAACAAAGCACAACTGAGAGGAGAAGATACCTGATGCCACTGCAAATATTGACCAAAGAACTTTAACTCTTGTTGACCTCCAGGACTAGAATAGGTTTATCCCGGGCCAGTGTTGACCCCCTTATACCTCCTAAGGAACACTTGGGGAAATGGACCTGCTAGAGGACCCTGCATGGTTCCTCTGAGACTTCTGGGAACTGGCTCTTGACTCTGCTGAAGCACAGGTGTCCTTTATGTAGCCAGGTGGTTGTTGGACCTGGAAAGTGTGGCAGGGAGGGTGTTCTGCTTGTTGACTGTTGGAGGGGCTGTGGAAATCTCCTCTTAAGAGAGAAGCAGGAGCCCAGACAGAGAACAGGTCTGGTGGAGGGAGAAACTAAGACCAAGTTCCCTAACAGAAGTACTCTTTAGATGGCAGGAGGCTTGAAGACAATGCTTCTGGGGTCCAGAACTGGTCCCCAGGCACAAAATGAGACCAGGATTGTGCCACTCAGCCCTACAGGGCCAGAGAAAAAGACCTTTGAAGCTTGGTCCCCTGGGTGACAAGGTAGGAAATGGAGCACATAGAACAAAATTGGAAAAAACCCTCAGGTGGAAAGGGGCTGGCGTATTTTTATGGATTTTTTTTATTCATTGGGAGGGTGTGAGCGTTGTCGTGGTGAAACACTTTCTAGGGGACAAAAGTGTCACCATGCTCCCACACTGCTGAATTTCTCTTTCCCCACTCCCTATGCCAAGATCTGGGCAATGTAATGTAATGTAAATGGGTTTTGTATAGCGCAGGTTACACTCCACGGAGCATCTTTGCGCTTCTGAGTGAGAAAGAACCAGATGAGATTGATTCTTGTGGTGTATAGGGGTTAAAATGTTATATCATATTTTTGCATTTAGTATCGGATAAGGTATAGATCCAAGTTTTAAGGGTCCTTCTGAAAGGAATTTCTGGGGGGATTTGTCGGAGTGGGGGCGGCAGAGAGTTCCAGGCTTTAGATCCCAAAACTGCCAGTGCTTTACCTCCTTTGGTTTTAAGTCATGCTCCCCAGCCTGCGATGCTTGCTGACAGAAGGTGAAAGGAGAGGATGCTGGCTCTGCACCAGGACACAACAGCTGTGTCTACCATGTGAGTAGGCTAGCTTGTGTGTGAGTGGGCTTCCTGTGCAACCCCCTAATATTCCCACACACATTGGTATCCAATCAAAGGGGCATGATCACATGGCCTTTTAAAAGAAAGTGTGAAACGTTGCAGCACGAGGGCTGCATTTCAAAAACATCAAAAAGAAAACATTTTGGCCAAGAGAAGATGCCCCTAAGCAAATATTCAAGCCCAGGGCCAAAGGAGCACCCATACACCCCAGTGAAAGATTAGCATGTTCATATTTGCCTTGTATGGTGCTCCAGGAAGGGCAGGTTTACCGCCAATCTTTTTAGATGCCAATTGGGGGCTGCAGGTATTGTAGCAGTTAACCAGAAATGTCTACCTAAGATTGGCAATTAGTTTGCCAGGTGTTTAGACCCCTGATCCCAGGAGAGGCTTTCCATGTTTTTGAGCACTACTTGACACTGTTTCTGCATAGCCTCTGGAGTATAGGAACCCCTGTTGGTTGGTTGGTCCTAAAGTTGTAATGGTTGCATGGAGAAAAGTCTCTTGCAAGCACTGAATTGTCTTAAATATGACTCATTGGCAATTACAGTATTGACACTGCACTGATGTATGCTTTTTTAGAAGCACTGGGACATTGAAAGCATCATGAAGACAATGAAGTGGCTCAGGACTTATAATGGCTAACATAAGACTTCTGCTTCAACATTCTAATGTTTGTCTTTCTGTTTCTCTATTTTTAATTTAAGAACATTCTACCCTCAGTCAGCTGAATTTTGTAATAGTCTAATAGCCCTTCTGCCTCATGCCATATCAGTTGTTAAAGACCTGCTCCTTAGCAATAGGCCCTTACCACAGGTTCAGGGCCTTTAACAACCAGTATAGCTCTTCACACTGGCATATGAGTCTTTAATCAAAGTCAAGAAAAAGTTTTATTGACATGCAATAAGTGAACAGCTAATCAGTTAATGTTTTAGTGATGTATATTGACAGAACTAACCCTGGGCGGAGTTCCGTGTAGCGGAACTCCGCGAAGTGCACAAAAAACTCCGCCGCACTACGCGGAGCTCAGCGAGTGGCAGTGCTTCTTTAGATAAATGCAGTTTGCGGTGATTGTCAGTGCCAGGTGCTTGTTCACACTGTTCAATCATCGCGAACGGCATCTTGCACAGCAGAATGCGGCGCTGCTTCTTATCTGCAGCTCGAGTAAATTTTTACTCAAACAGCGGCTTTCAAAACGCGAGCGGGCGGTTTTCAGAGGCAAGAGGTTGCAAGCATACTCAACCACTCGCAATGAGAAATCTGACCACCCCTGTTGAGAAATCTCGCCGGGAGTTTGATTTTCCTTGCTCGCACCCGCCAACTTGACAGTGACGAACGTGAGCGAGGAAAAAAATTCTGCTACGCAATGCGAAGCGGAGTTTTTTGGAACTCCGCGAGCTCTGCGTAACGCGGAGTGGAGAAAACTCTGCAAACTCCGCGAGCAGAGCAGAGTTCACCGCCCAGACTTATACAAAGCTTGAATTCCTTTATTGACAACTGTAAGGTTAACTGTGAGTCATGACAAGCCTTAATGAATGTAGGTGTAAGATGGTACCCTCCCTATTGGTTTAAAGAGATTTGTAGTTGTTTATTGTACCATATTTCTGCTTTTACTAATGTGGTGACACACTGAATAAATGAGTTGGCCTGCTTTTTTGATAATGACTTGCATTGTGTCTAGTATAGGTGGGGGTTTGTGGTACAGTGATCAGGACCCACTAAAGGTGTACCATGTTATGAGGGTGTCACCAAAGGAACTTCCATCTACTTAACTGAGCACATTTGTAATTTAACATGTAATAGTTAGTACTGTGTGTGAGATAAAAATACTTTACTTGCCTTTTTCTAAGAAAAAGTACTGACCTGACAATGATTTACGAAGTGGGTTTGTTGCGTACCAGCGAGCTGTGGTTACTAGCCCACACCACCTACCCTGAGTAGGCCTTGGAATGCTCTACTTCAATAGCCTGAGAGATTCGAGTCCTACAATGGGGTACTTGGTTCCCAACAAAGTGGAAGTAGTGGACTTATGAAAGACTCACATGCTTTGCAACCAACCTATCTCTTACAATGACTATTGTCCTGGATTACTGGATAGTACAAATGGTGGTATCTGGAGAGATGTGCTCAATTTGATTGAAGGTTGGTAAAGAAGGATATTTTTACTGGAGTCAGCAATACATTTTTTGTGTCTTTATTAAGGTCATAACTATTATCTTTTTGATGGAGAATGAATTCACTCTCTGACTTTGGGAATTCTTTCTAACCCAAAAAAGGTAAACGCCCAATTGTGTTCATGGCAGTTGAGAAAAGACTCTGTAAGAAGCAATCCTAAGTCTGTTTTGTGTATGTCACTGTATTTTTCTTGTTGATTCATTCTCAACTTTCTTATTGTACTTCCCTTGTAGATTTTGTTGCAGGAACATTGAACGATGTAGATCACAAATTTGCAAATGCGGTTTATCCATTTCTTGATGTTCATTGTTGTTCCTGTTTCAAATGTGATTTTCTTCATTTTGTTCAGCCCTAATTGCATATCAAGCAATAATGGCATGTGAAATATCAATCTTCAGTGTTGCCCAGGGAGCTTGCAGTGGTGGTTCTTTCATTGACAAATTAAAATGTGCATAATATGTTTCTGAGATTTGTTGCCCTCCGGAAACCCATTTGTGGGGTTGGTGATACTTTCTCACTTATAGATGAATTATTAGTTAGGAGTTGCGAGTGCCTTTTCATTACTTTCCTTATGTGATGGTTTCCATTGTGGAAGTTCATAAGAAATCTGATTTATGTTGTCCACAGATTACTTTTTCTACAGCTGTCAATTATGAGATCCTTGTGGAGTATAGTAGAAATGTAATTTACTGTCCTTTTCAGATCTGATTATTTGTAACTTTGTTCTTGTCTAACCATGAGTTCCTGGGCTTTTTCATTGCAGATTGTTTGCTCACTACAGTTTAGTTTAGTCCATAGGAATTCTCCTTGTGTGATGTTTTAATGGTGGTTGGGGGGTGGCAGCTGCTTGCCATTCATGTTCCATTGGCAACAGTTTCTTTTCTGTGAGGTCTGTTACTAGTTTGATTGTGCCTGACAAAAATGGCAGTATCCATCTGTTTTTGGGAAAAGTTTGGAGTGATCTTGGTGTTCCACATGGTTATGTCCATCATTTACACATATCTCTTGAGGGTGGGTGCTGGTCGCTGGAAGATGCATACTACAGAGGCCAACCCCAAAAAATTATATATGTTTGGATTCTGAAAAGAGGTCGTCCCAGAGCCAATATTTCTCTACCTCAACCATGAGGATGCATGCATAGAGTATAATGAATGTGGCTCCCATTGCTGTGTTTAATTGTGGTTGAAGCGGAAAACATTGCTTGTGAGGCAGAATGTAAGCATTTCCAATACCAGATTATTTTATTCTAGGAAGTGGACTGTTTTGCTGGCTTGTGCTTTTTCCATTGCGTGTAAACCAACCTCATGTCTTATGGATGTGTAAAGACTTACAGCATCAATAGTGGCCAAAAAATATTTGTCCTGCCTGTAAATGCTGTCCAGTTTACCCAGGGTGTTCCTGGTATCTTTGATGTAAGATGGGAGAAGGTTCATCTGTGGTTGTAGGTCGAAGTTAATGTATCCACCTATGCACAAGCAGCTTAAGTTAATGCTGGCTATGATCGGACAACCAACTGGAGCAAATCCCTTTTTGTAGATTTTTTGAGGAAGTTAGAATATGGCCAACATTGGGTGTTCCAAGAATAGATGCTTTTGACCCCAGCATAAGCAGGCCATGATTGCATCACTAATAAAATTTGGTTTGATGTGCGATTTAGATCTGTTTGGTGAAGTTGTTTGTAAGTAGTTGATACTAGTCGATGACTGTTTGGTGTTTAAAGTCTTCCTGGATGTAGACCCAGGGTGAAGTAGGACCACGTTGACCCCTTAGTCTGCTTATTTGATGATTAAGTGGGGATCTCCTTTCTTCCAGATTGCTTTTTTTCCATCCTGTTGGTATATGAGGGTAAGAATTTTACTTTTTTCTTATAACTACCGTATTCCTTTTTGAGGTCCTCTAGACCTGCTGCGTGGTATAAGTCAAACATATTCCCAGATAGGGCTTGAGTTTTTTAGGTGGATTTGATTATGATACTATTTGGCATATTGTGCAAAGTGTTTATTCCAACTTCCTGTGCTGTCTCTTGAACTGGGCAATCAGTTTTATAGATGGTTTAATTTAGAACTGAGATGATTAGTATGTTGTCCAGTTCTTTTACTATAAATGGGCAGTTGGTAAGCTGTGGATTCAGGTTCTATTAAGGTGGTTGGTGGTAAAAGGAATATGTCCACTTAAGTTTCCGAGTTAATTTATATAGGTCCCAGTAGACTGTGAAACAGAATGACAGGCCCTGGTTGATCATCTTGGTTGATGTTCTGTTTGATTAGTGTTGGAAAGACAGATCGCTAGTTGGTTTGGTGGTTCGTTCTCCTGTTCCTTTCTTCAGACTCGAGTTGTTACTCCTGTGGTTGGTGGTGGGTCCGTTTTGTTCTTTGCTTGTTATGATTCTTGTATCTTGTGTGTTTTGGTTTCTTATACCCAGTCGGTGTTGTTTCATATCTAAACAATCGACTTCAACCTGAGTGGTGTATGTTTCCACCCCACTCCTAAAAATGTGATTAGCTTGTGTTGATCATGGTCCTGCTTAGGTGGTCATAAGTTTGGCAAAAAATGTGCACCAGTACATGTTGATAAGCCAACTGATCTATTCTGTATTTAGATTTTTTTCCTCTTCATTATGTCCTCCTAAAAATCATCAATTACTTCGTTAATTTTACCATTTTTGTTAGTGATGTCTCCCCAGTTAGCCTTGTTCAGGGGCATATTATCAAGCACTGCGTTAAAATTATCACCGCTTTAGCAGCAGAAAACTGCTGCTAAAGCGGCGATAATGGGCTTGATAATATGCCGCAGAGAATTCCCATAGGAGCCTATGTTGACACCAGAACATGGGCTTCTATGGGAATTCTCAAGAGCATATTATCAAGCCCATTACCGCTGCTTCAGCGGCAGTTTTCTGCCGCTGAAGCGGCGATAATTTTAACACCGTTTCTTGATAATATGCCCCATATTTTCTTCGTTGATGCATCTAATTCGGTTTTGTATCTATCCCATTACTCTTCAGTAATATTGATTAGTGATCAATTAGTTGCATTTTCTTTCTTGTGAAGACGAGACATGGCATGGGCTGTTTGTTTCTAGACTTATTGTTAGCTTACACATTTTTTATCACTTTCATTTGCTTACTTCTTATTCAGCTTATGTGAACTTTCCTTCCTCTACTTGTGTGTGTCCCTCATTTGAAGCATGGACGCGTTACTCGTGTCCATCCACTGCTTGCATTCTAAGCACTACTTTTTTATTTTTGTTTAACCACTCCACAAGAGTGCATGCAATTTTTCAGCTGGCTTCTCCACTGTGCACCATGTTACTTTTTCTCACCTGTATGTTTCTCCCCACCAGCCCCACGTTTTGCTCTCTTGCACATTTGCTTTTCTCCAACTGCATCCTCTGTGTTATTTCTGGACCCCACCCATACCCTCTGTGTTGCTCCTGCCCCCCACCCACAATCCATGTGTTGCTTTCCCCACCAGCTTAAATAAAAACACTTTTACACTATATTTCTTTTTAGTTACTAATCAAACTCAGATCAGTAACTAAAAAGAAAAAAAAGCAGGCACGTCATGGGAAATGCTGTGCAGCTTGGCTGAAAACAATTGGCATAGGTCCCAAAGGTAAGACCTGTTATTTTTGCAAAAGTTTGTTGATAAAGAGCCCTTCCAATGAGGTAAACTGGGTGTACTTTTCTTTACCAGCGTTTAGCCTGTTACTAAGCACTCTCAGTTGTGGTAGATGAGATTACAGAGACATAGAGAAAATGGGATTTGCCTAAATTTTCACAATTTGTTAATGATGAGACAAGATGATTCAACCTTAGGCTTCTCTGTTGCGAGACCACGAATATACCCATTTCACCTTTAATAATTTGAATATGGGGCAAGTAGTAAGGCTTGGATTACCAGTCCGTCCTACAGGAAAGCCCTATGGTGTCGGAATCATGTCTATAATTTTTCTAAAATAATTGCTACCAGGATTGAGTTAGTGTCACATGCTGCCAATTTCAGAAGCTAAGTGCCTTATTACGACTACAGTGGGACCACTATAGTCGTAATGGTGGTCTGCCCATTTCCAAACTGTGCGACCACCTGCAGTATTATAAGTGTGTTGGTCGGACCACCACTGAACCGCTGCTACCGCCACGGATCAAGGCTCCTGTGGCAGTCTGGATGAGGTTTGAGGCCAAAATATTCTGGTGGTGCAATAGTGGCACAGACTAGCATATTTTGACTTGCCTCACCACCCCCCTTTCCATGGCTGTCACACTGCCATGAAAAGGGTGGCTGTGAGGCAACAAACGGGTCCTTACAGGTACCGCTTGTGCATCTGTGCACAAGGGTGCATGCAGAGGGGCACATGTTGTGCCCCATGTAGTTTTGCACACTCAGCTCCTGCACGGGAAGGAAGGCAACACATGGTGTATTCCTTCTGATTTAGAAACATGCACTGGCCATCTTGCGGCTGTGCTTTTTTAGGCTCACAATGAGCCTTTAAACAACACCACCATGGTCCGCCACACCATATGCCCGCTAGACCACAAAATTACTTGTAAACTGGCAGGCGGACGGCAGTGAGTTTTGGCAGTCCTGGAGCAAAGCGGTGGCATGCCATCCGGTCAAGGACCGCCAAAACTCGCAATTAGGCCCTAAGATATCAGAGAAAAAGGGAGAAAGTAATTTTTCAGTTTGGTTCAGGATTTGAATCTTTTGGTCTCATGGTACCATGACTGGCTTCTTATGCACTTGGACATATTATGGAGTGACGCAGCCAGTGAGGCTGCAGCTATCCTATGTAGGATATTTTCAAACATATCGAACAGTGCTTAGTTTATCAAATAATAAGTGCCGTGCCCAAAAGTTTGCTGTTAAACGAGAACCAGCACTATATAAGATCAGGATTGCAAACACGAGGGCTGCACAATCTTAATTTCACTTGATTCCGCTTTAATCCCAAACCAGACACTCCCGGCCTCCTAAGCTCTCTCTTGCAGGCTCTTTTTCTTCTGTGCTTTCTTTTTTTGTCACTGTTTTCCCCCTATCCATTCCTCCTCCTTTTCCCTCTAGGGGCAGATTTACAAGAAACTGACGCATATTTGTAGTGAACCCCTGACGAAGGGCGAGGAAATGTGCCCGAAATGCATTGGGAGAATTATATTACAGAGGATGATTAATGTATTTTTTCTGCTCCAGAAAAAGGTCCAGATGGACATATCTGCAGTATCAGAAATGTACATATACTGGCTCTCATGTGACTAGGAAATTGATGAAATGGATTAAACAGCAGTACCTTTATTGCAATGTAGCGACAAGCTGTGCGTATGATTTGGGAGTGGAGTTATGCTCCCAAATGTTGTGATGGCCTCAGCAAGCCGCCATCTCAATTAAGCACGTTCTTCATGTTGTTAGGTAAATCTGAAAACAACTATACATTTATTTAAATATATCACGAAAATGTTTAGTTAATTGCATGGTGCGGCTTCCTCTTCATAGTTGCCATAGCAACAAAATAAGAGAAATAAGACGAGGTCTGAAACTTGACTAGCAATCGGGGTGATTGCAAAGAAAATAATTAACCATAGAAAGAAGGAAAGTTGGTTTTGATTTTTAACTTGAATGGTGGTAAAGGAGGAAAGGGTGGAACTTGGCCAGGGAGGAAAAACATGCAACATTGTTTTGGTGTAATAACAATTGAATTAATTGTAGCATATTTTCTTTTCTTGACCTACGCTGTGGGCGTGTTGAATAATGACACTGACCCTATCTTCGCATCTCTTTCATCATTATGCATAATTGTATCTCATTTGGATTCTCCTTAAAATTATATTGTATGTATGCATATAGGGCCTTATTTATGAGGCCCTTATGCTGCTGTAGCATCACTTTTTGTAACACTGTGGTGGAGTAAAATATGTACGACACTGCACCATATTTACAAAGTGACGCATCTAGGCAGATGCGTCACTTTGAAACCCCCTGCGCTACATTATACTTGCATCAGGTATAATGTATGATGGGTGGGCGTTCCTGCTCAGAAAAGGCTTGTAGAAGTGTTGAAGTGAAATCTCCGAGATTTCACTGCAACACTTCTACGACCTCACTTCGTCAAATCCTTATGCCTGCTTGAGGCAGGCGTAAGGGGTGACACGGGCCTTTTGACATGTGAAATGACATATTGCTGGAGTTGCGTCTGTTTCCAGACACAGTCCAGCAATGCACCATTTTTAAGCTGACAGATACGTCAGGACTCCTTGTGACATGGAGCGCCGTACAGTTAATACGGCGCATCCATGGTGTCGCAAAGAGGGCGCACTGAAAAGTGTTGCATCGCTGTTTTACTGCAACAATGCAACACTTTTCATAAAGAAGGTCCCCATAATTTATATAAAGTGCAAATCCAACTGGGGAACTGCAGTAAAGACAAGACCCATGAGATACAATTCTAGTGTCCAGTGGCAGGCACTATGTAGGCTTCTAACTTGTAGGGTGACGGTGCACATTAAATATGTGTGTATTCAATTGCAATAGTGTTTGGGAACTTCTGATGTCAATGAGAGCATTCCTAGTTGAGAAGATGGAGAAAGTCTGCATGGTGGTCTGTTCTTTCTTGCAGTTCTTTGTCTCCAGTCTAGTGATGACCGTTCTCTTGTTGTGTTGCAGTTCACCTGTGGTGGCCATTTTCTCAAACAAACAGGAGGCATGTTGTTTCTGGTGGTCATATAGGTGATGCAGCTACTCTTAAAATGTGTCTTACCTTTTGTTTCCCTTTTTATTTTCTGTTCATTTTGTACATCTATATTTGTGGAAAGCATTTTATTTTATTGAAAGTATAACGCCTGTTAGTCACTTGTCACACAGAAATTTGTATTTCTGGATTCTCATTCAGTCAAGTCAAAGTCTGCCATTCCTCATCTGAAGAGAACACCTCTAGTCTAATCAGAGAGTAGCTCATTTTACTCACAAACACTTATTTATGTTCTTTGTCCGCAGTCTAACTTTGTACTGTCTCTTAACCTGTTCTGGTTAGATCTTATCTAATGCAAAAAGAACAGATGATAGACGGAATGCTGAACAACCAAAATTCACACCCAGTCACAGATCTGGGTTGAATCCATCGTTTTGTTGCTCACCATCGCATTCCAGCTTGGACCCAGCCATATGCAAATCAGCCTCGACCCTGCTCCCCATGGGGACAGTCCAGGCCAAGGCCTCCCTGGACCAGAAACGAGCATCCTGTGACTGGTATTAGGGTATCAATCTTCATCACCCATTCTAGCCTAAATCTGGTAGAACAGCAAGCACAGGACCCACGTCTGGGCATACCCTTCCCACTTCGGGCAACAAATGCCAAAAGAAGAGATGATAGACGAAATGCTGAACAAATCAAACATTCATACCCAGTCACAGATCTGGGTTAAATCCATCATTTTTTTTGCTCACCATGCCATTCCAGTTTGGCCATATGAAAAACAGTCTTGACCCTGCTCCCCATGGAAACTGTCCAGGCCAAACTGCCAGATCGAGTCCTCCCTGGACCTGAAACAAGCATCCTGGGATTGGTTTCAGGGTATCACACCTCATCTGCTAGGCTAGCTTGAATCCGGTTGCATAGCAAACCCAATGTACCAACCATTATTTTATGAGTTGCTATCCTATTAGCAACTCACAATATATGGTTTGTGACTCTCTATTAGGAAGGGGCATGCCAAGGGTGTCCCTTCCTAATAGCGAGTCTCAAACCTTTGTATGATTGTTTTGCGACTGCATTTGCGATCGCAAAACACTCGCAGTTTACCACCCTTTTCAAAAGGGTGGTAAGCCACTCGCAAACAGGAAGGGGTCCCCAAAGGACCCCTTCCACTTTGTGAATGGGTTTGCGAATATTTTTTAAGAGCAGGCAGCTGGGACCACTGCCTGCCCTTAAAAACATGAAACTGAAAAGTTTCATTTTTATTTTTTAAATGCAGCCTGTGTTCCTTTAAGAAAATGGGCTGCATTTAAAAAAAAAATGATTTATTAAAAATGCTGTCACAGACATGGTGGTCTGCTGACCCCAGCAGGCCATCATCCCAGGGAGTGCGAGCCATTCCCAATGGGGTTGCAAATTGCGACATCCTCATTAATATTCATGAGGCATGCAATTTGCAATCCCATTGGGAATTGCAAACAGTGTCCAAGACACTGTTGTACATTACGTTTAGCGAGTCACAAATTGTGAGTCGCAATTTTGTGCAATTTGCTACTCGCTCAGCTTAATGGCCGTACATCTGGCCCCAAATGATTTGCTCAGAATTAAAGGATGTTGAGCATACCTGCAGAGACTCGAACCCGGTTCCCCTGGTTTGAAGTTGACCGCTCTAGTGGTCAGGCCACATAGTAACATTTTGGAATATAGGGTTAGATGTCAAAAAGGGGTAGCCAACCAAAGCATGTTTTACCTCTGTCTTATCCTTTGGCACCCATGTTACTATACTTCCTGACTCTGATATCAAAGGGCATGGATGCAGTGGAAGACACGGAAAGCAAATGGGCCTTTTGAAACCCTGTTAACGTTCTTTAGAGATGTGGCTAACTACGAAAAAAGCTAACAGGGCTCAAATCCCTGCATCAGCTCAACTACCTGTGATTCTAGGAAAATCACTTAATCTCCGCATATTTATAACAACAAAATAATCAGACCATATGTAATGTAGTCTATTGCTCAAGTGAAGCACTTTAATGCCCTTGGGCTAAGTTCGATCTGTACAAAAACTGCACAAAAATCTGTACAATCCTTGCTGTTACCTTAGCCCCTCATCTGCAAACAGGAGCCTCTCTAGGGAATAAATATCGGGTTAAAGACAGGGCAAAGAGTAATCCTCATTGACAGTCAACAAGTGCATGATATCACTTTTATTGCCCTTCTGTCCATCCATCCATCCTTTAACTCATCCATCCATCCATCCTTTCACTCATCCATCCATCCATCCATCCATCCATCCACCCTTTCACTCATCCATCCATCCACCCATTTATCCAGCCATTCATCACCCCCTTCATTCATCCATTCTTTCACTCATCCGTCCTTCCATCCATATCTTTTGCTCATCCATCCATCCATCAATCCATCCACCCACAGCAACAGGTAGGTTTTCCTCGCTCTTGCTACCTTAGACGCCATTGCACGATGTTTGTTTTTTTCTGTGGTGGCTCCATTGCATCTTTGTGGTGACATGTTGGGGCTGTTGTGGTTAAATTCGCTTTTTATGGTATTCAGGAGTCAAGGAGCAAGTGTTTAAGTGCCCTGCTCGAGACTTGGTTTTATTGCTTTTTACTGCTGCCATTTTGGGAACACACTTTTCACTTTGTTAGCGGTCAAATCTCTGGCCCTTTGCTGCCTATTTTAGTCATGGCCATAGCGCAACGCGCCAAAGGCATGCCCCTCTGAAACCGTCTGTGCCCCAACAGGCCCAGGGGCCAGGGACCTGCCCCTTTTGGGTCAAACATAATCACTCAAGTCTTTTGACTTGCTGAAGGACTCAAAGTACTGCACAAGTTGTAATGTTTTCACTTAACTGCATGAGAGTGTAGAGCCGCCTTTCATAGGCTCCACTACCTCTGCTATTACCTAGCAGCATAGAGAGGATCTCTCCCCATGCAGGAGGCTAGAAAATAAGTTTCTTTTTTTAGCCTTAATGCTCAATCTCTACCAAGCCATCAGCAATATTTTTTTTAATTATGAGAGAACCAGCCCCCAGGATGCCCTGTTTGTTATGGAAGCCTGGCTCCATGAGGCTCCATGATTGCAGCCCTTGCACAAAACAACTCCATTGTGAGGAGAGATTCAGGATTTGCCTGTCTTGGCCAATGAAGCCATGTCTTTTGAACTGGAACTTACATCCAAATGTTCACTCTCCGGTGCTTTGATCTATCGCCCGCAGGATTGAATATCCAGCTAGAGGACCCTCTCTGTAGCTCTGGCCATACCTTAATTAAGGGTTTAGGGGCACTGATTCTTAACCTTATGAATTTTACTCCAACAAAAGAAACAGGTCACCTTTTGGATTTAATTTTCTGAACTATAAAAAAAAATCTTATCTCCTTGCCTCTGGTGCAACTTTTGTGGTCGGATCACTATGCAGTTCCTTGTCTGTGCTTATACATTCTGATCCATCTAGGGAGTTGAAGATAACTCAGATTAAGGCGAGGACTTGGTCAAGGCTGGACATCGTGGCTATCAACAGCCATCTAAGGAACACAATTCCCAGCCAAATGGAAGAGGTTAAGTCGGATTAGCCTTGGATGGATGGCTGGCTATGAGGCTCTCTAGACCTTGTTCTGCCCTTAAAAACCTGTCCACCCACCAAGTCACACCCTCTGGCCCCATGGTCCACTGAGGGATTACAGGCTGTGAAAACTAGCTGTAAGGAACTGGAAAGGGTCTGGAGACTTAGCTATGATGACACCTCCAATATCAAATATAAAATGGATTTGAAACATTGTCATAGCCTCTGTAGAACGTCTCAAGCCACTTTTTACTGAGATTGCTTCTGCCCAAAATTGCCCTAAAACACTGATCAGAATAGTCAAGGAGCTTTCTGACCCCAGCAGGATTGTTCCCACACCTATTATCCCAGGCTCAATGTGAGGAGATGCCGCTTTTCTTCGTTAAAAAAGTGCAGGATATTCAACGATCTCTGTTTGGGGCTGGAGGGCAGCCCTCTCAGCTCAACAGCCACCCGTCACCCACTGATTTTGATGACCCGATTTCTGCAGACACCTCACCTACACACCAGAAACTGAACACTTGAAATGCTCTGGATTTGCCTCTATTTTTATCCCTGCTGCAAACCCTAAGAGGATCCAGCTCTCCTAAAGATCCTCTTTCTCCGGCAAAGCTCTGCCTCTTGGAACTTTACATCATATTGCCCCTGGTAAGACTCCTCAATTGTGGGCTTCAGGATGGGCGTATTCCTCAACCTTGGAAGCATGCCACAGTCCTACCCCTTGAGAAGAAACCGAATTTGGATCTTTCCAATTTGTCCAATAACAGACCCATTTCCAGCTCACCATCCTGTTCAAAATTATAGAAAAACATGACAGCACTGATATTACGTGATCTTAGCTCTGCCTGCGATACTGTATCCCATGATATGCTCCTATTGAAACTAGTACAAATGTGGCTCTAGGGAACAGCACTTTTCTGGATGTCCTCTGTTTTTAATGAGACGTACCTTTCAGGTCTCCTCTGGCAGCACCCCTTCCACATGTCATGCATTGACCTCCGGGGTCCCTTAAGGATCAGACCAGCACTTTTTAACATCTATGGTTGCTCCTGGCCGACCTGGTTGAATGCTGCGGTCTTACTTTATTCTCCTATGCGGATGATACTTAAATCATCTTCTTCCTATCATCTGCTCAGGACCACAATTTTGTGTCCTTGAACTCTTGCCTGGCTCAAGTAGCCTCATGGATGAACAATATTTCGCTGAAACTTAACAGAGATAAGACTGAGGTGGTGGTGCTTGGAAAAAACCCAGCCCTCTGGCGATCACAGCACTGGCCAGAAGCTCTGGACTATATCCCTGTCTCAAGAATCTTGGCTTTTTAGTGGACATTAAGCTTTCCTAGAAGCCTTAGGTGGCAACGGTATCTGTGATCTGCTTTGTGACCCTGAAAAGGTACAGAAATGTATCTGGATACTCCTAGTTTCTGCCCAAAGAATTGTCACAAAGGCACTTAATTAGTTCATTTTGGATTATGGCACCATCCTTTACTTGGGGGTTTATAAAGCCTCCAGGAGATGTATGCAGGGGGGGGCAGAACGAGGCTGATTTACAGACTGCCAAAACATACATCAGTTACATCTCTTCTCTACAAGCTTCACTGGCTCAAGGGGGAGAAACGCATCCAATTTAAGGCCCTGTGTTACGTCTACAAAGCAAGAGTAGAGGAGGCCCCCCACCGTATTACTGGCCTGATAAAACCTCATGAGACTGCTCACTCTGTACTCCAGCAACCTCTACCTGCGCTTTGTTCCTAGCATCAAACGGATTCGCATGGGCGGTTGTTCCTTTGTATACCTCGGCCCCAAGCTCTGGAATGCTTTATCGGAACACCTGAGATTCTGTATTTTGCTGACCTCCTTCCGCAGTCAACTAAAGACTTGGATGTTAGCTTGCCCTGGCGGAACCTGACCTGTTACTAAAATCACCGGGAACCCCTGAGTGGGTAGCCATTGTGCTATATAAGCATCTTAACTTGTGAGCTGCAGCAACAGGAGGCGGGCAGCGGCAGCGCAGTGTGGCCCCAGAGTTCCTAAGGCACCATCCAATTGGACTCCATCGGCAGCTGCCCCTCCACACGGACGACAGCACATAGCACGGCGCACTGTGCTCGGTGGTAGGCGCCACAACTAACAACCCAAGCAGACATTGCTGCGGAGTCGACGAGCCAGCGGACTGCCGGACCGCTGGTGCCTGTGCGGTGCGATTCCCTGCCACCACCGCTGCCGTTGCCGTTGCCGTTACTGTCAACTCCCGGTTTCCCTGCAACCGAGAGGAGCGACACGAGGTGAGCAGAGGAGCGGCGGGGTAGAGCGGAGGAAAAACCTGCGAGGGTCGCGGTTGTGGAAGAGCTGCCCGGACCTCGCTTGGACCCGTTTGGTCAAACACGAAAACAGAAGGGAGGAGGAGAGCAAGAGGAGACAGCTACCGCGAAGCCGAGGAGGAGTGGCACATAGAGTGATAGCGGCGGGGCACAAATACAAACTAATCTAACCTCCCTAGCGGAAAACGTTGCAGTGTTGATGCGATGAACAAGTGACCACATTGCAGGAAGTCACCTCGACGTGCACCCACCGGGAGGACTACTATACCCACAGTGCATCACTCCACATAACAGCTAACGCGAGTGAGGACGAGGTGGGGGCGGTCTGGGCCCAGGGCACCCCTCTGAGAATTGAGAACTGATTACTGGCCAGCTACATCTCGCCGCCACGCCCCCCTCACCTGCCTTCATTATCGCTGGAAGACCGCGCATCGCGGGACGCGCGCGGGCGACGCCGGGCCCTCTGTGGCCCTCTGTGACCGAGGTAGGCTGGGCTGGGCCCGGTCATTTACATTTTCTTACTGCCACATTGAACTTGTGTCCGCTTTCGTAGGTTTGTGAATGATTTGTGTACTGTCATAGCTATACTGTATCTCGGACTTACTTGGCCGGTCAGGGACTGACGTCACTCCAGATTTCTTACCAGTTTTACTTATTTACATTTTTTTGATCAAGTCTATTACTGTGGAAAATAGTGTGGAAAATGTCTAAAACCCTACGCTCAGGAAGGGTAGTGGGAGAAAAACCTGGCCGAAAAATAACTACCACCCGCACAAGAAACAAATCAGTGAATAACCCACCGTTGAAAGGTCAATGCCAACTACCTGAACTTTGGGATCTAGCTGGTCAAAAAAAATCCAAACTTGTCACGCCAGAAAGATCAGATACTAAAGCTCTGGAATTTCATTCACCAGCCATCATAGACCCCCAACCGCCTCTGGTACAGCATGGGGCCCCACAATCAATGGTAGGGGGGTCTCCCTTACGGGACTCCACAGAGGGGAAAATGATGACCGTAGGTGATCCAGTGCATATACCACCGATCCCTCAGTCACCTATGAATGATAGGCCGGGGGGTGACTTATCTGCACTATCTAATGACCTGGAACTTTGGGGACGCTACGTAAGCCCAGCTAAAGTGGAGTCTTTGGAGCAGTTTCAAGCTTCAGCGGGTGCCACCCCATCGGGGTTACTGTTGTATAGTAGCACCCCTTCGTTAAATGGCCATGAAATATCCGACTTGTTAAATATTTCCAGGAGCCCTGACCTTAATCTCTTGGATAATAGCTGCACTGCGGAAGTACGAGAAAAGCCGATCTCTGAGTTCATGATCGCTATGGAACAACTCCTCGCCTCAATCCTACTGCTTTTGGGGAAATTTGTAGGCAGCTCGGACTGTATTCTTGAATCAGTCACTCAAATTTTAAAGACATTGCTGCAGAAATCGCCTGATATGAGGAAGGCCTCTCCCCCCAAGTCTGAGCATTACTTGTCCGAGGGGAAAACCGGAGATACTAGAGGGGAACTGGATAGGAAGGTTGAATCGCCTACTCTGGAACCTCACAAGGATATGCCTCTTACTGCAGCTCCCAACTGCATCAAAAACACAGTTCTGGAGATAGAGGAGGAGGATAAACCTTTGCCTGGCCCTAAAGTGGTCCAGGAGTTGTTTCCTATTTTTGTGCCTGAGTGCGGAAAAGAATCCCTGGACGATAAACTGGAGGTAAAAGAAGAAAGGGGAAAAAATGGTAAACAAAAAATTAATAAAGGTAACAAGAGGAAACCAATTCGAAAATAAAGAAAGAAAAAGCAGGTGAGGATTATTTTCCAAAATATTTCAGCGGCAAGGGAGAATGATGAAATCAATGTGGAGCCCTCTTCTACTTCCTTAAAGGTGGACATTGATTTGAACTTAACTAGTTTAACCTCTGTAGAGGGGGAAAACGAACAACGTAGTCTGTTTACTCAGGAAGCCATACCGCAAGTAGGGGGCTCTCCCCCATGCTCTCCTTCACGGAGCGCATTAGGAGTGCCAATTTCTTATCCATCTGGGGCTCTTAACCCTTTGGCCCCCCCCTTTGCTGTAACACTAGAGTCGGAAAATTACTGTCCTCCGGCCCGATCTGTAAATATCACTAAGGCCCCGGTGGACGTACGTGTATTAGATTTTGTACCTTTATTTGATACTGACCTTTTGTTAAATAGAGCTTGGCTTCTCAAACGTTTTAGTGAGGTTGAAAGTCTCTACCATATTCAATCTAGAGACATAGAACTGGTGTCTCTGTTGGGTGGAAGTAGGGTATTGAGTATACGGGTGAAATTTTATTCGCCTATTATAACAAACTTGATACTAGAACAAGCTGAAAATTTTCAGCGCCTAGGCATTGACATTCTCCCTATCTCCAACCCAGGCAAGCCAAATCTTTTATGTAACCAGGGGTTTGGGGGTGGTGAGCAAAACGGGGTAACCTCTCCCCTTAGAGACCTAAAAATTTGGGTTTCTAGGGGAAAACGCTCAGTTTCGCACGTGAAGCCACTTCCACTAACTGAGAACTCTTCACTCATAGATGATAATAACCGGTGGAATTGGCTCCATAGTGCATTATCAACAAAAACAAAGGATAACCCCAAATTGTTTCACCATCTTTAACACCGCATTAAAAATAATTTCCTGGAATGCGGCTGGATTCCACAGTTGCCCAGAGAAACTTGCTTTTTTATCTTCTCTGGGTGCGGATGTATTGTGCATTCAGGAAACATGGTGCATTGATATGCTAACTCCATCAAAAGATTTTTATGTCCTGGAAGTACCAGCTGCGCCCTCTAAGAAAGGGCATGCCAGGGGGGGGATTGCCTGCTTATTGTCAAATAAAGTGCAATGGAGATTCTCCCATTATATTGATCCTAGTAGACTTTTCCACACAATAACTCTAGAAAATCTGTTCCATAATGGTGAAAAATATCCTATGGTAATTTTTAATGTGTATATACCCCCTGAGGAGCGTTTTAATGATAATTTGCAGCAGGTTCTCCGATATATTGAACAGATAAAAAATTCCCCATCTTCCCCTGTAATTTTGCTTGTAGGTGATTTAAATTGCAAAATTTCAAATGCTAGTCTGAAACTCTTCAGGAATAAAGTTAAGGAAGAGGTTCACTTTATTCCCCAGACGCTTTTCCCTGAGAACTTGGTGACAAATAAAAGAGGGAAGATTTTGTTAAAAGAATTAGCGATTGGGGATGGTATTATTTTAAATGGAAGATTTCCATCTGACGTCCCCGCTAATTATACTCATAAATCCCCCTTTGGGTCGTCAATTTTGGACTATGCTATAGCAGACTATGGCCTGTTTCCCCATATTCTGGACCTAAAGATTATACCTACGTCACTCAGCGATCATAGTATATTGTTTTTAACAATGTCTTTAAATTCTTTGAATACGGCGTCTTGGTCGCTTAATGGCAACGAGGCTACCTTCCATGCCTCTTCTGGAAGGTGCTTCTGGAACGTTGCCGCCATTAATGGGGTGCAGGACCTATTGGCCGATACCCTAATGGTAATAAACGAGTGGAATGGTAGCGAATTTGTTTATTTTGAAGAATTTATGCGAAAGATTTTATTGTACGCAAAAAAAACTGTTCCCCCTAGGAAAGGAGAGGTAGTCCCCAATACATTGCGTACCCTGAATAGGGAAATAAATAAACTAGTTCGCGAACAGTATTTAGAAAGGGTTCTGGAACGTGGGAAAGAAATTGCCAGGTTAAAAAGAAAGAGAAGCAGACTCAAGCAAAAAATTAAAAAGGAAAGGGAGGATGAAGTCTGGATTAAACTAAGGGAATCTGCTGTACATGGTAATATTAAAGACTTTTGGGCAATAATTGGGAAGGGATGCGGTACGCGCCATACCCCCACCCCCATTCCTATACCAGAAGAGGTATGGTCCTCTCATATCCGAGAGCTCTATGCAGGGAACGGGACCACAGGTATTGATAATTCCATATATGCTGCCCCTGAAGACCTGGTTTTCCTTCCCTCAGAGAAGGAAATCGAGACGGCTATAAAAAATATGCGGCCCTCTGGGGCCATGGGACCGGATGAGCTTCCTATGACGGTCCTCAAACAAGATCCCTTAAGTTGGAGCAAAATTTTGTACCCCTTGTTTAAGGCGTGCCATCTCTCCAAATTTGTTCCTGCGTCCTGGAGAGGAAGTATTTTGGTCCCTATCTTTAAAAAGGGTATAAGGGATAGCCCTAGTAATTACCGCCTGATTGCACTCCTCGACTCCATCGGAAAGGTCTTTGCGAAATGTCTCCTTAGATCTCTTTCTGATTGGGTCGAGGACGGCAATATTTTGCCGTTTGAACAGACTGGTTTCCGAAGGGAGCATGGTACGCTAGATAACCTGACCGCCCTTCAGGTGATCACAGATAAATATGTCCAGGTGAGAGGAGGAGTGGTATATGCCGCCTTCATTGATTTCTCCACAGCGTTCGATAAAGTAGATCGTGGAACGCTGTGGAGAAAACTGGCGACGCTTGGTGTCCCTACCCCCCTGTTGGAACTGGTGCGGGCTCTGCACACTGAGACCTGGTGCAGGGTCTTAATGGGGGGCGAAAGGGGGCTTTCGGCCAAAATACCATCTCAGAATGGCCTTAAACAAGGCTGCTTATTGGCACCCCTTTTGTTCTCCTTATATACGGCTGACCTCCCTGCTGCCGTGTCTGCCAGTGAGGGGATTGCCCCGATGATAGGAGGGACTCCAATATCCTGCCTGATGTATGCCGATGATGTTCTGATTCTTGACTTGACTCCGATTGGTCTTGCAAATCGGCTACAGGCTCTACAGGCCTTCGCTGGTGAGCATTACATGAAAATTAATATTACCAAAAGTAAAGTGATGTGTATAGCTGGTAAGAAGAAGTGCAGCTCGACAAATTACGGTTGGGCTATTGGAGGGCATAGATTGGAGGTCGTAACTTCCTATACTTTTTTGGGAAAAATATTTTCGGCCAATATGAGTGAGAAACTCCATATAGAGCACTGCTCCCGCAAAGCTCTTGCCCATGGCAATGGGTTAAAGTCCTTATACCAGGCAACGGGGAAAAGACACTTTTCCAGTCTTCTAGAAGTTTTTAGAGTAAAAATCCCCGCAACTATCTTGTATGGTATTGAATTAATAGAGGTGAAAAACTGGGACTTCTGCCATAAGATTGAGGGGAAACTCTTAAGATCCCTCTCGATTCTAAACAATGCTTGCCCACTAGCCGCCTGTAGGCTTGACTTTGGACTCAGGAGTTCCTGGGTTCAGGGTCTATGCGCCCTAATAAGATGGGTGGCCAGTTTGGCTAGAGCGCGAGATGGCACCCTGCGAGTTCTCCTCAAAAATGAACTTTTGGGCAATTTTAAAGAGTTCTCTAAACTCGTAAGCAACTTTAGAAGGGCTGTAAAGATACTGAAACTTGATGAAGGTGTTCTATTCTCCTACTCCTCCACGCAGTTAAAACATGTCCTCAAGGAGGCTTCGTGGGAGTTTTGTTTCCTCTCCGATAAAAAATCAGTTGGTGATAAAAGGAATGTGGAACCTCTCATCTCCTCCTATAGGTTGAAACAGCCACAACCCAATGCCCTATGGAATCTACCGCATGGGATACGTAGGTTTTGGTTTTTGTTACGCTATGATTTAATTCCACTTAATCTACTGTTATCCAAATGGCATGGCACTTCTGCTTTGTGCAATTTATGTAAACTGAACACCCAGGACTGTATGCATGTATTATTGATTTGTCCTATGTTACGTAATTTGCGCAATCGATGGCTAAAAGTAATTTGTATCCGCCTTAGCATTGTCACTTTAAAGGATTTCCTTCATGCACTTTATTGTCCTCCGAACGAAATGTTCTGTTCTTATATTTTTAACTTTTTTAAAGGATTTTTAGCTATTTATTAATATCCCTGGTGATATTTTGTCTGTCCGGCTCTGTTAGATTGATTTTCTGATGTATAGCTATGACGGGTTGAATTTTGTTTTTAAATTCTTGTATTTTCTGTGTATTTGTTGTTGTGTATTGTATACGTTTATGTGGCCCTCTTGAGAGCCAAAACATAATAAATAAATTTGAAATTTGAATTAAGCATCTTAACATAACATACAGTCTTTCACTCCATACACCCAACCATCAATCCACTATCCATTTACCCTTTCACCCATCATCCATTGTTTCGGAAATGGCCCAAACATTTTGCCTTTCACCTCCTATTATTGCTTAATTCATTTTTGTTGGCTTTAGGGCTCTATGCCCTTTACCACTGCTAACCAGTGCTAAAGTGCTTGTGCTCTCTCCCTAAAACATTAGCTTATAGCAAAATGGCATATTTAATTTACTTGTTAGTCCCTAGTAGAGTGCACTACATGTGCCCTGGGCCTGTAAATTAAATGCTATAAGTGGGCCTGCAGAACTGATTGTGCCATCCACGTAAGTAGCCTTTTAAACATGTCTCTGGCCTGCCATTGCAAAGCCTGTATGTGCAGATTAAACTGTCATTTTTCACCTGGCAAAATTAACCTTTTGCCAGGCCCAAACCTTCTTTTTTAATACATACAAGTCACCCCTAGGATAAACCCTGGACAGCCCAGAGGGCAGGGTGCAATGCATTTAAAACGCTGGACATGTACTTTTAAGTTTTACATGTCCTGGTAGTGAAAAATTCTTACATTCGATTTTTACTACTGCAAGGCCTATATGTCCCTTAGGAAAACATTAGGACTGCCTTATTACATTTTGCAAGTGTAATTTCCAAATGTGAAGAGCTAGCTGGTTCATACTTGGTGTTACTGGAATCCTAATTTTAAATTCTAATTTATGATGAAGGTGGATTTCAAATTACAATTCTGAAGATGCCACTTTTAGAAAGTTGGCCATTTCTTGCAGTAGCCGTTCAGTGACCTCAGACACCTCCACTTCAGTACACTTCTTGACCTGTAGACACTCTACCTGGAAGAAGGACTGATATGCTCCCGAAGGGCTGGCACTCTGCTGGGCTGCACTCTGCTGGACTCCTGCTTTTCTGTGCTGACCTGCTGCCTGCTGCCCTCTTTCCGGGGTGAGAAGGACTGGACCTGCATCTCTTGAACCCAGAGTGACTCCAAAGGCCAGTTGGCTATCCTTCTGATCTGAAGCCTCAGGGACATAACAGGCTTTGAGCAACCTTGAACCAGAACTTTGCCATCTGTGAGTCTACCCTGCCAAGTGGTGCCACCCCAGTCCTGGACCCTTGGAAGAGGGCCTAAGGTGCTTGGCAGTGGAACGGATGCATCTTGTTTGCTGTGCGACGCATCCCGAAGCAGAACCGACGCATCTTCTTGGCTGAGCTGGGCATCCCCGAGCAGACTTGATGAATCTCCACTGCTGTGTGGATTAGACCATTGCAAAAGTTCCACATCACCCTCTCATTCCTTTGAACCAAGACATCGCTCATGGCTCAGTGTATCTCCAGCCCATGCCCTCACATTTCTCAGCGACGGTAGCCTCAACGCGAACAGATATTCCCAATTGGTGCTTCGTGGTTTTTGGTGCTATTTTTCAGTATAGACTTTAAAATTCAACATCTCCGGTTCTACTAATTTGATTTTTGTTGTTTTGTTCTTGTTTTATTTGTTAAAATTTACACTGCATTTCTAAATCTGTTGCGGGCTTCTTCGTGGTGTGGTTTTACTATTTTAAGTTTTGTACTAATACTTTAAACATTGCCTCTAAATTAAGCCTGACTGCTCTGTGCCAAGCTGCCAAGGGGGTGAGCATCGGTTAATCTGGGGTTTGCTTGTGTTTTATCTTGACAAGGATTATGGCTGCTGCTCGATCAGGGCTTAGACCCCAGTCAACAACAATCCAATTTCTTGCACATCCTTTCACTCATTCATACAGCATATTTTCTCTCATCATCCAACCATCCACCCTTTCACGCATCCATCCATGCATTCATCCATCCATTCATCCATCCTTCCTCCCTTTCACTCATCCAGCCTTACATCCATCATTTCACTCATTTATCCATGCATCTATCTATCCATCCCTTCACTCACCCACCCATCCACCATTTCACTAACTCACTCACTCACTCACTCACTCACTCACCCATCTATTCATCCATCCATCCGCCCATCCATCCGTCCATCCGTCCGTCCATCCATCCATCCATCCATCCATCCATCCATCCATCCATCCATCCATCCATCCATCCATCCATCCATCCATCCATCCATCCATCCATCCATCCTTTCACTCACTCATCGTCTCACCCTTTCAAGTTAATCATGACCTTTTGTCTGCTAAGTTGTAGACAGAAGAGGCTCCTCAAATAACCCACCACTGATGTAGCTATTAAAGTGGGGGAGGAGGGTTGATGACACCCCTGCTAAGATTCCTTCTATTAATACCATGATCAAACATCTCCATGTTGGACATATATCATCTACGACAACAAGTGACATGCCACTTCCATCATGCTGTGGACCCACTATGCGGTCCCTATCAGTGTCCTTGCTGTTCATTTGCCCTTTCCACCCCTAAGCCTATAAAGTCTCTTACACGCAATCCTTGCGCGTCTAGGCCGGGAACAGTGGTGACTGACAGTACGAGTCGCTCCTCTCTTAAAGTATTTCACCTGAATGTCAGATCGCTCGTCTGTCATTTTATGGAAGTCTTTACTTTGATAGAGGACGAGCAACCAGACGTCTTCTTCCTTACGGAGACATGGTTACATGACCAGGCTATGGCGTCTATTAATCTAGCCTTACCTACAGGTTATACCATGTATACCTTGCACCGCAATTCTAGAGGAGGTGGCAAAGCAGCCGCTGTAAAATCTTGTTACCCTTGTGTCTGGCAGAAAAGTTCAGTGGCAGCTTGTGAAAGTGCGCAATTTAGTATTACCCTATCCCCCCACTTTACGCTGTCTGGACTACTTATTTACAGACCTCCTGGTCCTGATGGAGTTTTCCGCCTTAGTCTTCCCGAGGTCGTTGCGTCTCTAGCTTTGAAGACAGCCAACTTTACAATTATTGGTGACCTCAACCTTCATATGGACTCACCACTCACCAGCACAGTTGGTACCTTACTGGCTGATCTGGAGGCCCTTAAAATTGTCCAGTTGGTCGACCAAGGGACTCATAGTGGAGGGCATATACTCGACCCCTTCCTTACGAACATTTCGAATGTTCTACTTAGCGCTCCCACACCCATGGCCTGGACCGACCATTTCTTAATACAGGGTCATATCACTTTATCGTCCCCGTGTTTGAACCCTATTCTCTAAGTGTTTTTAAACGCTCATGGAAGAAGCTTAAATTAGAGGAATTTCAGCAGTTTCTTTTGACACACCGTCCTCCCCTCTCTACTGAAATCACCTGTAGCTATGATAGCTTCTGTGAGTGGCTCACGTCAGCACTTGACTCCTTCATACCTGCCAGGTGGACCAAAATTAGATCTAGTCCCTCGAGTCCTTGGTATACGGGCGCGCTCAGAATACTTAAATCCGCCTGTAAAAAAGCGGAGCGTGCCTGGCGCAAAAGGTATGACGTTGAGCTCAAAAAAGCTTACAGATCCTGTACGAGGCACTACCATCAGGCTATCTGCAAGGCCAGAGCTACTTATTATGCGATGGAAATTAAAAATAGCCCAAATCCTACTAAGATTATCTTCCAAATCTGTAAGGAGCTAACCAGCAAACAGACCGCTACTCCTGTTAAAGCTACACTGACTCAATGTGAAAAATTAGCCACTTTTTTTGTAGAAAAGGTTGAGGCAATTTATGGATCCTTTCCCCAAGACTCTCGGGTGCAGTATCCTTCTAGTATCAAGCTTAATACTGCTCCACAACTTCTTTCTATTCGTGGTCCTAATCCAGAGGAGTTCAAAAAATTAACTATGAAAGTTAGATCAGGTTCCCCTACGGACCCTTTGCGCCCTACACAATTCCAAGAGCTCGAAGAGTGCTGTTACCCGGCTATCCTTGATCTTATTAATCTATCCTTTGAAACAGGAAGTGTTCCAGTCAAATGGAAACAAGCAACCGTTGTTCCTATCCTGAAAAAACCCTCCCTGGACCCTTCCCTTCCCGAGAGTTACCGCCCCATTTCCCTTCTCCCCTGGATTTCCAAATTAGCGGAATCTCATGCCAATTGCGTTCTGTCTTCCCATTTGTTGGAAGCTAACATCCTCGACCCTTCTCAAAATGGGTTTCGAGCGCACCACAGCACTGAGAACGCTCTCCTTGCGGTAGTGGAACAAATTAGAAAGTTGCTTGACAGAGATCAAACGGTAGCGCTGATCCTGTTAGATCTCAGCGCTGCCTTTGATACTGTCTCTCACTCTGTCCTTCTCCAGCGACTTTCGGAAGCCGGGGTCGGCCAGATCGCTCTCGATTGGTTTCGGTCTTTTCTTACAGACCGATCCTTTCAGGTGTCCACACCGCCTTTTGTCTCCGCCTCCCGTCCTATTTTGCAAGGTGTTCCTCAGGGGTCGGCTCTCAGCCCAACCTTGTTTAACCTATATGTCCAACCACTAGCCGAGGTAGCCCAGAGAAACGGTCTCACCATGGTGTCTTACGCCGATGACACTCAGCTGGTGGTGGCACTTAATGGTGAGTCCGCTATGGACGCCCCTGCCTTTCAGACCGCTCTACGAGGAGTTATGGGATGGATGTCGGACAACAAGTTGCAGCTGAACGCCTCAAAAACCGAGGTCCTAATTTTTGGAAAAAACACCGACCTCTGGGGTAACCAGTGGTGGCCCCCGGAGCTTGGTCCTGCTCCGGTGCCTGCTGACGAGGTCAGAAATCTTGGGGTGTGGTTCGACAACAAGTTGTCCTACATTCCCTATACAAAAAGATTGGCTGGGGTCTGCTTTGGCATTCTACAGTGTCTCAGACCAATCTTAAAATTTTTCGACCCTACCACCAGGCAAATCATAGTTCAAGCTATGGTCCTAAGTAGACTGGACTATGCTAGTTCGCTTCTACTAGGACTTAACAAAGCGGAGCTTTTTCGCCTCCAGCGCATTCAAAACGCGGCGGCCAGGATGCTGGTTGGCCTGCCAAGTTTTTGCTCTGCCTGCCAAACTATACAAAATTTGCACTGGCTCCCGGTGGAGCAGAGGATTAAATTTAAGGCACTTTGCCTTACTTTTAAAATTCTAAAGTTGTCCACTCCGCCCATTCTTGCCCAGACCATTTCCCCTTACCTTCCGAACAGAGCGCTTCGCTCTGCGGGATTAAATCTGGCTATTGTCCCCCGCTTCAAAAGAGCTAGAATGGGTGGACGCTCTTTTTCGGTGCTAGCCGCCTCACTCTGGAACACCCTCCCCCTTTCGCTCCGTTCCATCCCTAATCTCCTTCCTGTCAGGAAATGTTTGAAAACCTTCCTGTTTGCCACGGCTTAGGTCCTTCACCTCATCTACGACTAGTATTTCTTCGCCGTTATGTTGTATCATCTCCTCAGCGCCAGGACGCCACTTTGCTGCGGCATCTGTGCGCTATAAAAAATAAATAACATAACATAACATGCAGTACATTGGGAGCTGACACAACAGTTATTCAAGGCCAAACTGGATTGCAAAAGATTTTCTGATAATCATAGTAGACTTGCACCCTCTTATACAATAGTTGCCTAGGTTTGTCTCATCCCTGAAAACCTATCTATCCTTGTATACATAAAAAGGTTTCTACCTAATTTTTGCGCAGCGTGAATTTTAGGCGCTAAGAGGGCACCTGGTGAGATTTTCCCAATGAGGCTGCCCAAGACCGTTCGAGGTGATAAAGCTGTCACTCGCGGAGAAAATCTACTTGAGCGGTAGTAAAGAAGAAACTCCCTCTGGCACGCTGTATGGTGCCATTCACGCTAATTTTGAAGCATTGCACAAGGTCCCAGCGCAAAAAATCAGCTCGAGTAGTGGTATGTGCCAATTTCCGCCAGTTGGCGGACATCTGCAGAATCTCATGGAGTTTTCCTGTAACTCGACAGAATTCTACGGAATGAAACTCTGCGAGTTCCACCCACCCCTACATATGACATTTTTAAAAGTTCATAGTAGATGGCTTCTTTTGTACATTCAACCAGATCAATAAAAACATTGCCTCATCCTCATAAACCAGCTCCATAGCAGGAGGAATATAGTGATTTGGGGGATGGGCGGCAGCTATACTACAGACCTCTGCAGAGATGAGTCACACTGTATTACACAACTGTTTGGACTGTATGGTTTGGCCTGGTTTGTAGGATATTTATTTGTCAAAAATTGTCATTTGTTTTAGATGGGTATCACAGTCAATTGATCTTTGGAGCCAGATGCTTCGTATTTAAAGGTTCCATGGATATTAGGCGACGGCAAAACTCTCTGAGTTTCACTCAGTGGAATTCCATGGAGTTGCATGAAAACTCCACAAGATTCCATGGATTCTGCCCATGGTTGGAAATTATTCACATCGCTCTGCTCGCGCTGCAATTTAGTGCTGAAAATTCAATATTAACTGCACCATGCTGTGCGTAAGAGCATCAGAATATTGCTCTAGTGGATGCCAAATATCGCTCACGTTGGCCAGCTCGAATTAATCTGGAGCCTTGAGGGGGAAAAATACTGCCACGCTTTGATAGACAGACTTTGGCTGGAACTCCATATTACAAGAGTAAAGCAGAGTCACCAAATCCCGCCAATTCCGTGGGCGGAATGTTCCACCCACCCTTAATTATTATTAGATTTTTCTTTCTGAAACAGCTCGTTGAGCATCTATTTAGGCGGGTCTTCCATTCTTTCAAGTGCTTGGTTAATACTGGTTTACATTATCTTGTTTAATTCTTATTAAATGTATATGATAAAGTAGTGAAAAATACAAAATACAATTCTGGTGTGAAAAGTATATGTATATAGATGTAGTACCAAGGACATTTTCAAATTGCTGGTATACCATGTGATGTCCAGAAAAGGATTATAGCATTCAGCCAAACACAAACACACAAAAGAACATACGTTTCAGTGCATCGACAATGGATTTAACCAAATTAGGATTTGGGCCGATACCTTCGCTAGATATCATGTGACTGAGATAAGATACCATTGTCACTTTGAATTTGCGTTTTTCTTTCTTCACAGACAAATCATACCAAGGTAGTCTTTCAAGCACTTTTTCAAGAGCCCTGCCATGATCCTTTCATTCATACCATACACCGGAATATCATTCTGAAACACTCTAACTTGATCTATTACCTCCAACACATTCAATGACTCGCTGAAAACATGGGGCTGCTGATGCAAGACCATACGGCATGTGGAGGAAACGACAAGCACCCAGGACGTAACAAGCAGAGGGTATATTATCAAGAAACGACGTTAAAATGATCGCCGCTTTAGCGGCAGAAAACTGCCGCTAAAGCGACGATAAGGGGCTTGATAATATGCCCTTGAGAATTCCCATAGAAGCCCCTGTTCTGGTGTCAACATGGGCTTCTATTGGAATTCTCTGCAGCATATTACCAAGCCCATTATCGCCGCTTTAGCGGCAGTTTTCTGCCACTAAAGCGGCGATAATTTTAACGCTGTGCTTGATAATATGCCCCAAAGTCCTGTGCTCAGAACCTTCACTCAATGGCATCTGATGAAATTCAGTGAACGATCTATCACACTAAACTAGCATGAATTTTTCAACATAGACAACTCCTGCCAATATTAGGAAAAGGCTGCCTATGAACCAGTATATTCTTATCGTGATCGTGTAAATCCATGCACGTCCTCCAGCTTTTGCCAATGTCTTATGGTGGTAAGACCATTAGGGCCAACCACTCTTAGGCGTCAGTCTCCTCAATCACTTCAGCATTCAGTAATCAATTCAATTCCACTTTCAATGGGTCCAGCTTTGGATGTGGTGCCTTTCTCAACCTATGCAGTACAGGCTTTTCACCTTCCTTAAGAATAATGTGGTGCTCAAAACCTTTCAGCTACTCCATTTTCTCCATTCAGACTTTCAGAAATTTCTCCCCAATGCCACATCACTTACTCAGTAGCATAACCTACTCACATGCATTGGGTTTCAGGGTGATACCCATATCTCTTTGATATCTTCAACTCAGTAAGCAATGACTCCTTTTTACTACATAACTTCCCCCCATGTCTCTCCCTTGGAAATGAATCAATATGGGTACAAACTGAATGACAATAATTGTTGTACCCCCATATACAAATAGCTTGATATCAGACTCTCTTAGTTTTATACCATTCTTGCCATAAACATCCTCCCAAATGCTGTTTCCCACCAGAGTGTACGGTGATCCAGAGTCTGCTCTTTTCCCCCGATTAACATCTTGCATTGTGGCATACTTAATTTAGCAGTATTGCATTCAACCATACTTGTGGTTACATTTCTGTAACTGTTGATTCCACATTCCTTACTGCTTCACTCACGTCTTCTATCTAGTGAATAGTATTTCCAACACGCTTTCCTTCAGGAGAATTGTGACATAGTCTAGTAAAATGCCCCTTTTTTCCCACACTTCCTAAAAATTTAATTTTTAGCAAAACAATTTGGTCTACTTGCTGTATGCTTACCACATTGGTAATATTTAAACTTGTTAGAATCTACATTGAATGCTTGATTTTTAAGAGAACCCTGCTGTTTGTTTATTCTTTTTTAGAAGACTGTCCTGGCCTTCATTCCTCATCTTTTTTCACCCATCTAGCAGTATGTTTAATGCCTTCTATAAAGGCAGTAACGTCTCTGAGATTTGGGTTCTTCACTAAACGTTTTTCTTGGACTCTAATATTTGTGCAAAATGCAAATTGACCTCTGATCTGTCAAATCCCCGAACTTACATGTCCTAGCTGAAAATTGTAGACATGCCGCATAGTTGCCTACACGTTTTGTTTTAGCCTGCGGAAGTGAACATTTTTTGTCTTTCAAGGACCACTTTTATTTGGGTCCCAAAATGCAGTTCTAGCATCCTTACAGACATGTCATTTACCTCCCCAGGATCACTATCAGTATTTCCAATAGCTATCTCGTCTAAGCTTTCATAGATATTTCTTCCATCCACACCAAAATTTTATAGCAATGCACCCTATTTCCTAGATGCATTAAACGTTTCTCTCCAAGTGGCCACCAAATTACCAGTCAAACTGTTTTTTCCATCTTGGCCAGGATAATGTGGCTTTGCCAGCATCTGCCGAAAACTGTGATGGTTATGTTATTTCAGTTACCGCCATTTCCACACAAAACAACCTAAATGAACAAAACTAATAAATAAATACAACTACCTAACATAACAAATCAAAACAATAAAGCAGTCCACTGTATCACTATGTCGATCCTAGTTGCATCGTTGTTATGCCAAAAGTCTTCCACACAATCAATTCGACATAAAAAGCAATAGCTGTGATCTAACTCTCATCTGCTGCAACAGTCCATGACTGGAATGTCAGAACAATATCCTGTTATTTCTTCAGTCACAAATGATGCCCAGCTAATGTCTCGCAAAGGGAATGCTCATCAATTCCACATTTAAGATGCCCACTGCACATTTTGTGATGTGAGGCAATATGCGCCACAATAAACTGTGCCTTCTTCTTCCAAAACATCTGCTGCACTCGCTAGACAAGATGTGCCAAGCATCACAAATGTCCGTCTGTGCAGCAATGCATGTTACCCAGCACACTTCCTTCCTATTCAAGCAAGCATTTGCAGTACAAAAGGTCTCACATTTGCGTGAGTTTGAGCTATTGGCATTGTAAATGACAATGCCTTTTATTTTACAACAAGAAGGAATGTATTAAGGGGGCAGCATGTAAGTTTCGACACATTTGCTCCTTCTGCGGGGAACAAGGCCATCCAGAGTTTAAGTGTTTTAAAAAGCATGGGAAGCAGAGAGAACAAACAACCCCAAAGGGTCAACAGCTCACTTAATGCTAGCAAGCTCCCTTCACCAATCCGCCTTCACGCTCTCACTCATCTCCTCAGCAAATATAAAAATAGCCATGACGCACACAGGTTCTACTACGGTTTCAAGGACGGGTTCTGCATTCCTTCCCACGTACCCCCCACATCAGTCCCACCCAAGAATCAATTGTCAGTCCTGCGACAGCATGAGCTGGTCCAGGACAAGATTATGAAGGAGGTGCATGCGAGGAGGGTGGCAGGTTCTTTAAATTCTCCACCATGGGCATCCTTGGTTTATTCGCCCCTTGGGCTGGTCCCATGCAAATTCCGCTTGATTCACAACCTCTCTTACCCCACTGGGTTATCCATAAATGACGGGTTGGACCAGAAACTATGCCCAGTGTGATACACCACCTTTGATGAAGCCATTGCAAAAGTACAGAGATTAGGAAGGGGGGGTCCTGATGGCCAAGTCAGACATAGAGGCGGCCTTCTGACTTCTACCAATGCACCCAGAGGAAAAGCGCTTGCTCGGTTTCACTTTTGAGGGTCAGTACTTCCTCGACTTGTGCATGCCCATGGGGTGTTCCATAGCATGTTCGGTGTTTGAGACATTCAGCAGATTCCTGGAGTGGGCAGTGAGGGATTTGGTGTCATCGGACAATGTGGTGCATTACTTTGATGATTTTTTGTTCATGGGTCCCCCAGGCGACTGGGCATGTGGGAGGGCTCTGCAGGGCTTCCGGCAGCTGGCACAAGTGTTGGGGGTTCCGCAGGCTGAGGACAAAACAGAAGGCCCACAACATGTTTGTGTTTCCTGGGTATTGAGATAGACTCTGTGGTAGGGGAGTGTAGGTTGCCACAGGAGAAGGTGAGGACGTTCAAGGATGTGGTTAACACCTGTTTAACAGCCAGGAAGGTTACACTACATCACCTGCAGGTCTTGGTAGGGCAATTGAACTTTGCCTTGAGAGTGATACCCATGGGAAGAGTTTTTTCAAAGAACATAGCTCGAGCAATGACCGGCATACGAGCAAAGCTGCAGAGGTCCGAGAGGACTTAGAGACGTGGAGAGGGTTCCTAGATAATTTCAATGGAACACTATTGTGGCAGCAACCAGCACAGAGCAGTAAGGAGGTAGCCCTCTACACAAATGCGGCGGGCAGCATTGGGTTTAGGGCAGTGTAGGACTTTAGATGGTGCTTGCAGCATTGGCCAGGGGAATGGATTGCGTCTAGGATCACACGCAATGTTACCGTTCTAGAATTGTTTCCCATCAATGTGGCCCTACGCATTTGGGGGTGCATCAGTAGTCAACACCAGGAATATTTGGGTGAAACATCATGTGAGCGTTCATGGCAATCAATAATCAAAGCGCGAAATGCCTTTGGGTGCTGCGGTTGCTGAAGACTCTTATTCGCTTATGTCTCTTGCATGCCAAACTTGTACCAGGGGGGGATAATGCAGTGGCAGACGCTTTGTCTCGGTCTAAGTTGGCAGAGTTCATGGCAAGGTGGCCGCAAGCAGACAAAGTGATGGCAGAGTTCTCAGAGGAGTTGTGGAGGCTTGGTGCCCCATTGCCACAGACCTAATTGCAGCAGCGTTGGCACCCAAGACTAAACGTATGTACGAGAAGGCTTGGGGGTATATGACACATTGTTCAGATCAGGCGATGCAACAGAAAGGTTTACCCCGGAAGGAGTACTGTGTTTTCTTGCGGGTCAGAGGGACAAGGGAAAATCGTTGCCCCTAGTGCGCAGGCAACTGTCCGCCATTGCCTTCTTTGCCGGGTTAAAAGGGGTCAGGGATCCCACCAAGGACTTTAGGGTATGAAAGGCTATCAGGGGTTGGGAACGCATGGTCTCGGGTGTGCAGGACGGGAGGCGACCTATACACGTGGAGAGGCTGGGGAGGATTTTTGGGGTCTTGCAGCAGGTTTGCAGGTCCTAGTATGAAGTTAAGCTATTCAGCCTCACTTATGCGCTGGTCTTTTTTGGGGCCCTGCGCATCTCAGAATTGGTGGCATTCTCAAAGAAAGGAGAAGGGGTGCTAGTCATGGCAGATGTCCTCCTGGAGGTAGGGGCGATCCATCTCAGGGTCAGGAGGTCAAAAACAGACCCATTAGGGAAAGGCACATGGGTGAAATTACACGCGGCACACAGCACCGCTTATTGTCCAGTGGCATCGGCAAGGGATTTCCTCAGGGGACGCCCGTGGTTTCCTCAACCAGGCTTCTTGTACACAGGGATGGGGCACCAATGATGCAACACCAGTTCACTCAGGTGTGTAGGCGGGTGCAGGCTCACCTGGTCGAGGAGTCAACGCAGTTTAGCTCCCATTCATTTTGCATAGGGGCGGCCTCCACAGCAGCAGCTATGGGCCTGCCAGCAGAGGCCATCAAAAGGGTGGGTCGATGGCGGTCAGCATGTTTTGAGCAATACGTGCCGCCAAATCTGGTGTAGATGGAGGAATGATGCCCAGGGGCCAGCCAGTCATGGTCATAACAACAATTCTTTCTCTCTTTCAGTCGATGAGTGCAGGCCAGTACATGTATGTTGGTTTGGGAATTCCTTTATTCGCAGAGCAGCAATTCCACGGTTCCAGTGTGGAGAAAGCACAGGGGGACACAGGGTTTGTACGCCATTGGGTGGGGGAAGGGGTCTAAGATTGCAGGATCTGTTTGGGCGGCTTGAACGAGCGATAGAATCAAAAGTAGTTCCCACCCTGGTCATTTTGGTCATTCACGCTAGCGGGCATGATATGATACCGCTAGGCAGGGGAGGGGTGAGGGAGGCCTTGTTTGCAGCCATGTCTAGGATTAGAAAATACTTACTGACAACATTAATATTGTGGTCAGAAGTAATACCGCGGGGGTATGGGCTGGGGGGGCTCCGGATAAGCCAATGAATGAGTCTGTAAAGAAGCTGAACCATTTGATCAAAATAATCTCAGTGGGTTCCACCATAGGCACAATTAGGCACAACTTGCTCCAGCTAGGGAAAAAGGAGCTGTTCCATCAGGATGGGGTGCATCTGTCGTGGAAAGGGCAGGAGCTCTTTATCCAGACTATACTGGGGGCGATTCTGGAGCACAGTCAGCGCCGGGGTGAGGGCCAGGGCACCAGGGAGCTTCTCACCCTGTGGCGGAGCACTGACAGTTAACAACAAATGGGGAGGCACAACAATGTAGGTTCAGCAACTGGATGGACCCCAGGAGGGGGTAGGATTGGCGTGTACAACGGGTAGGCGGGAAGGGGGTACTGACCTGCTGGTGGTCCTGGACTCTCCTGCCCTACCCGCAATGTATGGACTGAGTAGAACCTTGGGGAAACTGCCTGTGTTCAGGTACCCCGGTGGGCCGGTGCGCTAGGCAGGGGCCTAGATTTCAAGTAGTGCAACAGTTTACTGTAGTACGTTGGGGCCTGCTGGCACAATGTGCGCAGCAGAGTGGGTGCTTGGTGGATCGAGAAGGCCAAATTCAAGTTCAAGATCAAGTTTCATGTTGTGCCTATTTTCCTTACTGCCTTTGATATGTTGATGCCGCTAAAGTGTGATGCTGTGAATATTTTCTATATATCCAAGTAGGATATTTGTACTCTTGTATTGGTTTGTGGTTTGAATGACTTTGTGTGATGTGAATAGAAAGGGTTACACCTTGGACAACATACCTTGAATCTAAGAGTTCTTGGGGAAAAGCGGGAAAAAAAGGTGAGGGGAGTTAGGGATGAGTGAATGGCACGTTGTGCGCATACTATGAACACGCGCCCCCAGCGCCCAGGGGAGGGCGCCGGGCCTGAGCTACTCCTGGCCCAAAAAGGGGGTTGAACAAAGGGGTCAGGTCAGGTGACGTCATTGGGGGCGCAGTAGGAACTTGGACGGCCATCTAAGGCTGCTCACCAGGGGTCCCAGCCTCTTTATCCCGTTGAACCTCAGGCAAGCAGCAGTGGCGCGTTGTTGACCACCCACCCACCCGGCAGAAGAGTGAGGCCCTCACGGAGCACTGAGAGTTAACAACAAATGGGGAGGCACAACAAAGGAGGTTCAGTGACTGAATGGACCCCAGGATGGTGTAGGATTGGCGTGTACAACAGGTAGGCGGGGAGGGGTACTGACCTGCTGGTGGTCCTGAGCTCTCCTGCCCTAACCCGCAACGTATGGACTGAGTAGAACATTGGGGATACTGCCTGTGCTCAGGTACCCCGGTGGGCCGGTGTGCTTTGCGGTGACCTGGATTTTAAGTAGTGCAACAGTTTACTGTAACACGTTGATGCCTGCTGGTGCAATGTGCGCAGCAGAGTAGGTGCTTGGTGGGCCGAGACGGCCAAGCTCAAGATCAAGACCAAGTTTAAGTTGTGCCTATTTTCCTTACTGCCTTTGATATGTTGATGCCGCTAAAGTGTGATGCTGTGAATATTTTCTATTTATCCAAGTAGGATACTTGCAATCTTGTATAGGTTTGTGGTTTGAATTACCTTGTTTGATGTAAATAAAAAGGGCTATCTCTTCAACAACATACCCTGATCTAAGAGTTTTTGGGGCACAGCGGGAAAGAAAGGTGAGGGGAGTTGGGAAGGAGTGAATGGCATGTTGTGCGCGTACTATGAGCTATTGGCGTTGTAAATGACAATGCCTTTTATGTATGTGTTTTGAAAACCTGCAAGCAGTGCATAAACTTATAGTAATTGCTTACGAGAAGCAAGGCTGGCAGTAACTGCAGCTCTTTTACTGCCAACCTTGATTCTCATAAGCAAGGACTATATGTACCAAGTGCGTGTTTACACACGCTTGCAGGATTTCAAAACATAAAGAAAAGGCATTGTCATTTACACTGCCAATAGCTCAAACTATCGCAAATGCGAGACCTATTGCACTGCAAATACTTGCTAAGCCATAGGAAAGCAGGCCCTGTGTTTCAAAAACAGGAGGAAGGAGGAGGTAGCTGCAGACAAAACAGACCTCAGTCTTTGAATGCACAGCAAATGTGGCAAGATAAGAGCAAGATTTACAGCCCTGTTTATAACTGAGCTCTGTAAACCACGAGCACTTGTCCCCAGTGCTCCACCTTAAAGATGTAACAGGGGCAGTCCTTGAAAATTGGCGGAGCTTTTAAAGCCCATATCCTGAATACAGCATGACTAGCAGAGACAGCGGAAGCACTGCCTAGTCAAGACTTAAAATGGCAGCTGCTCTCCAATAAGCTGACACATCTGACCCTTCTCCTATAAAACTTGTGTGATGCGTAAGCCTGTACTCGCACTGCCTAGATCACAATATGCTGCAATGGATTGCACAGGCACAGGTTTGAAATTTAAAATTCAGCATAATGCTAACCTGTCTTCGCAATGCATACAAAATATAAAAGTTTGTAGTATGAAGTCTAACACTTGCATTAAAGTGTTTCTCATAGATCAGAACATCGTAGAAACAAGGGTTGATGTTGCCAGTAAGGCTTGTCCCCTCTACAAGTTCACTCGTCGACACTTTCTTTTGCTATGTTCTCCAGACTTGTACTAATCACTCCTATTCAGTAACATAAGAACATCATCAACCAGACTTTCAGATCTCAAAGATCTACTCCAACTGCCACTAGCCCTACATTAACATTCTACCTAGAACTGCCCGATGACACAGTGAACCATATATTGAGGAATCAAGAGAAATCATTAATAACGCAAGGCAGGACATAACACTACTCAGTGTAGTTCAGTAAGTACTGCAAAACATTAGTAAACATCAATGATATAAATAGCAAGGAAAATATCACATGAAATGGATTACAAACATTTGAAGTAAGCCAGCCGTTTCTGCCATATCTTTATATATTTCCCTGGGCCTTCAAGATGTTTGTAAATAGATTCTTGTGCCACCTGTGTGAGACCGGACCAGCCTTGACAGATGGGATACACCAGAGCACTATATCTTAGGACTAGATGCTCGGCTGAGGAGCTCCAAAGTGATACTACTGTTTACTGAGTTAGCCCTTCTACTGGCAAAGAGGCTCATAACTAGACGCTAGAAATCTCCAATGGGTCCCAGTATGGCTCAATGGCGGGAGGAGGTTGCACAATGTTGGTTAGTGGAAAGCGGGGCATTACGACAAGAGGAGTATGAGGTCTTTTAAAGGGCTTTAATGCGCAAGATGAGGCACTAAAGAGAGAATGATGAGCATGAGTGACCTTCCTGTGCACTATGCAGATATCTAGATCATGTTATAACTCCCTCTGTCCCTTCCCCCTTCACTATTGACGGCAACGCACACATCGCACCTTTTCAACTGTCTATTGGGCAACAGAGCTTGACCCCCCGCCACCGTAACAGACATACGAACACATTTAGCTCCTTTTACATGATGGACTTTCACACACTTCCATATATAGTGCTCCCCACGTACAGGTTTATCGATGAGTGACACAGTCTCATTAGTAGTTGTGGTAAATTTAAATTACCTAGACTTAATTTATGCGGTAAAATTCAATAAGAATAACTCAGTAAAAATAGGAGGCAGAATCCGTGGTATTTGAGGTTATAAAAGGGAATTTATTCCTTACAAAGGAATGATGGTTCGAACCAGGCAATCGAGTTCCGTCACCACGAAGGTTCAGGAAGGGATCAGCAATACATTATTGACAGGTTATCATATTTATAGTAAAATGCACTACAGTAAAGACATATGCAGAAGGCGTTACAGCTGAGAAGAAAGATAAGAATACACATACATAATGAAAAAGGCGTTACAATAGGCGTGCATAAAGGCGTATACTAGAAACGTCATTATGATGATGACACAAGTGGGTGGATCCATAAGAGAATCCTGCAAAGTCAGCAGAAATACATAGCAAAGATGCGCGCGCAGCCGCATGACGTGTGATTGACGTGTAACTAGAGGGTGAAGGGAACTTGACATTTAGCCCTACATGAGGAGACAGAAGTCTGGGATGTCAGGACAACCTAATCCCAAATCGTATCTAATATCTTGTGTTTAAGGAACTATATTATCTGGAAGGAAAGGTCTTTCGGACAGAGCCTATTCTATACTGACTGCTAGTGCGTGCACAAGCGTCTAAGTGTCTACATGAGATGCGAGGGGGCATGGGCCTACCATGGTAACGAAAGTCATGAATTACTTGCACGGAGACAGTAAGGCCGGGCCCTTTGCTCTGCAGCTGGAGGGATGTTTACCTAAGCTACTAGACAGGAATGCATTTCTCGAGGAGCGGAGCAGATAACTTGAAGGCTGAATACAGTTTTGGCAGGCAACAGGCCGGGCTAGGCACCGTTAACCGCGCAGGGAGTAAGACAAAGGTCATTGATACAGATGCAGGTCCAGGCTGGAGCATTCAGAGGCAGAAGCAGGAAAAAGCTCGATGGCAGAATTCAGGGCCTACCTTGCCAGAGCTGGAAAACGTGAAAGACGTGAAAAGTATACCATATGAAGACGGTGGCAAGGCATACTTAAGAACGGATTATCTGATCCATTCATGGCAGATCTGAAAGAGGACATATTAACGTTGGACACAATTGTATTTGCGTCTTCATAGCTTGAAGTGGAGGGAACATACATGTACTTGTAGCGTGTACATGGAGCCGTTGGGGTCTAGATAGGGGACACAATTGATCATAAAAATTCATATTTCCTCATTCCCTCCTTGTCCCCTACGGACCCTTCATGAAATATCGATCTTCAGGAATCCATCAATCTGTTCATGTAACATCATTTGCTCTTCTTTTTTCTTCCGGGATTTTGAATGAAAACTTGAACGTGGAATACATGATGTGGCACACAGGCCGCAAATCGCTGGTCCACATTGTAGACACAGGCAACAACTGAATACTATGAGAAGGCCAATACCTAGGAAGGATAGGACTTTCCATCCCCAGGCTGACAACACGCTCCAGAACCAACCGGACCATGTCCAGGTGCCTGGATTCTGATGTATCTGGTTTGCAATCTTGTGAAGACGAGTTATGGCTTTATATACGGATGGCGCGTTTTCTGGAATGAAAACACAGCAACTTGATCCGATGACCCTACAGGCTCCGCCCCTATCGGCTAGGATGACGTCAAGGACAAGACGATTTTGGAGAACAACAATCCGCATTGCAGACTGCTCCTCTGTTAAGTTGCCTAGGGCGGAAGTAGTTTCATTCACTACTGCTTCAAGGGTTCTCGTTAATCTACGTATCAGTTTACTATTTGAGACAACACCTATGTAAGGAAAGAGACCTTTATTGAAGTCTGTATATTGTTCCCATGCTGTTTCAGTGTAGTCAACAATCGGGATATCTCTCTGGGGTCTATGGTGTACTAGATTGGTATTTCTATGATAATCAGGAGGGGCTAGGAAAACAGGTGGCAGAAGGAATGCAATGTAACAGGTACCATCCCAATCTAGAGGTAAACGTATATATGCGGTATGACCACATATGAAGTAGGAATGACGGGAAGCTCTAAATGTAGACTTGCCTTTATCACTGAATTCGATCACAGTAGTACATTTACTATGACCCAGGTGTACTGAACCATTCTTTCTTACACATAATTCACCTTTGACTGGTAATACTGACATAGCAGGCAAGACTAGTGCAGCTTCAGATTCAACATTCAGAATCATGAGGTTAAGTGTAAAATTACCTAATCCATATACTTCATTTTCTAGGTCAGTTCCTGTTCTTTTGGGAAGTCCCTCCTTGTTAGGATAACAGGCTTTAAGCAAAACTAAGTTCAGGTTTCCCCATACCCAGTTGCTCTGGTAAACTACAGTGTTTGAATCTAAAGAGTTAATCAAACTAAACCATGCTCCACAGGAACCATTGTGTGTGAACGGGTACGGAAAGAGAGGCAGAACTCCTTTGTATTTCTGATAGGGAGGGAGTCGGCCACATATCCAACAATTTGTAGCATTGCTGGTCTGATGGGAATGATGTAACATACTAATGAATGTGTTGTTGCGCAGCGCAAATCTATAGTACAACTCATGTGGAGGTAGTTCACTAAAAGAATGTTCGGCAGTATCATTGTAAGCAGAATGAGCACGCTTGAAAATAGGATAGTACATGTGCAACAGTATACTTGCAGAAATAATAGAAAGACTTAGAAAAAACATAATCAACAATGTCACTATACAGTGACTATGAAGTGATTTGCAGTATGCATTATTCTTGAGCTGTTTCTGTCTATTTCTCTCTCTAGTTCGGTCTAGAGGATACATGTCAGAGACTTATTCAACCGATTCACCTTGGAGAGGACTTAAACAATCGAATTGTCTGACTTACTAGACCTTAGTTTCAGTTTATAGTTTTGAGATTCGGTCTTTTCAACCAGGGGGAGTTTTGAATCAGTCTGTGGAAGGGGGCAGGGCTGAGAGTTCAAATCAGATGGTAGTCCATGAAATTTCTTGATATGGCTCGAGTGTAACCAACCCTTGCGACCCTCGACCTTCACTGCTGTCCTCGTGGTTAGAAGTACCAGCTTTGGCGTTTGCCAGCGAGGCTCCAACGGGCTCCTCCTGTCGAAGTTTCTTATGAAGATCAAGGGCCTCATGTAGGTAAATAAATTTTACCGGTTCTTAAATACCGAGCCGTACCGAATCGGTAAATTAGAATCGGTAAGTTACATGTAGGTAAAAATTCGGTAACAGTTACCGATTCGGTAACAGTCGGTAAATACGAATCGGAATTCACCGATTCGGTAAATACCGAGGTGATAATTACCGAATCAGAAAATACCGAGGTGGTATCTACCGAATCGGAAAATACCGAGGTGGTATCTACCGAATCGGAAAATACCGAATCGGTACGTACGGATTCGGTAAATAACATCACATGACTTGACGAAACAGCTAATCCTGTGCAACGACAGCCCACCCAACCAGGAACTGCCCACACCCAGGCAGGTGTACACAATTAGCCGAAGTGGCCACACCCAGGCAGGTGTACATAATTAGCCGACCCTGGAGAGGCTCGGAGTGCAGAGGAGAGGCAGGGAGCAGTTGCATGTGCGAGCGGGAAACGAACAGCATGTCCAGCCAGAGCACACAGAAAGACGGAGGGGAAAGGAGGAGGAAGCTCAAATTCAGCCCCAAGGAACTCCAGGTGCTGGTGGAGGAGGTGGTGAAGCAGCACCAGAAGCTGTTTGGGAGGCAATCCCTGCAAGTGCCTGAGGCCGAAAAGCGCAACATATGGCTGGCCATCCAGGCGCAGGTCAATGCTGTGGGAGTGACCCACAGGGAAATTGAGGTCCTCAAAAAGCGCTGGTATGACCTGAGGATTGTGACCAAGAGGAAGATGGGCGACATCCAGAAGGAGGCCAGCCAGACCGGAGGTGGAACCAACAGGGCACCTGCCCTCACCGAACTGGAGGAGCTGGTGGCGGCCACACTCGAGCAAGAGAGCTTCGTGGGTCTTGGGGACGCCGACAGCTCTGCCAGAGCCGCAACACACCAAGGTAAGACGAAAGCACAGCAATGTAGCCGCCCCTACCCCTATCCCACATCCCCCATTGTGACACGAGAATCACACTGCAGTCCACACGTGTCAGTGCAGACAGGCAATGCATTCCGGGAGATGTAGTCAGGGCAACACTAACCATGACGTAAATGTCACAGGGCAACAAGGCATGTCACGCACTCGAGGCACAAGGAGACAGAGGACAGATTGGAATGTGAAATGATTTATTGTGACGCTTGCAATGCAGCCCTTCGGGGACACTGAGCCAATGTTGTTTTTCTGTCCACAGATGTGACATCATGCAGTACAGGGCATGCTGCAGGGGAGACGGCACACCGGCCACAAAAATCACCTCTAGCCAGCACGAGTGCAGACCAGGGAGCAGGCCCACTTGCAGCCGCACCACCTACGCAGCCAGCCTCGCCGCACACAGAGCCAGCATCACCTCACCGAGAGCCAGCATCACCACCACCAGAGCCAGCATCGCCACTCATGTTCGATTCACCGGCCACATCTCCGCTTGCAGGTGTGAGAATGAGGAGGCGTCCAGCAGCCAGGCTACGAGCCTTAGACACCTCGTCAGACGACAGCATGGGCCCAGAAGACCGCACCGGGCCCCAGGAAGGGAGCCATCCCACTGTGCCCCAAACATCACAGGCAGCACAGACGGGAGCAAGAGGGCGCCGCAGGTCGCGTGTCCAGAGTCCACCAGCACCCACTGACGGCCATGGTGTCTTCTTGGGGCTCGAGGGCCAAATGTTGAAGCAACAGCGCCTGCAATCAAAGGCAGTAATGTCAGTCCAGAGGCACATGCGGGTGATGAGGACAAGCTTAGTCAACATGGACACAAACATTGGCGGCATGGCTGCGGGCATTCGGGACATGTCCCAGTCAATCCAGCAGTTGTGCAGCAAATTAGATGCTGACATCGAAGCACGGCGCCGGGAACGCCAGAGAAGGGACACTACCAGCAGGGCACTCAACCGTCTGGCAACTGCGACTTCCCTACTTTGCCGGCGCTCTGTGACGATGCAGGAGGGCCTAACACAGTGCTGCAGCGACCTGTCACGGGGGATGGTGCAGGTGACAAGTGCACTAGGGGTGCTATTGACAAGTCAGGCGTCGACAACTGCTGCAGGGGATGCTGCGGAGAGCATCGACACCAGCAGCAGCATCACACCCCCCGTCCCCGAAGCACGCAGGAGCAGCAGGCGGCTTGGGGTTGGCTCTAGTGAGGATGCACAGGCCGTGCAATCCACCACTGCAGCGCGTATGCGCAAACATTGATGTGGCCCTGCTTATCCACTTGCCATTGGGTGACGTAACCCTGGACATACACATTGTATAGATGGCATATTGCCAGATTGGCCTGTTCATGTGTTCATGGCGTGGTGCCACATTAAACTACGTCATGACTTCTCACGACTCGCTGTGTCCCCTCACTTACTCAGAAATAGTTGCATGTGATCTCTGCCCGTCTCTCTCTCCCATCGATTGCAGTTGGCACTCTAGCTGCGCTGCCCTCTGGCTGGCCTGACTCATCCTCGTTGTCCTCAAAATATGTTAGTTCCACATCTGTACCTTTTTTCGTGGCAAGGTTGTGCAGCATTGCACAAGTGGCAATTATCTTGCAGCAGGTGATGGGTTTGTACTGGCGTGCGCCTCCGCTCTTGTGGAGGCAGCGGAACCTGCTCTTCAGCAGTCCAAACGTGCGCTCCACCACATTGCGTGTAGATTTGTGGGCCACGTTGTATCGTCTCTCACTCTGGGTTGCTGGGTGTAGGTAGGGAGTGAGGATGAATGAACGGCATGCATATGCACTGTCGCCTGGATGAGTAAAAGGGAACCATCAGTTACATGCCTCTATACACTCTGATTTGCAGGTTTCAAGGGGCGTCACTGTTACTTACCCAGCAGGTATCCCTCTCCGAATTCTCCGGCTCTCAGTCGTGTGTAGATCCCACTATTCTGGAAGATGTAAGAGTCGTGGGTGCTCCCAGGAAACTTTGCAACAATATCTGTGATGATGTTCCCTGCATCACAGATCACCTGCACATTGATGGAGTGGGTGGACTTCCTGTTCCTGTAGATGTGCTCTGTGTCAGCTGGAGGACAGATTGGGATGTGTGTACCATCAATACAGCCGATGACATGGGGGAACTGTGCCATGTGATAAAAGTCTGTTTTTGTTTTCTGCAGTGCAGCCTGTGTGTTTGGGAAGCTGATGTAGTGGTGCATTCTCTGCATCATGGCATCCAGGAACTTCCTGAAGAAACGTGACAGGCAACTCTGGGATACCCCACCCACCGCAGCTATCACCACCTGATAACTGCCGGATGCCAACAGATGTAGGCTGCAGAGCACCTGCACATGTGGGGGTATGGCGTGCGCCCTTCTTATTGGCTGGTCCAGGAGTGGGTGAAGGTCCCTGATTAAGTCCATGATGGTTTCGGGGTGTAGCCTGTACCTCTCATGTATCTCTGCATCAGTCAGCTGGAATAGTGTGATGCGCTGTCTGTAGATTTGTTCCTCCCGTCGCCACACCCTCAGTCCTGCTGCCTGTAGACGTAGGCGCCTTGCAATGACGTACATGGCGGCCATGTTGTCCACGCTGTTGCATTTTGGGATTGCTTATGTGCATTGTTGATGGTTACCACCTGCTTTCCATCCGTGTTAATTACCGACTCTTATTTACCGATTTTCCTGGATTTCTTAATTACCGACTGCTCCTACATGTCGTTTTCAATTTTTACCACTTCATATTTACCACTTCATATTTACCGATTCGTTAATAATGTATTCGGTAAATATGAATCGGTATTTTAGAATTCGGTAACTATGAATCGGTATTTACCGCCTCATATTTACCGAAAAGTGGTTTTTGGACTCCTACATCTCACTTGTCTGAATACCGGTCGGTAACGGCATATTTACCGAAAATCGGCCGTTACCGACCGGTATTTGGCTACCTACATGAGGCCCCAAGTCTCCAGGAACCACTTCATGGGGCTTCACCTCGGTGTTGTCGGGAAAGGCTGCAGCTACCTGTGAACGGCAAGATTGTAGTGCAGACATCAAGGAAGCAAGGTAATCTGTCAGCATATTACAATCAACATCAGTGATTTTACGAGGTATAGGCGTCCCCCACATATTTGGTGGCCTACCGAAGACCACCTCGTACGGGGATAGCCCTGTGCGAGAATGTGCTATCATTCTCATGTAAAATAGTGCAACTGGTAAGGCTACTATCCAGTCGACACCTTTCTCTCTACAGATTTTTGAAAGTCGAATTTTCAGGGTCTGATTATGACGTTCCACGAGACCTGCTGCCTCGGGATGTCGGACACAGTGGAATTTCCATTGATAGCCTAACAAGAGTGAAATGTGTTTCATTAGCTCGGATGAGAACGGCTGGCCATTATCTGAGTACACGATACGGGGCAAACCATACCGTGGGAAGAATTCACGAACTAACTGTTTGGCAGTAGTCGGGGCGGTGTAATCTGAGACGGGATATGCCTCTGTCCAACGGGAAAGAGCGCATACAACTACGAGGACATATTTGAATCCTTGACATCGTTCCATCTGGATATAATCCATCTGGAGGACTTCAAAAGGCTGATCGGGAGGTTGAAATCCACCCTGCTCTACAGGTACGCCTTTACCTGGATTGAACTGACAACAAATCATACAAGTTCGGACTTTCTGTTTGGCTGCAGCTCGTAAGTGTTTGTTGAACCAAATGTGTTGAATACTGTCTAACATATCTTTTTCTCCTAGATGTGCTGGACTATGTATTGTGTTAATGATAACTTGAACCATTGAGTCGGGGAGAAACCATATACATTTTCCCTTCGTCATCCATCCCTGATCTGTTTGGATCCCTCCTAATTCAGTCCATTTCTTTATTTCCTCTGGTGTAGCATGTGTCTGTATGTCAATTACATCAAGGGCGGGATCCCTAACTGTCATGCAGTGTGTCGGCGTCTGAACTATTGTCTTTGTCAAGTCAGTTGCGTGATTCCTATTCTGTGCTGTTTGCTTAGCTGTTCGGTCTGCTAGGTCGTTACCCTGTGAAATAATATCGGTGACTTTTGTATGGGCCTTACACTTCATGATAGATATTGAAGTAGGTAGATGTATTGCATCTAACAGAGCTTGAATGAGGGGACCGTGTTGAATGTTGGCACCGTGAGAAGTCAAATAACCTCTCTCTCGCCAAAGGACTCCGAAGTCGTGTACAACTCCGAATGCATAACGTGAATCTGTGTATATGTTAACTTTTCTATTTTTGGCTTGAATACAGGATTGTGTCAGAGCAATGAGCTCTGCTGCTTGAGCTGATAATGTGTCAATACAATTTGTTTCAATGACTTCGGTGTCTGTCGTGACTGCATAAGCGGCCACTAACTCTCCTGTACTTGTTCTCATACATGAACCATCTACATAAAATGTCAGGTCTGGGTCTGGTAATGGGACATCTGTCAAGTCTTGTCTGGGTTTCGTCGTAATAGTAATGACTTCGATGCAATCATGTGCCAGTGGGTCTGTTCCACTTAATGGCAAAAGTGTGGCAGGATTTAATGTACTACAACGTCTGATTTCTATGTGTGGCTGAAACAATGTTAGTTCGTAACCTGTCAGTCGTGCTATAGTCAAGTGTTGTGTTTGTGTCCGGTTCAAGAGAACCTCTACTGCGTGTGGTACTTGTACTGTCAATTGATGTCCTAATACTATGGAATCGCTTTGTCTGATCGCTAGAGCTGTCGCTGCGACTGATTTCAGGCACGCAGGAAGAGCCTGAGCTACGGGATCTAATGTGCTAGAAAAGTAAGCACATGGCTTGTGTGATCCTGCTTGTTCCTGAGTGAGTACTGACAAAGCAGTACCTTCACGTTCTGTAACAAAGAGTGTAAAAGGCTTACTGTAACATGGTGTCGCTAAAACAGGTGCTTGGCATAAAGCTTTCTTTAAGTCTTCAAAAGCTTGTGTATGTTCTGGAGTCCAAGGGAGGACAGTCGATGTCGCCGCCTCCTGGGTTGTCAACTGAATGAGTGGTTTTGCTAGAAATGCATATTGGGGAATCCACTGCCTACAGTACGAAGTGAGGCCTATGAAGGCCCGTACCTCCTTTTGTGTCTTGGGTGGTGGCATGTTTACAATTAACTGGACGCGGTCAGGTGTGAGCTGTCTCCCCCCCTTGGACAGCAAGTGCCCTAGGTACACAACTTGCTGGGCACAGAATTGCAGCTTCGAAGGGGACACCTTGTGCCCCTTGTCGGCCAGGAAATGTAAAACCGTCAGTGATGCTTTTTCACATTCGGGTTCGCTTCGGGCGGTGATCAGCAGATCATCGACATACTGAAGCAGTGCAGTGTTAACTGGCATGTGGATACTGTCAAGTTGTCTTTTCAGTGCTTGGCTGTAGATGCTAGGACTTTCTGTAAATCCTTGAGGCGCGCGTGCGAATTTAAAGCTTCGTCCATTTAAACTAAATCCGAACAAATATTGGCTTTCCGGATCGATTGGGACGCTAAAGAAGGCGTTCTTGAGGTCAATTACAGTAAAGAACGTTGCCTCTGAATCAATAGCTGTCAGTAATGAAGAGATATCTGGGACCACTGGATATTGTGGTACAATGCATTTATTCAATTCGCGCAGATCAATAACTAATCGATATACAGGGGGTGCTTTTGGATCAGTTCGTTTAAGAATCGGAATGATCGGAGAATTACATACATTGGAGTCGGTTTCCACAACCACTCCTTGTGCAATGAGCTCGTCAATGATTTGCAGTAAAGCCACTACAGCATCTGGAGGTAACTTGTATTGTCGCCTTCGTGGTAATACCACTCCTGCTTTGAGTGTGACTCGATATGGTGTAATGTGCATACAACCTACATCAGTGGGGCCTTGTGCCCATAAATGTGCAGGTAGATTCTGTAACCGGTGATCCATGTCTCTTGACACGTAGTGACCTTTAAAGTCACGCAAAAATAGTCGTACTCCGTCCGGAGAACAACATATTACAGCTCCTAGAGCTTTCAATGTTTTTATACCTAACAAGTTTTCTGGGCATGATTTTGTAAGCAATAGATCTGTAGTCCGTGTCAATGGACCAACTGTAAATGCAAGCGGTTGCGATACTTCGTTAATAGTAGGCTTTCCTGAAAAACCAAGGGAAATATTTTGTGAGCCTGAGAGGGGTGCCCCTGGGACTTCGTTGTGACTTATAGTTGTTCTGCTTGCCCCTGTATCAAGTAAAAACTTTCTGTCTTTCCCTAATACTTGACTCTGTACATAAGGACCCTCTTGATCTACAGGAACCTCAATAAGGGGTAAGCCAACTTCCCTCTCTAGGCTATTTCATGTGTAGCGCTGATAATCCGGATAGTCATTTTGTGCATACTGGTACATCTGTTGTGTCGTGTTTTGTGTTGCGGCAATAGGCTGTGGCTGTGGTACCACTACGGTCTGTTGTGGAACCGGCATAGGCTGTACATGTTGAGGTGCTTGTTGTTGGATCTGATCCTGTCTAGGCGGACGTGGTCTCTCCTTTGTTTTACCCGTAGAGATATTATGTTTCAGAACTGCACAGTCGTTTATATAATGACCTGGCTGTTTACAATAGTTGCATGTCCCTTTAACGGGAACCGCTGAATTACTGGACTGTGTCGCACCCTTTTTATGACCGTCAGCTGGAATTGACTGAGCGACGAGCATTTTCATTTTCGTGTCTTTCATACGTCTTTGTTCGTGTTCTTGTTCTTCTCTAATTCTATTCTGGTGATACTGTAACATTTGTAACATTTGTGAAGGAGTGTTAGCTTGCCAAGTGCTCTCAACTTTCAATACTCTATTTTTAACCTGTGGCAGGGAATTCTCGACTAATTTTGTTACAAAAAGATGTGAATATGACTCGCTACTTGCTTTCAGGCCGCTATTAATACCAAAAACATTTTTCAAATCGGGAATAAAAATCACTAGTGTCTTCATCGGGTTTCTGTTTACAAGCTGAGATTGCTCCCCAGTCTTCCTTTTTCGTAGTTAATAAACGTGGCAATACTTGTACTAATAATCCTGGTAATGCTTTAGTTTTGTCCCCAAGCCCTACGCCTGCAGTTCGGGCATTTTCTTCTGTTTCTAATGCGGTCCAATCAATCTTTTGGTCTCCCACTTCCCACTCTTTTTCTTTGAGTTTCTCGTAAATACCGGCAGGCAATAATACTTTCAATATTTTCATAATGTCAGGATAGGTATAATCACCCATGAGTAACATGTCCTTTAGTTCACGGTGAAAACCTGCTGGATCTTTGTCATGGCTGGGCACTAATTTTTTCATTTCCAATAGTTCTATTTTAGTTATGGGCGTGTACACAAACACGCGTCTAAACGTATTATCATCATTTCTAACTGGGTGTACTTCGCGTAAGGGATTCTGTCTGTCTATGTAATACGTTTTTCTTTCCATGGAAGGAGCTGAATCATGTTCTGGACACAAAAAGGCACTATATCTATGTCGGTATTCTAGAATTACTTTAATTAGATCGGTACCTAGACCTCTCCATTTATTCAGGAGTAGTTCTATCAGTATATCAGGTAGGGGACCAGGATCGGAGTATTGGCCTTTATATAATATAAGGAGATGTTGTATCATGTATATACTAGCTAAACGCTGCTCATCTGGGGTGAGATTCAGAAACGTGTGTGCTAGCGCATCATTACTGTATTTTTCAGAGCTGTCAGCCCATTGTACTGCTGACCTGGCTAATTCTTGTTCATCCATAGAATCGAGCACATGTTACCCCCTTCGTTCTCGAAGTAATTTATCAGTAGCCTGGAATAAGTGTTCAGGAGTCCTTGGATTTGAGATAGCTGTTTGAAAAATTCTGTTACATTCTGGACGCATCGGACGCATTGTATTATTAAAAGATCTTCCTTTTCCTACATAAGCTATCGTTTGTCTAGCTGGTAATTCTAATTGTCCTGTGTTCATTTCTGACTGTTCCTCCTCCTCTTCCTCTGATTCAGTTTTATCTGCTTCTAATCTTCTTTCATGTATTCGTTCTACTTCTTTTCTGATCTTTCGGCACATGACTTCTATATACTTCTGTTTATCATGTTTTCCATCTGCTATATTCTGACCCCATCTGGTAAGTACTTGCATTTCCTCCGGATCTACCTCAGGCCTATCTCTGTTTCTGATCAAGCAGTTTATGAAAAAGCGTAACAATAATTTCTGCATGTCCACCTTCTGGTATTCCATGGCCTCGCCAATACTTTCAGGACCTTGCCCTGTTTGGACAAAGCGATATATTTTGTCTAGATGTTCAACCATTCCTGGTAATGTCATTAAATAGTTTGCAACTCGTCGTAAACGTACTGAAGATAGCAACATTCTGTCGTGTTTACCTGGCACTGGATCATATCTACAATCTGTAAGAGGCTCATTTAATATATTGTCATTAGCTCTTTGGGGTGTACGTTGGTGTGCTAAATCCCTATAAGTCAATCTAGTTGCTGGCGGTGGCGTGGAAAAACCTCCTGTCGCACCTCCTGAGGTGCCAAGTCCAAAAGGATTTGTTGGGTGTAGGGTAGAGAGTGTGGATGCAGGAAGGACTGTAGAAACAGGTGGAACGGTCTGAACGTGAGGAGGAGTTTGTTGCTGCGGAGGTGGGGGCAGCTGATCTTGGGGTTGAGCGTCGTTAACAGGTAGTGTGCGTGGCTGCGCACCATTAGCATATTCGGGGGCTGCATCATCTAAATAGGAAGAAAGGAAAATGTCCTTTGCGGTCTTGGGATGTACTTTAATCGGGAGTAATGGAGGTGGCAGATCTTTTGGTACCTCCAGGGTGGCCTTAGGCAAACCCTCGGCCAGAAGAGGATACATACCATTCATAAGAGTGTTTCGTTGTCTGTCTACTTGTTCTGTTTTTACTCGGATACCTTCGTCAATTAATATGTTTTCTCGGGCTCTTTCTGAATCTTCCCTACTTTTCTCTTCTTTCCTGAGCGCTTTCTCTGTGCGTCTATGCGATTCTTTACGCCATAGTTCAATGGCATCTTTCTGTGACTGTCTGGCTTTCTTTTTCCATAATACTTCTTCTACTCTCATGATGCAATCTGCATCCCATGTTCCAGCAGCGGGCCATCTTTGACTCTCTGCTAAATCCTTGGTGTAGTCCACCCATAGATCAAGATATAATACGGCATCTAGGCCATGTTTATGGTACATAAAGTACCCTGGAGTGTCCCTAGGTGGAATGGGAACAGCTTCCTCGAGTATCCCTCTTCTAGTTTTTATCTGTCTTAATTTTGAAAATAACGGCATCTTGAACCTTGCTACTTAATTCTTACTCGGTCTTGAACACAATAATTACAATAAACACAATAATGAAGATCGAACAATCACTCATACCACGACATTTAAAACATATCACAAACTTTTTAGAAACGAACAATAATAATTAGAATAAAACTAGTTAACTGCATAATACTAAATATACTGTATGTACTGCTAAACAGTACAGATACACTGCTAAAACAGTGCAGACCAGGTCTGTGTACCCAAACCCGTCTTGACCGGCACAAACTAATGCGCACGTCTAGATGCGTCCCCAGCAACGGTACTCACCGGGAAGCACGGAACGGAAGGCCTCGGAAGTCTGGACTGGACTAGACCAACTGGACTGGACTCGACTTAGATACTTCGGAACTTCGGAATCTGGTGGGCCTCTGTATACCTCGGATCTTGCTCTCTCAGCTAGGCTCTGGTCGGGATTCTCCGCACTCCTCACCGCCTCGTCTGGGTGTTGATCGCAGCCTCAGTCGCCCCCATTGGCCTGAGGGAGATACAGGAAATCCTGAGGGTACGCGTAATTGTCCGTCCGGCTGTGGCAGGAGACCGGGTCTGCAACGCACCTCCGGCGCGTGGGGTGTGAGAGGTGTCCCTGTTCGGGCGCCAATTATGTGGTAAATTTAAATTACCTAGACTTAATTTATGCGGTAAAATTCAATAAGAATAACTCAGTAAAAATAGGAGGCAGAATCCGTGGTATTTGAGGTTATAAAAGGGAATTTATTCCTTACAAAGGAATGATGGTTCGAACCAGGCAATCGAGTTCCGTCACCACGAAGGTTCAGGAAGGGATCAGCAATACATTATTGACAGGTTATCATATTTATAGTAAAATGCATTACAGTAAAGACATATGCAGAAGGCGTTACAGCTGAGAAGAAAGATAAGAATACACATACATAATGAAAAAGGCGTTACAATAGGCGTGCATAAAGGCGTATACTAGAAACGTCATTATGATGATGACACCAGTGGGTGGATCCATAAGAGAATCCTGCAAAGTCAGCAGAAATACATAGCAAAGATGCGCGCGCAGCCGCATGACGTGTGATTGACGTGTAACTAGAGGGTGAAGGGAACTTGACATTTAGCCCTACATGAGGAGACAGAAGTCTGGGATGTCAGGACAACCTAATCCCAAATCGTATCTAATATCTTGTGTTTAAGGAACTATATTATCTGGAAAGAAAGGTCTTTCGGACAGAGCCTATTCTATACTGACTGCTAGTGCGTGCACAAGCGTCTAAGTGTCTACATGAGATGCGAGGGGGCATGGGCCTACCATGGTAACGAAAGTCATGAATTACTTGCACGGAGACAGTAAGGCCGGGCCCTTTGCTCTGCAGCTGGAGGGATGTTTACCTAAGCTACTAGACAGGAATGCATTTCTCGAGGAGCGGAGCAGATAACTTGAAGGCTGAATACAGTTTTGGCAGGCAACAGGCCGGGCTAGGCACCGTTAACCGCGCAGGGAGTAAGACAAAGGTCATTGATACAGATGCAGGTCCAGGCTGGAGCATTCAGAGGCAGAAGCAGGAAAAAGCTCGATGGCAGAATTCAGGGCCTACCTTGCCAGAGCTGGAAAACGTGAAAGACGTGAAAAGTATACCATATGAAGACGGTGGCAAGGCATACTTAAGAACGGAATATCTGATCCATTCATGGCAGATCTGAAAGAGGACATATTAACGTTGGACACAATTGTATTTGCGTCTTCATAGCTTGAAGTGGAGGGAACATACATGTACTTGTAGCGTGTACATGGAGCCGTTGGGGTCTAGATAGGGGACACAATTGATCATAAAAATTCATATTTCCTCATAGTGGCGAGGGTATTGAATGCATTTATCTTTTTCATTGTTTTCTTTGCCAAGACCTGTTCTTGTCTTACTTACCATGCCTCAAAAGTAATGCATACTTGTATGGTATATGATGCTATGATGTATAGACATTGTGAGGCAAATTAACACATATTCTTAAAATGCATTAAAGCTTATGTTAAAAAAAAATTGGTGGGCCGAGAAGGCCAAGCTTAAGTTCAAGATCAAGTTTAATGACGTGCCTATTTTCCTTACTGCCTTTGATATGTTGATGCCGCTAAAGTGTGATGCTGTGAATATTTTCTATATATCCAAGTAGGATATTTGTACTGTTATATTGGTTTGCGGTATGAATTACTTTGTTTGATTTGAAAAAAAGGCTATGCCTTGGACAACATACCCTAAATCTCAGAGTTCTTTGGGCACAGTGGGAAAGAATGGTGATGGGAGTTAAGGAGGAGTGAATGGCACGTTGTGCGCGTACTAAGAGTACGCGCCCCGAGCGCCCAGGGGAGGGGCGCCCTTAGTCAGGCCAAGGGGCCTGAGCTCCTCCTGGCCCAAAAAGGGCGTTGAACAAAGGGGTCAGGTCAGGTGACGTCATTGGAGGCGCAGTGGGAACCTGGACAGCCATTTAAGGCTGCGCACCAAGGGTCCCAGCCTCTTTGTCCCCTTGGACCTCAGGCAAGCAGTCGTGGTGCATCGTTGACCACCCACCCACCCATCAGAAGAGCGAGGCCCTCGCAGAGCACTGACAGTGAACAACAAATGGGGAGGCACAACAATGGAGGTTCAGCGACTGAATGGACCACAGGAGGAGGTAGGATTGGCATGTACAACGGGTAGGTGGGGAGGGGCGACTGACCTGCTGGTGGTCATGGGCTCTCCTGCCCTAACCCGCAATGTATGGACTGAGTAGTACCTTGGGGATACTACCTGTGTTCAGGTGCCCCAGTGGGCCGGTTTGCTAGGCGGTGCCCTGGATTTCAAGTAGTGCAACAGTTTACTGTAACGCGTTGAGGTCTGCTGGCACAATGTGCGCAGCAGAGTAGGTGCTTGGTGGGCCGAGAAGGCCAAGCTCAAGTTATATGAGATTCAAACACCACAAGACTCAGCTTCCAAACCACCATGACCAGCATCGCCACCTGGATGAAAAACAACTGCTTTAAACTCAACTCGGACAAGACGGAGTTCATCGTCTTCGGAAACAAGCCCTCCCCTTCGGATGACACCTGGTGGCCCTCTGCACTCAGCCCAACACCTACCCCATCTGACCACATTCGCAACCTCAGAATCATCCTGGACGCCGACCTCACCATGAAACAACAGATCAACTCCATCTCCATCTCCGCCACCTGCTTTTACTCCTTCCGCATGCTCCACTGGATCTTCCGCAAGATCCCCATCTCAACCAGAAAGAAAAAAAAACAGGCCCTAATATCCAGCCGACTCTAGCAACATTCTCTATACTGGAACCTCCAAACAACTCCTCAACCGCCACCAAACCATCCAGAACTCTGCAGCAAGACTCTTCCTCAACCTTCCCGGAGATCCAGCATCAGCCCCCACCACGGGGCCCGCAACTGGCTCCCCGTTCAGAAAAGATGCCTATTCAAGCTCCTCACTCTCACCTATAAAGTCCTCCATGAAACAGAACCCACCTACATCAACAAACACCTGACTTCCACATGTCCGACCAAAGAGCTCTACTCCTCCTCCCTCGTTTTAGCTCAGGCTCCACGCATCCCTCGGAGCCAAAACAGAGGACGCACCTTCTCCTTCCTTGCCACCAAGTCCTGGAATGACCTCCACCTACGCACGTCCCCCTCCCTGATGACATTCAGGAAGCAGCTGAAGACCTCGCCCTTCAACCTCCACCTCTCCCTGACCGAGGATCGCTGAAACCCAACAGCGCCTGGAGACCCCATGGGGTAACAAGTCACGCTATACAAGCCTCGATGATTGATTGATATTGTATTTGATTTCAATATCTCCTAATCAATGGACAGTCCCATATCATATTACTGAATGAAATAGTTCCAATTAGACTTCTGGTACAATTGAGGTCTGGGGCTTTTACCATCTTGTGTAACCTTTCAGGAGTATAGTACACACTGTGACAGCATCTTAATTGAATTAGCCATAGCCTTGTGGAAATCGCGTACTCCCTCGAGGCTATTTTTGCCTCCCTGTAATTGTCATCATCAAATTGTCTCAAATCAGTGACTCGTTGATCCAGCAATGAACTCAGGGGATCAGGGGCATTAACCACCAGTGCTCAGCACAGCCTGGAAAGACTGTAGAAGACTAATCAAGAAATACCAGTCTGACAGCACATATGATAAAAGAGAGAATTTATTATAAGGTAAGATATAAAAGAATTGTACGTGCAGCATGGAGACAGATAGCAAAGTGGCTAAATGTCCTACAAGAAGGAGTATTCCAAAGCCTTTTATTGGTGCACACCACAAAGGGAAAAAAAATCACCATTCCTGCAATATCTGCTCATTAAAAGTACAGAATTATGAAACTTCAGGAGAAATTAAGCAAAGGGGGTGGCTTCTGCCCATCAGTATCCTCAACAAGTTACACAAGTATAGAACACTAGGCCAATCAGGAGAGGCCAACACTGTGTGATACCTGCATGGTCTGAGGTGGTGTGGTTGTTGCTACCCACGTGTTCTCTGCTTATGACTTTTGGGACTGTCCAAGCTAATGCAATGTACCAGTAATGATAATTTCTACAGAAGTGATTTGCAACATCTATTCTAGTCAAGGACACATATACTGTGCCACTTCTAAGTATGGAGTGCCCAAGCACTTGTGGCTAAGCTAGCATCATGTACTGTCTGAATGTTGTTCTTGAGCAAGCCTTGCATTACGAGAGCAGCTTACTTTCAGAAACTGCAGAAACCTTTATTTTAATTATTTTGTGTCAACATTCTACAAGCCTAAAAGTAGATATTTGGTAACAAATTATAAAACCGGCTTCCACAATACCTTTCTTTTCTAATTTGTTCATGGTTAGAGCAGTTTTCATGGTAATAAATTCCAGAATGGGTTAAAGTTGCATTTATGTATCTCTAGTGCATGCTGTAGTTGTAGGAAGCAAAAACATTGTGAATTACATAACTCATATTCTGAACTAAGTTCAGCACATGATTTCATGTGTGATGAAGACCTAATGACCCCCAATTTTGACATGCCTACTCTGTCCCAGGCCGGTGACCCTTTCAGTTTTGCCAGACTTGACATCCAGTTCCAAGTTTTTTTTATAATTATGTATTATTAGTTAACTTCAACAGTTGCACATCTGCAACATGTTAGAAATGTGGGTCTCTAGATGGCAATGGTTTGCACTGTTCAAGAAGGAATCCTTCTTCCTAGTCGGAGTAAGGGGAATACACTTCTAAAATAAGCCCTGCTCACCCCCCTTGGTAGATTGGCACGAGAAGACAGGCTTATCGCAGACGCAGATTGTAAAGCATTTGTGCACACATGCAGTAATACTGTGAAAACACTACAAATGGACACCACACCAGTTTAGAAAAATAGGTAATCTTATCTAAACCAAACAAAAGCCATAATACAGTAATCAAAATATGACTTTTAAAAGGTAGAAACAGTTCGGTCCATAGCAAACTATATATGCGACACCTTCAACACTAAGTACCTTGTATGCCTTTAAAATCATAAACAAAAACAGTGGCAGGGAAGGTGATGCTTCGGTTCCTTAAAGGCAGCAAAGCTGATGTGTCGGTTCCTTACTCCAGGGGAGGTGATGCATCGGTTCCTTTCTGCCACGTAGAGGAGGTGATGCGTCAGTTTCTTACTGTGCGGAGAGGTGATGCGTCACTTTCTTACTGCGGCCCCAGCATTGATGTAGACTTGGTGCCCCGGTGCGATGCGTGAGGATCGGAGATGCATTGGTTCTCGATGAGGCAGCTGAAATGGCATTGGTTTCCCCAGCCGCGGTCCCATGATGCGTTGGTTCTTGCAGTCGCACAGCAGGGCCTGCATTGGAATCGGTGATCTCAGACTTCGTCGATCGGTGCACTAGATGCGGCGTGCAGCGTGGGCAGGCACTACGTCGGTTTCTTCGGCAATGCATTGGAAACAGGTGCTGATGCGTCGCGCTTCTCATCATTGCATTACTTTTCCAGCTCCCAAAAGCAGGACCAACCTCCCAAGGCCCAGAGCAGCAACAGGCACCTCTTGGCAGGTCAGAACTCCCAGCAAGGAAGTTCAGGGGAGCGGGGGGTAGAGTCTTTGTATCCCTGAGACCTCAAAACAGGAGACAAGCTCTACTTCAAGCCCATTTAGATCTTCCTCAAGCAGGGGCCACAGCACACACCAAAGTGGTTGCCCTTTACTTGGTAGAAATATAAATCTAAAACTCAGGGATCTTGGCCCCAACATTTATTGTCCATTTCTCTTTGTCCTCTGGTGTCAGAGAAGTTCTGTGCTTAGTCAAAACCAGGTCTGTCCTCCCTGGTGCAGCTTCCCGTCAGGAGGTGAAGACAGCATTGTCCAAAGCAGACAAGGCCCACTCAGGTGTAAAGGAAATCTCCTCCCCCTACTCTAAATGCAGCCGAGGTCTATTTGCCCAGGAAAGACAGGACACACATAAACCCAGCAGTGGCTGTCTGAGAGAATGCACATCCCCAATCAATCAATCAAACAATCAATCAATCAGGGGAATTGTAAGCGCGCTACTCACCCGTTAGGGTCTCAAGGCGTGGGGGGGTAAGCAGCCCCGTTCAGTCGAAGAGCCAGGTCTTGAGCATCTTCCTGAAGATGTTGAGGGAGAGGGTGTGTCTGATGTCCATCGTTGTAGGTCTTGGCCACGATGTAGGAGAAGGTTTTTCCACCTGTTCTGGCTCTGCAGATGCACAAGGTTTTGGCAAGGGCGAGGTCGCGGATCATCGGTTTCTCTTGGGTACATGGAAGAGGATTCTCTCATTGAGGTATTGCGGTCCGGTGTTGTGGAGGCATTTGTAGGCGTGGGTGAGTATCTTGAAAGTGACTCTCTTCTCAACAGGGAGCCAGTGATGGTTCCGTAGGTGTTGGGGGGAAACATCCTTTACCAAGCAACCATTACAACGCGGTATGGTTACATCGTGGTTTTGACAACGCACGTCGTTACACCGACTTGCACTGGAGGGCGCTCTAGACTAAGGAATAGTGTGAATTAATATTCCAACACCTTCCCTACTGTACGTAGACTGGAGTTGGAATAGTAATTCACACTATTCCTAAATCCAGCGCCCTCCAACGCAAGTCGATGTAATGACTTGCGTTGTCAAGACCGCGATGTAACATACTGCGTTGTGATGGTACGCGTTGTATCATCATACATCCGTGTTGGGTGGTGTGTTTGTGTCGAGGAATACCGAGGATGAGTCTGGCTGCGATGTTCTGAATGGTCTGGAGCTTGCAGAGCAGAGACTTGTTGATCCCAGCATAGAGAGTGTTTCGTAGTCCAGTCTGCTGGTTATGAGTGTGTGGGTGACCGCCTTTCTTTGATTTGGGGGGATCCATTTGAAAGTCTTGCAGAGGATTCAGAGGGTGTTGAAGCAGGCGATGGCGTTGGCCTGTCTGGTCATGGAGAGGGAGGAGTCTAGTATGATGCTGAGGTTTCGGGTGTGGTTCATGGGTGTGGGAGGCTGCCGAGGGTGGTGGGCCACCAGGTGTTGTCCCATGCCGAGGACGAGGGTCCGAGGACGAGGACTTCTTTCTTCTCCGAGTTGAGCTCCAGGCAGTTTCTGCTCATCCAGGATGCAACGTCCTTCATTCCTTCCTGAAAGTTGAGTCTGGTGGTGATTGGGTCCTTGGTGAGGGAGAGGATGAGCTGGGTGTCATCGGCATAGGATACTATGCTGAGTCCGTGCTGTCTGACGATAGTGGTGAGGGGGGCCATGTAGATGTTGAAGAGCGTGGGACTAAGCGATGATCCTTGGGGCACTCTGCAGTTGATTTCAGTGGGTTCAGAGAGGAAAGGTGGCAGTCTGAATCTTTGGGTTCTGCCGGTGAGGAACGAGCATATCCATTCGAGGGCGGTTCCTTGTATGCTTGCGTCGTAGAGTCTGGCGGTGAGTGTGCGGTGGGAGATGGTGTTGAATGCTGCAGATAGGTTGAGTAGGATCAGGGCTGCGGTATGTCTTTGGTCGAGGAGGGTGCGGATGTCGTCTGTGGTGGCGAGTAGAGCGGTCTCATGCTGTGGTTGCTGCGTAAAACGGATTGGGAGGGGTCGAGGATGGAGTTTTCTTCGATGACTTTGGTTAGTTGTGCATTGACTGTCTTCTCTGTGACTTCGGCCGTGAAGGGGAGGAGGGAGATGGGTCGGTAGTTCTTGAAGTCGGTGGGGTCTGCTGAGGGCTTCTTGAGCAGGGGTCTGACTTCTGTGCATTCCCAGCCGTCGGGAAAGATGCCGGTCTTGAAGGTGGCATTGATGGTGCGTCGTAGTTCGGGAGCGATGGTGGTGATGGCTCTGTGGAAAATGTGCGGGAGGCAGGGTCTGTGGGTGCTCCTGAACGGATGCCTTTCGTGGTCGTAGTGGTGTCTTTTGTGGTGATTGGGGTCCAGGAGGAGATGGTGAGCTGGTTGGCGTTGCTGGAGAAGGAAGTGGTTTCGGAGTCTGGTCTTCGAAGTTGTCGTAGAGTCCCATGAATTTTAGATGGAGGTAGGATCCAAGCTTGTCTCAGAGGTCCTGGGAAGGGCAGATAATTAACAGATCTATTGCCTCGACCGGCAGATCTTGCAGCTGCACCCTTTAGCACCTACAGTGATGGATAGGTCATTAATTACCATGTTGTCTATTTTTCTCCCTTTGGTATTCAGGGTCGGTGATATAGGTACTTATGATATTTGTAAAGCATTCGGTGATATACTCCACAATGGTGACGATTCCCTTATTGCGGTCATTAATTTACGGAACTATCCTAAGTTTTACCCTGCCGTTTACCAGCCAGTACAGTACTTTACTCATTTTCCCCCCAAATTATAAACTCTGTGTTGAAAGGCAGCTCATTTATTTAAGTGGATTCTAGTAATGTTTCTTTAAGGGCTAGGCATCCCCTTTCTAAATGCCTTTGAGTCTCTGTGTCGGGGTTTGAGGAATAATGACTAATCTAAATCAATAATTTCAGATTCCAGGTCTTTATTGGCTTTACCCCTGTCCCTGCACTGCCCTACCCTGTATGAGATCATTTTTCCCCATCCATCGCCTTCATTGCTTCCCATATGGTTATGGAGGAGGCAACTGAGGGTGATGTGAGTTCCAAGTAGTCTACTAAATCATCCCGCACTCTGTTGGAGAACTGCCTTTCTAGTAGCCACCAAGCATTTTGGCAGAATTGACTTTCAGAGGGCCAATATTAATATGGGATTGGTCAGATAAACTTCTTGGCAATATTAATGATTCCTGGATCCTTGTTACATATAAGGCAGGAACGAAGAAGTGGTTCAATCTGAATGTGTCTGGTGCACTCCAGAGTAAAATGTGTATTCCCAGCTAAGTGGTGTCAGAGTGAGACGATCCAGCGTGTCAGGAGGACAGGATGTCGTGAAGTTTCTGAACCCCTAGTGTCAACCCCGGACCCTGGAATCTGTCACTGAATTCAAATCACCCCCAAAAACCAATTCGCTTGTGAGCTAGACTAGTTCTGTTACGACTTGAGTGAGTTGGTGAGACATATACACTCACAAATGTCAAAAAACATGGCATCTAGTCGGCCCAATACCAACACATATGGCCCCAGGGCATGATGTCGGACTGCTGTCATGGATGGCGGAAAGGATTTATGTAGTGATATTGCTACCCTCTGGACTGCTTTGTTAAGGCTGAGTGATATACTCCGAAAAAAAGGTACAGGCCCAAGAAATTGCACCTTGTGTATAATAAATGCATTTCCTGGAGAAAAAGTAAGTTGAAAGGTTGTCACCAAGCAAACTGCAGTATAGCACCTCTTGTTATTTTATCATGCAGACCATTAATATTCCACGAGATGCATTTGAACCCATTATGTAAACCCATAATTCCTAGATTGTGGTGTTTTAATGCATGTTTCTATGTCCTGTGCGTGTGCACAAAAGATTTAAATAAGAATTAAACAACCAAATCCTACTCCCAAATTCCCCAAACCCATACTTCCCAATGTGGAATATCTGTCGGCCTTAACTAATTAACTATTTGTGAACTCCCATTCTGGTATGTCACCCATTCAGTCACTAAATTGTATACTCCAATTGTAGTTTAGTCAGACAGTTGCTGCGTCCTGGGCAAAAGGTTCAGATGCAGCGCCCCCATTACGTAGATACACAACCCCTCCACAAATAGTCTTAAACACTTCTATGGAGTGATTGGCCAGTTTCAAACTCTTAGCGGAATTAGAGCCCGCCATCATCTGTTGGTCCTCGATGTCACTGGAGTCTGACGAGGATGGTCCATGGTTTGGATCAGCTCCTGGATCCCCACTGTCATCGTCACCTACCCCACATCTGTCTCTCTTTTGGACAGCACGGGCTAGAGCCTGCAGCAGGATTGTGTTCTTGGGGTACCAGAGCATCGTACCTTACACAGGTTTCAAAGAAGTGTGATTTACCTTGAGGTAGCACTTTAATCTTGGCCGGGTACTGTAACATGTACTACAGTTTACTTTTCCTAAGTCGCACTACACTTCATTGTGTTACCTTGCCACGCTTGGAATTGCATCTTAGTCAGCATAGTTTAGAACCTTGATTATCATTAGATGAGGGGGCCCTGGGTGGGGGTCTGGGTATTAGCGCCATATTGGCTCGCTCAGAAATAAAAAAGGACGGCGACTTGTCGGGACGCAGGATTCCAACTAGTCAGTTAAAAATTGCTTGGGTTTAGGGCCATTTGATCTAGGATGCTAATCAAGGGCATTGATTCTGGGCCGGCCTTCAGCATCTTCAACCATGTGTTCCAGTTGTGTTGTCACTTCCTTAAGGAATTTAAATTATTTTGTGATTGTACAAAGTTCATCTTCTGCTGTTTGGATGCGTGACTCGGTTTTGTTGGTTTGATCAACAAGATTTTTAACATTTTGACACAACAGTGACACTTCTATGCCCACACCACCTATTTTGTCTTGAACAGTCTTCTGAGTAGATTGGATAGCTTGCAGAATTATTTATGGGGACACTACACTTATTGACAGGTTGTGTGGGCCATCTAAGGGTAACAGAGGGGAGTACCCTTTGTTGGAGGGGAGTCTAGCTTACTTGTCTATTTCCTCCGGGGGCTGGGGCTGTGGCTTTATCTTTGTCTTTTGTGAAGAGGTGATCAAGTGGATGCATAATTAAGGAGAGAGGCCCGTTAGACTCTGTATGTCATGGAGCTTTAGCAAGTGCCACACCGGCTCTTTATTCACGTGATCACAGGATCGTAGGAAATGATGGGTGATGTAGTTGCACAATGCGGTCCACATAGACACCTCATGTAAGAAAGTACTGATTTAGAGGGTTGAAACACTTCTCAAGCATCAAACACATTCTTCACAGGGTGAAATCACTAACAAAGCCTAAATTAGCCTGTACTCAACCCTCGGGTAGCTTGGCACAGAGCAGTCAGGCCTAACTCAAAGGCAATGTGTAAAGTATTTGTGCAATACCTCAAACAGCAACACAGTGAGAACACACCACAAAAGGATCGCATAACAGGTTTAAAACAATAGAGTGATTTTTAATAAATAAACAAGACTAAAATGATGAAAATTAAATAAGTGCACCCACAAATATTCAATTTTAACAATGTTAGTTAAAATAGCACCAAAAGACGTAATGTGGCATCTGGGACACAGTCACAAGTTCAGGCCGACCATGATGGAGCGCGGTCCAGCCACAGGGATCCAGTTAGGCGTGCTGAACAGAGTACTTTAAATCCCAGCTTGCTGAGCGTCGCAAGGATCTACGTCCAAGATGCTTCATGCAGTTGAAGCAATGTGTTGGTTCTGAGGAGCGGCAAGGCTGTGATGCAGAGTCCGGCTTTGCCATCGAAGCTGCCGTCGATGAAAGATGCAAGGGCCTGTGCCAGTGATGGGATGCAATGCGGGTCTTTGGCGATGGTTCCGATTTACAGAGTAGCAGTGATGCGTCAGTTCTGCTCGGGGTTGCGGTGTGCAACAAAGGAGATGCCAGAGTTCTGCTGTATTCACAGGGGCTGGAAGAGCTCCTTAGGCTCACTGTTAGAATTGGGGGTCTCTAGTTGGCAGTGGCTTGCACCCTGTCCAAGTAAGGACACTGCCTTCTAGTCAGGATAAGGGAGTTACATATTCTAGATAACCTCAGTTTACCTCCTTGGTAGATAGGCACAAGCAGGTAGGCTTATCTCAGAGGCATAGTGTAAGGTATTTGTACCCAAACACACAGTACACAGTGAAAAGACCACAAATGGACACCACACCAGTTTAGAAAAATTAAGTATGTTTCATCTAAAACAAACAAGACCAAAATGACAAAAATCCAAAATACATATCTCAAAATATCACTTTCAAAAGGTTTCAAGCAATTTTGTCTATAGAAATCTATGGATGTTTGATTTTACACAATGTACCTTCAGATGCATCAAAATCTACAAGGCCAAACAGCTGCATAGAAGGGCAGCACTGAAAAACAGCAATGCGTCGGTTCATGAGTCCTTGGGGAGGCGGTGCGTTAGTTCTGCTGCACGCAGGAGAAGTGTTGCTTAGAATCCAGACTATAAAGGGAAGCGATGCATCAATTCCAAGATGATTCTGTTCCACGGATTCTTTCAGTCGCACAGCAGAGCCTAAGCCGGAGTCAGTGAGGTGATCTCAGACTCCCGAGGTCGGTGCACTAGACTCGGCGTGCAGTAGATTTTTCAGGCGCTGACCAGCGGTGCATGGATTCTTTGGCTGCATGGTCGCAGTGCATGGAAATTCTTCCAGCACGGTGGTGCTGCGTTGGAAAAACATGCGTTGGAAGAGAAATGTGACGGTTTTCAGGTTTCTTTAGTTCCCTGTAGCAGGAACAACCTCCAAGGGCCCAGAACTTGAGTTGGCACCACAAGGCAGGTCAGAACTCCCAGCAACGCAGTTTAATGATGCTGCGGGTGAAGTCTCTGTGTCCCTTAGACTTCAGAACAGGAGGTAAGCTCTGCATCAATCCATTAGAGATCTTCTTTAAGTAAGATACCACAGCAGGGCAATCCTTTCAGTCCTTTCCTCTGCCCACAGACAGAAGCAGCAACTACAGGCCAACCCAACAAAGCAGCACACATCAAAGGGGCAGTACTCCCCCTGGCAGCTCTTCAGCTCTGCTTCTTGGTAGGGTCCTCTTAGTTCCCGAAGTATTCTTATATTCTGGGGTTTTAGGTCCAATACTTATACCAAATCTTTTACTTGCTTCTAGAGTCTCTGAGCTCAGTAAAAAACAGTTCTACCCTTTCTGGTCAAGCTTCACTGCAGGAGGTGGAGACAGCATTGTGCATAACAGACAGCCTATTCAGGTGCTAGTGAAAACACCCCCACCACTCTAATTGCAGAAAGGTCTATTCAGCCTGGCTATGAGTCACCCAGGAAAGGCAGGACATACCTCAACCCCCCTTGTGACTGTCTAGAGAGAATGCACATCCCCAGCTCCTGTCACTCCAAAACTAGATGGTGAATACACAAACAGGCAAAAACGAATTTAAGAGTTTTTCACTATCAGGATATGTAAAAGTTAAAAGTACTTGTCCAACTTTTCAGAAAAACTGCATCCTACACTCTGGTCTGCCCAGGTTCTGCCCTAGGGGTTACTTATATGTATTAAAAGGTTTGGGCCAGCAAAAGGTGTATTTTGCCAGGTCGAAACAGCAGTTTGAAACTGCACACAGAGGCTGAAATGGTGGCCCTGAGACATGTTTAAAAGGCTACTTAAGTGGTGGCACAATAAGTACTGCAGGCCCACTAACTAGCATTGATTTTACTGGGTACTTACAGCACAACTTTACTAGGGGCTTACAAGTAAATTAAATATGCCAATTGGGTATAAGCCAATTCCACTATGTTTTAAATAAAGAATACAAGCACTATAGCACTGGTTAGGAGTGGTAAAGTGCACAGAAAAAAACGAATTCAGCAAAACGTGGAGGAGGAAGGCAAAATGTTTGAGGGAAGACCACCCTAAGGCTGACAGGTCTACCACCTCAGCTTACTTGCTGTTGGATAATGGGCAAGGGATGCTGGCTTTTGTTCTGAGGGTTAGGCTTTTTCCTTTATTAAGGGGTGAAGCCCACAGAGGATTTATTGCAATAAGGCTGATGCTATGAGAAAGATTATCATCAGCCTCTTTGCTGCCACAGTAGAGCAAGATGCACCTTCAGGGCCTCTGTAGTTCGGAAGAGCAATTTATTTTCAATCCTCGAGGCGCTCCAAGCTGATATGCAACATCATTTTTACAAACAATAGCAGGCATTTTATTATTTCTAATCATGGCTACTGCAATTATGCAATTCTGTTGTTGTGTTGTCTGCAAAATTCTTGAATTTCTGCCTTTGATGCCTAATCCAACATTTGTTGCATGATCTGAAGGTTTAAAAAAAAAAAAAGATTCAAACTGAAACAGATCAACATTTTGAAAAAATGTGGCTACGTGTACCCACATTGTGGAAGGCCCTTGCGAAGGATGGTTGGCCATCTTTCAGTTGCTTATTGCGGAATGTATTAGTTAAACTAGTACTGAGAAGGTGAACTCTTTGCACAGACAGTATTACGATGTGTAAAATGTACAAAACAATGAAGTAATACTGTCACAAAATGTGCTGAATTGTGTATTTTCTTGCCACCTAATTTAGTCTCCCCACCCCGTCCCCCGCCTAATTTTTCCTGTGTCCCTGCTTATAACAAAATATTGCACCAGCACTCTGTCAAAACGCCCAAATAAATGTTTGGTCTTTAGCATATTCTGGTGAAGGGGGTCGTTTGGCTGTAAATATGCTGATTAAATGTGGAATAAGTACTGCGAAAATAAATATACTAACATGATGCTGTAGAACTAGTTGATGCATTTAGCGGCACGCCATTATAAAAGCAGGTTTTGAACCAGCAGATACATTCCTTTTCACCAGATGTGCACTTCAGCAGTGCAAAAAAATAAATAAATAGATCTCCTTTTAAAATACTAGCTCCATTCTCATGGAAAATAAAGAAAAGATAAAGACCGGGGAAGCTGCTCTTCCTTATAAATGTTTAGCTGACAGCTGCCTTTGATGGCACGCTCATGGGGATGCCTTCTACACTGCCTGCTGACCCTGGCAGCTGGCATTGCTTTGTCACAACCCAACCGTGGATAATTATTACAATAGAGGAGTGATGTCATTTTCTTACTGCAGATAAATAGTAAAGTACCAATTGTAATATGGAAATTAGAAACACAGGGGCTCGTTTACTACTTTCTGGCATAGGGCAGCAGCGCAAGTCTCCGTGCTGCACTGCCCTGCACCAAAAGGAAAGGGCAGGAATGTGCAGTATTAATGAAATATGGGCAATTCCTGTCCTCTCTGCCTGCGCCGGTGCACAAATTGGTGCCTAGTGTCAACGCACACAGCCTTGCACGATGGTGCAAGGCTGCCTGCGTTGTTAACACAATTGTTTTTGTGCAGGAAGGTACACCTTCCTGCACAAAAACAATCAATGGAGGCATTTCCCCTTTCTATGTGTACTGCATGATACAGCACACGAGCAAAGAGGAAAAACAAGGAGAAATAAAGTTATTTCTCCTCGTAACGCCTCCACTGGGTAGGCGCACAGTTTTGATGCATTCCTAGGTTTACAGATCCCTGTAAACGTTTCAAAACCCATGGGTGTTGCGAGTGAAAACCCACAGCAACGCCCATGGAATGTATCCTTGAAGTGTTGCGAGTAAAAACCCAGAGCAACGCCCATGGAATGTATCCTTGACGTGTTGCGAGTGAAAACCAACAGCAACGCACATGGAATGTATCCTTGACGTGGTGCGAGTGAAAACCCACAGCAACGCCCATGGAATGTATCCTTGACGTGGAATAAGACAACGCAGCGCTTTGCGCTGCCTTGTCTTACTCCACATCTATGGGGCAAGAAAAGTCACAGGATGGCTTTGCGTTGTCTCATAGACATGATTGAGAGGCCTGCACCACCTGAGCATCATAAAAAGTGATGCTCCGGTGCCACAGGCCTCTTGTAAATGAGGCCCAGATTTTTAAAGAGCGAAGTCAGGCGAGCATATATTAAATGTTTATTTTAGTTTACATACAAGCCATACAACTAAGATGCATAACACATTATTAACTGCAAAAATACAGGGCTGCATATGAGGGCATTATTTACAAGCTGGTTTGCGCCGCTCTTGCACCACACAACCTGGTGCAAGAGTGATGCAAACTTTAAGTCAGATTTATGAAACCATGCAAGACCACCTTGCATGGCTCTGAGTGGCTCCATAAATCTGGAATAAGGCAACAGAGCGCAAATCACTGGTCTGCCTTAATCTGCCCTTGGAAGGTGTTCCATGGGCGTTGCATGGGTGTTCCCACGTAACTCACATGGTTTTTGACACAATCCCAGATTTACCAGAACTGGTAAACCTGGGAGTGCACCAAAAAGATGAGCCACCCTGCGGAGGCGTAACAAGGAGAAATATATTTATTTCTCCTCGTTACTTCTATTTCTCAGTCTGCAGCACACATGGAATGAGGAAAATGTCTCTCAGGATTGTTTTTGTGCAGTAAGGTGTCTCTTCCTTCACAAAAACAATCCTGCATGCAAAACAGGCACACTTGCACCACATTGCAAGGGTGCCAACATTGGCGCTAGGCTGCCAAAAAGTCGCCAAAGCAGAGGAAAAGGCAGGAATGCGCTGTATTGCCTTAAGTATGGTGCATTCCTGCCCTTTCCCTATCATGCACTGATGCACTGCAAGGTGACTTACTGCACTGAACTGTGTGACTTTTTCATAAACTGACCCCTGAGCACATATATATAGAGAATATCTTTTCATTTTGTATTTTTCTGAAGAGAAATAAAGTCATATTTTTATATGCATATTTATTGTCTCTCAGTGGTGATCTGTCACTCTTTGATGAGGTTATCTGTGTACCCAGCAAACAAAGTCTGCCTATCAGCAGACCATGCCAATATAAATCTTTTTTTAGCATGCTCTAAGTATTTTACCATTATATCATCAACATTTATATCATAGCACATGATCATTTTCTGTATATACATATAATATTTATGTAGACAATGTAAAGGCAAAATACATATAACATACTGAAAAAATAAAATGACACCTCTCATAAACTCAAACCCTGCTAAACAGTAGCTATAGACCCAATGGTAAACCTAACCTTACCTCTAGGTCTCGCTCTTAATATATCCCTAAACCCCATCACTAGCCCTAACTCTTAAGGCAGTGACTGTGCGGGGACGCTATGTATGCACCGTGGCAATGCAGGCACAGGTAGTTGCACATTTTGACTGGATTTAGAAACAGAAACCATAACCAGAAGCAAGAACAACCCAGAGCAACGCCCATGGAATGTATCCTTGACGTGTTGCGAGTGAAAACCAACAGCAACGCACATGGAATGTATCCTTGACGTGGTGCGAGTGAAAACCCACAGCAACGCCCATGGAATGTATCCTTGACGTGGAATAAGACAACGCAGCGCTTTGCGCTGCCTTGTCTTACTCCACATCTATGGGGCAAGAAAAGTCACAGGATGGCTTTGCGTTGTCTCATAGACATGATTGAGAGGCCTGCACCACCTGAGCATCATAAAAAGTGATGCTCCGGTGCCACAGGCCTCTTGTAAATGAGGCCCAGATTTTTAAAGAGCGAAGTCAGGCGAGCATATATTAAATGTTTATTTTAGTTTACATACAAGCCATACAACTAAGATGCATAACACATTATTAACTGCAAAAATACAGGGCTGCATATGAGGGCATTATTTACAAGCTGGTTTGCGCCGCTCTTGCACCACACAACCTGGTGCAAGAGTGATGCAAACTTTAAGTCAGATTTATGAAACCATGCAAGACCACCTTGCATGGCTCTGAGTGGCTCCATAAATCTGGAATAAGGCAACAGAGCGCAAATCACTGGTCTGCCTTAATCTGCCCTTGGAAGGTGTTCCATGGGCGTTGCATGGGTGTTCCCATGTAACTCACATGGTTTTTGACACAATCCCAGATTTACCAGAACTGGTAAACCTAGGAGTGCACCAAAAAGATGAGCCACCCTGCGGAGGCGTAACAAGGAGAAATATATTTATTTCTCCTCGTTACTTCTATTTCTCAGTCTGCAGCACACATGGAATGAGGAAAATGTCTCTCAGGATTGTTTTTGTGCAGTAAGGTGTCTCTTCCTTCACAAAAACAATCCTGCATGCAAAACAGGCACACTTGCACCACATTGCAAGGGTGCCAACATTGGCGCTAGGCTGCCAAAAAGTCGCCAAAGCAGAGGAAAAGGCAGGAATGCGCTGTATTGCCTTAAGTATGGTGCATTCCTGCCCTTTCCCTATCATGCACTGATGCACTGCAAGGTGACTTACTGCACTGAACTGTGTGACTTTTTCATAAACTGACCCCTGAGCACATATATATAGAGAATATCTTTTCATTTTTTATTTTTCTGAAGAGAAATAAAGTCATATTTTTATATGCATATTTATTGTCTCTCAGTGGTGATCTGTCACTCTTTGATGAGGTTATCTGTGTACCCAGCAAACAAAGTCTGCCTATCAGCAGACCATGCCAATATAAATCTTTTTTTAGCATGCTCTAAGTATTTTACCATTATATCATCAACATTTATATCATAGCACATGATCATTTTCTGTATATACATATAATATTTATGTAGACAATGTAAAGGCAAAATACATATATCATACTGAAAAAATAAAATGACACCTCTCATAAACTCAAACCCTGCTAAACAGTAGCTATAGACCCAATGGTAAACCTAACCTTACCTCTAGGTCTCGCTCTTAATATATCCCTAAACCCCATCACTAGCCCTAACTCTTAAGGCAGTGACTGTGCGGGGACGCTATGTATGCACCGTGGCAATGCAGGCACAGGTAGTTGCACATTTTGACTGGATTTAGAAACAGAAACCATAACCAGAAGCAAGAACAACCCAGAGCAACGCCCATGGAATGTATCCTTGACGTGTTGCGAGTGAAAACCAACAGCAACGCACATGGAATGTATCCTTGACGTGGTGCGAGTGAAAACCCACAGCAACGCCCATGGAATGTATCCTTGACGTGGAATAAGACAACGCAGCGCTTTGCGCTGCCTTGTCTTACTCCACATCTATGGGGCAAGAAAAGTCACAGGATGGCTTTGCGTTGTCTCATAGACATGATTGAGAGGCCTGCACCACCTGAGCATCATAAAAAGTGATGCTCCGGTGCCACAGGCCTCTTGTAAATGAGGCCCAGATTTTTAAAGAGCGAAGTCAGGCGAGCATATATTAAATGTTTATTTTAGTTTACATACAAGCCATACAACTAAGATGCATAACACATTATTAACTGCAAAAATACAGGGCTGCATATGAGGGCATTATTTACAAGCTGGTTTGCGCCGCTCTTGCACCACACAACCTGGTGCAAGAGTGATGCAAACTTTAAGTCAGATTTATGAAACCATGCAAGACCACCTTGCATGGCTCTGAGTGGCTCCATAAATCTGGAATAAGGCAACAGAGCGCAAATCACTGGTCTGCCTTAATCTGCCCTTGGAAGGTGTTCCATGGGCGTTGCATGGGTGTTCCCATGTAACTCACATGGTTTTTGACACAATCCCAGATTTACCAGAACTGGTAAACCTAGGAGTGCACCAAAAAGATGAGCCACCCTGCGGAGGCGTAACAAGGAGAAATATATTTATTTCTCCTCGTTACTTCTATTTCTCAGTCTGCAGCACACATGGAATGAGGAAAATGTCTCTCAGGATTGTTTTTGTGCAGTAAGGTGTCTCTTCCTTCATAAAAACAATCCTGCATGCAAAACAGGCACACTTGCACCACATTGCAAGGGTGCCAACATTGGCGCTAGGCTGCCAAAAAGTCGCCAAAGCAGAGGAAAAGGCAGGAATGCGCTGTATTGCCTTAAGTATGGTGCATTCCTGCCCTTTCCCTATCATGCACTGATGCACTGCAAGGTGACTTACTGCACTGAACTGTGTGACTTTTTCATAAACTGACCCCTGAGCACATATATATAGAGAATATCTTTTCATTTTTTATTTTTCTGAAGAGAAATAAAGTCATATTTTTATATGCATATTTATTGTCTCTCAGTGGTGATCTGTCACTCTTTGATGAGGTTATCTGTGTACCCAGCAAACAAAGTCTGCCTATCAGCAGACCATGCCAATATAAATCTTTTTTTAGCATGCTCTAAGTATTTTACCATTATATCATCAACATTTATATCATAGCACATGATCATTTTCTGTATATACATATAATATTTATGTAGACAATGTAAAGGCAAAATACATATATCATACTGAAAAAATAAAATGACACCTCTCATAAACTCAAACCCTGCTAAACAGTAGCTATAGACCCAATGGTAAACCTAACCTTACCTCTAGGTCTCGCTCTTAATATATCCCTAAACCCCATCACTAGCCCTAACTCTTAAGGAAGTGACTGTGCGGGGACGCTATGTATGCACCGTGGCAATGCAGGCACAGGTAGTTGCACATTTTGACTGGATTTAGAAACAGAAACCATAACCAGAAGCAAGAACAATGTTCACTTGCCTTAGTTGACAATGTAGATGGTGAAGTTATCGAAGAGTACGTTATAGGGATTATAACCAACAGTCTCCTCTCTTGTCCATGGTGGCAGCTGTCCGAGCTGAGAGAGAACCATCAGAGGAGAAATCGAGCCAATCATTTGAAAACTGCTGGAGCTGGTTCCAAACATATAGAGCAATTACTACTGAGTGCAGAAGATGGCCGTCATGATGGATACCATGTGATGCTCTTTTCAGCCTGGGGATCACAACCCATGATGATCCCTGACCACAAACAACACCTGGACCCTAAAAAACCTCAGAAGAGAGGACGATACCCAACCTACCTGTCTTTGTTGCCTCGGATCATGTGCTGGAGCAGCACTGCCTAGGTGTTGATATCTTCAACCATGCTACAAACCATGATCTTCTTGCTGCATGACAGCCTCGGCTTGCCCGCTATGCTGCCATACAGATCTTCTATCCACTCAAATGCCCTATAAACCACCTTTAGAGATCATTTTGCGGCAGGTCAGACACTGAGATGTTGGACCCTAAGTCTGACTCACCATGAGTCTCCAGACCTTGAGCCCCAGTCTTTAGGCCTGCTAGAATCACCTCCAGGTACAACAGTCTGCTGCGGCATGCCCTGGACTCAAGCTGCGCGTCCTCTTCATTCAGGGGTATACTCCACTAATGCTGCACTGCATCATATTCTCCCCTTGCTGAGCCAGCTGGAGGATGCAGCATGAATCAAGCTGATAAGGCAGAAATGGGCCTGTTCAGCACCGCCCTAGTGCTGACCTCACCCACTGCCCCAGCACACCATTGCGAAGACTCATTTTCAACATTCACAGACTAGTGTACCCGAAGCGGCGAGACACATTTGGGGTTGGACATCAAGCACCTGATGGACCTTGTACCACGTGAAACAGGTGACCTGCTTCTCCATTGGTCTGTTCTTGCTGCCCCTCTCATCTTTTATGGGAGAATTGGGCTCTTTCTGGTCATCGGGCAACTTATGGGATACTATATCTGGCAGTTGACCCTCTACCATACCTTTTTTTACTTAGGAAGAGGGCATTTTTATCAGTTTGATGAAGAAAAATGACAAGCAAACAGGCCAACCATCACTCACGTAAGACCCATTGCACGTAGTAAAAAGGCCCACTGCATGGTATTAAAAGATCAACTAGCTTTGTAGCAAGGCACACTGCCTTTCGAAACAAGGCTCACATACTGCAGTGAGAAAAAGATAAATCTTGCTGTGAACAAGGCCCTGTGCCCATACAATGAAGTCTGACTGTCGTCAAAGCAGGGCCCATCTCTCTTTGATATAACTCTCAAACTAGTTCCTCACTGACTAGCTGTGAAATAAGGTCTACCACCAGTAAAAATAATACAATAACAGCACTACTGTGGAAGGAATCAGATAATTTACACATGGCCAGGCTTTGCTCATCTTCCTCAGCACGAGGAGATTAAAGCTCTAACTAATGAACCTTCTCCATCACAGAAGCATCGTTTGAACAATGAGTGGTTAAGCAGACTATTAGACTACGTATTAGGTCGCCCGCTCCCCATCACTGCACTTCTCTGAGATGGCTTCCTCAAACCAGATCTCCAGAGGAGGAATCCACATGTTGGTTGCTTTGCCACATCCCTCTTCACCATACTGCATTTCAAGACCGTCATCAAATAGCATAGTCCCAGTAAGGATATCGCATTACACCCTTCGGTGGCTCACGCCATAACAGAGCAAAATATGAGAGTCCCAAGAAAACATTTCCACAGCAAGAGCATGGCGCACATGCATTAGAGGTCACAACCAAGCCCTGGTTTATGACTAGACATGGTGAGGAAAAAGTCACCTACAATTTAGGTCACACCCAAACCCAGATTTAAGATTAAAATTGATGGGTAAAACTCCATCCTGCCTACTTCTCAACTCCAGTGCAGGAGTTGCAAGAGGATATCTCCTTCCTCTCATCAAATGCTAGTGGGCACATCTGCGTTCGAGGTCTCCCCCAAGTCCATGTTGAAGACTCAACTTGGTGAGTTAGAGGTCATCCTTCCTTCCCTTAAGCTCCTCTAGTCATAGAGGAAGAGGATCTCTAAGTGGAGATTCTCTTTGTCTGTAGAGGGTCAGTATCAGAGGCCTTCCTCTACACTAGCTCTGAGACCATGTCTATTAAAGTGCCATTTCAAAAACCTGGAGAAAGTGGGGGTCATTTAATTTATGATACCTACCCAGTAAATCTTTCCAAAGCGTCTGTAAAACAACTTCAAACACAGAACCCTCGAGAGTTCCCAGCCGACTTAAAGCCACTGTGGATGTTATGGGAAGCCCAAAGCTCACCTTGTCTTCTTCACCCACAACTTCTCTTCTTGGCTTGTCATTTTCCCCAACAAACTCAATGTTTCCTGCACCTTAAACATCCCTCATGGCCGCATACTAAATATTGCTCCCTCTTCTGCTTTCAGTGGGTCACAATTTCCATACACAATGAAAGAAGGATTATGAATCAATCCTCTGATATATAGGTCTATTTTTTTTAATTGTTTTCATTTATCTCCAGGAGTAAACTTGAAAACCATATATCCATAAGAGTAATATAAAAACATGTAGCAATAAGAATCATTCAAGCGGTATTATACATCTTACATTGATACAAATACACAGCAGAGAGGGCAACAAAGGAAATAAAGAGTAAATTAATCCGTATCTTAGAGAAAAAAAATAGCATCATTTTGCTATGACATTTTTACTGTTCTATATTTTCCATTGGCCCACAAATTCGATAGAATTTCTTCTCAGAGCGAATACCCCTGCTCTTAGCTATAGCCATTTCTCTTCTATAAATTTCTCTTACCATTGCCCACCGTTCCAGCACCCTACGCGGCGTGTTAGACACCCATGCCCGGGCAATACATAATCGAGCTGTTATTATGGTGATGGAGAAAAAAAATCTTAATCCAAAACCCTACGTTGCCTTATATCCCAGCATAATCTCTACTTCCGTTAATTGCATATTAATATCTAAACGTTCTTCTACTATTTGTGAAACATCTTTCCAGAAGAGAGCCAACCCTTTGGCAAGTAGCAAACATGTGTAGGCAATCTGCAGTGACCAATCCACACTTGACACATTTATCCTTGTCGCTTATGATTGGCCCATTATCAGCAGCCCATCTGACTATTTGTTCCGGAGTGTAATATAGCATACATATAGTTTTAAATTGTTGCAGTTTTAGATTAGTCAAATATACTGCCTCACCTAAGGTCCCTAATGCGTTTTCAATATCTACAGGGCTAATATCCTTCCCCAAGAGTTCACTCCATTTAGATGCTAGCTTCAGACTATCGTTATCCCAAAATTGAGAGAACAACTGATAGACCTTACTAATAGTCAATTTTGTATGTGAGTTCAAATAGGTCAGTATATCAGATCCCACAGGTTTTCTTATGTCTCTACGCACCCATAAGCAATCTATAATCTGTAAGTACCTGTAAAACATATCATTAGGAAGGCCAGATACCCTCTGTAGATCTGCAAAGGTTCGAAACCCATTTGTAATAAATAAATGCCCAAACTGACAAATCCCGTATCCAGCCCATAGTTTAGCTTGGGTATCATGGAAAATATCCAGGAGCATAGGATTGACCCACAGCAGGACACTAAGATGCATTAAGGGCAGAGAGCAGTTAGCTGCCATCTTTCGTCAAATATAGGCTACATCTCTGAGAGTCTTAAATCTTACTCTTTTAAATTAATTTGGGTCATTTATCCTATATAAAAACATTCTGCTATCATTACCAACTGCGAGGCTATAGCAACAATACTGTCTATTAGGGGAGAGAAGATCACGTATTGGTCCTGCGAAAGAGACCCAAAAATATAATTTAAAATCAGGCAGTTGGAACCCTCCATATTTGTAACCCTAAGTATTATAAAAGGAGTGGACTGCAGCTATAAGTAAATTAATTTAGCCTGTGGTTGTTTATACAAAGCTCTAACCCAACCATAAAAACGGCAGTGCATGTTATACTCCGTTCGTGTGGCCCAAAGACATTCCCATGTTACACAGTCAAATGCTTTTTAAGCGTCGACCATGACCATTCCAATATCTAGCTTTAATTTCGACGCCGCATCGAAAGCGACTAAGGTAGCATTCACATGTGCCGTCGTATCCCTCCTGTGGATGAAACCGTGTTGTTGGTTGGAAACCAGTTGTGTCATAAAAGGCGCCAAACGCATTGTCAATATTTTGGCAAATATTTAGCATCTGCGTTAATGAGCGAGATCGGGCGATATGACCCACATTCTGCCTTTGGTTTGTTCTTTTTTTTTTAAAGAAAACAATGTTTGACATATCCCATGATCCAGACAATCCCCCACTAGCACTTATGTGATGCATGATCTTTCTCATAAAAGGAATCAAATTATCCTTAAATGTTTTATAGAACTCTACCGGTATGGTATCATCCCCTGCTGCTTTGCCAGAGGGAAGGGCACCTATGGCAGAAGCTAGTTCCTCAGACGTAATATCTAGGTTAAGCGACTGTATTTGTTCCTCTTCAAGCCTTTGCACAGTATTGCAAAAGTTACAGCTTTCTACATATTCGATAAATTTACTTCTGTCAAACGTATTGGGGCTGCCGTAGAGTTTTTTATAGTACGGGGCAAATTGTTCTATTATCCTCTCTGGCTGCGTGTATAGTATGTCCTCATCTCCTTTAATACTTTTTATCTCACGTTCTGCCTTTTTATCAAAGAGCTGGTGTGCCAGTACCTTTCCTACTTGCTCTCCATATTCGTACTGCAGAGCCCTGTTGTTGGTATTTCTAGCCATGATCTTATTTTTTAGAGCCCTCCCCAGCACAGCCCATTTCTCAATCAAGAGCAGGTATGTCTGTGAATAAGTTTGTGAAGTACCTTGCAAACAAAGCCCTTGCCTAATTTCTTCAGCGTGTGCTATTTATAATTGCCTAATAGCTTGCCCAGAAGATCTAGTAGCCAGGTTCTTGCTACTATTCTAGCTGAACACATATTGTTGGGTGACTCCTCTTATATAAGCTTTAAGTGAGTCCCATACTATAAAAAGAGAGGTAGAACCTTCATTATCTAAAAGAAAATTCCTGATATTATTCTTAATGAGTATTACACATTCCATATCTGCTAAAAGGTACAGAGAAAAAGAAAACAAACGTGGTTGTTTGTTATCTGGGCCTAACGAGAATGACAGTAATATAGGATTGTGATCAGATACTATTTTAGGAAAAACTTCACAATTAGCTATGCTCAAAATCCTACTTTTGACTAAAAACATGTTGATCCTTGAATAATGCTTATGCGGTGCACTAAGTTTGAATCAATGATACAATTGAAATCACCCATAACAATAAGGTCTCCCTGCCATTCTAATAATTCTAGTGATAGCATGTCAAACATTTGTGGCTCATCGATGTTTGGCCCATACACAGTACATAGCACGTATTTGTGGTTACGAATCAGTACCTGTACAATTATCCATCTACCTCGAGTATCGTGGGAGGCTCTGAGCAATGTATAATCTAGCGATTTATCAATTAAAATTGCCACCCCCCTGATAGAAACCGTCTCAGATGTACACTCCATTATATTATAGTCTAATTGGTTGAGTAGCTGTCTATCTTTATATGCCAAGTGTGTTTCGATAAGAGCGGCAATATGAGGCTTATACATTTGCAGCTCTTCTCGTACCATCTGGCGTGTATTAGCAGAGTTAAGCCAAGACACGTTCCAGCATAAACATTTAATTATCCCCATTGTATAATAAATAGTAGCCCAAGGCCAAAAAACCATATCTCTGTCTGGCTTCTATATATTTTTTTATTTTTTTTATTTTACAGAGTTTTATATAGCGCAAACTTGACCCGACTCGGGTATCAGAGCGCTTTACATAGCACCAGTTGCATTACATGAGGACACACACTTTTTTTTTGTTATGCACGTAGAGATTTTGGGGCCTATGCATCAACAATGCCATTTGCGATTCCTTATTAGCGAAAAATAAGGAATCGCTAATAAGGAATAGCAAAAGGCTATGCATGTAGGAATCGCTATTCAAATAGCGATTCCTTAATATTCCTTATTACCGAATCGGTAAAACCGTATCGGTAATAAGGAATACCTACCCATTCATTCCTATGGGCTTGGAGGCCCATAGGAATGAATGTAAAGCCAGTCTGTATTAGCGATTCGGTATTACCGAATCGCTAATAGCGGGAGCACTTTCAAGGGTGCCAGGGTGTCAAAAGGACACCCTGTTGCACCCCTGAAAATGATATGTGCACATATGTTGCACACACACATGCTCTAAGGGCATGTGTGTGCGCAACATGAAACTTTGAAAAATGCACAAAAGTGCATTTTTCAAAGTTTTTGCAAATTACCATGCAGTTCATCTTCATGGTAATTTGCTCCCCCTATTAGCGAAATCGCTAATTTTTTAACTTTGATGCATTGCATTTAAGGAATCTCACTTTGGGATTCCTTAAATGCAATCGCTATTTAAGGAATCGGTATTTAAGGAATCCCTATTTAAAGAATCGCTATTTAAGGATTCCTTAAATGGCGATTTCTGCTTTTGGGTTGATGCATTGGGATTGGGTATTTTTTACTTAATACCGGGAGCTATTACCGAATCGGTATTTTACCGACTGGATTTTGGGTTGATGCATGAGGCTGTAAGTGATTTGCCCAGAATCACAGGATGTTAAACTTCATTGCCGAGACTCGAACCCAGTTCCCCAGATTTGACGTTGACAGCCCTAGCCGTTAGGCCAACTCCTCTCCCTCTCTATATTGGTATCTAAGCAGAAAAACAACAACATAGAAAACATGTATAAACTTAATCTACATGCCCTCCTGAGACTAATACAGCACATATAACAAATTACTCTTTTGTTTACTCCTTTTGATTTTTTTGTTGTTACACCAACCACTCCAACAGCTATAACCCAAACCCCAGGCCCCACCACCAGCCCCATAGGGACCGCCTTCCCACACCTATCCCCGCAAAGTACCTAAGAGAAGGAATCACCCCAATCAGACTGTCGATGATACTGACAGCCAGAAGAGATCATATGCACGTCCATGCTGCCCACTATTCATTTATCACCTCACAACTCGAGTGAAGCAAAAAATAATATAGATAATAAAAGAGAAAAATAAAAAGAGAGAGAAAAGAAGGGGAGAAAAAAAAAGAACCCTTCCAGTAATGGAAAGAGCCATATAAAAACAAGGAAAAAGAAATAAGAAAGTAAGACCCAATCCTCCCCCCCACCTTCCCCAGCTCTATGCTTTGTGAGTCTATATTAGACATTTTGTCTCTCTGGCCCTTTAACTCCTAAAGAAGAGAGAAAAGAAAAAGAAAAACAAGCCCCCTCAGCAAAAGCTTGAGCAAACGGTAGCCATTAGCCACTATCAAGTAAAGATCTCAACGGGCCTTCATTTCCAGGTACCCTCAAGAGTTAAGAATCTGCTGGGCCTCACCGGCCCTTTGCATATTCCAAGTATGTCCACCACGTATCACTTTTAAGCGTGCCGGTTCCAGAAGAAACACTTGCGCGCCCGCTGCTTTCATAGGGTCAATCAGCTGACAAAGTTGCCAGCGTTTCTCCATTGTCTCTTTGCAAAGATCTGATCTGACAAAGAATGACAGTGAGTTTGTCATACCGGGACGAGCCTGAAGAAAAACAGCTTGCCTTAACAAAAAATTACCAAATAAATAATCATTGGACGTGGGTGTTGTTGATTGGCTCGAGATTCTTGGCTCAACAATAGTGGAAGCATGTGGGCTCTTTGTATCTGAGAGTCCCAGTCAGAAAGATCGGTAAATGTCTGCTGGAACAACTGAACAATGTATGCACGGGGTCGGTCCCTTCTTTTTCCTTAGGAATGCCAAAAACTCTCAAATTACTCCTTTGTTGTCTATTTTCAAGGTCTTCAACATTATCCCTAAGTACTGAGGTTCTGGACTTTTAAGAGTCCAGAGGTGTCAGGGAAACAACACCCAAAGACCCCTGAGTTCCTCCTGTCTCGGTGCACAAATAAACAGAGACACGGGCTTCTTGATGGTGGCGTCAAAGACCAAGGTTTATTTACTGCAGGGACACAGAAGTCATAGGAACCACACAGAGGCAGAATCTACGAGACTGTTCAAATTGCATTAAGTGGGTTGTTCTTTAAATACACGCAAAATGTCTTTAGGCAACATTACAAGAATATTTCTCATGCCCAACCCGGTATCCCAAACAAACAGTAAATAGACATCAAACAATAATTAGTCGTAGGATTTCGGTATTCGATCAGGTTCCCTTGACAGTTTTCCATTCTTTGCCCGATCCTCCCCATCATAAAAATCGTAACCTCCCCATTGTAAAAGCCCAGAAGGAGAGGAGCAGAGCCAGGTGTAAAGGATTGAAAAGTAGGATAAGAGGTGTTGATGGATCATAAACGGGCATGGCTACCGTCTTCGGCCTTTCAGTCAGGACAACGGACACAAGAACCAGTATAGCAGGACTGGCCTCAGGCAGGGGAGGCAGCTTGATTCTGCCTAGTCATGTAGCGTCAGCCTTTCTCGGGGCTTGAGCTTACGTGTCCTTAACAAGGTGACTCTCCCGGGGTCATCGCCCGTTCATTGACTATGTGAGGGCAAGAAACAAAATGGATGCCGTAACTAAAATGGATGCCATGACTTTACAACAGAATGCCCTATTTCTCAGTGAATTCATGCTAGTTGCGTAGCGAAAACACTGTTATGCATATAATGGATCATTTGCGGTTCATTGGTACCAAAATCGTGTCAGTACTACGATACCGATTTCACGGGTTCGGATCGCTACAGAACCTCAGACCGTCCTTTTGCCCTTACATAGGCAATAACTCACTCTATGTCAGAATCCATTTCTATGTTCATCAGGTCACTGATATGTTGTTGAAGCATTACTCTATCTTGTGGCGTATTTCTAAAAACAGGTGGTCTTCTTACGCATGTTGAAATGCAGAGGTTACATAAGGCAGGACCACACTGAACAATGAGACAGCACGAAAATAAAAATACCAACGCAACACCAGTGACTATCAGAACCTTCCATCCCCACGCAGACAACAGGCTCCAGAACCATCCCATTAATGACCAGTCACCTTCCTCTACATGAATAGAGTCAGAAATCTTATGTAACTTAGAGATGGCCTTGTACACCGTTGGCGCATTATCTGGGATAAAAACACAGCAACTCGATTGGATCATCTTACACACTCCACCTCGATCTGCAAGTAACACATCAAGAACCATACGGTTCTGTAACGTCATGAGGCGATCCGCTTGAAGCTCAGCTGTCAGGTTACTAAGGGCACCCGCAGTTTCGGTGATAGTGGATTCAACTACCCGTGTTAGTTGACGTAAGTTTCTACTGTTGGCCATAGGCCAGCAGAACGGAAGGAAACCTTTGAAAAAGTCTCCTGCTTCTTGGCCAGCAGTATCTTCCTTACTGAAAACACCTCTCACAACTCTAGTTTTGTGATAGTCCGGTGCAGCAGTGTATGTCGGAGGTAGCAGTTGAGCGATATAACATGAGCCTGAGAAGTCAGCAGGCAGCCATGTGTATGCTCTGTCTTGGCAAACAAAATAGGTACCCTTAGCAGCTAAGAATGCAGGGGAAGACTGTGACGGGAAAACATATGTTTCGATACAGTCACTCTTCCCTAGTCGAGCTTTCGGATTCCTCCCATTTCCTTGCAAACAGACCTGACCTTGGTGGGGTACGACCCAGATCGGAGTCGAGCTTTTACGTTTGTTCTCACCCAGAGTAATGCCATATTCCGTAACATTCCAACCCATGTATACTCGCAATTCATCCTTGGGAATGAACGGAGTGTTATTGACATCTCTAACCATGTCAGTGATTCCTTTTACCAAGGCTCTATTAGCAGAGTTATACCGAGTGGAACGCGGAGGTCGTGGAGGATAGGTCTCTAGGGCATAAGCGAACATGGTCTGAAATGCCCAGAATGATCCATTATAACTAAAGGGCAGGACCAGATAAGGGATGCCCTTGTCCATGGTATGTGGTATCAAGCCACACACCCAGCAGTTTGTTGTGTTAACCACTAGTTGATGTTGGTGCAAGAGCTGAATGAAAGTGTTATTTATAAACTCAGAGCGTCGAGCTTGCTCGTGGGCAGGAAAAGGATGGAAAGAATGGAGAGAAACAACAGTCGGAGAAACAGGAACATGGGGAGATACTGTAGATGTAACAGGTGTAAAGATCAACTGAATACCAAAAATAATTCCTCCTACCAAAGTTATTAAGACAATTAGAAGTGTCAGAGTACATTGCATTAGAAAACATTTACTATGTAATATGTCATATAGTTTTGTCTTGTGCACATTTATGACATTAACCCGTCGCAGTTCAGGAAGCTCCATCTTCTACAACCGTTCGCAACGGATGGTTTTTACCTGTTAAAAACTTGCCTCTGTTTACCCTGGGAGTTCCCAAGATAGACAGAAGAAACCGACCTTGTGTCTGATTCCCTGCAAATTAAAACAAGGCACACGTTACGACCCTACGGTAACCCAGATGGTAAGGTGAGAGAAACAAAAAATAAAAGATAAAAATTTGAGCAAACTTCCTGACTGAATGGAATGCAATAAGATCAAAACAGTTTTCAAACAGAAAGGTAATTATGCAATGTCATTAGTTCATAACATGAGAACGTAGATTATATCTGTACTTTCCGGGTCTTGTCTGATCTTGAAATAGGTGGTCTACAGGTGCGGAAATGTTCGACTCCACAGGTGACAAATGTTCACTTTGTACAATACTCGGTCCAAGATTCAAAGGAGCGGTTCCTGCTGAGGTGTCAAAGTTCTGTGTTTCAGTTCGTGGGTGGTCCGTTATGTACTCTGCATCACTGAAAGGGATGTGCCTAGGAACAGGTTCTGTCTCGGATACACCAAATCCCTGTCTAACCCAATTGTCATAGGGGAGTGGGAGAGGGACACGCTTCGTATGGCTAGCGTGCACCCAATTTTTCCTTCCAGCCAGGCGTACAGCAGTTCTTGTTGTGAGGAGCACCTGGAACGGACCCACGAATCTTGGCTGGAGGTTCCGAGTTCGTTCGAAATTCCGAACTACAACTTGGTCGCCTGGTTTCAACGTGTGGCCTGGACTCTCTGGCAGTTTAGGCAAGGATTCGAATACCTGTTGATGAATAAGGCTTAATTTAGCAGTCAGATCATAAAGATAATCAATCAACATTGGGTATTCAATCTGTTTGAATTCCTTTGGCCTAGGGACTCCCCAAACATTAGCAGGACGACCGAACACAATCTCATATGGGCTAAGCCCTACTCGAGAGTGTACAGTCGCTCTGGTGGACAGTAGAGCTAAAGGCAGTGCGTCTGGCCAAGAGAGACCAGTGGAAGCTTGAATTTTAGCAAGTTTCAGCTTCAGGGTGCCATTGTACCCTTCAACCAAACCCGCTGACTGTGGGTGATTCGCACTGTGAAATTTCTGGGTAATACCCAAACCCGCACACACACTCTTCATAACTTTCCCTACAAACCCACTTCCATTGTCCGACCAAACAATCCGTGGCATACCATACCTGGGGAAGTATTCTTTGAGGAGGATTTTGGCAGTGGACATAGCAGTGTTATCCTTTAACGGATATGCCTCAATCCATCTTGAAAAGGCACAGACTACCACTAGGACGTATTTAAGATTGTTACACCTATCCATGTGGATATAATCCAACTGAATCACTTCAAAGGGACAAGAAGGGGGAGCAAAATGACCAGTTGGGGTTGGGGTTCCCTTGCCAGGATTATGCATCAGGCATATCATGCAGTTTTTCACCACTCTTTCCGCACATTTAGTAATTCCATCGTTCTTCCATACTGGAGCTAACATTTTACAGATCCCTTTCGAACTGATGTGCGCCGCTCCATGCGCCATCGTGACTACCGCAAGTACATACGCATCAGGTAACATCCAACGTTGCTGCTCAGACAAATCAACCCAACATCCACTTGAATCCATTTTACCCGTTTTCTCCTTCCATTCATTCTTCTCATTTTCAGTTGCTTCATTCTGGATTGCCTTCACACTTTCAATCGTATTCTCACACATCCCTGATTCAGCAATCCATCTTGCAGACGTTGCAACATACATTCGGCTCGTCATGTTCTTGGCCGTCTCTTTGGCGACCTCATCAGCAAACGCATTCCCACGGCCAACATCATCCGTAATCTTCCGATGTGCACTGCACTTCACAATCGCAACTTCATTCGGTAGGGTCAGGGATTCCAATAGATCACTGACTAACTGTCCATGTTGGATCTTAGTCCCATGGGACGTGGGAAAACCTCTTTCTCTCCAGAGACGTCCAAAGCTATGTGATACGCCGAAGGCGTATTGGCTATCAGTAAACACATTCACTCTCTTTCCCTCAGCTAAAACACACGCTCTTGTTAGTGCAATTAATTCTGCAGCTTGGGCAGAATTCTGACTTACTCTTGCGGTCTCAACAATCGTACTCAAAGTCGTAACTGCATACGCGGCCGTCACATCACCATTCTGTAATTTAAAACACGACCCATCGACATATAAGGTGCCGTCTGGATCTAGTAACGGAGTATCTTTCAAATCAATCCTACCTTTTGTCTCTTCCTCAGTTCTGAAACAACAGTCATGAGGCTCTGAATCACTCGACTCCTGAGTAGTCGGCAACAGCGTTGCTGGATTCAATATGTTGCATCGCTTGATCTGAATGTGACTTGCCAAAAGCGTCAGCTCGTAGCCTGATAGTCTAGCACTGGTGAGGTGCTGAGTTTTCGTTCGATTCATGAGTGTATCCACATCATGTGGAACCATGACTACTAACATGTTGTTCATGACTAGTCCAGCAGACTGTCGAATAGACACTGCAGCTGCTGCTGTAGCTCTCAAACAACTTGGCAATGCTCTGGCTACCGGATCTAATGTGGATGAGAAATATGCACAAGGTCGCTGTTTGTCACCAAATTGTTGCGTTAAAACACTCAACGCACAACCTTCTCTTTCATGGACATATAAAGTAAACGGCTTACTGTAGTCAGGAGTACCCAACACAGGAGCTGAACACAGCGCATCACGTAAGTCGGAGAAACTTTGTTGACATTCATCGGACCATGGCAAAGGGCTCGGAACACCTTTTCCAGTCAGGGCTACCAATGGTTTTGCCATGAGAGAAAAATTTGGGATCCATTGCCTGCAGTATGACATAATACCCAAAAACGCACGCACTTCTCTCTGTGTGCTTGGTACAGTCATCTGCGAGATTGCTTTGATTCTCTCTGGGGTCAACCTTCTTCCCTCCTTTGACAAAAGATGACCTAAGTAGGTCACTTCTTGGCAACAATATTGCAGTTTAGAAGGTGACACCTTGTGATGTAAGTCTGACAAATGACGTAATAGAGAAATTGTAGCTGCTTTGCAAGTTTCCTTGTCATCAGCAGCCAGTAAAAGATCGTCTACGTATTGGATCAGAGCAACACCAGGAGGAAGTACAAGAGCATCTAATTGACTCTTCAATGCTTGACTGTAAATTGAAGGGCTCTCACAATAACCTTGTGGAGCGCGCTTGAATCTGAAACTGCGACCTCCTAAGGAGAAACCAAAAATGTCTCCTCGGCTATGGGAATGCTGAAAAATGCATTTTTCAAGTCGATAACTGTAAACCATGAGGCTGAGGCAGGAATCAACGTCAATAATGCAGTGATATCTGGGACTACAGGAAACTGTGGGATCACTATTTTGTTAACCTCTCTGAGGTCAATCACAAATCTGTAGATTGGAGGTTTGGAAGGGTCAGTACGTTTCAAAATCGGCAGAACAGGACTATTGCAGACATTTCCTCTAGTTTCCCCAATCACATCTTTCTGTATTAAGTCTTTCACAATCAGCAAGAGTGCTCGTTCACCTTCATTCGAAATCCGATACTGTGGGATTCGTGGGAATTTAACATTCGCTTTCAGACTTACCACATAAGGGGGAATTTCCAAGAGGCCTACATCGTTAGGACCAGTTGCCCAAAGAGTATCAGGGAGAGAACGCAGCTCCGGTGGGAGCTTATCCATCGACATATACATTGGAGAGATGACTCTTTTGCCTAATGTGAGCTGTACTCCCGAAGGAGAACAGTACAGTGTCACATGCAGGCGTTTCAACAGATCTAAACCAAGCAGATTCTCATTACAACCGGTTGTTAGAATAAGGGGTGCTTCTAGTTCGCATGGCCCAACAGATATTGGCAAAGGACTAGAAACAGGATTGTGAACAGGGGCGCCTGAGAAACCTACTGAAGTGTTCGTTAAGCCAGACAAAGGTGCGCCAGGGAGTTTCGCATGCATAATTGAACTTTTTGCCGCACCAGTATCCAACAGAAACGGTTCAACCACGCCTGAGGTAACTACTGCGACATGAGGTCCACTCTGATCAACTGGAACTGATACTACTCCCTCTCTTTGCCTGTGGCTGTCCTAGTACTCGCTTCTCTGAATCTCCTCATTATGATCATGATAATCTTCAACATGATACTGTGAAGATCTACCTGCTTGCGCAGATTGTGCATTTCGCTGATCGAAATAATTCGATTGGCGATCAGCCTGTGGTGTCATAGTACCACGTCCTCTACCTCTAGGAGTTTGCATAAACCCAACAGTACCTCTCTGAGCCGGGACACCACTAGTCTGTGCGTGCAGTACCGGACACTCATTCTTATAATGGCCCTCCTTTTTACAATAGGCACACTGATTCCATGCTAACTGTTGTCGAGAAAAACCATAATTAAATCTTTGGGACGTCCCTTGCTGGAATTGTGGCTGTTGCTGAAACTGGGGTCGCTGCTGTGAATCTGACTGATTCGAACGAGGCGGATACGCCTGTTGCAAAAGAACTTTAGTCTTGAAATCTTTTGTTTTCTTTTCTGACTTTTCCTTCTCTTCCTTCTCTCTATTCTCGTAATACTGAGCAGTTGCAAGTATCTGTACTGTTGTCGACACTGCCCATGCACTTTCAGAATCCTTTAACTTGTTACTAAGTTCAGGTAGTAAATTAAACACGAACTTGTCGACAAACAATCTCTGGCCTCCTTCAGTACTCATATCTTGCCCACTGTGGTCTACGAAGGTCCCTTCAAATCTAGTGAAAAAGTCAGAGACGCTTTCGTCCTTCTTTTGTTTGCATGCCGATAGTTTATCCCAATTGACTCGTAACGCTGGCATCAGCGTTTTCATCAGATTAATTATTCTGCCAGGCAAGGCAGCAATTAGAGGTTCAGGTTTAGCACCGCCAACTTGTTGCGCATCTGCTGCTACAATAGCTGGCCAATCACCTCCTAAGGCGACTGGGTGGTTCTCTTGTCGAATCTTGGCCCATATAGGCTGTGGCACTACATTACCAAATAACATTTCAATGTCTGCCAAATTCATGATGCACGCTTGAACTGTCTGCGTTAACTCTTTCTAATAACCAGCAGGATTTTTACGTGGGTCTGGTAACGCTTGTTTTACTGCTAATACTTCGGCCCGCTTCCAAGGGATGTGTATCCACACTCTCTGGAAATGTGCCGGGGCAGCTACAATATTATTAGCCCCATCAGCTTGAACTGCATCACGCCATATCGGCGGAACTCATTGGATATTGACCTCGTTTTTTCCTAGTAGTAATCGGTGAACCATCAGGGTCTCTTGTCGCTCGAAGAGGGGAATCATCCCTATGAGCTAAAATCAGTTCTATCGCTCCTCTTACTTCTGAACCTATCACCATTCCGGTGGCGAATTTCTGTTGAATATTTATTAGATCAGAGGGGACGGAATCTAAGTCATCATCTTCCCATTCTTCACGCACAAGAGAACACATCACGTCAAAAACATAACGTTGAGTTGGTTCATTCCATTGCATAAAAGTATCTAACACTCTTTGTGCATCATACTTCACAGCTTTCGACATCCACCTAAGAGCTGTCGAATCTAACATGTCTCGTTCCTGAGGACCAGGAAGCTGGCTACGTCTCTGTATAGAGTCAGAAACGGGGGTCTCAATTAAAGACCTGTAGAGAGGAGTTAAGATATTAGTTACAGAGTCGGTTATTTTCCGACGAACGGAAAGCGGAGTCAGAATGTTCACAGGGTTCGGGGATAGGGCAGCTGAAGCAGATGAAATAGTAAGGGTGGGAGTAGCAGGTGAAGCAGTTTGTGTAACGACAGGCAAAGGCGGAGCAGGCGACCCAGGAAGAGGGGGTGCCGAAGGAACATTAACCACGGGAAGGACGGGAGCTGGAATCAAAGGAAGTGGAGCAACTATTCCAGGCTGACCAGCAGCTGGCTGTACAACAGGTAGTAACTGTGGTACTGTAATACCCTGTGCATACGGTGGAGGTGAATTCAACAGGTAAGACAACACAGGATCCTTCTCATGATCCTCCATCGGCTTAGTAGGACAAGATGGCAATACAGGGTAACATTTATCAATTGCAAAATTATATTTTCTATTCGCCATCTCCATTGCTTTCTCAGTCTCGTTGACATGCAGCTGCCTAGCAGACTCCATTAAAGTCAACCCTTTCTCTTTCTGTTCTTTCGTCGTCTTCCTAATTTCTCTCTGTTTGGCTTCTTTGCGCCATACGCGCAAAGAATCAAACATTGCCGGCCGGGCTTTTCTCTTAAACAACTTCATTTCTAGATTGTCTAGAATTTCGGTTTCGAAGCTACCATGCGGTGGCCAACTAAGGACACCATCTTTTCTGGTATAACGGATCCATACTTCATTAAACGTAATAGGACCAACACCATGTTTACAATAGAGCTCATATGTAGGAGTTCCAATCGGAGGAACCGAACACGAATCCTCCAACCGGGAATCCCCGTTGCAACGTAACCAGGACAGGAAACAATTACTACTGGTAGTCATGACAAACAAAGACAAATTCCAACCAAAATGCGCAGAGAACTTAGGCCTACCAAAATGAACTAATACCAAAACAAAGATTATCTAAACAAGAGCAACCAATGATAATCTACGAATTAGACCAGAGCAACAAGGAACAACCAAACTGAGCGTAACCCACTTAATACTTAACTGAAATGTGGAAGACGTCACCAAGGAGAACCCGTCTACATCTCGCCGTACTAAGGTCTGCACCTCGGGTCCAAGACAGGGCGACAGTCAGGGCAGCGGTCCTCTGTAGCCGTCTGGGAACGGGAACCCTCGTGGAAGAGATCGTCTGGCCACTTTTACGACATGCAGGGATCGATGAAGCGGGGTACCTCCCTCCGGAATCTTCTCACGAAACTTCTCGAACTTTTCAGGCTTTGGACCGGTACCGGATGACGTCGCCCCACGTTGGGCGCCAATTTGAGGTTCTGGACTTTTAAGAGTCCAGAGGTGTCAGGGAAACAACACCCAAAGACCCCTGAGTTCCTCCTGTCTCGGTGCACAAATAAACAGAGACACGGGCTTCTCGATGGTGGCGTCAAAGACCAAGGTTTATTTACTGCAGGGACACAGAAGTCATAGGAACCACACAGAGGCAGAATCTACGAGACTGTTCAAATTGCATTAAGTGGGTTGTTCTTTAAATACACGCAAAATGTCTTTAGGCAACATTACACGAATATTTCTCATGCCCAACCCGGTATCCCAAACAAACAGTAAATAGACATCAAACAATAATTAGTCGTAGGATTTCGGTATTCGATCAGGTTCCCTTGACAGTTTTCCATTCTTTGCCCGATCCTCCCCATCATAAAAATCGTAACCTCCCCATTGTAAAAGCCCAGAAGGAGAGGAGCAGAGCCAGGTGTAAAGGATTGAAAAGTAGGATAAGAGGTGTTTATGGATCATAAACGGGCATGGCTACCGTCTTCGGCCTTTCAGTCAGGACAACGGACACAAGAACCAGTATAGCAGGACTGGCCTCAGGCAGGGGAGGCAGCTTGATTCTGCCTAGTCATGTAGCGTCAGCCTTTCTCGGGGCTTGAGCTTAACAAGGTGACTCTGCCGGGGTCATCGCCCGTTCATTGACTATGTGAGGGCAAGAAACAAAATGGATGCCATAACTAAAATGGATGCCATGACTTTACAACAGAATGCCCTATTTCTCAGTGAATTCATGCTAGTTGCGTAGCGAAAACACTGTTATGCATATAATGGATCATTTGCGGTTCATTGGTACCAAAATCGTGTCAGTACTACGATACCGATTTCACGGGTTCGGATCGCTACAGAACCTCAGTACCTGAAGCTGTTCGTCATGCTGTTTGACTGTTTTTACTGTGGCTACTGTTGTGTCCTCAGTGTCTGTCACATGTTGCTGCAGTTCAGTAATGTCCTTTGTTAGACTCGCTACCTTCCCCGAGACTTCCGACAAGACTTGCTGTATCCGGCTACTATCTGCCCTAGCTTGACTGAAGAATCCTTGTGTCTCTATTCTCTGATTGCATAGCACCTGCAAAATTGTAGACAACAAGGGCTCATCGCTAGAGGCAGCACCAGCCTCTATTGTAAGAGAAGTGATATTATTAGAGCAGAGGCCCACAGCAGCCCCCACCTCTTTTCCCGGCTGGAGGCTACTGAGTGCCCCTTGGTCTTGAACCTCACAGCCTGGGACTACAGCTACGGGGGACAAAGTACAGCTGCTAGGTAGTGAGCCTGATAGCCTGGAGATTATAGCTATTACTTCCCCCTTTGATATATATGTCATTATTCAATAGACCTCTCACAACTTTGCTAAGTGTCATGAAAATGGTCTCTACCTGCCATATCCTTGCATGCACTGCAAGCCTCCTCCTCACACACCCTCATAGATATCTGCTACTCTGGTGGGACAAGACCAACACAAAAAGCTGAATCTCTGCTTCTGGAACCCCGACCTTTAAAAAGGAGTGATTTATGGCTCAATCCTTCTAAGGCTGGACAACCAGACTCTGGAGCGCTTTACCTCCAGACTTACATTCCACTGCCTTACGGACTATCGTTAAATATGAACTGACAGCTCTTCGATTCTTACTTCTGTCCACATACACTGATGAAATTGATTTTCCACTGTCTTCAGCCATGTGCGTAACTCTCTACCTGAATATTATTCAATACTTTCTTGAGTCTGCTTACTATTTTTTTTTATGTTTCTTTTACAACTTTCTAGTTCTTATGGAAAGTGCTCTAACTTCTTCAAGTTTGGTGCACACTACTTAAAACAGCATAAATAAATACATAAATAAGTAAATAAATACATAAATTAAAAAAACGAATCATAATCCTGCCACTAGCCCTAACTCTAGCCCTGACCCTAACCCTACCTCTAAACCTAACATTAGCCCTAAACCTATCCCTCGCCCTATACTTTACCCTAACCTTAAACATAAGCCAAACTCTGAACCTTAACCCAAGCCCTAATGCTAATTTAATACTTCTTACCAACAATATTTTGATTCCTGATATCTTTATCCTCACAATGTTATGCCCACAATATTTATGTAGCCAATAGTGTGTATGTTTGATGTTATTATATTACACATAGAAATGTCAGACCTTTACAGAGATTATAGTCAATTTCAGGACTAATATCAATCACGCCATTGCCGACACTAATAGTTTCATCATTTAAAAAATAAAATGTCTTCATTATACATCATCATTATAAACTAAGGGGCATTTGTACAAGCGGATTGAGCTACCAAAACATCACTTTTTTTGACGTTCCAGTGGCGAAATGCCCTACACCATACTTACAAAGCAGCATTAAGCCACTTTGCATGGCTTAACCCCGCTTTATAAATACATTGGTACCCTTTCATGCAGGTATCTGTGTGAAATGGGCGTGCAGTGTGTGTTAACATGGGCGTTCCACCGCAACAACCATTACTTTTTGACACTGCCTTAGATCAACAAGAAGGTGTAAATCTCAGGTAGCACCAAAAACTAATGCCATGCAAAAGCAGGCGTTAGATTGGCACAACGAGGAGAAATACTTTTATTTCTCCTCGCTTTTGCTTAGCAAAACGCCAGTGAATTATTGTTTTTGTGCAGAAAGTTGTCCCTTCCTGCACATAAACAATCATTCAAGAATGGGGACTTGCTACTTCTATGTGTGCTGCAGATTGCATCACATATAGAAGTAGCAAATCACCATTAATGATTCTTTATGTGCAGGAAGGGAGACTTCCTGTACATAAACAATGGTCCCTGCAGTGCAGGCACCCAATAGTGCAAGGGTGTCTGTGTTGGTGCTAGGCAGCTATTTTTATCGCCAGTGCAAGGGAAAACACATGGGTGTGCCAGATTCTTGCAAATATGGCTCATCCCTGCATTTTTTAAATGACGCAGTGCAGATCTGCAGAATCTGCTGCAGCGCTGTGCCATTTCCTTGTACATATGGCCCTAAGTGCCTTCCTTAGAGAAATGTGTTAACAGGACCTCTGTCAAACATTGATAGACATCCCATTCACCATCCTCTGAGGAGTGTCATTCTATGGGGCAGGCGATTGAAGGTGGTCTTCCTGATGCTGGAGCTGGCACAGGCTTGGTGGTTGAGACGTGGACGTGGTTGAGAATGTTGTGGTGAAAATGGTAGGATAGGAGGCCCACCACCATTTCTGAAAGTGACACGTTCCAGCCTAAATATTTAATTATCCCTATTGTATAATAAATAGTAGCCCAAGGGCCAAAAAAAGCATAGCTCTGTCTGGCTTCTATATATTTGTTTATTTTGCAGAGTTTTATATAGTGCAAACTTGACCCGAATCGGGTATCAGAGCGCTTTACATAGCACCAGTTGCATTACATGAGGACACATACATCTATTTTTGTTATGCACGGGGAGATTAAGTGATTTGTCCAGAATCACAGGATGTTCATCGTCATTGCCGAGACTCGAACCCAGTACCCCAGATTCGAGTTTGACCGCCCTAGCCGTTAGGCCAACTCCTCTCCCTCTCTATATTGGTATCTAAGCAGAAAAACAACAACATAGAAAACATGTATAAACTTAATCTACATGCTCTCCTGAGACTAATACAGCACATATAACAACTGACTCTTCTGTTTACTCCTTTAGATTTTGTTGTTGTTACACCAACCACCCCAACAGTCATAACCCAAACCCAAGGCCCCCCCACCAGTCCCATAGGGACCGCCTACCCACACCTTACCCCCGCCCAGTACCGAAGAGAAGGTATCACCCCAATCAGGCTGTCGATGATACTGACTGCCAGATGAGATCATATGCACCCCCGTGCTGCCCACTATTCGTTTATCACCTCACAACTTGAGTGATGCAAAACATAATAGAGATAATAAAAGATAAAAATAAAAAGAGAGAGAAAAAAAGGGGAGAAAAAAAGAACCCTTCCAGTAATGGAAAGAGCCATATAAAAACAAGGAAAAAGAAATAAGAAAGAAAGACCCAATCCCCCCAGACCCTCAGCTCTTTGCTTTGTGAGTCTATATTAGACATTTTGTCTCTCTAGCCCTTTAACTCCTAAAGAAAAGAGAAAAGAAAAAGAAAAACAAGCCCCCTCAGCAAAATCTTGAGCAAACGTAAGCCATTAGCCACTACCAAGTAAAGATCTCAACGGGCCTTCTTTTCCGGTTATCCCCAAGAGTTAAGATTCTGCTAGGCCTCACCTGCCCTTTGCATATTGCAAGTATGTCCACCATGTATCACTTTTAGGCGTGCCGGCTCCTGAAGAAACACTTGCATGCCCGCTGCTTTCATAGGGTAAATCAGCTGACAAAATTGCCATCGATTTTCCATTGTCTCTTTGCAAAGATCTGATCTGACAAAGAATGACAGTGAGCTTGTCACACCGGGACGAGCCTGAAGAAAAACAGCTTGCCGTAACAACAAATTACCTAAGTAAATAATCATTGGACGTGGGTATTGTTGATTGGCTCGAGATTCTTGGCTCAAAAATAGTGGAAGCATGTGAGCTCTTTGTATCTGAGAGTCCCAGTCCCTGTCAGAAAGATCAGTAAATGTCTTCTGGAAGAACTGGACAATGTATGCATGGGGGTCAGTCCCTTCTTTTTCCTCAGGAATGCCCAAAACTCTCAAAGTACTCCTTTGTTGTCTATTTTCAAGGTCTTCAACATTATCCCTAAGTACCTGAAGCTGTTTGTCATGCTGTTTGACTGTTTTTGCTGTGGCTACTGTTGTGTCCTCAGTGTCTGCCACATGTTGCTGTAGTTCAGTAATGTACTTTGTTAGACCCGCTACCTTCCCCGAGACTTTCGACAAGACTGGCTGTATCTGACTACTATCTGCCCTAGCTTGACTGAAGTATCCTTGTGTCTCTGTTCTCTGATTGCAGAGCACCTGCAAAATTGTAGACAACAAGGGCTCATCGCTAGTAGCAGCACCAGCCTCTGTTGTAAGAGAAGTGATATTATTAGAGCAGAGGCCCACAGCAGCCCCCACGTCTTTTTCCGGCTGGAGGCAATTGGGTGCCCCCTGATCTTGGATCTCACAGCCTGGGACTACAGCTACGGGGACAAAGTACAGCTGCTAGGTAGTGGGCCTGATAGCCTGGAGATTATAGCTATTACTTCCCCCTTTGATATATATGTCATTATTCAATAGAACTCTCACGACTTTGCTAAGTGTCATGAATATGGGCTCTACCTGTCATATCCTTGCACGCACTGCAAGCCTCCTCCTCACACACCCTCATAGATATCTGCTACTCTGGTTGGTCAAGACCAACACAAAAAGCTGAATCTCTGCTTCTGGAACCCCGACCTTTAAAAAGGAGTGATTTATGGCTCAATCCTTCTAAGGCTGGACAACCAGACTCTGGAACGCATTACCTCCAGACTTACATTCCACTGCCTTATGGACTATCCTTAAATATGAACTGACAGCTCTTCGATTCTTACTTCTGTCCACATACACCGATTAAATTGATTTTGCACTGTCTTCAGCCATGAGGCGTAGCTCTCTACCTGAATATTATTCAATACTTTCTTGAGTCTGCTTACTATTTTTATTTACGTTTCTTTTGCAACTTTCGTGTTCTTATGGAAAGTGCTCTAACTTCTTCAAGTAATGTGCACACTACATAAAACAGCATAAATAAATACATAAATAAGTAAATAAATACATATATAAAAAAAACGAATCATAATCCTGCCACTAGCCCTAACTCTAGCCCTGACCCTAACCCTACCTCTAAACCTAACATTAGCCCTAAACCTATCCCTAGCCCTATACTTTACCCTAACCTTAAACATAAGCCAAGCTCTGAACCTTAACCCAAGCCCTAATGCTAATGTAATACTTATTACCAACAATATTTTGATTCCTGATATCTTTATCCTCACAATGTTATGCCCACAATATTTATGTAGCCAATAGTGTGTATGTTTGATATTATTATAGTACACCTAGAAATGTCAGACCTTTACAGAGATTATAGTCAATTTCAAGACTAATATCAATCACGCCATTGCCGGCACTAATAGTTTCATCATTTAAAAAATAAAATGTCTTCATTATACATCCTCATTATAAACTAAGGTGCCTTTGTACAAGCGGATTGAGCTACCAAAACATCACTTTTTTTGACGTTCCAGTGGCGAAATGCCCTACACCATATTTACAAAGCAGCATTAAGCCACTTTGCATGGCTTAACCCCGCTTTATAAATACATTGGTACCCTTTCACGCAGGTATCTGTGTGAAATGGGCGTGCAGTGTGTGTTAACATGGGCGTTCCACCGCAACAACCATTACTTTTTGACACTGCCTTAGATCAACATGAAGGTGTAAATCTCAGGTAGCACCAAAAACTAATGCCATGCAAAAGCAGGCGTTAGATTGGCACAACGAGGAGAAATACTTTTATTTCTCCTCGCTTTTGCTTAGCAAAACGCCAGTGAATTATTGTTTTTGTGCAGAAAGTTGTCCCTTCCTGCACATAAACAATCATTCAAGAATGGGGACTTGCTACTTCTATGTGTGCTGCAGATTGCATCACATATAGAAGTAGCAAATCACCATTAATTATTCTTTATGTGCAGGAAGGGAGACTTCCTGCACATAAACAATGGTCCCTGCAGTGCAGGCACCCAATAGTGCAAGGGTGTCTGTGTTGGTGCTAGGCAGCTATTTTTATCGCCAGTGCAAGGGAAAACACATGGGTGTGCCAGATTCTTGCAAATATGGCTCATCCCTGCATTTTTTAAATGACGCAGTGCAGATCTGCAGAATTTGCTGCAGCGCTGTGCCATTTCCTTGTACATATGGCCCTAAGTGCCTTCCATAGAGAAATGTGTTAACAGGACCTCTGTCAAACATTGATAGACATCCCATTCACCATCCTCTGAGGAGTGTCATTCTATGGGGCAGGCGATTGAAGGTGGTCTTCCTGATGCTGGAGCTGGCACAGGCTTGGTGGTTGAGACGTGGACGTGGTTGAGAATGTTGTGGTGAAAATGGTAGGATAGGAGGCCCACCACCATTTCTGAAAGTGACACGTTCCAGCCTAAGTATTTAATTATCCCTATTGTATAATAAATAGTATCCCAAGGGCCAAAAAAAACATAGCTCTGTCTGGCTTCTATATATTTGTTTATTTTGCAGAGTTTTATATAGTGCAAACTTGACCCAAATCGGGTATCAGAGCGCTTTACATAGCACCAGTTGCATTACATGAGGACACATACATCTATTTTTGTTATGCACGGGGAGATTAAGTGATTTGTCCAGAATCACAGGATGTTCATCGTCATTGCCGAGACTCGAACCCAGTACCTCAGATTCGAGTTTGACCGCCCTAGCTGTTAGGCCAACTCCTCTCCCTCTCTATATTTGTATCTAAGCAGAAAAACAACAACATAGAAAACATGTATAAGCTTAATCTACATGCTCTCCTGAGACTAATACAGCACATATAACAACTGACTCTTCTGTTTACTCCTTTAGATTTTGTTGTTGTTACACCAACCACCCCAACAGTCATAACCCAAACCCAAGGCCCCCCCACCAGTCCCATAGGGACCGCCTACCCACACCTTACCCCCGCCCAGTACCGAAGATAAGGTATCACCCCAATCAGGCTGTCGATGATACTGACTGCCAGATGAGATCATATGCACCCCCGTGCTGCCCACTATTCGTTTATCACCTCGCAACTCGAGTGATGCAAAACATAATAGAGATAATAAAAGATAAAAATAGAAAGAGAGAGAAAAAAAGGGGAGAAAAAAAGAACCCTTCCAGTAATGGAAAGAGCCATATAAAAACAAGGAAAAAGAAATAAGAAAGAAAGACCCAATCCCCCCCAGACCCTCAGCTCTTTGATTTGTGAGTCTATATTAGACATTTTGTCTCTCTAGCCCTTTAACTCCTAAAGAAAAGAGAAAAGAAAAAGAAAAACAAGCCCCCTCAGCAAAATCTTGAACAAACGTAAGCCATTAGCCACTACCAAGTAAAGATCTCAACGGGCCTTCTTTTCCGGTTATCCCCAAGAGTTAAGATTCTGCTAGGCCTCACCTGCCCTTTGCATATTGCAAGTATGTCCAGCATGTATCACTTTTAGGCGTGCCGGCTCCTGAAGAAACACTTGCATGCCCGCTGCTTTCATAGGGTAAATCGGCTGACAAAATTGCCATCGATTTTCCATTGTCTCTTTACAAAGATCTGATCTGACAAAGAATGACAGTGAGCTTGTCACACCGGGACGAGCCTGAAGAAAAACAGCTTGCCGTAACAACAAATTACCTAAGTAAATAATCATTGGACGTGGGTATTGTTGATTGGCTCGAGATTCTTGGCTCAAAAATAGTGGAAGCATGTGAGCTCTTTGTATCTGAGAGTCCCAGTCCCAGTCAGAAAGATCAGTAAATGTCTTCTGGAAGAACTGGACAATGTATGCATGGGGGTCAGTCCCTTCTTTTTCCTCAGGAATGCCAAAAACTCTCAAAGTACTCCTTCGTTGTCTATTTTCCAGGTCTTCAACATTATCCCTAAGTACCTGAAGCTGTTTGTCATGCTGTTTGACTGTTTTTGCTGTGGCTACTGTTGTGTCCTCAGTGTCTGCCACATGTTGCTGTAGTTCAGTAATGTACTTTGTTAGACCCGCTACCTTCCCCGAGACTTCCGACAAGACTGGCTGTATCTGACTACTATCTGCCCTAGCTTGACTGAAGTATCCTTGTGTCTCTGTTCTCTGATTGCAGAGCACCTGCAAAATTGTAGACAACAAGGGCTCATCGCTAGTGGCAGCACCAGCCTCTGTTGTAAGAGAAGTGATATTATTAGAGCAGAGGCCCACAGCAGCCCCCACGTCTTTTTCCGGCTGGAGGCAATTGGGTGCCCCCTGATCTTGGATCTCACAGCCTGGGACTACAGCTACGGGGACAAAGTACAGCTGCTAGGTAGTGAGCCTGATAGCCTGGAGATTATAGCTATTACTTCCCCCTTTGATATATATGTCATTATTCAATAGACCTCTCACGACTTTGCTAAGTGTCATGAATATGGGCTCTACCTGCCATATCCTTGCACGCACTGCAAGCCTCCTCCTCACACACCCTCATAGATATCTGCTACTCTGGTGGGTCAAGACCAACACAAAAAGCTGAATCTCTGCTTCTGGAACCCCGACCTTTAAAAAGGAGTGATTTATGGCTCAATCCTTCTAAGGCTGGACAACCAGACTCTGGAACGCATTACCTCCAGACTTACATTCCACTGCCTTATGGACTATCCTTAAATATGAACTGACAGCTCTTCGATTCTTACTTCTCTAACTTTGAGGTGATCACCCCGGAACAGTCATTGGCAGAATTACTTAAATGTAAATCTGGTTCCCCTTTGGACCCCTGGCCGGCTAAACAATACAAATCTCTTGCGCCTGTGCTTAACCCTTTTTTAAACAAAATTTGGAATGACTCCCTCCAGGCAGGAATCTATCCTGACTCTTGGAAACATGCTCGATTGGTTCCCATCATCAAAAAAGCATATGCAGACCCTTCTGAACCTGCTAACTATCGTCCCATCTCTTTGCTTCCCGCCCCAGCTAAAGTACTGGAGAAACTGGTACAACGACAACTGGCCGGTTTTTATGAAACGAGTGGCGCATTCCACACCTCACAGCATGGTTTCAGGTCGGGTCATAGTACCGAATCTGCCCTTATAGAGATGGCTGACGCCATTAGATGGAAGTTAGACGAGGGCTCTAGAGCGGTGTTGGTGCTGCTCGACCTGTCGGCAGCTTTCGACACCGTCTCTCACCCCGTCCTCCTCGACCGTCTGCAGGCAAAAGGCATCCAGGGCAAGGCCTTGGAATGGTTTGCCTCTTTTTTGTCCAATCGTACACAGGCTGTATTCACTCCTCCTTTTACCTCAGATAGTCATCCCCTTAGATGGGGCGTCCCTCAGGGTTCTTCATTGAGCCCTCTTTTATTTAATGTATATTTTTCTCCGCTGGCCGAGATCATTTCTCAATCTGGAATACAGGCCACCTCTTATGCGGATGATATTCAGCTGTTGTTCTCATTTGACTCCCCCTCCCAGTCTACCTTTGATCCGTTGAAGAATTGCCTCCGGAACATCGCTAGCTGGATGGACAACAACTCCCTCCGGCTTAATGCTGGCAAAACTGAGGTTATATTTTTCCATCAACCTTCGCCGCTGGACCCTAACCTGTGGTGGCCTCTCGATCTGAGTTCTCCCCCTCTGCCTAAAGACTCAGTTAAAAATCTAGGAGTTATCTGGGATAGTAATCTCTCTTTTCAGAAGCAAATCCAGTCGGTCTCTGCTGCCTGTTTTTCCAAGATGAGGATGATGAAAATATTTATCAATTTTCTCCCTAGTCACACTAGGAAAACGATTGTGCAGGCTTTAATCACTTCCCATCTTGATTATGCAAACGGATTGTACTTAGGTCTTTCTTGGGGCCTTCAGCGTCGTCTTCAAACAGTCCAAAACGCTGCTGTCCGCCTGGTCTGTGGTCTTCCACTTCGGGAACATATCACTAGGCCTGGGCGGTAAATTCCGTTCCGCTTGCGAAATTTGCGGAATTTGCGTAATTTCGCGTTCCGCGGAGAACGCGAAATTGCTAAAAAGGCTGCTTTCCGCGATTTCGCGAAATTTTTGCTTGTTCGCGTTCTCAAAATGCGTGTTCGCGAGATATTTCTCCCCGAGCACGCAAACAGCAATTGTGAACAGGAAAAAAGCATCGCGAACAAGCAATTCCGCGTGTTCGCGGAATTTCTGCGTGTTCGCGGAGATTTTTTACCATTTCGCGGAGATTTGCGTAACGCAATTACGCAAATTCCGCCCACCCCTACATATCACTCCCCATCGACTCAGGTTGCATTGGCTCCCAGTTCACAAAAGGGCGGAATTTAAGGCTCTTACCCTCGCTCATCGCGCGATTAATGGTAAAGGTTCTGCTCATTTATCTTCCTGCCTTCATCCTTATAGCAACACCCGACTTCTTCGCTCAAGCTCTAAACATCTTCTTTCTACCCCCAGAGTCAAAAAAGCTCGATCTGGGGGGAAAACATTCTAATTCTGTGTTTCCTCCCATTGGAACAATTTACCCCTGTCCATTAAGACCATCCGGGAGGAATTTTCCTTTCGGAGAGCCTTGAAAACGTTTCTTTTCTGTTAATTTCTTCTGAGTTCTGGCACTTCCTCTGCCTTCACACTAGCGCCGGGACACCCCGTTGGGGTATCTGCGCGCTATACAAGAGTTCTAAATAAATAAATAAATACATGGATTAAATTGATTTTGCACTGTCTTCAGCCATGAGGCGTAACTCTCTACCTGAATATTATTCAATACTTTCTTGAGTCTGCTTACTATTTTTATTTATGTTTCTTTTGCAACATTCGTGTTCTTATGGAAAGTGCTCTAACTTCTTCAAGTAATGTGCACACTACATAAAACAGCATAAATAAATACATAAATAAGTAAATAAATACATAAATTAAAAAAACGAATCATAATCCTGCCACTAGCCCTAACTCTAGCCCTGACCCTAACCCTACCTCTAAACCTAACATTAGCCCTAAACCTATCCCTAGCCCTATACTTTACCCTAACCTTAAACATAAGCCAAGCTCTGAACCTTAACCCAAGCCCTAATGGTAATTTAATACTTATTACCAACAATATTTTGATTCCTGATATCTTTATCCTCACAATGTTATGCCCACAATATTTATGTAGCCAATAGTGTGTATGTTTGATGTTATTATAGTACACCTAGAAATGTCATACCTTTACAGAGATTATAGTCAATTTCAAGACTAATATCAATCACGCCATTGCCGGCACTAATAGTTTCATCATTTAAAAAATAAAATGTCTTCATTATACATCATCATTATAAACTAAGGTGCCTTTGTACAAGCGGATTGAGCTACCAAAACATCACTTTTTTGACATTCCAGTGGCGAAATGCCCTACACCATACTTACAAAGCAGCTTTAAGCCATTTTGCATGGCTTAACCCCATTTTATAAATATGGTACCCTTTCACGCAGGTATCTGTGTGAAAGGGGCATGCAGTGTGTGTTGAAATGGGCGTTCCACCGCAACCACCATTACTTTTTGACACTGCCCTAGATCTACAAGGAGGTGTAAATCTGAGGCAGCACCAAAAACTAATGCCATGCAAAAGCAGGCGTTAGATTGGCACAATGAGGGGAAATACTTTTATTTCTCCTCGCTTTTGCTTAGCAAAACGTCTGTAACCCTTCACCCTGTTACCGGGCAGGTCGCTCCCCTCTCCACACCGCACCACCTGTGTGACGCCGCCCTAAGCCCGCTGCTGCCGCTCGCATTGGTTCGTGCCCCAGCATAGTCCTCACTGCCATCTGTATTTTGTGTTTTGCTCTGTTATTTTTATTGTATTAGCGCTGTTGTCTTTTGCCTCTTTGCTTCGCTGTATTTTTATTGTATTAGCGCTGTTGTCTTTTGCTTTTTCTTTCCCTCTGTGACCATTGTATTTTCTTTCTGTGCCCTCTATTGCTTTCTGTACCCCCGCCCGCTCCCCCCTTCGTTTTCCCACCACTGCGTCCCCTGCGGCCCCACCCCCTGCTCTCCCATTCGCCGCCCGCTCCCGCCTCCCAGCTGCTCCTCCCTCCCACATCCCCTCATATGGAGGCCGCTGCGCGGTGAAGAGAGCGAACCTTGACCCTGTTACCAGGTAGGTCTCTCCCCTCGCCACACAGCACCACCTGTGTGACGCTGCCCTAAGCCCGCTGCTGCCGCTCGCATTGGTTCGTGCCCCACCATAGTCCTCACTGCCAGCTGTATTTTGCGTTTTGCTCTGTTATTTTTATTGTATTAGCGCTGTTGTCTTTTGCCTCTTTGCTCTGCTGCATTTTTATTGTATTAGTGCTGTTCTCTTTTGCTACGTCTTTCCCTCAGTGACCGTTTTATTTTCTTTCTGTGCCCTCTATTGCCTTCTGTACCCCCCGCCCGCTCCCCACATTGTTTCCCGCTGCTGCGACACCCCTGCGGCCGCGCCCCCCTGCTCTCCATTCGCCACCCCGATCCCACCTCCCAGCTGCTCCTCCCTCCCACATCCCCTCATAAGGAGGCCACTGCGCAGCTGCGCAGCGGACACGCGCAGTGGCGCAGCGGACACGCACAGTGGCGCAGCGGATGCGCCAAAGGCATGCCCGTCTGCACCCGTCCGAGCCTCGACCGCGCCCAGCACCAGAACCCCCTGGCCCCCGCGAACGCCACAACGCCCGTCTCCGATATGACACCAGCACCCTCCTTGCACTCAACACCGGACGATCACATACCTGCTTCTGGGCCACCCCGAAGCACACCCAAGGGCCCTTCAGCTGCCGGAACTGCAACTACACCAGCCTGCACCCACCGTGAAAGAACTCAACCACCTCAACTGCATTCTTCTCAACACCTGCTGCTCCCACAAACATGCTGTCGAACTCTGCGACCTACACGACTCAACCAACCCAGAAGTCGCCGTCCTGACGGAGACCTGGCTCCTCGGCACCCGACATCGCCATAGTCATCCCGGAAGGCTACAAGATCACCCGCAGGGACCGCACCAACGGAGTAGGAGGAGGAATAGCCATCGTCCACAAGAACACTCTCAGAGTCTCGACCAACACTGACGACACCCTCAGCACCGCCGAACACCTGCACTTCCAGATCCACACCAACCCCAATACCAACCTCAGAGGAACCTCATCTACAGACCCCCCGGACCCTGACCACAGTTCAGTGACTCCATCGCCGACTTCATCAGCACACACGCCCTCGCTGCCACAGACTACATCCTCCTCAGGGACCTGAACTTCCACCTCAAGAACAAAAATGACACCAACTCCACCACCCTGATCGACAACCTCGCCAACCTCGGACTCAGGCAACTCGTCACAACACCCACCCACTCCGCCGGCCACACGTTTGACCCCCATCTTCTCCGCAAGCCCCCACATCTCCTTCAACCACAGCACCAAACTCCACTTGACCGACCATCGCTGCATCCACTTCACCTTCTGGAAATCCACCACGCAGCACCGCACCCAACAGTTGCCTCGCCGCTGCTGGAGCAAAGTCACCGAAGACCAGCTAACCACCACCCTCACCCAGAGCCCACCCGCCAACCCCACCGACCCCGACACCGCTGCCCGCAACCTCAGACAGTGGATAGACGACTGCGCCAACACCCTCGCCCCGTTCAAGAAACCCTCCAACAGCCGCACCAGCAAGAAAACTAGCTGGTTCACTGAAGACCTCCTGGCCTCCAAGCAAGCCTGCCGAAAGCTAGAGAAGAACTGGCTCCGTGAACGAACACCAGAGAGCTATGCAGCCCACAAGAACACCACCCGCAGACACCATCACCTCATCAGATCCGCCAAAAGGGCCGCCTTCAAAGAACGCCTAGACAACAACGCGTACAACAGCAAAGAGCTCTTCAACATCGAGAAGTAACTCTCCAACCCCAGCTCCAACACCAATGATATCCCACCTTCGCAAGACCTGTGCGACTCGCTGGCCACCTTCTTCCATCGCAAGATCGCAGACATCCACAACAGCTTTAATGCCATGACTGCCCCACCAACCACAGAGACCTCCGCCCCCACGACCAACATCCGCACAAACCGCCTGCTCTCCTGGACCAATATTAACGATGACGACATGATCAAGATCATGAACACCATCCACTCCGGATCCCTGTCAGACCCATGCCCACACCACATCTTCTACAAAGCCAGCACCACCATCGCACCCCATCTCCGGAAAGCCATCAACATCTCCTTCTAGACAGCAGCATTCCCGGAGAGCTGGAAGCACGCTGAGATCAATGCCTTACTCAAGAAACCCAAGGCTGACCCCAAGGACCTCAAGAACTTCCGGCCCATCTACCTGCTCCCGTTCCTGGCGAAGGTCATCGAGAAGACCGTCAACAAACAACTGACCAGCTACCTCGAGGAGAACAGCATCCTGGACCCGTCCCAGTCCGGGTTCCGCAGCAACCACAGCACCGAAACTGCCCTCATCGCTGCCACCGATGACATCAGGACCCTTCTAGACAACAGAGAAACCATGGCCCTCATCCTCCTGGACCTGTCAGCCGCCTTTGACATGGTCTGCCACCGCACACTACGCACACACCTCCACGATGCCGGGATCCAAGAGAGGGCCATGGACTGGACCACCTCCTTCCTCTCCGGCAGAACACAGAGCATCCGCCTCCCCCCCTTCCGCTCTGAAGCCACCGAGATCCTCTGCAGCGTAACCTAGGGCTCAGCCCAATGCTGTTTAACATCTACATGGCACCGCTCGCCCACGTCGCCCGACTGCACGACCTCAACATCATCTCTTACGCCAATGACACCCAGCTGATCCTCTCCCTCACCAAGGACTCACGCACCGCCAAAACCAACCTCTGCAAAGGAATGTAGGCCGTCGCTGAATGGATGTGGAACAGCCATCTGAAGCTGAACTCAGACAAGACGGAGGTCCTCATCCTCGGATCCGATTGGTCCTGATGCTCCGTCCATCACCACACCCTTTTGTACCGCTTTGTTCGCCATAAGTTGGCAGGGTATGCTCAGACATGAGTCCCTTGCTCACTTTGCCACTGGATTCAAGCAAGCCTGGCTGAAGACGGCTGAAATGCCAGAAACCGGTCCTAGGAAGCTTGTTTCCGGTCCAGGGAAGGCATGGCTTGGCAGTTCGGGCTGGACTGTTCCCATGAGGCACAGGGTCAGACTGATTTGCATATGGCCATGTCTGAACTGGGGTGGCAGAGTGGGCTAAAGAACGGTGATGGATCAAACCCAGATCTGTTGACTGGGTGTGAGTGTTTGATTGGTTCTGATGCTCCGTCCATCACCACCCCCTTTTGTACCGCTTTGTTCACCTTAGAAGTCCAGCGTCACGGTGTTGTTAGCATGGCGCTGGACATGCACGGACAGGCATTAGAATGGTGTCCTATAGGAATGCACGTGATGCAACCTTGCAGTGCACACAAGTGTGGGTGCCCGTGGCAGGGCGGAGCAACTGTGTGGCAACATGACACACAGTGAGTCCGCTCCTGTGCATCGCGCTGGGAATATCATCCATGATTCCCAGGGTCGCAGACGTCCCACCACACCAACGACCGGCCTCTGTACGTCTCCGGAATGCATGCAGCTGGCGAAGTGAACATAGGGATGACAAGTCCTTTGTCTGTACTATGCAGCTCCGAACAGGAACTTGCATGTGCCCAGCACCCCCTGACAAGCATGATGGCATTTGCTTGTAAATCCCACAGTACGCACTGCCAGGCGTGAGATCAATTTGTACACATCCCACACACAGTGGTCCTTGGTCGTAGTTGGCGTGCATGATATGGCCTTCGCACGTACTCATTACACACAGACACTACCCATTGCACCGAGCTGTGCCATTTCATCCTCCGGACTGTCTCAGGGCAAGCCAGTGCTGCTTCAAGCAGAGCCACTGATGCAATGGCAGACCATCCCGGACACATGGTCTACTCCAGTCACGTGGAGCTGTACCGTGCACGTCTGCTGCATGTACTGGGGGCACTGCCGTTGGCAGTGCTGCGGATCAGTTACCGGGTGGGCTTCCGCCTTGCGCAAGTCACCTGCGTGCAGTCTGTGTTGCATTATAGCTCGTGCATATTCGAGTGGCCCATGGATGTCTGCCTCTCCAATGTAACGGTAGCTGACCTGGATTTCGACGTGTGTGTGTGTGCCCCCTGTTGGACCACGACCAGGAGTGTCACCAGGATGACCGCTTATGGCATGCATGGATGTCCGGCATGCAGGCTGGAAACTGGACCTGGGAGATTGCACGAATCGTCGTGTGCAGTGAGCACATTGAGCCACTACCGATTGGGCTTTGGTGCACATTGGGTCCACTGGTTGGAGTCAGCATATCTGTCCTGGTCAGCTAGTGAATTACATCGACGACATGTCCGATGTGGTGGCCGACGATCGCTCATTGGAGATGTTGGCCTACGCAGTTGCACTCACCTTCATGGAAGAGTGACAAGGTAGCTGCAGCCACAACTGGATGTGGGCCACTTGCACTTGTCACGACACATGGTTGCATGTTGTGGATATGGTCACAAGTCCAGAGACGACACTGGACATGGCTACATTGGCCAGGACTCATGTTCCAGGCACGGATAACCAACGCGGGTTGGCACTGACTTGTGTTGGTGAGGGACTCCCCTGAGATGGACATGGGCGCTTTCCTACGTTCCTCATTCAGACATGCTGCTGCATTGGTCTGCATATCGTGGCACTTATCTTGGCCGTACTGACTCGCACTTGTTGATAAAGTTTCCGCACTTTCACTTGTCTCCAACTGTGTTGTGTCTTGATTTGTATGCCAATGTGTGTCACGAACTCTCAGGCTCCCTGCCATCTGTGCATTGCTACCCCATCAGGACTGTGTGTTTGTACATGTGCAGTATCATTTCCCTGTTTTGTGCTTTGTCACATGCGTATGGCCGTTTACTGGCCACAGGTGGGTGCACTTGTGTCCTGTGTTAGGTTGTGCACAAGTTGGTGCTCTGCTTCCTATGTGTGTGTGCTGCAACATGTGTGAGATGTCCCTTCAGCTCTGATTTGGCTCACCCTTGTCCCTTTCAGGCGGTGTTGTATTCACTTCTGTGCCTGTTCAGTGGTGTGACATTGCAGGTTGTGTGACTTGTGCACCTGGTTGGTGTTGTTGCTCGTGGGCATGGTTTGTCTGCTGTTGTGCTGTGCTTAGATGTACCTGTGTGCCATTGCGCCCATCTCCCCGGTCCCCCAGTCCCTGCTGGTTCCTCTCCCTGTTGCTGTTGTGTCTGTTGTTTGGTGCAGTTTGCAGTCCCCGAGTCCTGCCACCATCTCCAGACTGATGTGGTGGACCCCATTTCCTCCATGTCATCTAGCTCCTGGTGTGGCGCTGGACTCCCACCTCCGGTGTGCATTGCTGCCTTCTTGTTGCTGGCGTGTTTCGGCTTGTTTGTGCCTTTCGCATCATTGCTGGAGTTCTGGTTTTGTGTCATTGTCCTCCTCCGCTCTCAGGCTGCATTCATCTTGTCCAAGTTAGCCTGCCATGTACAATGTTTTGTTGCCAATGGGTTTGGTGGGGTTGTCTGCTGGCTCGGGTTGCCTCCATTGTGGTTGGCTGTTGTTTTCTGTTTGGTCTGTTTTACTTTTTAAGCCTTTGTAGTGCTTATTCCCGCTTGCCGTGTGTTTTGCGGTCCTGGCGGTGCTTATCCTTGCTTTCCTCATCGTGGATGGGCTCATAGCATGTTTTCTGGTGTTGTGGTTTGTGTTTTTATCTCTGTCGGGGTGGTTGTATCGCAGACATTGGCCTCGTTTTCGGAGGACCATCGCATGGTACCGCCTTGTTGTGAATTCCACGTTGACACTGGGTTATTTTCCCGCAATGGGCTGCGATGTTGAGTTGCGTTAAGCTACTCTTGCGGTAGTTATCACACGTTCTCTTGAATATGCCCCTGAAAGTGTTCCTGGTTTAAAGGGAGAAAACTCACAAACAATTGGGGACATTTTACATGTGAGTACTGGTAATACACAGCCAGTTTCTGCAGACTTTTCCAGTACATATTATGTGATGGCAGTCAACCTATCACCATGGAGAATTTTCCTCGAAGCAACTCCATACATTGCTATACAAATGAGAGATAATTTGTGTTGCTGTGGGGGATGAAGTTCAGCAGCATTGGCATAAAAATGTGGATTTGTTCTACTGTCGATGTGGCAGCGTTACTTTAATCACCACACCATACCGTATTGTATAAAGTCTGCAGACGCAAATCCCTCCAACTACCTCAACTGCCTCAACTACTCAAACATAGATCAGACAAAGGCTAAAATAATAATGCGTTCTCCAGATGAGCATCCATTAATCCTGTTGGCTATTTTGTGCATGAAAAACGGGGTACAGAACCTAGGGGCCACATGTATGACCATTTTATTTTGCGACTCTCAAACTGCGATTTGCAAAGTGAACTGTACTAATGTGTCCCAGACACATTTAGGGATTCCCAATGGGGAGGCAAATGACCTACCTCATTAACATTCATGAGGTAGGTCGCAATTTGAGACCGATTGAGAATGGACTCTACTCACAGGGATCGTGGCCTGCTGGTGCCAGCAGACAACCATGCCTATGACTGATTTTTAAATAAAGCTTTTTTTTTTAAATGCGGCCTTAAGGGAAAATGGGATGCATTTTAAAAAGATAAATGAAAAGTGGGACCACTGCCTGCTCTTAAAAAACGTTTTCGCTACCATTCACAAATGGGAAGGGGTCCTCTTCCTATTTGCGACTGTCTTAGCACCGACTTGAAGTAGGTGGTAAACTGTGATTGTTTTGCGACCACATTTTGGTCACAAAACAATTGTACTTCACCCTGTGACTCGCTAGTAGGAAAGGACGCACTTGGCATGCCCCTTCCTAATAGCGACTCGCAAACCCTATTTTGCTAGTCAGTCATTGGTTACCATCTTGCAAAATAGGGTGAGTACATGCCAGAAGTCGTTTTAGCGGTTGCAAATGGGCTGAATCTCTGTTTGCGACCTCTAAAAATGGTCGTATATGTGCCCCTTAGAGCCTTATTTAGAACAGGCTGTTGCAATCGGGTGAGGGGTTCCAAATTAGGGTGGTCGGCCTGCCACAATTTCTGGCATCATTACTTTGGTGCTAAACGCTGTGTGGACCCTTGTTGTCTTGCGTAGAACACTTCGAAAATGTGCCTGACATAGAGGGAGAAAACTCTGAGCACACATGTGACATCTTAACTCTGGGCATTGGAAATCTGCTCCAACTTTGGGTTATATCTGTAGAATATGTATGAACAAAATACCACCAGTATTCCATGGCATGGGTTCCAGCTGCCAAAGGCGTTTTTTTGTTAAAGCATGGTCACACCATGTAGGTGCTAGGCACTTCATGGGCAATAGACACACAATTGATGGACGGAATGCAGAACAAATCAAAACATTCACCCCCAGTCAAGAGATCTGGGTTAAATCCATCATTCTTTTGCTCACCATGCCACCCCAGTTTAGACCTGGCCATATGCAAATCAGTCTTGACCCTGTGCATCATGGGAACAGTCCAGCCCAAACTGCCAAGCCAGGTCCTCCTGGACCAGAAATAAGCATCCTAGGACCGGCTTCGGGGTTTCACCCCTCTTCAGCCAGGATAGCTTGATTCCAGTGGCCCAGTGAGCCCAGGACCCACTTCTGGGCATACCTGGTGCACGTAGGGCAAGAAAGCAAAAGACATACAATCGATGGACGGAATGCAGAACAAATTAAAACATTCACCCCCAGTCAACAGATCTGGGTTAAATCCATCATTCTTTTGCTCACCATGCCACCCCAGTTTAGACCTGGCCATGTGCAAATCAGTCTTGACCCTGTGCCTCATGGGAACAGTCCAGCCCGAACTGCCAAGCCAGGTTCTCCCTGGACCGGAAACAAGCATCCTAGGACCGGTTTCGGGGTTTCACCCCTCTTCTGCCAGGATAGCTTGATTCCAGTGGCACAGTGAGCCCAGGACCCATGTCTGGGCATACCTGGCGTACTTAGGGCGAGAAAGCAAAAGACACACAATTGATGGACAGAATGCAGAACAAATCAAAACATTCACCCCCAGTCAACAGATCTGGGTTAAATCCATCATTCTTTTGCTCACCATGCCACCCCAGTTTAGACCTGGCCATATGCAAATCAGTCTTGACCCTGTGCCTCATGGGAACAGTCCAGCTCGAACTGCCAAGCCAGGTCCTCCCTGGACCGGAAAGAAGCATCCTAGGACCGGTTTCGGTTGGGTTCAAATTGGAATGGCATGGTGAGCAAAAAAACGATGGATACAGGCCCAGATCTCTGTACTGGGGTGAATTGGTATGACATTGTTCTGCATTCTGTCCATCAACTGTTGTTTTTGCACTTCATGGGCAATAGCCAAGTGCACGGTTTGGAATCTGTAAATGGTAGCCGATCCCCTCCTGGTGTCCTCCATTATATCATCAATTTTGTGGGTCGTTCGCCGAACCTTAAATTGGGCCGATAATCTCTGTCTAAAACAGCATATATGTCAACCTCTCCAGCGCTATGGACACAGTTGGCTTAATTTGACCGTCTTAGAAATATAACTCTTCAGTATATTTTTTTGCCGTTTGTCACATGTCAAGTGACTTTTCCGGGTAGATCATAGGACTCTCACATGGTTGTCTTCATTATGCCAATTACAGTGTAAGTAGGCAGGGTTGGCCCTAGATCAGCTGACATCAGTTGTGCACTAGGCGAAACATGCCTTTGACATCAGTGTTGCACTAGGCAAAATATACCAATAGTGCCCCACCCTTTATTTTATTGACTTTTTTTCTAATTGTGTTTTTTCCCTCGAATTTGACACCCACCTTCCTAGGTGCCCAACTAGTTTACCTATAAGGACAGGATGTCCCCACCTAGAGCAGCAAAATCTAAATGTTGGAATTATATGCTAAACACAAAGATGTAAACATGCTGACTCCATTCATTGGATTAAATTCTCTCAAACCTGTCATAGAGGCCTTACGTTTTAGGAAAATGATGCTGCAAGTTCCACTAAGGGCCCAAATACATGTTAGAGTGCAAGGCGACTTCCATGCAGTTATAGGATTTTACGCAGTTTCAGAGTGCAATACAAATCCAGATGTTTTTCGAAAAACGCTATCTTTGTTGTATTTTTATTGATAAGATTCAGTCAACAGACAGTACCTTTGTGTTGTTCTCAATGATCTCTCGAGACTCAGTAGGTTAAGAGCCAATAACGTCATGGTATCAGCTCCATTAGGGCTGTGGGGCCTCGCCCTTCCTGCACATATACATAACAACATGTTAAATAGATCTATGTATTTAGAGATACGTATCTCTAAGTAAATCGATGTATTTAAGTCTGGACTGGGCTGTCGGTTTCAGGCTGCCTACCACGCATCCCTCTGAAGCAGGAGAGGAAAGCCAGGCAGTAAATCAACTTTCGGAACTGTGATGCAGGACGCAGGGCTTTCTGTTTAAAAGCTCTTCTTTGCCATTGGGTCTATGGTAGCATGCACTCTGTGGGCCAGTGACCGTCATGGTTTTGGGCGTCTTGGACTTCATCCCTGCGTGACTTCAGACATCTGTCATTCTAAGGCGTGGATCCCACCCTTTCGTCATACGTGAGAGTGGATGCAAACACGTCTGATCCGGTGCCTTGTTCTCGATAATGGTGAGTTTTTAAGATAAAGTTATGTCATGTATATTGTGCTGAGACCCCTCATCATGCTAACCTCCCCCACTGTGACACCCCAGGCCATGACTGCATGTCGCTGGTCCCATTAGAAGTGGAGCTACAGCATTTGTTCCACCGCGAAATGGATCCAAATAATGAGCAGGGTTCGTTCTTGTTCCCTTTTGAAGTTGATCCAAATATCTGAGTCAAGCAAGGCGAGAAAAATGTGCTTACAGTGGACAGTTCTCTCATATGTGACATTAAAACTGCCAGTGGCTTCATGCCCCTAAATTAACTTTGATGCCAAAACATGGATTGACTTGAAAACAATGAATGTTAAAAATGTTAAAGGCAATACATTTCAGTGATTTAGTTCCTCTCTTATTTCTCATACTTTACTTAATCTTGCATTCCCCAAGAGGTAGTTATTTTAAAACGTTGTTGTTTATCTGTATTTTTTTCTGTGCATACTTTGAGGCTTGAGCCATGCCAGATGTTTATGAGGGGCTTTGATTGAGCGTGCAGGCGCTAAGGCTGAAGCCAAACAAAGTGCTTGTTGGTGGGTTGGCCTCTCTGTAGAGCACATAGAACAATGTTTATGTATTGCATTTGCAACTGAAATTCTGTGGATGTATATGTGACATGGGTACACAGATGTCAAAATATTTGCAAGGCAAAAGTAAGAGAAAATAAAGTGCTTAATTTTGAGGGAGTGCTGGGGCAGTGAATTGACGGAGATGCAAGGAAGTGCATTTAGGGAAAAGTGAAAAGAGGATGTTGAAGAGGAAAGAGAGTTGGTTGAAGATGTGCAGATGGAAAAGATACGCAGAGAAAAAGAGGATACGTATCTAACATAAAGCACACATAACTTAGAGCCAAAACGCCTTCTACAGGTCTCAATGCTATTTAATTCACAGACTCACTATTTCAGAATTTAAACATTTCTAATGTTAATTATTTATAAGAAATCATTGTTGTTACTCATTTATTTTAAACAGCTAACACCCGTTGACAAAGCCAATTGTAGTGAAAGGATTTAGGTGTAAATCAGTTGCTATGTCATTTATCTGGATACAATTACATCTCAGAGAGAAACCAGTAAACTAAAATACTGGTCAAGTGACACACTATGGGAATCACAGAAATTTAGTTAAGATGTTCCTCTATAGAGAGCCCCTACTTTTTTCATCCCACTTAAAGACGTGTCTGCACATATTTCTATATGACTGGTTGCAGCCAGCAGCTGTGGGTGCTTCCCGAAGCCTGGTGGTTAGACCATGTCCTTCCAAAGTAAATGCTGCATGCAGTGCGAGACAGTGTGTAAGCATACATTTTAAAGTGCAAAACGTGTCACGCTGTACAATTTACACATTACATTAACTGCTCAACATATAAAGGCAGTAAGAAATGGGGCAGTTTTTAATGTTTTAATATTTCAAGACTATACTTTCTCACTGGTTTATAAGCCTTGCTTTATCGCTACATTCATTTGCTTTAAAATGCACCATTTGCCAATCTTGTTTTCATTTCTTTCTCGGGAGAGGGACCCACCCTGGATCCCAGATTTGCCCATTAAACCTGTTCACGTTGCTTGCTGTATAACACTCATGCCCAACGTTTACGCCCACCAGTTTCAAATGTCACCAGCCGCCATACTATCTGCACTGAAGAATTGAGAATAGACTCTTGTTCTATTTAGAGGGAACATCCCTTGCTCTTGTTGGTACCACAGGCAGATCTGCAATACACGAGTTGAAAAGAATAAAGGCAATGTCGGTCACAAACCATTGATACATACCAGTGCAGTTTGGAAGTAGGAGAAAGGCCTCGTTCACAGTCCCTCATCATTGCACATTACATCACCAAGATGCACATTGTAAGGCACAAACTATTTCTGACTTGCACAATGCTCTCCCGAACATTGCAATCTGCCTTTTTGTTGTAACAAAGTCAATAATTTTGTGTACTGCAGGCACTGCCACTTGAAGGAAGGATTCCTACATCAGGCCTTGGTAAAAAAAAAACTGTATAAATGCGACAATCTCTCAGCGGGAATTATTGGAATTATTTAGACTGGTATGTACAAGACATTACAAAACGCAAACAAAAAAGAGGAGGCTCAAAGTTGTTCTTTTCAAAGCGCCAATCGGCGTCATATATTTAGAAGATCAAAAAATATATATTTTTTTCTTTTTTTTAAACAGTGATAGTAAGAGCACGATAGGGTATGAATACTCAGGCAACCATAGTGTAGAAGGTGTACAAAAGTGCTCGTGTTTGTGAAACAACGGCGCAAGTGACAACGTGAATAAACCACAGCAGACGGCGCAAAAGAATATGCAATATATACAAATAAAAGGTTCATACAACAATTTACTCAATGGTATAATTGGTATTTTTCATTATTTCAATGAACCAGGTTAGCATGCGCCAAAGAAGTTTGGGCTGGTGGATGATGGTCGACGGCGTTTCGATCCTGTCAATTTAGGATCATCTTCAGGACCTTGGTCGCCTAGTTAGGGAGTGCTCTGTGGAAAATAAATTAGGTGTCAGAGCGGCGGAAGGGAGGAGGAGAGGAAAGAGAACAAATCAGGAGAGGGAAAGAACAGGGGGGGGGGAAAGGGGGGTAGTATGGACGGGGTAGGGTGTGGAAAAAGGGGAGGAGGAAGGGTAGGGAAGAAAAAAGGGGGGTCGTGGTAGAAAAGGAGGTATACCTGGCGCACGTAGAGTGAGCGCTGAAGTGCAAAGGTATGTTCAACTGCAATTGAATTCCACAGTAACGGGAAGGGTGCGAGATTTCACCCTAGAAATCTAAATAAGATCAGGAAAGAGAGTGAGAAGAGGAAGGAAAAAGGGGAGGACAAAGGGGGGGAAAAAACGGGGTGGAGAAGACTCACCAAGGAAGGTGGTAGGTCGAGATAACGCTTTGGACCCCTGGGACCCGTGCAAGCTTTGCCCGTCCTGCGTTATCTCGACCTACCACCTTCCTTGGTGAGTCTTCTCCACCCCGTTTTTTCCCCCCCTTTGTCCTCCCCTTTTTCCTTCCTCTTCTCACTCTCTTTCCTGATCTTATTTAGATTTCTAGGGTGAAATCTCGCACCCTTCCCGTTACTGTGGAATTTAATTGCAGTTGAACATACCTTTGCACTTCAGCGCTCACTCTACGTGCGCCAGGTATACCTCCTTTTCTACCACGACCCCCCTTTTTTCTTCCCTACCCTTCCTCCTCCTCTTTTTCCACACCCTACCCCATCCATACTACCCCCCCATTTACCCCCCCTTGTTCTTTCCCTCCCCTGATTTGTTCTCTTTCCTCTCCTCCTCCCTTCCGCCGCTCTGACATGTAATTTATTTTCCACAGACCACTCCCTAACTAGGCGACCAAGGTCCTGAAGATGATCCTAAATTGACAGGATCGAAACGCCGTCGACCATCATCCACCAACCCAAACTTCTTTGGCGCATGCTAACCTGGTTCATTGAAATAATGAAAAATACCAATTATACCATTGAGTAAATTGTTGTATGAACCTTTTAATTGTATATATTGCATATTCTTTTGCGCCGTCTGCTGTGGTTTATTCACGTTGTCACTTGCGCCGTTGTTTCACAAACACAAGCACTTTTGTACACCTTCTACACTATGGTTGCCTGAGTATTCATACCCTATCGTGCTCTTACTATCACTGTTTAAAAAAAAAATGTTTTGATCTTCTAAATATATGACGCCGATTGGCGCTTTGAAAAGAACAACTTTGAGCCTCCTCTTTTTTTGTTTGCGTTTTGTAATGTCTTGTACATACCAGTCTAAATAATTCCAATAATTCCCGCTGAGAGATTGTCGCATTTATACAGTATTCACCCAAATCTCAGTTGGGTCTACGGGTATTACTCCTGTGCTTGTTCTACATTGGTAAAAAAAAAACCCAGCACACTTGAAATCCTTGCACTAAGACCTTTATTGCTTCTAGCCCTCAAACACTTAGAAAACACGAATACCTATTATCCAAAAATGTTTTACTAAATTACTTACACAAAACGTGTATCTTTTATTGGTGTAGTTTGATAATACAAAGAACATGGGTTTAATGTGAAGGAGTATTTATTACGATTGAAGGAAGGTTGGGAAGTTTGGGAGGGCTACATCTTGATATGGAAGTAACTGAGCTGAGAAACTGCCTCCTAATAGAGCTTTTGTGAAGGAGCGATTGTCTGGAGAACAATTGTCCCCTCTACATAAAATCACTAGACAGCCTAAGGAAACCGTGGCTGTCGGAACAATATTACTTAAATGTCATTGATATCCAGCAGTTTCGAAAAATAACATTTACGCACAACACATATCAACTGCCATAGCTGTTTTGCCCATGCGCACTTTAGGAAAGGAGAGTCACGGTTTCTTTTAAGCTGCCTTTATCCGTTTTCTCTATATATATATCCCATATATATATTATAGTCTCAGTAATGGCAAATCTAGTCAATATTAGGTTGTTCTTAAAACCGGAAATGCACTTTTTGCACGTGCTAATTTTGGTGCCGTTCCCGAATCTGCCCAGAATTTGATAATGATCATGGCCCACTCAATTCAAGATGTTTGTTTTAAACGTTGTGCAAATTAGTTATGGGGGAGTGATCAAAGTTTTTGGAGGTGATCCAAATATAGGGGTTGCCATTTTAAGACCCGTATGAATTGTCGCTCTTTGCTATAGCAAAAACGTCTGAACAGTGCCCCATAGGGCTTTTTGCCCTTTGCTGCAGCAAAACCTGCATTATAACAAATTAGGCGTAAAGATTGGTCTTGTTTTTTGTTTGAAGTAAATCACTTCAGTAATCTGAAAATATGTTGCCTGTTGGACTTCAAAGGATTAAGTTTAAGAACATGTGTATGGTTATTCCAATTATATTCTACTGATCTCTATCCTCTGACAGTGCTTAATTTGTAATACAGTAAAGGGTATATTTACTAAAAACTGACGCAGCGAAGCGTTGCAAGCCATCTTGCTGTGCCAAGCAGCATCATAAGGACAGAGCAGGGATGCGTCACATTTACAGCAATACGATGCATCCCTGTGCTTTCCTCTGCACTGGCACACAAATGGCCGCCTAGCGCCAATGGAGGCATATTTGCCGGTAGAAGGGTGCCTATGTTGCAGTTATGACCTTCCTGCACAAAAACAGTAATTGATGGTGTTTTCTCCTTCTCTGTGTGCAGCAAAAAACACAAGGGGAAATAAAGGCATTTCTCCTCGTTGCGCCACTATAATGCCTCCCCAGGGGGGAGTTAGAATCTGACGCATTCCCAGGAGCACACACAGCAACACCCATGGAATGCACCTTTCAAACAGAGTAAAAGATGAAATCGGCCGATTTTTACAAGGTCAAAAAAAGTGACTCTCTGGTGGCGCAGGTACCTTGTAAATATGCCCCTGAGTCCCTGGGCTCAAAGTCCTGCAGCTGGTGGTACCAATGTCGGGTGTGCTGAATAAGAAGGATGCATAGTCTTGATTCCATATAATCCCTTCCCAGTTATCTCGCTCTTGATGGTTCTTTTTTTATCTCTGCGGTCTCCCTTTGTCAGTTGTTTTGTGTTATACCTTTGAATAGACTTTTTTCTGTTTCATTTAACGAATGGGGAACACGACCTGTGTTCCAGGTTCCAGCTGTGGGAGTTATTTTCCAAGGCGGTCGGTTGGAGACCGGCTGGCACAGGGACAGCTACTTACATGTTTCTTACCGTGAGTGTAGTCAACTTTACTTACGCCACAAGAATGTGGTAACAAGTTGGCCAGCCGACACCTGCGACGACCCAGTAGCTGTGAATCCAGCGTGTGCAGGTGTGGGCAGCAGTGCCCTGTGAGGAAGGATACTGCAGGCACCGGAGAACCTTAGGAGGAGGAAATCGCGGAGCACCAGCCACCGGTATTTTGTGGTAGAAACGAACCCGTGAGGATTTCATTGGGTGAGTGCAGCGCGAGCCAGGAGCGCGCGAGAGCTATTAAAGCCCGAGACAAGATGTTGTCTTTCTCTTCCTCTTCTACTCTGTGCTTCATGTTTTCCGCTCCTTTCCTCTGGGTGAAAGTCTAATGAGGTAAAATGATTGCCGGTTCCCAAAAATGAGGGCCAGTGGCCCCCACGGCAGCCAACGGCTCAGATTAAGCACTGCCACTGAGCATGACAAATTTCATTAATATTCCAATTTGATTATCTGAAGCAACGTCTTCTGTCCTATATTTCGGGGTCTACGGACCAGAGTAATGTTGTTCCATCTGCTCTTCTGTGATGAATTCGCAGAGTCTCTCTGGATCCGGTGTCATGTGAAAAATGAGGCTGAGTTGAAGGATCGAAGCACATGTCAACTCCAAAGAGGTTTGTGGAGACTTAAAAATATATATTTTTCTCTGCATGATCCACAACTTCTGGTGTTTTGTGGACTCTGCTGCACAGTAGGTCGCCATTTTGAAATAGGGTGCAGTCATTCCGAATGTCAGGTAAAGTATACCCATCTCATTCAATGTTTTCATATAAAACAAAACTCCAATGCCTAAATATCAGCTGATGATTAGGGACTAGATGAAGGACATGAACAAAGGCCATGTTGTTGCCTAGAACCCACAGCATCCATATACATGCATTGGCATAGCCAATAGGTCTCGCCTTTGGGACCTTATAAGTGTTTAGCCATGCAACAGTGGCATAACAAAATAATTATAAAGGTCCCAAAAGCAAGACCTATTGGCTATGCCAGGCGGCCGTGCGGCCGCGAAAGTGAAAGTGATCGCGATCAAACATCAAAGCGGCCATGCGGCCGCAAAAGTGAAAGTAATCGCGGTAAAGTGCGGCGCGCGCGCCCGCGCACATGCACTGTAGCTCTAGGCTGGCCTGGAAGCACTTTTTGGAGTCCTCTCAATAAGTCTCGCCAGACCAGCGCATGCAGTGGGTTTAGGGCCACAGAGTAGGGCCGTGCTGCTCCATGGCATCCAAAGACTTCCAATGAATTGTCACTGCATATGTACTGACAAGATTTAAATACATGCCAGTGATGTCATCACAGTGCATAGTGCTACATAATGTGTCTCATTCACAAGATTCCTAATACATTCAATAAATTAATTTTTGGTGCTGCTTGTGTAACAATCTGGCTTAGCCCTCCAATGTTATACTCTTTTTTAATAGCTGTTCCATTTTGGTGCAATAGTGGGTGTGCACCGGTGCAATAAGTGCTTACCAGAGGAACAAATACTTCAGTCACACACGTTGCTATGTATCCATAGAACTATGGCATGTTTTTTAAATTCATACCTATGAAAGAGCATCCTAGCATATAGCGAATCGTTGGTGTACGTAATATTATGCAAACCAGAGAAGAGAGCTGCAAGCTTGGCTGTGTATAATCTTCTGTGTCCGTCTCTAATGCAAGGCCTGTTATCAGGACCACTCCTTTATGTTGAAGTAAGAGAATCCACAAGAAGACAGGTAATAAGTTCCAAGTAGTTGCTTTATTAAGTTCCAGTTATAAATGAAGAAAGATGGTAAATAAGATGGGAAGTAAGATGGTAATATGGCCCCACCAGGAGCAGTCTCCCTGCTGCTCAGCCTACAATCTTCAACTGACACTCTCACCAAGACCAAGTACTCAAGCATTCCGTGACATCATCCTACGTTCTACAGTCATTCAGGCTGAACAGAAGGGAAGAAATCATGCTATAACACTTTACATGTAACTCAGGACCAATAGGGTCAGTCAAAGGACTGTCAGTGCCCCTCTCTCTATGAGTTAATCTCCCCAGACTGTTCATCTGTAGCACCACCATGGGGACTCTGTGACCCCGAGAGCGCTCCTGTGCTCCCCTCCCCCACTGGTAAGAAATGCAAGACCCGCAGAATTCGTCTGAGTGGGGAGTATTGATCCCTTGGGGAGTCCCTGTAATGAGCCTTGCTGGGATGGCGGGAATCTGCTGTGGGAGGCATTCATTACAAACTTCAATATTGTGTGGGTGTAATTAATAGGCTGCCTGAACCTTGAACCACGTCTGCTTATACGATCTCAGAAGGAAATTAGCATGTAATGCATCCCTTAGGGGGCGAGAGAATGGGGCGCAGACCTATATTAAAGAAACTACTGTGTCGATCATCCACCTGTGATGTCACTGCGCTAAAACATTGGAGAAAGCTCTTTGGCATTGAATGTTGTGTTTTAGGTGCTGCAGTAACCATAGTGTTTTTTTAATTTGCCAATACTGTTGCGTGAAATCGGCTGAAAGCCTGCGGTAGCAAGCACAAGACGGACACGCACAGTATGAAGAAAATGCCATTTCCAGCTGCAGGTTTCAGACTGTGTCCTGGCTGACGACAGGGATGTTTTAAAACAATACACAGTGTGTCAAGCAGGAATAAGAATGGAGTTTGGTCTCCAGAGACAGAGCCTGGTATCAAAAGGAGCTTTTTTTAAATGCATGGTCGCATTGTCAATATCAGTACCAGCATCCTTAGGGAACATTTGTTGACAAGAAATAGACAAGTCTGTCTATGTCGCTAAATGGAGATCTTATATTTTAACTTCCCTAAGAGATATCAGCCTACAAATTGCACTGCAAGATCTGAAAATGCCCAATTATAAGTTAATTTTAAAAATGCTCATTAAAACTGAATCGCTTAAACTGGATCGATCAAATTGAATTAGCAGAGAAAAGTTATGCATGGTATGTGATTCATTCATACAAATCCCTGCGTATTCAGCCGTATTTGAATGTTTTTTTCTCAGCGAAGTTTAAAAATACGTTTTTAAGGTTACGTATGGGCTTAAACCCAACGAAGGCGGGCATGCAATCATGGATCAAGCAGTGGCCGGACTCTAACTGCAGATTTTGTGGTTGGCCACAGGAAACACTAGTCCATATAGTGTGTGTGTGCCCCAAGTTGATTAAGCTTCGACATACAGTTTTGAGACCACATTTCTTGAAGAGCGTGGTGAGATCTGCTCGTAAGGCCTTAATCATGTCACTATCTGGCGACTCGATTTCATTATTGTGTCATTTGGTAAAAAATGTATTGGCAGTTGAAAAAATGTTTGATACAATAAGGTACATCTCCAGTATTTTTATGGTTGTGCTGACTAATAGTATTATCTGGCTTATAATTTTACTATAGCCTTATAGCCCGCCGTAGCGGGCTATACCGGCTATTAAAGGCCCGCTGCAGCGTTAAAGGCCCGAGCCGAAGGCGAGGGACTTTAACTAACGCAGCGGGACTTTAATAGCGGTATAGCCCTGCTACGAAGGGCTATAAGGCTATTAGAACATTCTGCCACTAGAGGGCAGAATGTTCTTACAAAACGAAGCCTTCAGGGAGCGCGAGGGGATTGGAATCCCCTCAGGCTCCCTGAAGTCTTTGTTCACAGCCAGAGCTGTGAACAAAGACACATTGGAATGTTGGAGCTCCGGGCTTATACCAGCCATTATAAGCCCGGAGCACTCCATTGTTTTCAATGGAGCTCCCAACATTCCAATGTTCTAATACTTAATAATAATGCTACAAGGGTGACAATTTGATATGTTAAAACAGACGTGTCACTACTACTGTATATTGATGCACTTTATTATTGCTTTGATATGACGGTTGCTGCAATAATTGCACATTAGCACCTTGAAATGTAATTTGTGCATGAAATGTACATTAGAAACGTTTTTGCTTCAGGTAATTTTGCATCTTAGCATTAATGCTTTGAATTACATGTGTAAAGTTTTCCAGTTGAAATTAATGGTTATTCGTTAGAATATCTTTCCATTATGTATAAGGAAATAGTATGCTGTGCACGCTGTCACCTTTAAAATATAAAATGTGCAATATTATTCTGTAATTATTGATTGGATTTTATTTTATTGATAAGTTTTAAAATTGTATGTATAGGACTGTTTCTTATTTTATGTGATGGGAAGATGTTTTGCTCGTAATTAATTTTTTAAATTTTTTTTATTTTATTAGAAACCGTTAGCACACAATAAAAGACATACAAGGGCCTACAACCACCAGGGCCGGCCGCTATAGAGCCCGAGGGCCCGCAGTGTAACGCCATACATTCAAATGAACCAGCGGCAAAGTACCCGGCAGTCCGTAAGCACCTATAACAGACCATGGCCATAGGCCAGGAACGGTTTAAGACAACGGTTTCATTTTTTATTAAACATAAAACACACTCAAGGCAATGAGAGTCCGAGATAGCAGCGTGCTCTTCCCAGGACGGGGAACAACATACAGTGTCCAAAACGATTCTGGTCCAGAAGCGGTGAAGGGGGGCAATGGGAAAACAAAGCATGGAACACACATCACACACTCCCGCAGAATGCGCAGCTAGGGGGTCAAAGCAATATTGACCTCTAATGGCAAAGGCGGGGCGCAGATACGGCCTCGATATAAATTCCACGGACCCCATACCCTACTCCATTTCCCTGGCTTACCTCTCGCCACATACACCGTCTTTTCCCTAAACATACACCAGTCCATATTCTCCTTCCATACATCAACCGTGGGTGGCCTCGGGGAGCCCCATAGCTGTGCAATGTTACGCTTAGCCACCATATACCCCAAGGTCACCCACTGCGTCTGTGCCGCATTGCAATCATTCGGTTCCCAGACATTCAACAAACACCTCCTAGCCTCTGGCAACAGGGCCACGTGCGTGACCCCCTCCAGTACAGTATGGAGACCGTTCCAGAATCGCACAATCTCCGGACATTCCCACAATATATGAAGGAACGTGCCCGGCAGGCCACATCCACGCTTACACAATCCATCCATCGAATAACCCATACGCAGCAAACCGGGCCCTGTGACATACACTCTATGGAGGATCTTCAGCTGTACAAACCGGAGGCGGGCTGGGATCGCCACCTCCTTCAGGGAGGCCACCGCCGACACCCAGTCCTCATCATCCAGCTCTAAGCCATCGCCTGTCCATGCCTCCCTCAGACGGAGCAGCAAGTCCGCGCGATCGTTGATGAGTTTCTTGTAAATCAGAGAAATAGTGCTGTCGGGCACATAGCCATCCAACACTCTATCCTCCAGTGGGGAATACTCGGGGATGGCAGCAGCGTCCGGAAAAACCGAACACAGCGCATGGTGGACTTGAGCATATCGGAAATACTCTCTATCGTTCAATTTATATTCCTTTTTAAGCATTTCAAACGTTTTGAAAGCTCCCTTCACCCAAAGATCACCCACCTTACATATACCAATCATGTCCCATTTCTCAAAGCCTTTCGATCTCCACAAACAGCCCAACCGCCCAGAGGCATACAGCGGCGTCGCCCGAGTCAAGCGATCCCTCCACCCCATCGCAGCATTCGCCGCGTGCCACACACGCACCGCCACCCGCGTGGGTCCCGTCAGCTGCGTGTCCGGGGTCACCGAGTACAGCGCCCTATTATAATCCCCACCCGGAAGCAGGAATTTATCCATCTCGAACGCCGGGTTTAAGGCAGGACCATATATCCCGTGGTTCACAGCCGCCAACTGAGACGCCCAATAGTATCGTTTGATATCAGGGAGTGCAACCCCCCCATCGTACCAAGGAAGCATTAACTTGGCGAGAGCAATCCGCGGCCGCCAGTCCCAAAACAGTTGACGCTGAAGACCCTCAACCTCCCGGAAATAGCGGGCCGGTACGACATCCAGAGTATTTTGCAAAGCGTACAAAAAGCGAGGCAGCGACATCATTTTGAACAATGCCGCCCGTCCAAGCGGTGAAAGCGGAAGTCGTCGCCATCTTGCGACGTCGGCCTTCAGTCGCTGGAGGGGAGGGAGAAGGTTTCGCTCATAGCGGACCGCGGGATCCAGTGAGATAAAGATTCCCAAATATTTGAACCCCAGGGTAGCAACCTGAACAGGGCAGTCTTGCGGCAGGAGGGGGGCTTCCCCGGAGAGGACGTAGACGCACGATTTGGCCCAGTTGATAACCAGGCCGGAGTTGCGGCCAAAGTAAGTCAACACGTCCACCAATACCATTAGTGACTGTCGGGGGGAAGTGAGATATAGAAGGATGTCGTCCGCGTAAAGGGAGACACGGTCTTCGGACTCCGGCGTCCATCTAATGCCTCGCAACGACGGCTCCCAATGCAACCAGGCGGCGAGAGGCTCCAAAGAAAGCGCAAAGAGAAGGGGTGATAGCGGACATCCCTGTCGCGTACCCCTCCCCAGTGCGAAGGGAGCCGACACCCTACCATTCACCACCACCTGAGCCAGTGGGTCAGCGTATAACAATTTTACCCAACCAATAAACTCAGGGCCGAATCCAAATTTCGCCAAAACGGGCCAAATATATGGCCACTCCAAAGTGTCAAACGCCATAGTAGCATCTAAAGATGCCAAGATGGCCGGCTCCCGTATAAACTTGGCTCTAGCCAGCACACCGTGCAACCGCCTCAAATTTAGGGCGGTATTCCGATGGGGTATAAAACCGGACTGATCCTGATGAATCAAGTCGCCCGCGACCCGAACCAGTCGGTTAGCCAACACCTTAGCCAGAATTTTGGGTTCTGCGTTCAACAGCGAAATGGGCCTATAGGAGGCGCAGCGGTCTCGTGGCTTCCCATCTTTGTGTATCACCACTATGGTGGCGAGGCGTTGGTCAGGGGGAAGGAAGCCCGCCGCACGTGCCGCCGAAAACATGTCACGAAGATACGGCGCTATCTTATCAGGACGTAACTTATATAGTTCAATGGGAAGACCATTAGGACCCACCGCCTTACCAGACGCGATCGAGCGAATGGCCAAAGCAATCTCATCTGACGACAACTTCGCCTCCATCAATGTTGCATCCGCCTCCGATAAGGTTGGCAGTGCGATGTCTCGAAGCAACAGATGAGAATCCTCCTCCGAACGCACGGACACCGGAGAGTATACCCCGCGGAAGTGATCCGCGAAGCAGTCAACAATCTCAACAGGGTCAGTCACACGCACTCCATCCATTCTCTCCACAACGGGCACCACCCTGCTCGCTCTCTCCTTCTTATCCAACCAAGCAATCAACTTCCCGGCCTTATCCCCCACGTCATACAGACGCCCTTGCTGTTCTCTATACATCCCTTTAGCAGCTTCCGTGACTAGCGCTCTATAATCTGACTGTTTGAGGCTGAGAACATGCAATTTCTCATCAGTAACTCCACGCTCCAAGTCCTCCTCCATTTCACTTATTTCCGTCTCCAGGCGAACCACCTCAGCCCTCTCGCACCTCTTAGTATGGGAGATAAGAGACAAGGCCTGCCCCCTGACCACCACCTTATAAGCCTCCCATAGGGAGACGGCCGACGACACCGACCCCACATTATGAGTGAAGTAGTGATCAGTGGACTTGACCAACTCCGCGCGGATCTTAGGGTTACGAAGATACCAGGGGCCAATAGGTGCCACTCTTCCCTCTGTGCCAGGGTCAACCCTCAGTTGCAACCATATAGGGGAATGGTCAGAAATACCTCTGGCTACGTGACGCACCTCCCCAATCATACCCGCTTGGGTCGCCGGCATGAGCATATAGTCGAGTCTCGAGAGACTCCCATGGGCCCCCGAGTGAAAGGTATACTGCGCTTGTCCCGGGTGCATCATTCTCCAGCAATCTACCAGTCCCAAAGTGTCCAAAAAACTCCCCAACCAGGCCTGAGCCCTAGGGAGATCCCTGGGGGGGTGACGGTCCTCCAATCCAGAGACCACGGCATTAAAGTCTCCACCCAACACCAAAACCCCCCCAGGGAGCCCCAGAACCAAACGCCCCAAGTCAGCAAATGTAGTCGTCTGCAACCCCGGGGGCACATACACAGCCACCAGTGAGATGGTTCTACCCTCCCATCTCCCCACCAGTGCCACATATCGCCCCCTATCATCGTGAAGCACCTCGTCCACTGCCAGTGGGAGGGAGGTCCTAACTAAGATGCCCACTCCCCTAGAGCCAGAAGTGAAGCCAGAGTGAGCGGCAAGGCGATAGCCCCCCCTATTTAGGGCCTGGAAGGAGTTCCCAACCAAATGTGTCTCCTGCAGGAAAACTATGTCGGGCGAGAGCCGCTTCAAGAACTGTAACACCACCCCACGCTTGATCCTGTCCCCCAGACCATTCACATTCCACGAAAGGATTCGCAATCCCCTATCCCCCATCCCACTCCCGCACATGAAACCCACATCCCGGAGAGCACAACCCGGAGAAATCAGCAAACAACTTCACATTGCCCTGCGAAACGAAAAAACAACAACCATCCCCAACAACCCCCCTCCCCCACAGACCCAAAACCACAACTCCCCCCTCCCTGCACCCCTGCTTGTGCCCGAACAGCCCCCCCAACTTGCAGTGTGCCTGTCGCCCTAACATTTACCACAAAAGAACCCCAGAAGGAGGAAAGGACCCCAAAAAGCTCCCCGCAACCCCCAGACATTTGAAGGGCATGATGTGCCGGATTAGAGTGTAACTGAGCCAAGATGCAATGAATAGTCAATCTAGGCCATCGCCAGGAACCAAGTTCTAGTCCTGCTCCACCACATCCCGTCCGCTCTCCTCCGCCCGATCGTCTCGATCGTCTCGATCCTGTCCCCGCGGTAGGGCATCCAGCCAGTCACCAACCGCCTCCGGTCGGTCAAAAAAGTGGGAACGACCCTGGAACTCAACCCGCAACCTCGCCGGGAATAACATCGCGTATTTCAGCTCCATGTCCCTCAGGTGCCGCTTGACACCCAAAAATCCCAGCCGCTGTTTCTGGACCGCTTGCGTGAAGTCCGGATAAAAGCTAACACTGGAGTTCTCAAACTTCAGCGGCCCAGCCACCCGCGACGCCTGAAAAGTTAAAAAGTCAAGCGATTATAGGCCGCGGAGGAGCACCCACTTTGGGCGCACCACCCGGAATCCTGTGGGCCCGCTCCACCGCAAAGAACTTGCTCAATCCCTTGGGCACGAGACGGTTGATCACCAGATCCTCCACAAAAAGATCAGCAGCAGATTCCTCCGATCTTTCCGGCACTCCGATGATACGGACATTGTTCCGTCTAGCCCTGCTTTCCGAATCCTCAAGTCGACGATCAGTCTGGTCTCTGGCAAGCCGCAACCGACGGACCTCCGTCTGCAGGGCGGCCACGTCCACAGTTAGGCTCGACGCCGCTTGTGACAAGGAGTCGACCCGCTCGTTGGTTTTGGACAGATCTGCCCTGACCAAATTCACATCGATCAGTACCGCGTCCAACTTATGTGCCAGGGTATCAAATCGCTGACCCACAGCAGCCTTCATCTCCTCAATGGCGCCCATAACGTCCTGCAGGGTAAACTCCGACGCTGGGCCCGCCAGCTCTTTAGACCGCTCAGGCGATTTATGCAGGCCAGCGGGGGATCCCTTTAGCTGCGCGTAACGGTCCATGTTGTTGGCCTGAGCATAGGATCCCCTCCGGGTTGACTTAGATTTCGACTTGTCCCCTTCGAGTCTCCCCGCCATCGTCCGGAGGCCACCAAGGTTGGCACCCGCCAGCGCCAGGGACAGGGACCCGTTGGCTAAGTTAAGCCGACACTGCGATCGCAGGCAGGACGTCCGTGGATAGTCCGAAGATCGGGCCAGACACTCCGCTGTCCGCGCTCCTCTGAAACACCAGGGTCCCTCAGCCGATCTCAAACAGCAGACTTGAAAACGAAAGTGAAAGTGCGGGGTACGGGGCAGGTCAAGCCCTGCATGCCGCTGTTGTTCACTTCGTACCCGGGCACCTCACCAACTCGAGACCGGGACCTAGGCACCAGCAGGCCGCTAACTTCGGAGGGCAACCATTCGGGTTCCCGGCGTCCGATCAGAATTCGGAAAACGGGTGGCACCTCAGCGCGAATGCATCAGCAAAAGCCCGTCAAATTTACCAGGATTTAGTCAGGATAGACGTGGGAGGTTGCGGAGGCCCTCGAGAGCCTTAAGCCTATGCGGCCATCTTGGTTGCGCGCTAGGCTCCTCCTCCCCGTAATTAATTTTTAATGATTCATCTAGTTTTTAAGATTGAGAAGTGAAGTTGTTGTGATTGCAATGATTTTAAGTAATCAAGCAATAAATATTATTACTTACTTAAAACAATACACAGTCAGTCCTTGGTTGTCCATAGAAATCACAGATGATGCTTGCAGTGACGCAAACCACATGTGAATAAATGGCCGAATGATTATTAGCAGTTTTGATGACGCAGGAGTTTTGTTGCAAAGCAAATGGCAAGCACAAAAAGCCACCCAGTGCAATGTTCCCCAAAGCATTTTGTGTAACAATGGTTACAAATGGCAATAAAACAACTGGGGGAAGAGATGTGGGAGGAAACGGTAAAGAAAATGGGAACATAGAGTGGCGGGGAAAGTGGACACATTCAATTACAGAATAGTCAAGTTACGGGGCTCACTGAAGTATGGCTTGCCTCTTGATTGCTTTAGGGATGACTTTCGCAGTGTTACCTGCGGGGTGCGGGATGAGATAATTCTACTTCGCTCTACAATAGCCAAAGCAGATGAATCACCTGATTAATATTGCCTGGTTACTTACCGGTAATCTTCGTTGAATAGCACTCGTTACAACGCATACGTTTTCTACACATGCCATTACACTGCAAGTCATTACAACAATGCGTTGTTACATCGCATGCCATTACAACGCAAGTCGTTACAACAACTTGCTGTTGGGGAGTTGCTGTAGTTTGGAATAGTATAATTTACTATTCCAACTCCAGTGTGTGCAACAGTAGGGAAGGTGTTGGATTGAAAATGTACCAAATCCAACACCTTCTGTCCCCTACAGCAAGTCGTTGTAAAGACTTGCGTTGTAATGACATTCGATGTGTCGCATGCATTGTAAACAATGTTTCTCGGTCAAAATACTTCCCCCAATATGGCGCCGCCTCCCCAGCATGCATAAAGGGGGAAGCACGTCTCCAAGACAGCCTGAGAATAACAAAGAAACTCATGAGGAAGAAAACAATCACCAGAAACAAAATCATGGGAAGGAGGGACAGGCTCAGGAATGGAACGGGAAGACCTGGACAAGGAGTAATGAAGATTACGGTAAGCAACTGGGCATTACCTCCTCATCCGTTCTTCCCATCCCATTCCTTACACATGAACCCATACCCAAGCGCATGGTGATTGAACCACACAAAAAACAAGGATGAGGCAACACAACTGAAATATCAATGCACAAAAACTGCATAAATCACAGATGATTTACAGCCGAGAGAACACAAACACTGAAGGTTGCAGATGCAGCCAACCCCAACTGATGCCGGTAACAGAAAGCAAAGTTGTGGGGAGAATCCCTTGTTGCCGCAACACAAATGTCAAAAAGGGGCGCCCACTTAAACATCGCCAAGGACAAGGAAACACAGGAGTCCGCCCCTGGACAAAAGATGGAAGAGGACAGCGAGTAGTCTCATGAGACAAAACAAAAGCACATATCACGCATCAAGGCAAAGAGGCCAATGTAGCTCCTAGACCCTTCCCAGAGAGATCATAGGAGATATTCAATTAATCCACCAACCCAAATGCACTGGCACGACCAAGGCAGATGCAAAGCATGCTAAAATAGTCAGAGAACCTCCTGCCCTGAGAAGACGAGACTGGACAAAAATATAGAAGGACCATATCCCCCTAAAAAGACAGTGTGCAGAAAAAATTGACCTGGATGCAAGGTCACCTTGGGGAGAAGATAGCAAAGCACCAAGTCCAACAAGCTTGTGACCAGAAGAAACTGCCACAAAAAAGAAAACCTCAGCAGAAAGAAACCAAAGGTCAAGTGGGTGAAGGGGCAAATGGAGTACTGGGCCATACCCGAAGCACCACTGGAAAATCCCAGAGAGGGGACTGGAGAGAGGGAAAAAAGAATGCTAAAGCAAAAAAACTCCACAAGAGGCGTACCACCAAGGGAGAGACTGGGGACAAACTCGAGCCACTGGAGGCCAGAACGGTGACCCACTGGGTGTGAAGAGTTGATACAGCCAGGACAGACCCTTCCCCACACACCAAGAGACAAAAGAACTACAAATGACGGCAGTTAAACATCGGGGGGAAGGACCAAAAGTGAACAGCCTTTACCCAACAAGGGTAACCTCTTCAAGTGCCATACCCCCAGCCCGAGGTGCAAGAGAGGACGTGCGGAGAAGAGGAACACCCAGTGGAGACAGGTAAATGGAACCCCACAATGGGAACATACAGTCTATCACTGAAGAAGGGGAAACCAAGGGCTCCAGGAAAAATATGGGATAACCAGGAGAACCTCCATCCAACCCATCCCAAGTGTACTGAGGACCCTGGGAATCAAAGGAAATGAGGGAAGTGCAAACAGGAGCCCCCAAGATGGAGAAAGCAACAATCGCCCATGGCGACCTTGAGGTAATCAAAACTGAGTGCCGTCTGAGCCAAAAAGATAAAGCCAAGGAAGACCGAACCTGGAGCGGAACTGCTGGGAAAGAAGGGAGAACTGACACTTGGTCACCCCTGAACAGGAGCTCCTGAGACGGGGTGAGACAGGACTTGTTGAGGGGCACAAGGAACCCATTGTTCCTAGGCAACCATGCACCAACTCCACTGCTACCAGCGCCTTAGAGAAAATTAGCACGAAAACTGCCCACCATGCAGGTACAGGACTGGATCGTAAAAATACTCACCAGAGGCACCAAGGATATCTAGAAAATGGTAGGGGCAGAAGCAAGGCCAAAGGGAACAACACAAATCTGAAAAGATGCCCAAGGCAAAAAAAAAAAACTGTGAAAGAGGAGGAATTGAGATACGAAAAAGGCATTCAAAAGTACCAAGGAAGTCAGAAATGACGCAAAAGAAAAATGGGTAAGATCTTCAGCATACCCCCCATCTGGAATCTTCGGTAGGGTACATAGGAATACACTGAACAGTTATCCAAGACTGGAAGAAAACACCCAGACGTCTAATGGGCCAGTAACAACAGAGAATAACATCCCTGGCTGATCTCTGTGTCTGGGACTGAAAGATGGCATCCTTCATGAGAAGAACAAAAACCCCTCCATTGCCCCTGGAACTCCAGTGCAGTCCGAGAAGTCAGGGTCGGCACAAAAAAAAGGCCTGGAGACTGGGAAGTGAGGTTGAAAGAACAGCCCTCCTCCACCACACAAAAAGCACAGGCATCGTTGATGACTCTCAACCAAAAGGAGGAGAATGCACTGCTCCAGCCCCCACACTCATTGATAGTCACACTTCTGGAGTGGAACTGGCACGGTGCCACTTGCTGGCCATATACGGGACAAATTCAGAGGAGGGAGTGCCATGACCACTCCCCCCCCCCCATGAAAGAGGCAGAGATTGTTCCTCCCAACTGTTGAGGAATTTCCAAAAGCCTGCCTGGAAGCACACCCCTGACCACTTGCCACAGGTCTCAGCTGCGTCAGGAGTGTACGTCTTCACCACAGACCGTTTAACATCTCCAATAGTTGAGGACCAAATAGTTCTACCCCATCAAAAGGCAGTTGAGACAACGCATCATCACAACAAGACTCAGAACAATGCCTTTGTTTGCCAGAACGCTAAGCCACCAAGTCTGTAATCTACTAAACAGTACCGACATGTCGCATTCACTGCTGCCAAGCAACAGACACGTATTACCTTTATTACGCACTGAAAAAACTCCCACAGCACCTAGCAACCACCCGGCCACAGGCACAGAGCAAAGGATTCCCCCCTGTCTCCCGAGCGGGAATCCCTGCCACCACACCCAGGCGCACAGAGTGGGAGCAGAAGCGAGCCTCAACAGTGGCTGCCAGAGCCGGCCCAGAGAATGCTGACAAAAGCACCAGCCACTCCAAAGTTCCAGAAAAAGCTACACCACAACCAAGAAGATGGTTTCACTGTTGAAATAATCCATGTGGATAGAAAACACTACTTGCAAGGAATGTCTCTACAGCACCATAACACTTTAAGAAAGTACTTTAAAAGACACCAACGTTGTGTAAATGAGACAAGAAAGCAAACATTTTGCTGTGGCCTAATTATCAACTCTTCAACATCAATCTATCCTCCCATGGCTCCTACAGCAGCCCTGAGGTTGAGGATCAGTCCTTATTGTCTTCATATACCAGATCAGGACTAAGCCAAAGCCCAAGATAGGTGACAGTGCACTTTACTCATTACTTCCACAAACAACTACAGAAGAACCAAGATCAAGAACGCTTGAACCAGTAGGCTTAGCCTGTTTCTGACCAGTTAAAACCACTTACCCTTAATGTTAGAAATGAAGATCTCTAGTTGGCAATGATTTGCACCTTTGTCCAAGTAAGGACCCTTGGTTCTAGTCAGGGTAAGGGAGTTATGCCCTAAGACAACCCCTGCTCACCCCTTTGGTAGCTTGGCAATAGCAGGCAGGCTTATTTCAGAGGCAGTGTGTAAAGCATTTGTTCACACATACAGTAATACAGTGAAAACACTACAAATGGACACCACACCAGTTTAGACAAACAGGAAATCTTTATTTAAACACAACAAGACCAAAACGACAAGAATCCACCATACATTTATCAAGATATCACCAAAAATAAGCCTTGTAGCAACAAATAGCTCCACCTGGGGCTATTATGATGTCGTGACAGATGAAAGTTCCAAATTACAGTGCTGACCACCAGGTGCACGGCATCGGGCCCAGAGTCACACAGACCCCAAAAAACAGTACCTTGCAAACAATGAAAACAGCGACAGTGCACGGCATCAGGATGCTTTGTTGGCCCCAGGCAGCATTGATTCCTTACGACCACAGGGGAGGTGAGGCATCGGTTACTTACTGCGATGCAGGGGAGGTGAGACTTCGGTTCCTCACTGTTGCCATGGAGGTGTCCTTGCGGTGGCGTTGAGGCGTCAGTTCATTATGACGATGCAGAATCGATGAATTTGGGAGGTCACCCATGCCAAGTATCGGCTCCGCGATGATGAAGCACTGGCGTTGGTGGAGTCGGTGTTGCTGTGAGAATTGGGGCGGTGTGTCCTGAGCATCACAAGCGGTGCCCTTGGCTCTGGTGCAGGCAGTTGTCTCGGTGACAGCCTCAGAGCTGGTACGGTGCGGCATCGGCAGGCGTCGGGCTGCGGTGCAAGTCGGGGTGCTGCGGCGTCCAGTTCATGAGCGGTGCCCTCGACTTCATTGCAGGTCACAGCATGTGTGTTTTGCTATTTTCCTCTCGGCATCTAAAACAGCAGTTCCAGGTGCAGGATGACAGAGGAAGTGAAGTTTTTGTGTCCCTGAGACTTCAGAACAGGAGGCAAGCTCTACACCAAGCTCTTGGAGATCTTTTTCAAGCAGGATGCACAGCACAACTCAGTCTTTGTCCTCTCCTTGGCAGAAATAGCCACTGCAGGCCAAGCACACACAGCACACAGCACAGGGGCAGTACTTCTCCTTCAGCTTTCCCATCTTTTCTCCTTGGCTGAGGCTCCTCTTGAGTGCAGAAGTAATCTAAAGTTCTGGGGTCTGGGCCCCAATATTTATACCACATTTCCCTTTGTTCTCTTGTGTCAGAGATTCTCTTAGCTCAATCCAAACCAGTTCTGTTCTCTCTGGTCCAGCTTCCTGGTAGGAGGTGGAGACAGCATTGTGTAAGGCAGACCAAGCCTATTCAGCTGCAAGGAAATCTCCTCCCACTACTCTAAATGCAGCCCAGGTCTATTCAGCCCAGCCCTGACTCACCCAGAAATGGCAGGACACACCTCAAGCCCCCCCCCCCAGTGACTGTCTGCAGTGAATGCACATCTCCTGCCCCTGTCACTCCCGAAACCAGACAGTCAATCCGCAACTCAGCAGATGCACTTAGGATGGCTGAGCAAGAAAATGCCTAGTTTCTAAAAGTGGCATTTTCAAACCCACAGTTTAAAACTCATCTTTACTAAAAGATGTGTTATTAAATTTGGAGTTCAGAAAATTAAAACTCCATCTTCCCATCTTGTACCCAGGGAAAGTTATACTTGTAAGATGTTACAAAGTATCTCCCTTGCTATCCTATGGGACAGATAGCCTTTCAGTAGTAGAAATCGAAATACACTGTATTTCACTACCAGGACATGTTACACACACACCAGTACATGTCCTAACTTTCACATACACTTCACCCTGCCCATGGGGGTACCCTGGGCCTACCTGAGGGGTGCCTTACATGTCAGAAAAGGAAGGTTTGGGCCTGACAAGTGAGTGCACTTGCTAGGTTGACATGACAGTTAGACACTGCGCACAGACACTGCAGTGGCAGGTCTGAGAATACTTTGGAAGGCTGCTGGTGTGTGTGGCACAATCAGTGCTGCAGGTCCACTAACAGCATTTGATTTATAGGCCCTGGGAACACACAGTGCACTGTACTAGGGATGTACTAGTAAATCAAATAAGCCAATCATGGAAACATCAATCCATAAACACAATTTACATGGAGAGCATATACACTTTAGCACTTTGTAACAGTGGTAAAGTGCCCAGAGTCCAAACACCAACAAAAGCAAGGTCAAAAACAGGAGGCCAAAAAGCAAAAAGTCTGGGGATAAACCTGCTGGAAAAGCCAGGTCTAACACTTAATTTGAGTGCCTATGTGTACCTTTCTTCAAATACCTTGTACACTATACCTTAACTCTGACTCCAACCCTTTTAAAACGATAGAAAAAAATCTGTTGCCCCGGCAAAACCAGGAGAACCAGAACACACAGAACCTTTCTGTGCCACCTGGAATGTAAACAATAATAGTCAAGCATATAGTCAAGTCAAGTCAAGTCATAAAATTTGTATAGCGCACTACATACCCAGAGGGTTTCAAGGCGCTTAGGAAGGGGAGGAGGATTATTTGTCAAATATCCACGTTTTAAGCAGGAAGCACTTATCGGTCTGGCGGTAAGGGCAGCAGGGAGCAGCGTTGGGAGCGACCTCTTCTGCGAGGAGCAGGGCGGTCATATGATACATAGATATTTGCTACAACACAAGAGAGACCCTACACAATATCTGCTCGGAGCAGACACAAGCTGCTTTTTAAGAGCCAGATTTCTAAGTGATGTTGTTGCAATGGAAGCACAAAATGACTAGCACGACAGACGAGGCTCCTGGTTCTGCAGCCATTGCTACAGCTCATTCCTTCTGTAGTATTTGCTTGACTTGGAGACCACAGTGTTGGAAAATAGTGCATTGATCTGCGTCTTAACATCTCTTTCGGTAAAATATTTCTTTTACATACATTCTAATATTGTGAAGTAGCCTTTAATCAGTGCTTATGTTGTAAAGACAAAAGTATAAGTGCATCAGAACCAGGTATTTCTTAGCATGCCACTGAAACTGACTTCAGCCACTGACTATGCTAGATCAGCCCACTGACAGTGCCAGCACTACGACTGAGCATGAGCCTATGTATAAGAAATCAGGTTATTAATCGAGAAGAGAGGAAGCTCTAATCAAATAATAAACGCAATCCTTGTCAAAGAGATTCACAAAAGTCTCTAAATAAACCTGTGCATAACCTAGTGCTTGGTACAAAAGAAATCAGGCTTAACTTGGAGGAAATGCGTAGTTTATTTATGAAACACTCAAACAGGTATAAAGTGAAAATACAACACAAGAAAAATCACAAACCAATTTAGAAAAATAGAGTACATTTTTATAAATAAAATGACATCAAAACAACAAAAATAGAATCCGTAGAACTGAGTTTTTAGGTTTTAGGTGAAAGTTAAGTCAAGAAGCCCAAAGCACCACTCGCAATTATCTGGTCACTCTGAACTGGGATAAAGTCACAAGTTCAGGATGACCGTGATGGGACACGGATCTGATAATGGGACCAGGTTTGTTGTCCCACTGGGGTATTACCTTCTCACGTCCACGCCAAAAGTTGGTGTTTGTGTTGGCGGAGGCCAAGAGGGATGTCAGCATAAGGAGCAGGTTGGGTGCCGAGGACAGTCACTGTTGTAGCACAAAGAGCCAGTCATCCCTGGAGCTTCGGTTTGGCATTCGAAGCAGGCTCTCGCTGTTGGCATGAAATGCTGGTCTTTATGGAGTTTCACATTGGCGGTTGTCGGTGTCAGTGCAAATTGCAGGTCTTGCTGGAGCTTCGCGTTGGTGGTTGTCACAGACGGTCAATTTGCGACAAAGAGAGGACACTTCATGGTTGCAAAGAGCCAAAACAACTGTACCTTCACATTGTAATTAGGATGAGTACACACTGACGCTATCCAAGAGTCCAGGCCCTAGGGGCACCTCTACGGATTCAGGGCTCACTTCATCAGAGGCCAGCAGCAGGGCTCAGGCAGGTCCAGGAAGGTCCAGTTGGTGCTAGTCCACTGGGCAGTTGCAGGGAGGTCTCTCAAATCTTGTTGTGTCCTTGAAGCTCAGACAGAGGTTGGCCAATTGACCCTTGAAGTCAATTCTCGGGAGCCGGGGTTCAAGGCGAGCAGGTCCAGTCTTCTTTCTTCAGACAGCGTGGCAGTCCTTCTACTGAACCATCCACTGGCCCATGAGTGTTCTCATGAGAGGTTCTGCATATGCTACTTTTACACTTGGTGCCAGCCTTTGTGTGGGAGAATTCCCTGGCCAATCCCCAGAACTGGTCAACTGTTTAAGGTAATGAGGCAAAAGCAGGCCTGGTGTCAAGTTTATCTTTGTGTGCTGCAGGCAGGGCCCTTTGAAGTGTAATTAGGGCTAGGTACAGCTCCTCTGGAACCTCACTGTCAGGAAGGCCCACTCCGCTCACACCTTAGTCTCGTTTGTAAGGGTGGGAGAATTGAAGGAATTACTCTTGTAACGCAGAATTACCAATAAATTCATCCGCTCTGCTACACCAGCAGAATTAATCAGCACTACAATGAATTGATCCCTTTCCTGAGGAAATACTGTGTTCAGTCAAAGAAAACAAGCCACCATTTGCAGAGAAATAAAACTAGCTAATCAGGTGGCAATGTTCAGCTTCTAATAGGGGACTGGCTTGCATCACAGAAATAGAACACGATACCGAGAAGCTGCGCTTTGAACTATTCTACTCGGAAACAAGACTTTTGGGTTACTTGTAAACATGAAAGCTATTTTACAGCTCTGCTGAAAATAGAATTCTTTACCTCCTAAGCATTAGCAACAAGTCGGGTAAGTATTTGATAGCTGTTCTTGCTAACAAGGATATCATGAAACACATTCGTTTGTTCAGCAAAACATTTTTGAAATGTGAGCGAGCAAGTGGAAGAAACATGTGCTGCTTAGGAAAAAAGGGTTGTAATTTTAACACTTTGAAAGGCATTCAGTGATGTACACGTACAGCGCTACCATGAATGTATGACTTGGGTCTAATTCACTGAACATTTTTAATGTTTCTGTTATAAAGCAGATTATTTATTCAGCACGTACACATACATTTACATGAGCAGTGTAAAGTGTTAGTTCACAATTTAATTAACCCGCGATTATGCGTCAGAATGTTGTGGCAGTATTATTTCACTGTGTTGTCATTTTCACTCACTTTAATACCGTCTAGGCAAACGTTTCACCTCATTAAGGGCCGGTCATGCCGTTTTAGGTCGAGCTTGGGCAGGCAATGCGGTGCTCTGCGAGGCATGCTGTATTCAGGTATGGACTTGAAGCTCCACCTACTCTCTGCCCATATTTTTCAATGGCTTGAATCATTGTCCTTTGAAAACTGTGGCTTTTCATTGGTCAATAGGCTTAGTGGACCCTCCTTAGTACAGCCTTGTCTCATTTTGTAACCTCCATAAAGACTCCCCCGGTTACATGTGTTCTTACTCAGTAGGCTTTAATTACAGTCCCAGAGCACTATTTGCTTAAATGGTTTTCTCCTGGCTGCTGTTGCAGGCAGGACATGCTCTCCCTCATTGCTTTAATTTTTTATTTTTCACAGCGCGTCATGCTCATACAGTGGCGGCTTTGGCACCTATTCAAGAGGATGCATAAATTGCCAGTCCTGGTTTTGTCCTATCAGTCTTTTGTGAAGTTATTTGCCTCTGCCACTGTTCTTTTGTTTACACTGTAAATTGTTTTTTTATATTGTTTTGTGTGTAACTTAGTGAGCACCATTATTTGAAGAGTGCATTGTCTTTTTGTCTTTTTACATTATGGTCTTAGTAAAAGTCATTTTATATTGTTTAATTGTGTACGGGTATCAGCAATTTCTTTTTCTAATTCTTTCTCCAATTTTTTATGATTTGTCTTTTGTGATTTTTTTCTTTTAGTATAGCTTATTTGTTTTATTTAATTATTCTTTACATTCGCTATTTTATATTTTTGTATATTTATGTGCTTGAACCTTTGTTAGTAATATAGTTTTGGTTTATTTGAGGTGCCGAACGCGGACTCATTTATTTTTTTTACTGTTTATTAACTTTTATTTTGATAACTACCCCATGCCACACTTTCACTTTAAGGTCAGCTGCGCCCCTTTTCTTAGACGAGACGCGTTTAAGAAAAGGGGAGCTGCCGCCATTAAAGTGAAACTGCGGTATGGGACGCTTTTACAAAAAAAGCATTTGTTTGTCAACTTGATATACAAATGCTTTTTTTGGTAAAAGCACCCCATACTGTTTTACAGAGCTACTTTAAGTAAGTTGTACGTTATACGTTATGTTATATGCATTTATACAGCGCACATACACCAAATGGTCTATTGGTGCCTGGGAACAGAACTACCACGTAGCACTTGCAGTTTAATCATAAGCCTGTTTGAAAAGCCAAGTTATTAAAAGATGTCCAAATCTGATGGCAGAAAAGCACAATGAGTACACAGCCCACTAGTAGCATTTAAAATACAGGACGTGGCTATATGTAGTGCCATTTACTAGGGACCTATAAGTAAATTAAGGTTGCCAAATCTTTGTAGCCCAATTTTTCCATATTTTAAGGAGAGAACACAAGCAATTTACCACTGGTTTGCAGGGAGAAAGTCAGCAGATTCCTAATACCAAGAAAAACAAGCCCAACAAAACTAAGGGGTGAAGGCAAAAGGTCTGGGGGAACACCACACCAGGGATGTCAGGTTTAACAAAAGTTCACCCACACCTGGCAGCCGCTTATTCAACATCTGTCTCGGATAGAGAACTCTCGCTTTGCTATCCCGCGGCTGCAAACTCTGCAGCTGTTTGAAGACTCTCTTCCGCCTTTCTCGGGAGGAGCGCGCCACAAAATCTCCCCCGCCTTATGCTTCTGATGGGGCCTCTCCTCCCTCCTAATACGCTCTGACACGCTCCCCTACTGGCACTCTGTGCGCAACTCACCCATCCCTCCCCCTATGCCCGTTTCCCTCCTCTCCACCTCCAGATACCTGTTTGCCTGATTGTTTTTTAACCTTGATTCTCATTAGCGACGTCTCACTAATCCTCACCTACGTTCAACTTGCCACACTGGTCTATACACGAACTACGCAAATTACACTTTCTGGCTTTCCCTACCCAAGGCCCCTATACATCTTGCCTATCATCTGCTGTGTGCCTTTGCCAATAGAGTGCCTAAAAGATCCCTATTCTTTTCCATACTCTCACCCCCCCTGACCATTGCTGTAAAAAGTAAATCTCGCAAGATCCCACCAGTGTATTATGCTAATTGTGATGACTATGTTCTTTGCCAAATTTATTTTCAATAAACAGATTTGAAATTAAAATACATTGAAAAATTCTAAAAGTGATGCCATGTTCGATCTGGAAACCAGGGACCTGAAACATAGGCGTGCCAGGTGTTAGCCTGGGAATGTCCGCCTGTTTATATTTGAAGAAAGGAGCATTATGCCCAGGATGCAAGAAGAACAGGTGAGTGAGCACCTTTATGGCACAGGGCAACATGTCTCAAGGACTCAGCAGGAAGGCCATGGTGGAGGCTAAGAGCAGCACACTGAGTATGCCAAAAATTTCCACTGAGCTTCCAGGACTGACCTTATGGTATGGGTAGGCACCACTGAAATACTGAGAATTACCATCATTTGGCAGGATCAGCATCATGCATGGATGCCCACAATGTGCCTGAAACACAAACTATTATGTAAGAATTATTTCCCAAGTGTGCCCTATCAGGCCAGAAATGTCCCTACATGGGGAGCACCAAAAACAATAATTGTCCACCACCATTATGTAGTGAGTGGGCATCATGATGCTACAATATTCCAGGAAGTCCCATTATCACAGTGCTAGTATTATGCCATAGGTCAGCAGCATAATACCAAGGATGCCCAAAATATGCTGGTAGTAGAAAGTGACAGGACTGACTCTTCAAATCAAAAGGAACCAGGGTAACTCACGAAAGAGAAAAACAACGGTTCTATAAGATTCAGTAATTAGGCACGTTCATAATTCACTTCTTAATTCTATCAGTAATATTTGTAAGCATTATGTCACGGATGTGCACAATGCAGTGAATGTATGCACACAATATGTTAAGAACTCCCACCATATTTTAGTCTCCACATTATGCCGGTGGTGGGCAGCAGTGTGCCATGGAATTCTACCCATATGCCAAGAATTAAAATGACTGTGTCAGGATCAGCATGATGCTAGAGGTGAGCATCATTATACCCATCATGTGCCCGCTCAAAGGCTTTCATCAGTTGGGGTCCCGATGCCATGGGAGGCCCTATATCGAGAACACACATGCACACACACTTTGGACATTACCCTCGACCCACACCTGCCCCCAGTCGACTACATACTAAAGCGCTATATAATATTGCAAATAGAACTATAGCAAATGCAAAAATCGGAAAGTTGCAAAAAATACTGGCTAATAAAGTTAGAGCACTAGATTTTTGCCTTGCAGTGGTCCGGAAGTGCTGATGTTGTTCTGGGCCTGCGAGTAGCTAACCACACTTAAACATTGTATGGTGGGAAAAGGATGCCCTAAAGGGGCAGGAGCCATGAGGTGGCAAAAGGCTCAGTAAGCAAAGGGATGATGGGCAGCATAATGGCGCCTGCACCCCCCTTGAAGTTGAATGCAGCTAGGCTTTAGGAGCATTGGAGAAAAGCTTGCCAAAGAAATAAACGGCTAGAACTGGAAGGTTGGATGTGCATAAGGAAACAACGGGCGGATGCCCCCCAGTGTGGGGGTGCCCCCCAATTTGAAGGAGCCATTCTTTGCTCAGTAGATTGGCCACATTGGTTGGCGTTTGAATGGACCAACCAGGGGGGTTGCATATAAAGCACACCGCCGAAGAGGCCCCCGCCCAACAACAGAGAGACAGCAGTCACCTCGCCCTGGAATTCGTTGTGCCACAAGCCCATTGTTAAAAAGTACACTTAGGAGGGATGAATAAGAATCCAGAGATCATTTGTAGATGAATCAGATTCTTTAATTGAAGATGTAGGTATTACAGCTCAGCCAACCAACTGCCAGCAGATTCATCTCTATCTCTCTCCCCACATTCCTACAACCAGCTCATGATGAGTTGGTACTCCAGAACCCCATCACCTCACAGAGATGTCAGAAATGACAGCACAAAATTAGCATATTACAACATATCTCCCTCCTTACATTTACATTGAAAATACAACAAACAACATAACATTATACAACATAATCCTTCAAATAAGAAGGTGTGCGTGAAACTCTGGTAGGTCGTGAAACTCGGGTAGGTCTTATTTCCCCTTGAGGAACTGCTTTCTTTGTTGGCAAATCCTGAGAAAAAAACACTTCCTCATTTCCTTTACACAAAGCTACCCGACTCAAATTCCACACTCTGTGATCAGCAGTTCTTATTGCATTATTAAAAACTTTTATCACTTTAATAGGTTTGGAAAATTTAGCACCAGCAACACAAAACCCAGGTTTTTTAATCCTAACCATGTCGCCAACTAATACTTTTGTCACTTTGACAGCATGTCGCATATCATAGTTTTCTTTACTCTTGATACACATAGAATCCTCCTTGTCTTTCCAGGAAACAGAACCCTTAACTTCACCCTTGGTTGACAGAAATTTGTTCACCCAAGGAGGTTCTAGAAATGTATCAGGATTCCTTCCCCGAAACAAAAGAAAAGGAGACTTTCCAGTTGTAGAATGAGGAGCAAAACGATATATACAGACTCTTTTGGATATTTCCTCTCTCCGGTCAAGTCCATTCTGCTTGGCTAAAGAGATAGTATCTTTCAGAACACGATTAAATCTCTCTACAGTGCCATTTGACTCTGGGTGATACAGAGCACACTTCTTATGTATAATACCACAACCATAAAGAAAATTTTCCATTTCAGCAGAGACTAATTGAACTCCATTGTCAGTCAAAATAGTCTCAGGAATACCTTCCTTAGCGATGAGTTTCTTTAAGCAAACTATAACACTCTTAGTGTCTATACTTTTCACAACAAATATCTCCGGCCACCTTGAAAACAAATCCATAATTACAATAACAAATGAGTCTGAACCATCCCCATGAATAGGTCCTAAAATGTCTAAAGCTATATTTTCCCACGGGCCACTAGGGCGAGATCTTTTTTCCATAGGTTGAGTTCTAGTCTTAAGGCCTTTTTCACTTAAGGTACACTGAACACACTCTCGAACCAGATGTTCAACTTGAATATCCACTCCTGGCCACCAATAACTTGAGCGTATTCTTTCCTTCGTCTTGGAAATACCTAGATGCGCCTCATGGGCTAAATTCAATAATTCCTTTCTTAGAGATGTGGGTGGAACCAATCGGTGACCCCTCAACAATAAACCATCACAATCAGAAAGTTGATCCTTTACCAACCAAAAATCTTTCACTAAAGAACCACCCTGTTCCTTGTGATGACAACCATTGCAAATAAGTTTTAGTACCTCCTGAATGGATGCATCAGCCTTGCAAGCATCTATCCACCGTTTGTGAGAAATCACCTCATAATCCACCACACATACAAAATCATGAGTATGACCAAAATCAATATCCTTCTCAGAGTCAAGTAGATATGGTTCAGCAGACGGAACCAATCTTGAAAGTGCCTCTGCCACAAGATTCTCACTACCCGGAATGTATTTGACAACAAAATCAAAACCTTGCAAACCAACAACCCATTTTGAAATTCGCGGCGAAATAGAATCAATGCCTTTGCTAGTTAACACTTCGCACAATGGTTTGTGATCTGTCTTAACAACAAAAGATGTACCCCACAAAAAATTTTTGAATTTCTTAACAGCCCAGTAAACCGCTAGAGCTTCCCGCTCAATGACTGAATATCTGGTTTCAGCCCCTTTCAAACTTCTTGAAATGAACATAATGGTGTTCTCAGGAGCAGTACCTCCCTGATATAGAACTGCACCAAGTCCCTTCAAACTTGCATCAGTGGAAATAATGGACATTTTAGTGGGATCATAATTTCTAAGATTGGGTGCATTTTGCAGCATGAGTTTCAACTCACAAAATTCTTTCTCACAAGAATCATCCCAACAAAATTTCTCACCCTTTTTTAGAAGATTCCTTATGTGATACGTTACATCTGCAAAATTCTTTATAAATTTATTGTAGTATTCAGCCATACCAAGAAAGCGCATTAATTCTTCCTTAGATGTGGGAGCCATCAGATCTTTAATAGTGTTTACCAGCTCAGCTTTTGGAACAACCCCATCAGCACTTATGGTATGTCCCAAGTAGTCAATCTTATCCAAACCAAACTTACACTTTTCCCGCTTAATAGTCAAATTGTGAGCAGTAAGTCTACTAAGCACTTGCCTCACTCTTTTCCCATGCTCCACTACATCGGATCCATACACCAATATATCATCTTGATATACACAAATTCCCGGAACATCAACCAAAACCTTCTCCATGACTCGTTGAAACACTGAAGCAGCAGAAACCAGGCCAAACGGAAGCCTTATAAATCTGAACGTCCCAAAAGGCGTAACAAACGCAGTCAAATCTCTAGAAGATTCATCAAGTAAAATTTGATGATATGCGGACGTCAGATCAATTGTACTAAATATTTTCGCTCCTGCCACCATGCTCAATAGTTCAGAAATGTTTGGAAGGGGATATTTGTCTACCAGTACACACTTGTTAAGCTGTCTCAGGTCCACACACAACCTCAGAGACCCATCCGGTTTTCTAGCAGCTATGACTGGAGCCAACCAAGATGTCCCTTCAACCTCTTCAATGATTCCCTGAGATTTAAGTTTGTCAATTTCTTTGAGCATATCTTCTTTGACAGTAAAAGGAACATTCCGCACCTTGCTGGAAACCGGGACCGAACCCGGGATCAATTTTATTCTATGACAGTAACCCTTAAGGCAACCCAACTTTTCACCAAAGACCAGGGGATACTCTGTCATAAGTTGTGACAGTAGGGATGTGTTGTCTATTGACTTAATGACATTCCTATCTTTGATAATGATGGGAGGTATACTATTAGGATCTAACATGACACCCAAGTCTTTTTGGTGCCACCAGCTAATAATACTGTCCCCCTTTTTAGAAACATAGATCTTCCCGGAGGTAAAACGATCCTCAAATTCAATTAATCCCACAAAGTATCCTTTCAGTTCAATAGGATCACCACCATATGCGGTGGGACGAATGTCAGGTTTCAAGAGTTTTACCTTGGAGCTCAAATTGTCATTAAAGAATTTATTAGAAACAATTGTAATCTTAGCTCCTGAATCAAATAACACTTTAGTTCTATGACCTTCTACTAGTATAAAATCCAAAGGTCCATCACTTCCAACCTGAACTATAATTTTTCCACATTCAAAATCATGTAGATCGGTTGTATTTTCTTGAGAAACTTCATTTATTGCGCTTTTAGAAGCCTTGCTTCTACATGCACTCACCATATGACCCCTTTTTTTACAGAAAGAACATATAGTATTTAGGGCAGGACAAGACTTATCATTCGCCCAGTGAGTTGTGCTATTACACCTGTAACACTTACCACTCTTTTTTAATTGAGCTGGAGACTTATTACTTGACTTGTCCTTATTCAGGGATTTCCCTACAGACTCAGGAGGTTTGTGGGACACATTAGTATTAACCACTGTAACATCAGAAACTACCTTGTCAAGATCTTTTTTTATTTCTTTAACACACGCTAATGAGTGTTCTATTCTTTTAGCTATTACTAAGACTTCATCAAGAGATGGTTCATCTTTTAGCCACAGTTCGTCTCTCACTTTCTCAGAGATGCAACCAAGCATAAATTGATCTCTTATCCTTTCTTCAATCAGGACATCAAATTTGCAAGTGGAGGCTAAACGTCTGAGATCTGTTACATAATTTTCTATACTTTCACCTTCTTTCTGCATCCGCCTTCCAAAGTGATAGTGTTCCAAAATAGTACTAACTTTAGGTAGGTAATGAGGGTCAAGCTTATATATGCATTGTTCAAATTCATTCAAACCCGCAGCAGCACTGCCTGGAACGTCAGGCAGATGATCAAAGACATCTTGACCCTCAGATCCAAGACAGTGCATTAGCAGAGCCGTTTTCCTCTCAATACTGAGAGAGGTACCGCATACCCGAGCATAACGCTCAAATACCTTTTTCCATTTAGACCACTTAATAGGTGGATCACCTGGTGATTGTAAGAAAAACGGTGCAGCCGTAACATTTTGCATGACTCAGAAACTTTGAAGATAAAAAATTATGAATATTCTTAACTTATGTAGCCACTCAAACCTCACCAAATGCTAATATCATAGGTATAAATTAAGCTCGTCTAAATATGAACCAGGGAACAAACTGTACAGACATAGTATTAACCAAACTTAATTTACAACAAAAAACATTTGTGTCAAAAAAAAAAAAACGTGTATCAGTAAAGTGTATTGAGCTGTGCGTGCCAGCGTAATCTGACAAAATTGACACGCAGTACCAACTGTAATAGTACTTACTGGAATTTGTGATGTATAACTCAGTGATAACGTTCACCAATGCTAGAAGCTGTGCGTGTCAGCGTTATTTAGCAAAATGACACGCAGTAACAATGTAATTGTACCATCAAGTAAATAGCTGTGCGTATCAGCATTGTATTAAGAGTGTCAGAAAGATGATCCCACGACGTGGTCCACACTTTGCTATGTTATGAGCACGTTAAAGTAATTAATTTTTTTTAAACTTCTCTCAAAAGCTGTGCGTGTCAGCGTGACTTGGCAAAAGGACACACTACAAAGAAATGTAAACAGCACGTACTGGTAAATGGCTGTGCGTGTCAGCATTGCTCTGAAACTGTTCAGGAATCGTTTTCACCGTGTGGCATACAAATCAGACAATGCAGTCGTCTGAAAAAAAAACACGAGGAAGAAGGTGCGTCCTAAGCGTCCGTTTTGCCGTTGCTAAGGAACGGAACCCAAATCGGAAATAGACGCTGCTCACACCGCGTTGCAGGAAGCTGTGACGCTGTGACGTTAGATGCGTTCCAGCAAACTCGGAAGAAGACGCTGCTTTGCGGTTGCCAAGGAACCAATTCAGGAGGAGACGCTGCTTATACTGTGACGTTAAATGCGTTCCAGGAAGCTGTGACGCTGTGACGTTCGATGCGTTTCACCAAGCTCAGCAGACGCTGCTTACGCTGTGACGCTGCTGTTAACAATGGCGATTCACTCGTCAGAACAATGCTGCACGAGAACTGGAAGTTTGCTCGAGGAAAGGCGCGAGCAAAAAAAAACTGTAAGTCACAAATTTAAATCATTTGACAACCGGACCAGCAAATTTTACGAAGTTACATCCATAATAAGTCAAACGATAGGCATGTGTTCTTACACCATATCTTCATGAACTGAAATGTCTCACGTAGAAATACTTGCTTGTAATTTGATTACAACAGATAGTAGTGAAGTCAGTTAGCGTTCAGAACAGAAGCGCTACGATGGGCTGTAAGGTGTTTGATGTGGAATGCTGATGTTGCCAGACGAGGTGTGTCAGAAATCAAAATAAGTACAAAGAAAGTCTTACTTGAATGTTCAGCAAAGTAGAGAGGATGAAAGTCGTTTCTTGATTAACACTTCATGCTGTTGTCTGGAGTTGAGCTGTAGAATCCCAGTCGTCGCCAGTGTTAAAAAGTACACTTAGGAGGGATGAATAAGAATCCAGAGATCATTTGTAGATGAATCAGATTCTTTAATTGAATATGTAGGTATTACAGCTCAGCCAACCAACTGCCAGCAGATTCATCTCTATCTCTCTCCCCACATTCCTACAACCAGCTCATGATGAGTTGGCACTCCAGAACCCCATCACCTCACAGAGATGTCAGAAATGACATAGCACAAAATTAGCATATTACAACACCCATTCTATAGACGGATTGAGGGCAGGTGAGGGACCAAGTTGCAGAATCCGCTAGGCAGACAAAATAGACAAGAAAACTAAAATTACCCCTGACTCAAGTGGCCCACGGGGAAGGAAGGGGGCTCCCCTGGGTCTGGCAGGCCATGTAGCAGTGCCAGCGGGCGTAGGAGAATTGGACTAACTGGTAACGCAGACTCCGCGTCTACAGCTCAAAGGTTGGCCAAGGAGACAGACAGCACTATAGAATAGGCGGATGGAAGCAAGTTGAAACCAGAAATGTTTAGGGTCCCGTTAGGGGTGAGACAGCCACATCAAGGGCTAGAAAGCAAAGAGTGCGAGAATATGTGAGATATATATTTGTGTCGTGTTGTTAGGTCTCGCTGAGCCCCAGCGCTTGCGCTGGCTCGGAGAGACATTTTATAGTTGGGATTTTCAAAGTGCTGCCTTGGCCTAAAGCTTCAGTGCACGTGAACGTGCACGCGCGCAGCGCCATGTGTCTTTCCTCCGCAGCACGCGATCGCAATCGCGATCACTTTCACTTTCGCGGCGATCGCAATCGCGATCACTTTCACTTTTTTTATATTCCCTCCTCTTCAAATCTCACTCTCGATCAATGTAATGCAACTTCAGCACTCCGCATCGTATTAAAAACGCAGCGCTTCCAGTCGGACCCTCCAAACCTACCGAAAGTTATTATTAACTCCAATCACCACGTTATAAATACTCCGCTCACGCACCTCCGCAAGCTGTACAATGCGTACTTTCAAGGCAGCTTGGAGCCTAAGCCACTCGGGACACTGCTCCGACATTTTTCGTAAAACAAAGAGAGCAAATGCAAGCCCCGCCGGTCACGTGTCAGCAGCACACACACATTTACACAAGCTGATCCTCTGGCTGCACCCCAACCCCCTACCTTCCGTTTTTACCCAAAATGCAGCTCCTACGGTCGGCCCCTACTCCCCAGCTTCATTCATTTTTAATAAAAAGAACTTACCCGGTTCAAAATGCAACGCTCGTGCTGCTCCGCTTCAGTACAGAAGAAAGTATGCAGCCAGGTTCAAGCGTCTCCCGTCAAGCCCCTTCAACAAAAGCAAACTCATAAGCAGCTTCCGTCCCTCTAAGGAATACATGTTCACTTTAATTACATGTAGCTCAGTAGATTAGAAACACTCTTTATGCACACCTCCGAACGGCACGATCTCCTTCAAATATAATGCAACTTCAACAGCCGCATCGTGTTAGAAACGCCGCTCTTCCGGTCGGACTCTCAAAACCTACATAAAGAGATTATTAACTCCAATCACCACGGTCAAAATGCTCCTCTCACGCACCTCATGGGAGCTGTAAAATGCGTAAATTAAAGGCAGCTTTAAGTCTAAGACACTCTGGACACTGATCCTACATTTGCATCAAAACAAGGAGACCAAATGTAAGCCCCACCGGTCACGTCTCAGCAGCAGACACAGATTTCCACAAGCTCATCCTCTGGGCGCACCCTAACCCCCCTATCTTTGGGTATTTGTCTAAATGCAGCTCTAACAGTCGACCCCTCATCCCCACCTTCATTCAATTAAATTTAGGATAACTCGCCCGGGTCAAAATGCAACGCTTTCGCAGCACCGCCACAAATTAAGGTGCTGTCTTACAATCAATGTAATGCAACTTCAGCACTCCGCATCGTATTAAAAACGCAGCGCTTCCAGTCGGACCCTCCAAACCTACCGAAAGTTATTATTAACTCCAATCACCACGTTATAAATACTCCGCTCACGCACCTCCGCAAGCTGTACAATGCGTACTTTCAAGGCAGCTTGGAGCCTAAGCCACTCGGGACACTGCTCCGACATTTTTCGTAAAACAAAGAGAGCAAATGCAAGCCCCGCCGGTCACGTGTCAGCAGCACACACACATTTACACAAGCTGATCCTCTGGCTGCACCCCAACCCCCTACCTTCCGTTTTTACCCAAAATGCAGCTCCTACGGTCGGCCCCTACTCCCCAGCTTCATTCATTTTTAATAAAAAGAACTTACCCGGTTCAAAATGCAACGCTCGTGCTGCTCCGCTTCAGTACAGAAGAAAGTATGCAGCCAGGTTCAAGCGTCTCCCGTCAAGCCCCTTCAACAAAAGCAAACTCATAAGCAGCTTCCGTCCCTCTAAGGAATACATGTTCACTTTAATTACATGTAGCTCAGTAGATTAGAAACACTCTTTATGCACACCTCCGAACGGCACGATCTCCTTCAAATATAATGCAACTTCAACAGCCGCATCGTGTTAGAAACGCCGCTCTTCCGGTCGGACTCTCAAAACCTACATAAAGAGATTATTAACTCCAATCACCACGGTCAAAATGCTCCTCTCACGCACCTCATGGGAGCTGTAAAATGCGTAAATTAAAGGCAGCTTTAAGTCTAAGACACTCTGGACACTGATCCTACATTTGCATCAAAACAAGGAGACCAAATGTAAGCCCCACCGGTCACGTCTCAGCAGCAGACACAGATTTCCACAAGCTCATCCTCTGGGCGCACCCTAACCCCCCTATCTTTGGGTATTTGTCTAAATGCAGCTCTAACAGTCGACCCCTCATCCCCACCTTCATTCAATTAAATTTAGGATAACTCGCCCGGGTCAAAATGCAACGCTTTCGCAGCACCGCCACAAATTAAGGTGCTGTCTTACAATCAATGTAATGCAACTTCAGCACTCCGCATCGTATTAAAAACGCAGCGCTTCCAGTCGGACCCTCCAAACCTACCGAAAGTTATTATTAACTCCAATCACCACGTTATAAATACTCCGCTCACGCACCTCCGCAAGCTGTACAATGCGTACTTTCAAGGCAGCTTGGAGCCTAAGCCACTCGGGACACTGCTCCGACATTTTTCGTAAAACAAAGAGAGCAAATGCAAGCCCCGCCGGTCACGTGTCAGCAGCACACACACATTTACACAAGCTGATCCTCTGGCTGCACCCCAACCCCCTACCTTCCGTTTTTACCCAAAATGCAGCTCCTACGGTCGGCCCCTACTCCCCAGCTTCATTCATTTTTAATAAAAAGAACTTACCCGGTTCAAAATGCAACGCTCGTGCTGCTCCGCTTCAGTACAGAAGAAAGTATGCAGCCAGGTTCAAGCGTCTCCCGTCAAGCCCCTTCAACAAAAGCAAACTCATAAGCAGCTTCCGTCCCTCTAAGGAATACATGTTCACTTTAATTACATGTAGCTCAGTAGATTAGAAACACTCTTTATGCACACCTCCGAACGGCACGATCTCCTTCAAATATAATGCAACTTCAACAGCCGCATCGTGTTAGAAACGCCGCTCTTCCGGTCGGACTCTCAAAACCTACATAAAGAGATTATTAACTCCAATCACCACGGTCAAAATGCTCCTCTCACGCACCTCATGGGAGCTGTAAAATGCGTAAATTAAAGGCAGCTTTAAGTCTAAGACACTCTGGACACTGATCCTACATTTGCATCAAAACAAGGAGACCAAATGTAAGCCCCACCGGTCACGTCTCAGCAGCAGACACAGATTTCCACAAGCTCATCCTCTGGGCGCACCCTAACCCCCCTATCTTTGGGTATTTGTCTAAATGCAGCTCTAACAGTCGACCCCTCATCCCCACCTTCATTCAATTAAATTTAGGATAACTCGCCCGGGTCAAAATGCAACGCTTTCGCAGCACCGCCACAAATTAAGGTGCTGTCTTACAATGCAACTTAACCAATAGAAGCGTTGGGACCATGCTCCTTCATTTAAGTACAGAACAAAATGAGGAATATGGTAGCTGGTTGGTTTACTAAAAGTGTACTTCCAAATGTACATTACATGCCTTTGTATATTTCTTCAGTGGTTTCGCCTCCCCGTCTTTCCTGTACTTCATTTGTTTATTGTCACTCGGAGCCAATAACCCACATTTAGACCCAGACTCATATATTATTTCATTTCACACTTTTGTACGTGTCGCAGTAAAAACAACCAGGGGTAAGTTCGCAAGGAATTGCACCGACACCTTGATTAGCGGCAGGGCTGCATTAGAGAACAAGCATTTGCAATGCAATAGGTCTCGCAGTTACACGAGTTAAAGCTATTGGCATTGTAAATGACAATGCCAATAGGCATTGTTATTTGCAATGTCAATAGCTCAAACTCGCGTAAATGCGAGACCTAATGCATTGCAAATGCTTGTTTTTAGCATTGAATTCCGTCTCCTTGCGGTACTTTGACACAGCATATGTTTAATAAAACTGCAGCCATTTACTTCACAAACCAGCGTATCAAGTGACATATCTTGGTGGGCCAGAAAGGGTATTGCACAGGGGCCTGACTACAAAGGTTATGTGTTCAAACCTCTCCCAGACGTGCGAGTGTCCCTTGTCCCTAAAGGCCAACCTGAGTGCCCTTATTCCCTTTATTAAGTACACTGGAGAACCACTCTTGGAGCAAAAAGGCCGCAGTTCATTCACATCTTGCATAACACATTGGTTCATCATAAAAACTTTAAATGGTCATTTGTACTCATAAAGCATAATTGGTCAAAATGTCAATGGCCATTGTCCCCAACTAATCACTTTGAAAGCACGACTTGGCCCAGATCTGTACGATGGCCTCTTAGCAGGCGTCTAGTGTTTGCAGACAGCAGTTGTGCTGGTTCACAGTCCAGCCGGGTGTGTTTACCTTTCGCCAACCGGTCAGTCTTGGACAGGCGGCAGTGGATTATCATGTACCCTTTTCACATGCGCTCTTTGGCCTGTGCGCATGCTGTCCGTCCGTGATGCCCTTCCGCGGAGTGCCCATTCACTTTCTGCTGGTGCTTTCCTTGTGACCCCCGTTTCCTTTTACCTCTTGCAGTCAACCGGTGTATCTCGCTGCAGGTGCTGCAGGTATGTTTGAATTCGCAGGCCTGTCCCCACTTGCACTCATCTTCGCTGCACCTATAGCAGGTTGTGGTACAGCTTTTCCCTGACTTGTCCCCTATGTACACTTTGGCCCTGTCGCTGTGCATGGCGCTGTCTTGTCTCCCTTTTCCTGGTGGGCAAAAAAGGTGGTTGCACGCACTCACCCCTTCCCTTGCTGCCACCATATGAATAGTAAACCCTTCAACTTCCTGCTGATCCCATTCAATGACAGGCCCTATCTGCAACTTCTCCCTAAAGCCCTCATCATAATGGAGCCAGGCTTTCCCATAGTATTTCTGATGCGCTCCATGCATCCTTTGTTTGTGCACAAATAGTGCTGCCGCACTCTGCAGGAACTTCCCCACAAAGCCGCGTGCAAGGATGCGTGGTTGGATCGGCCTACCCCACCGCTTCCTCTGTGCTCGGTTGTGTGGATGAGGCACCCTTACTCCCTTCGCAGTCTGCTGCTGTGTTGTTCACAGTTGACCCACTCGTTTGCAGTCCTTTGTCGCTACTCGCCTATGGCAGGGCTCCGCTCCACTCCTACGCGGCTATCAGGTGCCCTGAGTGGGTGAAGTCTGATCTTGGGTCCCGCCCCCTTCCTGCCAGGGGTGTATGCCTGGCCAGCCTATAGGCGGGCCGCCTGGGGTGAAAGGGTGACCTGAACATGGCATGCCCAACAGGGCATCAGACGAGACAGCGGTTGTAGTGGCTTCCCTAAGCCCGACTGCCCCCATGCACCCAGCTCCCCCTTAGGATGGCGCCCGCCCATGGCCTCACCTGGTTGGTATAGGAGGGTTGCAGCAACCATAACTGGCCCTGCGATGTGGAATTAAACACTCCTACCTGTGTCCCATAATTAGCATTCCTCCCTGTAAGCACCCTGCTGCTGTGAATTTGCCGCTGATTTTGCCCCAGCCCCTGCGCGTTACATTCATCTATCATCACTGGTTGATGCTGTACTGTCTGCTCTTTCCGGGTCAGACCCCTTGGGTGCCGCTGTGCCGGCTACGGGCCCCTCCTGGTGTTCATCGCTGCTGGCACTGCTTTCATCCCCAGAGTCCTCACTTTCTTGCCATGCCAGTGATAGTGGTGTCTTGTGCTCTTTGCTTTTTGTGTGCTTGCCCTTTGCTGTGTTTGGCCAAGCCCTTTTCCGTGCACAGGCCACCTCCTGGTGATCAGACCCCTTGGTGGGCGCCACACCACCATCACAAAAGGGGCCGCCATTTCTTTCTACAGGCCCCTTCCTTCCAGGGTCATGGTGCTCACTTGTGTCTTTTGCAAGGCCTCCTGATTGTGCAACCTCTTTGCTCTTCCACTATGTGGCTAGGTCTCCTCTTAGGCACTGCATCACCTGGTCACTCAACCATTCCTTGCCCCTGCTTTCAATCAATGCACGCATCCTGTTGGGTGGGGTCTGGAGATCTTCATCAAGTTTGGAGTCTGTGCTCTCATGTACAGTGGGAAGCATGCCCTGCTTCCCTCATGCTGGCCCCGTCTCCCTGCTCTCTGCTGCCTCATCGTGAAAGCAGGCAAGCTACCGCCTTTGCCTCACTGCTTTGGCATTATTTCTGGCCATGCCAGGGTCACTTGCCTTGCTTTGCTTGCTGTGATTGCCTGCAATTTCAGTTGCTGAGGGCGTTTCCAGGACACTTTACTCATCTGGCTGATCTGAGGCTCCTTTTTAAGATGGCTGCCTGCTGCTGATGTCAGTCCCGACTCGCTGCGTCACTGCACTACCAACAGATGGGCTCAGGACACTAGCATTGCTCCTGACTTCATGGGCAGTTTGCAAAAAAAACAATTGATGAGCAGAATGCAGAACAGTGTCATATATACACCCCAGTACAGAGACCTGGGACTAAATCTATCGTTTTTTTGCTCACTATGCCATTCCGGTTTGAACCAAACCATATGCAAATCAGTCTTAACCCTGTGCCCAATGGGAACAGTCCAGCCCGAACTGCCAGGCCAGGTCCTCCCTGGACTGGAACAAAGCATCCTAGGACTGGTTTGAGGGTTTCATCCCTCATCAGCCAGGATAGCTTGACTCCAGTGTTATAGATAGCACGGGACCCACGTTCAAATGGGTATTGTTGGACTTGGCCCTTCTGGCAGGTTCACCCCTGAACTTTTTTTGCCTTAAGCTCTGACAGATTGGTAGTGATTTTTGGCCTCTGCGCACTCTAGCACTGCGGCCCATTGTAAAGTGCGTGTGCTCTCTGAGTGCATGTGGTGTGATTGGCCTGCCCTCCCATAAGAATGCATGGGGGATATGTGTGTCCATGGTAATTCCTGATGTGAGAGGAGTGCAGGGTTGAATTTAGTATGTGCGAACTCGTGAGAATAAATGCTGCGCAATGGTGTGCGCAGATTTATGGTGACTAGTGGAGAAGTGCCACTTCTAGAAGTTGGCCTTTCTGTGTACTGTGTGTCTGCCTGCCTGATGTGGAGTGCCTGTCTGGCTTGTGATTGACAGGAGCTGAGAGGGTTGGGGAATTCCATGAGCCAGGGTGAGTCTGCCCGGTGGTGAATGGAGAGATATGCATGTAGATGGGAGGGAGGAGTTGCACCTAGGACCTGAATAGGACTGTGCCTTCCCTCCACAATGCCGACTCCGCCCCTGTGGTGCGTCTGATATCCCTGGCCTGTCCTGTGAATAGAAGAGAGGAGCTGAGCAAAACAAAGTGCTCAAGTGCTCCTGAACCAGTTGTGTCTGGTTCTCCCCTTGCCCTACAGTTTTAGACAAAGGATTTAGCTGTATAAATAAGGGGCTGTGACCCCAAGTAAATGTTTTTGTTTTTGGACTTGAAACTACCAGGGGCGTGCTGCTGCTGGGGCCCAGGGGAAGGCTTGCCTCCCTGGGCCCTGCCCTGCCCTGCCCCTGGATGCCTGGAGGACTTTCCTTTGCTGGGAGCTGTTTTGCTCCAACTTTGATGCCCAGGACTTCTTGGACCTATTGCCTCCTTTTTTGCTTTTACCAAGGCTTGATGGAGCCTTCCAGAGCCTGGGGAGCGCTTTATTCTACTTTCCCCTGAAAGGGAAAAGCGTGGGCTGAGCAGCGCTGTGCTGCAGCCCCCTTCGGGAGGGAACCCTCCCCCCCTTGAGGGATTCCCCCGTCATGCCTTAATTGCAGGTGCCACCCCGCTTATCTTTATGTAATTACGGGTGCCCACCCCGTTTTGGGCTAGTAATTAAGCAGGTGCCCACCCCGCTGTATATTTTCCATTACGAGGGAGCCTACCCCTCTTATTACCGGAGTAATTAAATCACCGCCGCGGCCACCGGAAGTCAGGCAAGCCTTGCCTGGGACGTGGGCGGGCCGGGAGAGGAAGTCGCACCCGCCGGTGACGAGAGCGCAGAGTGAGGCTCCCGAGAGGAAGGGAAGCCCCGCGCTGGAAGGTGCCGAGTCCCGGGTCCCAGGAAGGGGCCCGGGTGAAGAATCCCAAGAATCCAGGCGGGAGCCCACCCCACGCTGGACCTTGAGGGGAGGAGTGCGGCCGGTGCTGGTGCGGAGGGGGCACGAGGCACATTGTCGGTGCCTGCCCCTCCACGCTGGGTGAAGCCAAAAGGAGTCCCGGGTCCCAAGAGGGGGCCCGGGTGAAGAGAAGCGGAGACCGGAGTCCTACCGCAGAGTTCCGGTGAGTGGGGGCTCCATGTTTTGTGCCCTTCGAGGCACAGTGCCAGTTATATATTTCGAGCCGCCCCATCTTGCAGCAGGCCGCTCCAACAGTGGGGCCATGTTTATTTTAAGAGCCCAGTGTGGCTCCAACAGGTGACAGGTTTATATGAAGAGCCCCAGAGGGGCCCGTGCTGGTCCCCGTGTCTGGGGCCATATCGAGGCGCATTGTCGGCACCTGGGCGGCCCCGCTTGCAAGGGGTGCCCCAACGACAGGGGACATGTGTATTTTCAGAGCCAGATGGCTCTAACGTTGGGCACATTGATTTCAAGGGCCACTGAGAGCCCATACGCCATTTGATTATTTACAGCTGCGCAGCAATTAGTGCCAGCTGCACCGTTTAGGCACACAGTTCTTTGGGGGCATGTCTTGTGAAGTTAGGAGTAAGATGCACTCCTTTGCCCCACACTTTCCCAGCTGCCCAGCAAGTAGTGGGCAGCTGCTACGTTTAGGTTTGCGCAGTGGCACACCCTTGACTTTCGCTGCATTGGCAGCGTGCCCTGATGGGACACAGCGCATTTGAGCCCCTTTGGGATGGCCAGTTGGCCAGGGGGATTGTTAGGTTTATAGGGCGCCAGGCCCTACTGTGATTTTGGGTGCTAGGAAATGTGATTCCTGTAGAATGATTTACGCACCTGTGTTGGTACCTCTAAATGTGTTTTATGATTATGAGGTTAGTTCTCATATTATGGTTTATGCTAGTGAGATTTATTTTCTAATGTAGTTATACTTAGGAGCTCAGGGTCTAATGTGTTTAGACTTGTGAGATGATTGCCTCAGGTGTTTATGATGGTGAGGTTGGCGCAGAATGTAATTCGCGCCTGATGTGATGCTGTGCATAATGTAGTTTATGTTACAGGCCGATGCTAAGTGCTGTGATTACCAGTAGTTACTGGTTGTGTTCTATGTTGATGAGAAGTTCTACATTTACTAAGTTCACTTTGTGATGGTTCTGACAGTGGTCCAGTTGGCCCTGTCAGGTGTAAATAATCCCTTGTAAATATGACCTAGTGCCAGGTGGCACCCAGTATATTATGTGCTTATTATTCTAATGTGTTATGATAATACAAAGGCTATTTTTATATATAACCTTGTGTGGAGTTCCTTTTGTAGTGTGCCTGGGATGTTGTTGCTGTGTGCGTGCGCAAATGCTTTACACATTGCCTCTGGGATAAGCTTGACTGCTCGTGCCAAGCTGCCAAGGGGGTGAGCAGAGGTTATCTTTGGCGTGTAACTTCCTTGCCCTGACTAGAGTGGTGGTTTCTGCCTGGCTTTGGCGCAAGCCTTAGCCAACCAGAAATCCCATTTCTAACAGGTATGAATAGGTATTTGGAAAAAAGATGCATATTAAGGCACTATCAGATCTCTCTCACTATAGGGTATGTATTCCCTTTTTAGACACACGGGTTTCTCACTATCTATAACAACTGTCTTTTGTTTGCAATTTTATCCCACATCTATGCATCATACTCCTTCTTTTGTGTCTGATCCTTCTACATGCTTCCACTTCCTTCTAATACTTCGCACTGGTTTCCGTCAGTTGGCAGGCCCTGTCACAGGTGCGAAATCTTAAACCTTTGCATAACCAATAGTGTAGTGGACCCGTAAAAAGGGCCTGGGTGGATAGTGAAAAAAAAGACTCAAAGTGGAGATCAACTCCCTCCTCAAAGTCCCCCAGAGTTCTGGAAGCACAGATCCTGAAACCGAGTTCTAGACATCAACACGTTTCCCCTTAGACTGAATGAATCCTGCGCCTTTAACCGCATAACATTTAAGATATCCCTTGCCATTCTCTTCGCTGCGTCATACATCTCTTTTGTAGTCCTTGACCATGGCTTCGTTAGCCTGTGCTTCCATTAAATGTGTGCTGTGTCTGTAAGTTGAATGTTGGAAGGCGGATCGTGCTATGCATAAAGCATTCCACCCTTTACTCTTGAACTGCATTTCTATTCAAAATGGAGTCAAGAATATAGCACTCTGCGGCATTCCTCATGGCCGAGGTTAGTAATATTCCGTTGTATTTCACGTTAATGAAAACCCCAAGGATACATTAGTGTGCTTTTGAAAAAAGGGAAAATGTCCTTCGAGGATGTACACGTGAGGTGATGCACGTAAGCCATGCTGGTGGTGTTCCTCGGCCCATGGAAGGTTATCTATTCCCCTTGACGTGTCACCCTTGCACCCGCGGCCAGCTTACCATCCCAAACACCTGAAAAGAAACACTCACCAAAAAGATGCCTTTAGGTTTATGGAGGGCAGACGAAAGAACAAGTTAATGCCTTGCTTGTATATGGAATCTGGGTATTTGAAAGGGCGGGTCTGGCAAGACAACTGCCGGACCCTCCCCTGCATTACACAGTAATCTTCTCACACAACATGCAGTTGTAAAGTTTATTGTGTACCTCCTTTGCCTACCACTGCATTAACCTCACATGCAAAAAGATTTTTGCAGGCATTTGACGCAAGACCTTCCCAGGCTCACACATAACGTGCATATTTTCATGGCTCGAACACTCACTTTCTACAATTGTGAAATTAAAACCATAATTCAATTTTACATGACCTTTTACATAAGATAACAGCATTAACCAGAAGGTAATATCTCCCCTGCCACAGAAGTGTTTTTCTTCACGCTCTCAGAAATGTTCTAAATTCACACAGGTGCTGCTACAAATGTTCCAGTAGAACACCTACTACTCCGAGGCATACATTCTCTCTAACGAGTCCCGACAGCGATACACCTGCTTACCTCCTGTACGAACATCTACCTATAACTGTGTAAGGTAGTTGCTAAAGCAAGAAACATTTAATTTCATTTTCTGTATAAGGAAAGTCCTTTTGTATTGTAATTATGACGTGTCCTAGCTAGAAATGATTCTAATGACAGTATGAAAGTACAGATTTTATCTGTGGTAGGTAAATTAACCTCCTATATTCCCATCTGCGAAATCTGCCGAATTCAACTACAAGAATGTGATATTGTGCCAAGCATCTACACTTTTGTTTGTTGTTAATCAGTTCAAAAACCTATTGGAATCCCAGTATTAGTTGAATAACTGAATGAGTGCATCCTATCGAAAGACAACAAAACATACCCAGCTTGCACAGCATGGGTTGGAAGCAGGTTTCTATGTTAAATTCAATTAATAGCTTTCTTGGGCAGATTCAAAAACAGTCATAAAATTACAAATGTAATATCATCAATTAAAAATATACAGATATAAAAATACACAAATATGTTAAAACATTAGTTAAACCAACCTCAACTCAAACCATCCTTTACCTGAATTATATTGCCTTCACGATAAGTGCATGCAGATATAAAAATACACAGATAGATAAAAATGTCCATGTTCAGTATGAAAGGCAACAGCAATGTTTGACGAAGACTGTATGAAAAGAATAGGACTAATGAGTCTGGAAAGTCTCACAGTTTGCCAACTATGAGGACTCGAGTAGAGCATAGTAATTTTAGCTCCACCCTTTCACGTCTTGACAACACCATCTATCGGTGCATGTAGTACCATATATTTGTGTTCTTTAACATCATTAACCCCTTGAGTGCCCATGACGAGATGGTCTCGTCATGGGCCGCGGTTGCGCTGTGCCCATGACGAGACTATCTCGTCATGAGCCCCGCCCGCTAATGAAACGCCCGGCACAGGGCGTGGAAAGGGCGGGGCACTCAAGGGGTTAACATGAAGTGGTGAACTTAACTGAAATACTGAAGGTGCACCCACTGTATAATCCAGACATTGCATGAATGTACATACTTATATTTTTCACTATAGTATCACCAAATTGCAGTTCTCATGTATATCTGCATTTGTGTGGTTTGAGTAATTTGGTTAAATCTTATATAATCACATATTCATTTGAATAGTATCCAGCCTTTATTTCATAATTGTATATGTATCCATAACTATGCATTTAAATGTGTACTGACGTGTTTGCTGCATTATATTGACCAAAGGCCTTAAGCATTTAAACTCTGATGTTTAACCTTCAACTTGAAAGTTTGCTTGGGTTGCAATGTATTTCTTCTTTGCAGGTGCGTTCACATGATCTCATAGTTAGTGAAAGGCACACTGTGTACGGGAGATAGTGAGGCTTGGGAGGAGAACTCTTGGCAAGGACAAAAAGCTCTAATGAACAAAGTGAGGGCCCTTATGTACATCTAGAGACAGGAGAAATCCAAGGATGTTCTGATGTATGAACCAGAAGATGGGAGCATTGAATAAAATTGTCAAGTTTTATTGTGAGAAGGTTGAAAAGTACTGGGACACATGATGTAGGATACTCAAATGTTCTGTGCAGTTTTAATTGGTGGGCATACTTTAGCTGTAGACAGATTCCTTTTAGACTCTGAGGGGTACAGGCCTCTGTGCTATATTTCTGTTGTGTGGCTTTATGCTATACAACATACCTGATTTTCGAGTTCTTCTACAGAAGTCTCTACAATGCTGATACTTTCCTGCTTTACTGGATCTAATTAGGTGTTCCCCAATTAATGCTACTTAGTTCAGGCTTAGTTTACTGATGTATCGGCAAGAGAACTAAAAACCATATACTGATCACCAGATTTAATGCCTTATTTTCTGCATTACTGTTACTGAATTCCTTGTATGCTTTATGCTCTTGAGATTACACTTTGTTAGACGATTTGTACTGCCAGCAGTGCTTCTGTATTTTTATAACATATTCCTGGGACTTGTATACATCAGTCTGGCTTTGAATTTGTAATAAATATATACTTAACCCCATCTATCGACTGCTCCTCACTGTGTAGCCAAATAGGCTGCTCTGTAAATTGAAACTTTGGATAATGTTAACACCTGTTTATTTCTCAGGCATCTATAAAGATCTATCGTAGGGAAATGTGGATATTCAGCTCAGTGCTCTGTCAGATGGAAGCAACAGAAGGATGGTTAGATCCTGAAGTAGGGGAGTTAAAATGCTTCATGTTAGAGTAGCTCAGGTCCAATCCCAGCCCTACGGTTCATGTTTCGGTTTGGAGGATCAGTGGTTCGAGAAAGTGTTGTAACAGCGAAGGTGTGAATATTTCTGGGGTTGCACGTTCCAATGGCTAATGCTTTGCTTGCAGTGTTTTTGGAACTTGCATGATGTTTGGTGGCGATTGAACAATGCTTCGCTGTCTTCCCCAGGGAGTACACTGGGCAGGACTAGAAGACTGGAAAGAGGCAGGTCTGAAAGTGATGGGGGACCTATACCAAGACTCCAAACTCCTCCCCTTCGAAGAATTGTAAGCAGCATATGACTTGCCTGGAGGTCAGTTCCTGAAACATGGGGCCCTTACTAGAAGGATTAGAAAACACTGGGGCGTGGGTGGCACAGAACCCTGGGCACTGGCCGGATGTAGTTACGTCGAGTTATCGGCAGGAAGGATCAAAACTGTCTCGTGACTCTACAAGACGATGAGGCAGGATATGCAGAAGCCGCTGGAACACCTGCTATTACAGTGGGAGGAAGACCATGGGAAGCAGATCCCAGAGAAGGATTGGGACAGGATCCTAGAACAAACCCCAGAGGCATCTAGAAATCCACAATTTAATAAAATTAATTTTTATATACTTCATAGAGTGTACCTTACCCCATCCCTCATTAGGAGATACTTTAGGATAGAGACCCAAGTCATGCCCAAGACGTGGAGAGAGGGAAGCACATATCATGCACATGTTCTGGAGTTGCCCCACTTTGCAAATGTTTTGGGAGGAGATAAGACATATATTCGGCGATATCATTGACAAAGATCTCCCACAAACCCCAGAGCACTTCTAATTAGAATGGTTCCCAAACACGGCCAAAAGCAAGATGACCAGGAAGTTTCAGGATCTCGCTTACATTCTGGCTAAGAAAGAGATAGCTAGGAATTGGAAGTCGCCGGGAGGACCATGAATAGATGCTTGGAGAAGACAACTTGAAAAATGGGCAGGAGCGGAAGGCAGGCTCTTATTCAGCTGAGGGATAGGTAAAATAGACAGGGCGAGGGCATGGGAAAACCTCGTAGGCGAGTTGAAGGCAGGTAGACAGAGATCTAGCAAGATGGGCTCCCCACAAAAGGCGCTGTTGGAACAGCAGAGGGGAAGAGACGAACAATAGTACCAGAGACAGCAGGCGATCCAGCATATCGCAGTTAAAAGCTTGATTTATAAGCACCTAGCAACACCCAGAGATTCCATTACACTAACTTAAGCGCAACTCAAGGGGGTGGGGGGACAGTTTTGTTACAGGGGACGTTAAGTAAAGTATGCCAGAGAGCAAGTATGTTTAGTAATATATACAAGATCTGACATGAATACTATTTCTGTATGTCAATGATGTCTTAAAAACCGAATAAAATCTGGTTGTAAAAAGAAAAAAAATTGATCTTCGGCGGAGATGTTCTGAATGTCGTGGGAATGTGGTACTTAACGTGGAAAAGGTAAGTTGTTATCGAGTCCAACGTGGACGAAGATCCCAAGATGATATTAAAAAGTGTAGAAGACACTGTATAGTAATAGTCTGCTAAAGTTTTGGGCTTCCTGCCCTGAGACATCATCGACAGCACAATTGAGATAGGGGCATTAATAATTTTGTGTGAAAGTGAGGTGTGGTTGGTGTGGTAGACCCTTTGCACAGGGGGAAGCTGTACTAATCGGGGTGATTCCCAGCAGGTCAAGGTTTCATTTGAGTGTGTCTCTGAGTAGGTCAGAAAGTGTTATTCCAAACCATTTATTGTTTGATTAAATACTATTGATTTCTTTAGTGGAGCAGACAAATGTATTTGTTGTGCTAGCTTTGTATTTGTTTTGCATGCGTATTACTGAGGAGTGTGCATTTGTGAAAATTGCAAAGGAGGGTGAACTTCTGCACGGAGTGAGATTGCTGTCATAGTGTGCCGTGCTGAGACTGGTTGGTTGGTGTAAAACTGTGCTGTCTACGTCATAGAGTGTTGTGTTGGTATTGGTCATTGACTCTGAATGAGAATTGTTGGTAAACATTATTTTACAAAATTCTATTTGTGATTATTGACATTTTGCTGGAAAATGAAATGCTTTAAAGTCATATGAGATTTGTTGAGGGGAGATGTGACAGTACCTGTTGGAGAGGGAGAAGAGGCACCACCCAACATACAGCAGGTTCTTATAGGGCGATAAATATAGGGCTTCACATATGTATTTGGCTTAAACAATGGCACAAGATCACAGAGAAAGAAGGCGCACTGGCGTTTTTACACTATGGTACGTTTAATGTGAGAAACATTGGAAATTGGAGGATGATATTATACGAGATGAAACCACAGCCTAGACCTCCACAGTTTGAAGCTTTCAGTGCTTGGGAGCATGCAGCTCATGCCAGAAAGTAGGAAAGGTATCAGGGAAGAGTTAAAAAAAAGTAGTGCCTACCTACGCTATTGCAAGGTGGGATGAAGAACAGAAGAATCGGAGAACTGACACAATAGAGGGAGCTAAATTATACCCCGCACTAACAAGTGAAGAATTTGAGAAAGGGGAGGAGGGGAAAAAGAAAGAAAGGTGGCACAAGTCCAAGCAACCAGATAAGGAAAGCAAAAACAGTGACAGTGACTAGCGATAGTCTTTTAAATGTGTTATCAGAACGCCCACCTCTGGATAATGAGACTCAATTGATGAGAGATGGAGGCGTTAATGCGAATGGAGATTCTGGAGTGGCTACTGCATTCATAAATGTGAGCTCCACTGCAAAGGGAGCCACCCCTGTGAATGTGACTCATAACCTGATGGGAGGGGATCCAGGGACGTGTTTCAGTGGTACCCCCACAGTTTTTAATGCTCCAGATGCTTTCACTGTCCCAGTTATCATTGGCCCTGTGGTTCCTCTATGCAAACCTAGTTCTCCAGGGAATGTAACACACAATATGGCTGTCCCTGCCAAGCTAAAAGCCCCAGAGAATGCTCCTACAAGCTTGAACTTGGGAGGATCCGATCCCTTAATTCCAGTGAATATGAGTTCCCCTTGTGGTGTGAGTGCAGATTCAATGATGAACCAGACAGGATTTGGCCCTAAGGTCATTTCTGGGACTGGCAGGTATAGGAACACTCACCTGGGAGCCACCCCTAAATGCACATATTAGCACACCCAAAGAGAAGACAGTACCTAATGCCCCTGAAGTCCAGAATAGTCTTAACGCTCAGGAAATAGACAAATGGTTGAAGGTTCTCAATGTCCCTTTGAATGAAAGTGAAAGCAAAGAATTGAGTCAAGGAACGATTCCGTCATTATTGAGAGTAAACTTGAAACTTGGTGGATGTAGGTAAATTAACCACTTCGGTGCATCGGATGGCTGGGGGCCGTCCAATGCACCAGTGCTCATGTACGTAGGACAGCCCCCGACTGTCCTTGCTCATGGCTCAGGGAATCCCTCTGGTACGGGCACCAGAGGGATTCCCTTTACCCACCAACAGCCTCGGGAGCTGGGGAAGAGCTTCCCCAGCTCCTGAGGCTGCTCCTCTGGTTTCCCTGAAATGACGATCAGCACGCACGTCGCGCTGACGTCATTTAATTGAAACCGAAACTGAAATGAGCCAAAAGGCTTATTTCAGTTTCACTTTCCACGTGCTCAGGGGGTTATCTCAGCCCCCGGAGCACGTAGAAAGACGGGAGCGGTATCATTGGAAAGGGGAGCATCTCCCCTTTCTAATGGCACCCACACACCAGACACCAGGGAGGGGGGAGTGACCCCTTGGGCAAGGGCTTTTGCTCCCCCCATATTTGTTTGGGCATAACAGTCTTTCTGATCCCCTAGGGGGTGGTAGACCCTAATCTGCAGAAAGCCCACCAGAAACCAGGATTTTTTTTATTGATGTTGGGGTGGTGGTGCCCAAAAAGGGCATGGCAATGCCTCCCCAGAGATATGTTAGTCTTTCTGCCCCACCAGGGGGCTGATGGGGGCAGTGGCCCCCAATCTGCCCCCGGGGGGACAGAAAGCCCACTAGAAACAAGGGATTATTTTTTTAATTGATGTGGGGGTGAATGCTGCCCAAATGGGCATGACAATGCCCCTACCCCCAGTGAAATTCCAGTCCTTTTGCCCCCCCACTGGCGTAACAAAACTTGAGGGGGCCCCCTGCAAGGTACATGGAGGGGCCCCCGCTCCGGATTAGATACGGAGCTCTCAGGCCTGACTACTGCAGCTCGTGCCCCCCCCCACACCGCAGGGGATGCGGGGGCCTGTGTTATGCCACTGCCGGGGGGGCAAAAAGGCCACTAGAAACCAGGGATTTTTTCTATTGCTGTAGGGGTGGGGGCAGCCCAAGATCGACAGGCCAATGCCCCACCCCCCAAAAAAATGCAACAGTCTTTCTACTCTCCCCAGGGGCAGATGGGGGCAGTAGTCCCTGATCTGCCCCCGGGGGGCAGAAAGCCCACTAGGCACAAGGGATTTTTTTCTTTTTTATGATGTAGGGGTGGGGGCTGCCCAGAATGAGCATGATAATACCCCCACCCCAAAAAAGAATTACCACAGTCTTTCTGCCTCCCGGGTCGCATATTTGGGCAATAGCCTCTTATCAGGCCCCCGGGGGAGGGGGGCGGAAAGCCCACTAGGCCTCAGGAAATAATTTTTTTTAATTCAGGGGTGAGGTCAGCCCAGAATGGGCATGCCAATGCCCACACCTCCCCCCAAAAATGCCACCGTTTTCTGCCCCCCTTGCAAAACCAGGTTGTTTTGTGATAGGTAATTTTGATGTTGTCTCAATAGGTTTTGGGTCCTTGCCTGTCGATGGTACTTGACCCACCCACGTGAGTGAGGTACCATTTTTATCGGGAGACCTGGGGAAACGCTGGGTGGTAGGACATTTGTGGATCCATGCAGATTCCAGAACTTTCCCACACAGAAGTTTTAGAAAAAAGTGTTTTTTTCAGCTAAATTTGAGGTTTGCAGGGGATTCTGGGAAGGAAAACGTCGGGAGACCCACGCAAGCCATACCGCGCTGGACTCCCCGGGTGTCTAGCTTTCAGAAATGTGTATGTTTGGTAGGTTTCCCAACATGGCCACCGAGCCCGGGGCCAAAAACCAGGTGAACCCCCTTGCAAACCCAGGTTGTTTAGTGATAGGTCATTTTGATGTCTCCTTAATACATTTTGGGCCCTTGCCTGTCGCAGGTACTTGGCCCAACCACGCAAGTGAGGTACCATTTTTATCAGCAGACCTGGGGGAATGCTGGATGGTAGGAAATTTGTGTATCCACGCAGTTTCTAGAACTTTCAGACACAGAAAATTGAGAAAAAAATGATTTTTTTCAGCTAAATTGGAGGTTTGCAGGGGATTCTGAGTAGGTAAACATTGGGGAGCCACCCAAGCCATACCTCGCTAGACTCCCCAGGGTCTCTAGTTTTCAGAAATGTGTGGGTTTGGTAGGTTTCCCAAGATGGCCGCCTAGCCCGGGGCCAAAAACCCAGGTGACCCCCCTTGCAAAACCAGGTTGTTTTGTGATAGGCAGTTTTGATGTTGTCTCAATAGGTTTTGGGTCCTTGCCTGTTGCGGGTACTTGACCCACCCACGCGAGTGAGGGACCATTTTTATCGGGAGACCTGAAGGAATGCTGGGTGGTAGGATATTTGTGGATCCATGCAGATTCCAGAAATTTCCCACACAGAAGTTTTAGAAAAAAGTGATTTTTTCAGCTAAATTTGAGGTTTGCAGGGTATTCTGGGTAGGAAAACATCAAGGGACCCGCGCAAGCCATACCTCGCTGGACTCCCCCAGGTGTCTAGTTTTCAGAAATGTGTGGGTTTAGTAGGTTTCCGAAGATGGCCGCCGAGCCCAGGGCCTAAAACCCAGGTGACCCCCCTTGCAAAATCAGGTTGTTTTGTGATAGGTCATTTTGATGTCTCCTCAATAAGTTATGGGCCCTTGCCTGTCGCAGGTACTTACCCAACCACGCGAGTGTGGTACCATTTTTATTGGGAGACCTGGGGAAATGTTGGGTGGTAGGAAATGTATGGATCCATGCAGATTCCATAACTTTCCCACACAGAAGTTTTAGAGAAAAGTGTTTTTTTCATCTAAATTTGAGGTTTGTAGGGGATTCTGGGTAGGAAAACGTCAGGGGACCCACGCAAGCCATACCTCGCTGGACTCCCCGGGTGTCTAGTTTTCAGAAATGTGTGTGTTTGGTAGGTTTCCCAAGATGGCCACCGAGCCTGGGGCCAAAAACCCAGGTGAACCCCCTTGCAAAACCAGGTTGTTTAGTGATAGGTCATTTTGATGTCTCCTTAATACATTTTGGGCCCTTGCCTGTCACAGGTACTTGACCCAACCACGCGAGTGAGGTACCATTTTTATCAGGAGACCTGGGGGAATGCTGGGTGGTAGGAAATTTGTGTATCCACGCAGTTTCTAGAACTTTCACACACAGAAATTTGAGAAAAAAGTGATTTTTGTCAGCTAAATTTGAGGTTTGCAGGGGATTCTGAGTAGGTAAACATTGGGGAGCCACACAAGACATACCTCGCTAGAATCCCCAGGGTCTCTAGTTTTCAGAAATGTGTGGGTTTGGTAGGTTTCTCAAGATGGCCGCCTAGCCCGGGGCAAAAAACCCAGGTGAACCCCCATGCAAAACCAGGTTGTTTTGTGATAGGTGATTTTGATGTTGTCTCAATAGGTTTTGGGTCCTTGCCTGTTGCGGGTACTTGACCCACCCACGCGAGAGAGGTACCATTTTTATCGGGAGACCTGGGGGAATGCTGGGTGGTATTATATTTGTGGATCCATGCAGATTCCTGAACTTTCCCACACAGAAGGTTTAGGAAAAAAGTGATTTTTTCAGCTAAATTTGAGGTTTGCAGGGGATTCTGGGTAGAAAAACATCAGGGGACCCACGCAAGCCATACCACGCTGGACTCTCCCAGGTGTCTAGTTTTAAGAAATGTGTGGGTTTGGTAGGTTTCCCAAGATGGCCGCCTAGCCCGGGGCCTAAAACCCAGGTGACTCCCCTTGCAAAACCAGGTTGTTTTGTGATAGATCATTTTGATGTCTCCTCAATAAGTTTTGGGCCCTTGCCTGTCGCAGGTACTTACCCAACCACACGAGTAAGGTACCATTTTTATAGGGAGACCTGGGGAAATGCTGCGTGGTAGGAAATTTGTGGATTCACGCAGATTCCAGAACTTTCACACACAGAAATTTGAGAAAAAAGTGATTTTTTCAGCTAAATTTGAGGTTTGCAGTGGATTCTGGATAGGTAAACCTTGGGAACCCACGCAAGCCATACCTCTCTGGACTCCCCTGGTTGTCTAGTTTTCAAAAATGTATAGGTTTGCTAGGTTTCCATAGGTGCCGGCAGAGCTAGCTTTCAAAATCTACAGCTAGGCACTTTGCAAAAAAAGGGTCAGTTTTCACGGTGAAAATGTGGTGTGTCCACCTTGCGTTTTGGACCGTTTCCTGTCGCGGGCACTAGGCCAACCCACACAAGTGAGGTAACATTTTTCTCGGAAGACTTTGTGGAATGCGGGGTGGGTGGAATTGTGTGGATCCAATCAGATTACAGAACTCCTCACCACAGAAATGTGAGGAAAATGTGTTTTTTTGACAAAGTTTGAGGTTTGCAAGGGATTGTGGGTAACAGAACCTGGTGAGTGCAAGTCAAGTCACCCCATCCTGGATTTCTCTGGGTGTCTATTTTTTAAAATATATCGGTTTACTAGGTTTCCCTCAGTGCCGCCAGAGCTAGGGTTCAAAATCTACAGCTAGGCACTTTGCAAAAAAAGGGTCAGTTTTCACTGTGAAAATCTGGCGTGTCCACGTTACGTTTTGGCCCGTTTCCTGTAGCGGGCAATAGGCCTACCTACACAAGTGAGGTACCATCTTTGGGGAATGTGGGGTGGGTGGAATTCTGTGGATCCACGCAGATTCCAGAACTTTCCACCACATAAATGTTTGGGAAATGTGTTTTATTTGCAAAGTTTGAGGTTTACAGGGGATTCCGGTTAACAAAACCTGGTGAGAGCCAGACAAGTCACCCCATCTTGGATTCCCCTGGGTGTCTAGTTTTAAAAATGTATAGGTTTGCTGTGTTTCCTGTTAGACCTGGCACCATTGGCGTGGGTCTCCCTTCCATTTCTTGCTGTTCCCTCCTGTGTGTTTGCTATTTTTTTGCTGGTCTAGATGCTTTGGGCACTTAGCCACTGCCTTTCAGAGCCAAAGTGCAAGTGCTACCCTTGTAAATTGCTGTAATGGATTAGTGATTCCATGAATGGCTCATTTGATTTATTTGTCAGACCCTAGTACAGTTCACCATGTGTGCCAAGGGCCTGTGAATCAAATGTGGGCTGGTGAGCTTGCAGCACTGATTGTGCCACCCACAGAAGCAGCTTGTAAAATGTGGCTCAGGCCTGCCATTGCAGAGCCTGTGTGCAGTCTGGGACTGCCATGTCGACTTGGCAAGTGCACACACTTGCCAGTCCCTAAACCTTCCCTTTTCTACATGATAGTCACCCCTAAGGTAGGCCCAAGGTACCCCTGTGGGCAGGGTGCATTGTATGTCTAAGGTAGGACATGCCTTGGTGTGTGTGGCATGTCCTGATAGTGAAATAATTCCAATTTCGTTTTTCACTATTGCAAGGCTCTCTATTCCCATAGGCCAGAATAGGCAGTTAGTTTATAACATCTTATAAACATAACTGGCCCTAGGAACCAGATGGGAAAATAAAGTTTAGTATGCCTGAACTCAGAATGTTAAAGCACATGTTTTGGTGAAGGTGATTTTTACATTTTGTGTTTGAAAATACCACTTTGAGAAAGTGGGTATTTTCTTGCCTAACCTTCCAGTATGTCTCTGCTAGGATTGTGTATTACATGTCTGGCTTGTTAGTGACAGGAGCTGGGAGAGGGCTGTGGCTCCAGAAGTCTGATGGGTCAGGGCTGGACTGAATGGGACCTGGGTTGAATTTAGAGTAGGAGGAGGAGATTTCCTTTCACCTGAATGGACCTGGTCTGCCTTCAACAATGTTGTCTCCACCTCCTGCCAGGAAGCTGCACCAGTGAGGACAGAACTGGTTTTGGCTGGGTACAGACACTCTCTGCCTTCAGAGAACAACGAATTTGTGTGTATAAAAAGGGGGACCCAGACCCCAGACTTTTAGATCACTTCTGGGAAATCAAGAGGAACCTTTGCCAAGGAGAAGAGCCGGATAAGCTGAGGAAGAATACTGCCCCTGTGCTGTTTGCTGTCTGGGCTTGGCCTGCAGTGGCTGCTTCCTGCCAAGGAAATGAGAAGAAGGACTTTGCTGTTTGCTTTGTCACTTGCTTGAAGTAAAGATCTCCAAGGGCCTGAAAACTGAGCTTGCCTCCTGTTCAGAAAGCTCAGGGACACAAAGACTTCACCATCAGCTCCCCTGAATTTCCTTGCTGGGAATTCTAACCTGTAAAGAGGTACCTGCTGCTGTTTAGGACCTCTAGAGACTGTTTGTCGCTGGGAGCTGGAAGATCGACCCAACGAGAAGAAGCGTTTTGCATCCGCATCGATTCCCGGTGCATCAACAAGTCACTGGGAAGAAGCGTGCCGCATCCGCACTTGGTTCCGATGCCTCGCCCAGCAACCAGGAAGAAGTGCGCCGCATCCACACCAGGTCCCGCGCATCACCAAGAAGACTGTTGCGGCACCTGTCGTGTGTCTGAAAATGTACACGCATTGTACCGGATCGTCGCATCGCATCCAGCCACCATTTTGTCTCATCGGACCGTAATCATCGCATCGCATTGAGGCATCAACTTGTTGCATCGTAACCGGAACGCAGTAAGAAACTGACGCATCACCTCCTCTCAGATAAGGAACCGACACATCACTTCCCCTGCACTGCAGTAAGAAACCGACGCATCAACTCCCCCGAAGCAAGGAACCAATGCATCACCTTCCCTGCGACCCTTTTGTTTGTTTTGCGTGACTCATCTGAGGTACTTTGTTGGAAAAGTGTTGCATTTACAACTTGCATGAAACTGGACTATTTCTACCCTTATAAAGTCCTATTTTTAATACTGTATTGTGTATTTTTGTTGTTTGGTCTTGTTTAGATAAAGATTACTTATTTTTCTAAACTGGTGTGGTGTCCATTTGTAGTGTGTTCACTGTGTTACTGTATGTGTTCGCAAATCCTTTACCCACTGCCTCTGAGATAAGCCTGTCTGCTCGTGCCAAGCTACCAAGGGGGTGAGCAGGGGTTCTTTTAGGAGTGTATCACCCTTACCCTTACTAGAAGCAAGGGTCCCTATTTGTTTCAAATTCTGTTTATTGAGTTTTAGAATGATGCAGAAAATCACTACATACACAAAAAATGACTGGTTATGCCCAAAGTTACAGAAATCACATGAAGGTTACATCTTGTTGACTAGGTCTGTGGCATGAAAGAACTAATTGAAAAATACAAGCGTAATATGTTGCATGTGATGTTCAACGATCTTCCGTCAATCCGCCCTCTGAAGTGAGGGACATATCAAGGAAACTTAACAAAACTAAGTTAACCAACCAAACCGTGATGTCATGGTGCAAATAATAAACCGGTACACGTGAGGGATGGACACCTGAGCACAAGTCGCAATCTCCTCTCCGGAGCCACCCGCTACCCTTGATGTTGTGATTTTAGATGTGGAACAGATTAAGAGCCCTTAGCCGCGGGGCACATGCCGTCAGCGGAAGCCCCTCTGATATGTAGCTCACTAGTGGGGACCAGATATAATCAAATCCTTTTCTGGTGTCTTATACATTATCAACTGTGCGCTCCAGAGCCAGCGACTTCCACAGCCGTGCATGCCATTGAGTTATAGATGGTGCCTCGTGCATTTTCCATGCGACAGCTACGGCCATTTTTGCTGCCCCCAAGCAGAACCACATGACAGACTTATCACTCTGCGTCTGATGTTTCAAGGTTGTGTCTCGCACCCCTAATAAGGTGTGTTCCAAGGATTGGGGAATGGGGTACCATAACATGAACTTCATTTGGGACGAGATTTCTTTCCAAAAATGCTGTATGAAGGGGCAATTCCACCAGATATAACGAAAGTCGCCCAATAGGCCACACCCTCTCCAGCATCTATCCAAAGTGTTGGGGGAGAGCTTGTGCAGTTTCTGGGGATACAGGTACCAATCATACATGATTTTGTAGTGTGCCTCCCTTGGGTACATCGAGCGATTAAATTTCACTGTCTTTGCTTAAATGTTCCCACTGTTTGTCCACCAGGAGTGTCTACAAGTGCATCCTAGAAACATTTAAATCTCGGGGTCGCCTTGGGGCTCAGAGCCTGTATGAGAGCATATAAAAAGGAGATGCATCCCTTGGAGGAGGACCCAGACTGAGCAAACTTCTCTATGGGGAGCAGGTCCCTGGTAGCGGCCAGCCGCACCAGAGGCTGCTGTACCCAGTGTTTGAGCTGCAGATAGTGAAATTCCTCCCTGGCCGTTAGTGAGAATTGTTTCATGCATTCCTGAAATGTTAGAATCTCTCCCTACTGAAAGAGGTGGGAGATAGTGAGACAGCCCCCCTCCCGCCATGCATCAAAGGGTCCCTCCTGTAGTGCTGGAGGAAAGGCCGCAGTAAAATGTATGGGCACGTAAGGAGATGGAAAGGTGGTCAGCTGCAACCTCTTAGTGAGGTCGTCCCATACCTTTAATGTATTGGGTGTGGGGGTACTGATGTAGGCGTTGGGCGGTCTGTCGTGTTGTGGCTTCCACAGTAAGTCCCATATGGTGCGGCTGGTGATCTGCCTGTCTATATGGAGCCAATGCTTCTCAGAAGCCCACAATGACCATTCTGTGATTACCCGCAGCTGAGCTGCCCTGTAGTAACCCTGAAAGTCTGGAGGTGCCAGCCCCCCCTCACCACGTGGCCACGTGAGCAGGTGATAGGGCAAGCGGGCTCTCTACCCCATCCAGATAAACTTCGTTAACATTTGGCGTAACTCCTTAAAGAGGTCTTTGTCCACTGGGGTGGGTAGCCCCTGAAAGAGATAGAGCAATCGAGCGAGCACGTTCATTTTGATGGCATTGATCCTTCCTAACCATGAAATATATGCAGCACTCCATTTGCCCAGGTCTTTTTTCGCTTGCCGTAGAAGAGGAGGGGAGTTAGCTTTGTAGAGGTCGGAGATACAGGGGGTAAACTGGACACATAAGTAGGTAATCTCCTTAATCGTGCAGCGTAATGGAGACTCGCTCTCCACCTCGCTCAACTCCTCTCAGAAAGGGTTAGATTAAGTAAGGAGGATTTGGTCAGGTTGATCTTAAACCCCGCTGCTCGTTCAAACAGCGCCAACTCCTCCTGAATAGCTGGAAGAGTAGTCAAGGGTTCTGTGACTGGGAGAAGCACGTCGTCTGCAAAGAGAGATATTTTATGGTCATCTGTGCCAAAACACATTCTCCGTATGACAGGGTTTCCCCTGATTTTGTGCGCCAGAGGCTCTATGCTTAAGGCGAAAAGGAGGGGAGACAGCGGACAACCCTGCCTTGTTCCCCACACCAAGCCGAAAGGGGAGAAAGCTGCACCATTGATCAGGACTCAGGAGTTAGGAGAGTGAAAGTTGGCACGAATCATCCCGATGAAGGCCTCGGTGAAGCCGAAGCGCTGGAGCACTTGGAACAAGAAGGACCATTCCACGCGGTCAAATGCTTTCTCCGCGTCAAGCGAGAGAAGAGCTGCTAGCATATTTTTCTTCCGGCGTGCTCGATTAAATGGATGATGCGCCGCAGGTTGTCATGGGTTTGCCGTCCTTTAATGAATCTCGACTGGTCCGGGTCAATAAGACTTGGGAGCATCGATTCAAGGCGAGTAGCCAGGATGTGGAATAAATCCTGGCATACAGATTCAGTCAAGCTATTGAGCAGTAAAAGGAACAGACTGTAGGGTCTTTCCCCGGCTTGGGGATTACCACCACTAGTGCCTCACCCATGGAGGGGGTGACCTGATGTGTTTATAGGCGGTGATGTTGAATAGAGTAGTTAAAAAAGGGACTAATTCCGGAGCGAAGGTGCGATAGAAGTGGGCCGTGAACCCCCCCGGCCCGGTGCTTTTTGTAGTTTAAGTGTATCAATCGCCTCATGGTTAATGGGTGTGGCCAGGTCCTCATTAGTGTCGGGAGGGACATGTGGAAGATTCAAGGATTCCAGGTACTCCTTTTAATCCTGCTCCCATGGGTGTTCTGATGTATAGAAAGTAAGGTAGAACTCTCGAAAAGCTCTTGCCTTCCCCTCTTCCGACTTATGTGGGACCCCCGCATCATCTATTATGAATTTTATATATTCACTTTCCTGTTTAGCCATGAGCTGGCGGGCAAGTAGAGACCCCACTTTGTTTCCTCCCTCATATCCCCTAGCCTGGAGACGTAAAATGTTTTTTTCCGCCCTGTTCGTATATATGGCTTTCAGCTTCCCTTTAACCCCTTCGCTGCTAGGCCTTTTCCCCTCCTGTGCTAAGCCTTTTTTGGGCTATTTGGGGTAGTGCGCGCTTAGGCCCCTGTAACTTTTTGACCACATTAGGTATCCACACCAAATTTGCGTCCTTTTCTTCCAACATCATGGGGATTCTAAAGGTACCCAGGGTTTGTGGATTCTCCTAGAGGGTTCCTAGAAATTAGTCAAAATACTGCAAAATTTTGTTTTTTTTGTGAAAAATGGGGAAAAGGGGCTGCAAATGAAAGCGTCTGGGTTTTTCTCTGCAAATGATATCAAAAAAGGGTTTGTGGGGCTGAAATCACCATTTCTCCAGCTTTTAGGGAATGACAGATTCTTGTCAGAAATCCAACATTTTTTACACAGTTTTGACATTTTTCTAGGACATACCCTATTTTTGCTATTTTTTGTGCTTTCAACCTCCTTCCAGATAATGGTAGAAATGGGTAGAAAAGCAATAATGGATCCTGGAAAGCTATACATTTTCGAAAAGAAAACAACATTCTGAATTCAGCAAGGGGTCATTGTGTAGATCCATCAAGGTTTCTTTATAGAAACTAACAGTTAAATATAGGAAAAATTAAAAATTTGTTGAAAAAAGCAGCCTTTTGAGTCAACGTTTTCACCTGTAACTTCTTCTAATTATGACATCTCTTTGAAAGCAATGTACCGTTACATCCGGTGGACCTTCCTGGTTGTGGGGATATATAGGACTCGTAGGTTCACCAAGAGCCCAACGAACCCAGAGTAAAAAACTGAGCAGCATTTTGTAATGGTTTTTGTTTTTTGTTCCGGGTATATAGCAATTATTGTGGGAAAATGTATACATGGAAAAATCGGTATGAAAGACACCTATGTATTTCTGAAATGGGAACAAATTACAGAGTTTAGAAAAAGTGCATATTTGCACATTTTCGAAATTGGGAATACTCATACTTGCATGACAATTATTGGTCATTTTTCATAATGACTTTTTTTTTACACAATGTCTTTCATTTGGAAGGGAGAAATGCATCAAAAATCAATAGGTAATAACAGTTGCTTTTCAAATCTGAACTACCCTAAGTCTCCCGATAAAAATGGTACCTCACTTGTGTGAGGAAGTGGCTCAAAACCTAAGGTGAACACGACACATTTTCACACTGAAAATTTACACTTTTTTTGCGAAGAGTCTAGCCACAAATTTCTACCCACCCCGCGTTCCCCAAAGTCCTACGAGAAAAATGGTACCTCACTTGTGCGGGTCGGCCTAGTGCCCGCAACAGAAAACGGCGCAAAACACAACGTGGTCACACCTCAATTTTGCTGTGAAAAATGACCCCTTTTTGGCAAAGTGACTAGCTGTAGTTTTTGAACCCTAGCCCTGCCGGCACCTAGGGAAACCTAGCAAACCTATACATTTTTGAAAACTAGACACCCAGTGGAATCCAGGATGGGGTGACTTGACTGCCTCCCACCATGGTCTGTTACCCAGAATCCCTTGCAAACGTAAAAAATTGTCAAAAAAAACACATTTTCCCCACATTTCTGTGATGGAAAGTTCTGGAATCTGCGTGGATCCACAAATTTCCACCCACCCCGCGTTCCCCAAACTCCTACGAGAAAAATGGTACCTCACTTGTGCGGGTTGGCCTAGTGCCCGCCACAGGAAACGGCGCAAAACGCAATGTGGTCACACCTCAATTTTGCAGTGAAAAATGACCCTTTTTTGACAAAGTGCCTAGCTGTAGTTTTTGAGCCCTAGCCCTGCCGGCACCTAGGGAAACTTAGCAAACCTATACATTTTTAAAAACGAGACACCCAGGGGAATCCAGGATGGGGTGACTTGACTGCCTCCCACCATGGTCTGTTACCCAGAATCCTTTGCAAACGTAAAAAATTGACAAAAAAAACACATTTTCCCCACATTTCTGTGATGGAAAGTTCTGGAATCTGCGTGGATCCACAAATTTCCACCCACCCCTCGTTCCCCAAAGTCCTACGAGAAAAATGGTACCTCACTTGTGCGGGTTGGCCTAGTGCCCGCGACAGGAACCGTCGCAAAACGCAACGTGGTCACACCTCAATTTTGCAGTGAAAAATGACCCTTTTTTGGCAAAGTGACGAGCTGTAGTTTTTGAACCCTAGCCCTGCCGGCACCTAGGGAAACCTAGCAAACCTATACATTTTTGAAAATTAGACACCCTGGGGAATCCAGGATGGGGTGACTTGACTGCCTCCCACCATGGTCTGTTACCCAGAATCCCTTGCAAACGTAAAAAATTGACAAAAAAACACATTTTCCCCACATTTCTGTGATGGAAAGTTCTGGAATCTGCGTGGATCCACAAATTTCCACCCACCTCGCGTTCCCCAAAGTCCTACGAGAAAAATGGTACTTCACTTGTGCGGGTTGGCCTAGTGCCCGTGACAGGAAACGGTGCAAAACGCAACGTTGTCACACCTCAATTTTGCAGTGAAAAATGACCCCTTTTTGGCAAAGTAACTAGCTGTAGTTTTTTAACCCTAGCCCTGCCAACAGCTGAAGAAACCTAGCAAACCTATACATTTTTGAAAACTAGACACCCAGGGGAATCCAGGAGGGGGTGACTTGACTGCCTCCCACCATGGTCTGTTACCCAGAATCCCTTGCAAATGTAAACAATTGACAAAAAAAACACATTTTCCCCACATTTCTGTGATGGAAAGTTCTGGAATCTGCGTGGATCCACAAATTTCCACCCACCCCGCGTTCCCCAAAGTCCTACGACAAAAATGGTACCTCACTTGTGCGGGTCGGCCTAGTGCCCGCGACAGGAAACGGCGCAAAACGCAACGTGATCACACCTCAATTTTGCAGTGAAAAATGACCCCTTTTTGGCAAAGTGACTAGCTGTAATTTTTTAACCCTAGCCCTGCCGGCACCTAGGGAAACCTAGAAAACCTATACATTTTTGAAAACTAGACACCCAGGGGAATCCAGGATGGGGTGACTTGACTGCCTCCCACCATGGTCTGTTACCCAGAATCCCTTGCAAACGTAAAAAATTGACAAAAAAAACCCCTTTTACCCACATTTCTGTGTTGGAAAGTTCTGGAATCTGCGTGGATCCACAAATTTCCACCCACCCCGCCTTCCCCAAAGTCCTACGAGAAAAATGTTACCTCACTTGTGTGGGCCGGCCAAGTGCCCGCGACAGGAAACGGCGCAAAACGCAACGTGGTCACACCTCAATCTTGCAGTGAAAAATGACCCCTTTTTGGCAAAGTGACTAGCTGTAGTTTTTGAACCCTAGCCCTGCCGGCACCTAGGGAAACCTATCAAACCCACACATTTCTGAAAACTAGACACCCGGCAGATTCCAGGGAGGTATGGCTTGCGTGGATCCCCCAACGTTTCCTTACCCAGAATCCCCTGCAAACCTCAATTTTAGCAGCAAAAAACACTTTTTTCACACATTTTGGGGTGGGAAAGTTGTGGCATCACCGGGCTCACACAAATTTACCACCACCCAGCATTCCCCCAGGTCTCCCGGTAAAAATGGTGCCTCACTTGTGTGGGAGGCCCAAGTACCCGCGGCAGGCAAGGGCCCAAAACGTAGTGAGGCGACATCAAAATGGCCTATCGCAAAACCACCTGGTTTTGCAAGGGGGGTCACTTTGGTTTTTGGCCCGGTGCTCGGCGACCATCTAGGGAAACCTACCAAACCCACACATTTCTGAAAATTAGACACCCGGCCGCTTCCAGGGAGGTATGGCTTGCGTGGATCCCCCAACATTTCCTTACCCAGAATCCCCTGCAAACCTCAATTTTAGCTGAAAAAATCACTTTTTTCACACATTTTGGGGTGGGAAAATTGTGGCATCACCGGGCTCACACAAATTTACCACCACCCAGCGTTCCCCCAGGTCTCCCAGTAAAAATGGTGCCTCACTTGTGTGGGAGGCCCAAGTACCCGCGGCAGGCAAGGGCCCAAAACGTAGTGAGGCAACATCAAAATGGCCTATCGCAAAACCACCTGGTTTTGCAAGGGGGGTCACTTTGGTTTTTGGCCCGGTGCTCGGCAGCCGTCTAGGGAAACCTACCAAACACACACATTTCTGAAAACTAGACACCCGGCGGCTTCCAGGGAGGTATGGCTTGCGTGGATCCCCCAACGTTTCCTTACCCAGAATCCCCTGCAAACCTCAGGCCCGATTCACAGAACTAACTTAAGACAAAATCCTAAACTTACTACCATTTTGGTATTCACAGAAGGCACCTACTCATTTCGGTATTCACAGAAGTTAGGAGTCCTAACTTTAGGACTCCTAAATGCCTTCTGTGAATACCAAAAGTCTTAAAGTTAGGATTTTTTTCAGTTTAGGAGTAGTAAAGTTAGGAATCCTAATGTTAGGACTCCCAAATGCCTTCTGTGAATACAGAAAGTCTTAAAATTAGGATTTTTCGCAGTTTAGGAGTAGTACAGTTAGGACTCCTAACTTTAGGACTCCTAAATGCCGTCTGTGAATACCGAAAGTCTTAAAGTTAGGATTTTTCTCAGTTTAGGACTAGTAAAGTTAGGACTCCTAACTTTAGGACTCCTAAATGCCTTCTGCAAATACCGAAAGTCTTAAAACTAGGATTTTTCTCAGTTTAGGAGTAGTAAAGTTAAGACTCCTAACTTTAGGACTCCTAAATGCCTTCTGTGAATACCGAAAGACTTAAAGTTAGGATTTTTCTCAGTTTAGGAGTAGAAAAGTTAGGATTCCTAACTTTAGGACTCCTAAACTGAGAAAAATCCTAACTTTAAGACTTTCGGAATTCACAGAAGGCATTTAGGAGTCCTAAAGTTAGGACTCCTAACTTCTGTGAATACCGAAATGAGTAAGTGCCTTCTATGAATACCAAAAGGAGTAAGTGCCTTCTGTGAATACCAAAATGGTAGTAAGTTTAGGATTTTGTCTTAAGTTAGTTCTGTGAATCGGGTCCTCAATTTTAGCTGAAAAAAAGCACTTTTTTCACACATTGTGGGGTGGGAAAGTTGTGGCATCACCGGGCTTACACAAATTTACCACCACCCAGCGTTCCCCCAGGTCTCCCGGTAAAAATGGTGCCTCACTTGTGTGGGAGGCCCAAGTACCCGCGGCAGGCAAGGGCCCAAAACGTAGTGAGGCGACATCAAAATGGCCTATCGTAAAACCACCTGGTTTTGCAAGGGGGGTCACTTTGGTTTTTGGCCCGGTGCTCGGCGACCATCTAGGGAAACCTACCAAACCCACACATTTCTGAAAATTAGACACCCGGCCGCTTCCAGGGAGGTATGGCTTGCGTGGATCCCCCAACATTTCCTTACCCAGAATCCCCTGCAAACCTCAATTTTAGCTGAAAAAATCACTTTTTTCACACATTTTGGGGTGGGAAAGTTGTGGCATCACCGGGCTCACACAAATTTACCAACACCCAGCGTTCCCCCAGGTCTCCCAGTAAAAATGGTGCCTCACTTGTGTGGGAGGCCCAAGTACCCGCGGCAGGCAAGGGCCCAAAACGTGGTGAGGCGACATCAAAATGGCCTATCGCAAAACCACCTGGTTTTGCAAGGGGGGTCACTTTGGTTTTTGGCCCGGTGCTCGGCAGCCATCTAGGGAAACCTACCAAACACACACATTTCTGAAAACTAGACACCCGGTGGCTTCCAGGTAGGTATGGCTTGCGTGGATCCCCCAAAGTTTCCTTACCCAGAATCCCCTGCAAACCTCGGGCCCGATTCACAGAACTAACTTAAGACAAAATCCTAAACTTACTACCATTTTGGTATTCACAGAAGGCACCTACTCATTTCGGTATTCACAGAAGTTAGGAATCCTAATGTTAGGACTCCTAAATGCCTTCTGTGAATACAGAAAGTCTTAAAATTAGGATTTTTCGCACTTTAGGAGTAGTAAAGTTAGGACTCCTAACTTTAGGACTCCTAAATGCCGTCTGTGAATACCGAAAGTCTTAAAGTTAGGATTTTTCTCAGTTTAGGACTAGTAAAGTTAGGACTCCTAACTTTAGGACTCCTAAATGCCTTCTGCAAATACCGAAAGTCTTAAAACTAGGATTTTTCTCAGTTTAGGAGTAGTAAAGTTAGGACTCCTAACTTTAGGACTCCTAAATGCCTTCTGTGAATACCGAAAGACTTAAAGTTAGGATTTTTCTCAGTTTAGGAGTAGAAAAGTTAGCATTCCTAACTTTAGAACTCCTAAACTGAGAAAAATCCTAACTTTAAGACTTTCGGAATTCACAGAAGGCATTTAGGAGTCCTAAAGTTAGGACTCCTAACTTCTGTGAATACCGAAATGAGTAAGTGCTTTCTGTGAATACCAAAAGGAGTAAATGCCTTCTGTGAATACCAAAATGGTAGTAAGTTTAGGATTTTGTCTTAAGTTAGTTCTGTGAATCGGGCCCCTCAATTTTAGCTGAAAAAAATCACTTTTTTCACACATTTTGGGGTGGAAAAGTTGTGGCATCACCGGGCTCACACAAATTTACCACCACCCAGCGTTCCCCCAGGTCTCCCGGTAAAAATGGTGTCTCACTTGCGTGGGAGGCCCAAGTACCCGCGGCAGGCAAGGGCCCAAAACGTAGTGAGGCGACATCAAAATGGCCTATCGCAAAACCACTGGTTTTGCAAGGGGGGTCACTTTGGTTTTTGGCCCGGTGCTCGGCGGCCATCTAGGGAAACCTACCAAACCCACACATTTCTGAAAACTAGACACCCGGCGGCTTCCATTGAGGTATGGCTTGCATGGATCCCCCAACGTTTCCTTACCCAGAATCCCCTGCAAACCTCAATTTTTGCTGAAAAAATCACTTTTTTCACACATTTTGGGGTGGTAAAGTTGTGGCGTCACCGGGCTCACACAAATTTACCACCACCCAGCGTTCCCCCAGGTCTCCCGGTAAAAATGGTGCCACACTTGTGTGGGAGGACCAAGTACCCGCGGCAGGCAGGGCCCAAAACGTAGTGAGGCGACATCAAAATGGCCTATCGCAAAACCACCTGGTTTTGCAAGGGGGTCACTTTGGTTTTTGGCCCGGTGCTCGGCGGCCATCTAGGGAAACCTACCAAACCTACACATTTCTGAAAACTAGACACCCGGCGGCTTCCAGGGAGGTATGGCTTGCATGGATCCCCCAATGTTTCCTTACCCAGAATTACCCAGAAACGGCTACACAAAACAACGATCTGCCCCTAGGGGGGGCAGAAAAGTCTTGAAAGATATTTGGGCCCCCAGGAAGCGACCCTTGCCCAAGGGGCCGCTTCCTTTACTCAAAAAAACACATCCCTGGTGTCTAGTGGGCTTTTCTGCCCACCCTGGGAGCAGAAACGGCTACATAAACGACAGAAAAGTCTTACAAAAAAATGGGGGCCCAGGAAGCAACCCTTGCCCAAGGGGTCGCTTCCTACAACAACAGACACATCCCTGGTGTCTAGTGGGCTTTTCTGACCCCCCTGGGAGCAGATACGGCATCAAAATGAAACCGATCTGCCCCCAGAGGGGGCAGAAAAGTCTCACCAAAAAAATGGGGGCCCAGGAAGCGACCCTTGCCCAAGGGGTCGCTTCCTAATACTAAAAAAGACATCCCTGGTGTCTAGTGGGTGGGGTCCCGCAGAGATGTCCCTCATCTCTTTAGGAGACAGTGAGATGGTCCCTAGGGCTCACCTGCCTGATAACACTAAAAAATACAGGCAGTGGGTGACTATCAATGGCCATAGTGTGCAGGCTCTGAGAGACACCGGAGCCAGTGTGACAGCTGTCAGTTTTCAGATGGTTTCTGAAGAGCAGGTGGTTCCCAACACCTTCTACCCTGTAGTTGAAGCTGACAACACAGAATGCCTCTGCAAAGTGGCACAGGTTCCAATTGAGTGAGGGGGGTCTCAGGTACCTTGAAAGTAGCTGTGAGACCAGCCATGCCTGTTGACTGTTTGCTAGGCAATGATTTGGAGAGCTCCCCTTGGGCTAAGGTGGAGAGGAGTTCTCATTTGGAGATGTTGGGTCTGCCTGAGTGGGCATCTGTAACCACTCGGTCAATGGCAGTCGGTAAAGGCATTCAAGAGGACCCGAAGCCTGAAAGAGTGGCGCGGGTGCCTGCCTTAAAGAGGCAGGGGGCATGGGAAGCCGCCCCCGAAGTTGCCACAGTCCAGGAGGAGGCAAACCTTGAGGGGGATGCCCTGAAACCTACAGGGGAACAAGTGGCTGAACTGGGGGACCTGCCTGAGCTGACTAATTGGCAGCAGGACGGAGGCCCCTCCGGGGAAGAGTTCTGCGAGGAGCAGAAGAAGTGCCCTTCTCTTGTGGGTTCACGGCAATGGCTGCAAACCAGGCAGCAGGTGATCAGTCTGGATCAGATTGGATCTACTGGGAGAATGGTCTCATGTATAGTGGGTTGCTGAGCCTGGGTCAGCGCGTGTGCTGGTGGTACCCCAGTGCATCACCTCCCCTGCCCTGCAATAGGAAACAAATGCATCACCTTCCCGGAAGCAAGGAACCGACGCATCACCTTCCCTGCAACCCTTTTGTTTGTTTTGCGTGACGCATCTGAGGTACTTTGTTGGAAAAGTGTCGCGTTTACAACTTGTATTGAACTGAACTATTTCTACCCTTTGAAAGTCTTATTTTTAATACTGTTTTGTGTATTTTTGTTGTTTTGTCTTGTTTAGATAAAGATTACTTATTTTTGTAAACTGGTGTGATGTCCATTTGTAGTGTTTTCACTGTCTTACTGTATGTGTTCACAAATGCTTTGCACACTGCCTCTGAGATAAGCCTGTCTGCTCCTGCCAAGCTACCAAGTGGGTGAGCAGGGGTTCTTTTAGGAGTGTATCCCCCTTACCCTTACTAGAAGCAAGGGTCCCTATTTGGACAAAGGTACCTACCTCTGCCAACTAGAGACCCCCATTTCTAACATTTCCTAGGTGCCCCCAGAGGTAGGGTTCAAAATCTCCAGCTAGGAGCTTGGCAAAAAAAGGGTCAGTTTTCACTGTGAAAATGTGGTGTGTCCACCTTGCATTTTGGGCCGTTTCGTGTCATGGCCACTAGGCCTACACACACAAGTGAGGTATCATTTTTCTTGGAAGACTTTGGGGAATGCAGGGGAATGGAATTTTGTGGCTCCACGCAGGTTACAGAACATTTCCACAACAGAATTGTGAGGAAAATGTGGTTTCTTTTTACAACGTTTGAGGTTTGCAAGGGATTCTGGGTAACAGAACCTCATGAGAGCCAGATAATTCACCCCATCTGGGATTCCCCTGGGTGTTTAGTTTTCAAAAATGTATAGGTTTTCTAGGTTTCCCTAGGTGCCGGCAGAGCTAGGGTTCAAAATCTACAGCTAGGCACTTTGCAAAAAAAGGGTCTGTTTTTACTGTGTAAATGTGGTGTGTCCACCTTGCGTTTTGGGCCGTTCCCTGCTGCGGCCACTAGCCCTACCCACACAAGTGAGGTGTCATTTTTCTTGGAAGAGTTTGGGGAATGCAGGGTGGGTGGAATTGTGTGGATCCACGCAGATTCCAGAACATTCCACCACAGAAATGTGAGGAAAATGTGTTTTTTTGACAAAGTTTGAGGTTTGCAAGGGATTCTTGGTAAAATAACCTGGTGAGTGCCAGACAAGTCACCCCATCCTGGATTCCCCTGGGTGTCTAGTTTTCAAAAATGTATAGGTTTGCTAGGTTTCCCTAGGTACTGGCAGAGCTAGGGTTCATAATCTACAGCTAGGCACCTTTAAAAAAAAGAGTCCCTTTTCACTGTGAAAATGTGGTGTGTCCACGTTGCATTTTGGGCCATTTCCTGTCGTGGGAACTAGGCCTACCCACACAAGTGGGGTACCATTTTCCTCGGAAGACTTTGAGGAATGTGGGGTGGGTAGAATTCTGTGGATCCATGCAGATTCCAGAACTTCCCACCACAAAAATATGAGCAAAAATGTGCTTTTTTTTTTTTACAAAGTTTTAGGTTTGAAAGGGAATCTCTGTAACAGAACCTCATGAGAGCCAGACAAGTCACCCCATCCTGGATTCCCCTGGGTGTTTAGTTTTCAAAAATGTATAGGTTTTTTAGGTTTCCCTAGGTGCCGGCAGAGCTAGGGTTCAAAATCTACAGCTAGGCATTTTGCAAAAAAAGGGTCAGTTTTTACTGTGAAAATGTGGTGTGTCCACCTTGCGTTTTGGGCCGTTTCCTGCTGCGGCCACTAGGCCTACCCACACAAGTGAGGTGTCATTTTTATTGGAAGAGTTTGTGGAATGCAGGGTGGGTGGAAATTTGTGGACCCACGAAGATTCCAGAACTTTCCACCACAGAAATGTGAGGAAAATTTGTTTTTTTGACAAAGTTTGAGGTTTGCAAGGGATTCTGGGTAACAGAAGCTGGAGAGAGCCAGTCAAGTCACCCCATCGGGGATTCCCCTAGGTGTCTAGTTTTCATAACTGTATAGGTTTGCTAGGATTCCCTAGGTGCCGGCAGCGTTAGGATTCGAAATCTACAGCTAGGCACCTTGCAAAAAAAGAGTCCGTTTTCACTGTGAAAATGTGGTGTGTCCACGTTGCATTTTGGTCCGTTTCCTGTCACGGGCACTAGGCCTACCCACACAAGTGAGGTACCATTTTTCTCAGAAGACCTTGGGGAATGTGGGATGGCTGGAAATCTGTGGATCCACGTAGATTCCAAAACCTACCACCACAGAAATGTGAGGTAAATATGTTTTTTTGTACTAAGTTTGAGGTTTGCAAGGGATTCTTGGTAAAATAACCTGGTGAGAGCCAGACAAGTCACCCCATCCTGGATTCCCCTGGGTGTCTAGTTTTCAAAACTGTATAGGTTTGCTAGGTTTCCCTAGGTACTGGCAGAGCTAGGGTTCATAATCTACAGCTAGGCACTTTTCAAAAAAAGAGTCCCTTTTCACTGTGAAAATGTGGTGTGTCCACGTTGCATTTTGGGCCATTTCCTGTCGTGGGAACTAGGCCTACCCACACAAGTGGGGTACCATTTTTCTCTGAAGACTTTGAGGAATGTGGAGGTGGGTAGAATTCTGTGGATCCACGCAGATTCTAGAACTTCACACCACAAAAATATGAGCAAAAATGTGCTGTTTTTTTATAAAGTTTTAGGTTTGAAAGGGATTCTCTGTAACAGATCTTGGTGAGAGCAAGACAATTCACCTCATCCTGGTATCACCTGGGTGTCTAGTTTTCGAAAATGTATAGGTTTGCTAGGTGTCCCTGGGTACCTGCAGAGCTAGGGTTCATAATCTACAGCTAGGCACTTTTCAAAAAAAGAGTCCCTTTTCACTGTGAAAATGTGGTGTTTCCACGTTGCGTTTTGGGCCATTTCCTGTTGTGGGCACTAGGCCTACCCACACAAGTGGGGTACAATTTTCCTCGAAAGACTTTGAGGAATGTGGGGTGGGTAGAATTCTGTGGATCCACGCAGATTCCAGAACTTCCCACCACAAATATATGAGGAAAAATGTGCTGTTTTTTATAAAGTTTTAGGTTTGAAAGGGATTCTCTGTAACAGAACTTGGTGAGAGCCAGACAAGTCACCCGATCGTGGATTCCCCTGGGCGTCAAGTTTTCAAAAATGTATAGGTTTGCTAGGTTTCCCTAGGTACTGGCAGAGCTAGGGTTCATAATCTACAGCTAGGCACTTTTAAAAAACAAGAGTCCCTTTTCACTTTGAAAATGTGGTGTGTCCACGTTGCATTTTGGGCCATTTCCTGTCGTGGGAACTAGGCCTACCCACACAAGTGGGGTACCATTTTTCTCTGAAGACTTTGAGGAATGTGGGGGTGGGTAGAATTCTGTGGATCCACGCAGATTCCAGAACTTCACACCACAAAAATATGAGCAAAAATGTGCTGTTTTTTACAAAGTTTTAGGTTTGAAAGGGATTCTCTGTAACAGATCTTGGTGAGAGCAAGACAACTCACCTCATCCTGGTATCACCTGGGTGTCTAGTTTTCGAAAATGTATAGGTTTGCTAGGTGTCCCTGGGTACTGGCAGAGCTAGGGTTCATAATCTACAGCTAGGCACTTTTCAAAAAAAGAGTCCCTTTTCACTGAGAAAATGTGGTGTTTCCACGTTGCGTTTTGGGCCATTTCCTGTTGTGGACACTAGGCCTACCCACACAAGTGGGGTACAATTTTCCTCGGAAGACTTTGAGAAATGTGGGGTGGGTAGAATTCTGTGGATCCACGCAGATTCCAGAACTTCCCACCACAAAAATATGAGCAAAAATGTGCTTTTTTTTTTAACAAAGTTTTAGGTTTGGAAGGGATTCTCTGTAACAGAACCTCATGAGAGCCAGACAAGTCACCCCATCTGGGATTCTGCTAGGTGTCTAGTTTTCAAAACTGTATAGGTTTGCTAGGTTTCCCTAGGTGCCGGCAGCGCTAGGATTCAAAATCTACAGCTAGGCACCTTGCAAAAAAAGAGTCCGTTTTCACTGTGAAAGTGTGGTGTGTCCACATCGCATTTTGGTCCGTTTCCTGTCGCGGGCACTAGGCCTACCCACACAAGTGAGGTACCATTTCTCTCAGAAGACTTTGGGGATTGTGAGGTGGGTGGAAATCTGTGGATCCACGCAGATTCCAAAACCTACCACCACTGAAATGTGAGGTGAATATGTTTTTTTGTACTAAGTTTGAGGTTTGCAAGGGATTCTTGGTAAAATAACCTGGTGAGAGCCAGACAAGTCACCCCATCCTGGATTCCCCTGGGTGTCTAGTTTTCAAAAATGTATAGGTTTGCTAGGTTCCCAAGGTACTGGCAGAGCTAGGGTTCATAATCTACAGCTAGGCAATTTTCAAAAAAAGAGTCCCTTTTCACTGTGAAAATGTGGTGTGTCCACGTTGCGTTTTGGGCCATTTCCTGTCGTGGGTACTAGGCCTACCCACACAAGTGGGGTACCATTTTTCTCAGAAGACTTTGAGGAATGTGGGGTGGGTAGAATTCTGTGGATCCACGCAGATTCCAGAACTTCCCACCACAAATATATGAGCAAAAATGTGCTGTTTTTTATAAAGTTTTAGGTTTGAAAGGGATTCTCTGTAACAGAACTTGGTGAGAGCAAGACAATTCACCCCATCCTGGTATCACCTGGGTGTCTAGTTTTCGAAAATGTATAGGTTTGCTAGGTTCCCTAGGTACTGGCAGAGCTAGGGTTCATAATCTACAGCCAGGCAATTTTCAAAAAAATAGTCCCTTTTCACTGTAAAAATGTGGTGTGTCCACGTTGTGTTTTGGGTCATTTCCTGTTGTGGGCACTAGGCCTACCCACACAAGTGGGTTACAATTTTCCCCGGAAGACTTTGAGGAATGTGGGGTGGGTAGAATTCAGTGGATCCATGCAGATTCCAGAACTTCCCACCACAAAAATATGAGCAAAAATGTGCTTTTTTTTTACAAAGTTTTAGGTTTGAAAGGGAATCTCTGTAACAGAACCTCATGAGAGCCAGACAAGTCACCCCATCCTGGATTCCCCTGGGTGTTTAGTTTTCAAAAATGTATAGGTTTTTTAGGTTTCCCTAGGTGCCGGCAGAGCTAGGGTTCAAAATCTACAGCTAGGCATTTTGCAAAAAAAGGGTCAGTTTTTACTGTGAAAATGTGGTGTGTCCACCTTGCGTTTTGGGCCGTTTCCTGCTGCGGCCACTAGGCCTACCCACACAAGTGTGGTGTCATTTTTATTGGAAGAGTTTGGGGAATGCAGGGTGGGTGGAAATTTGGGGACCCACGAAGATTCCAGAACTTTCCACCACAGAAATGTGAGGAAAATGTGTTTTTTTGACAAAGTTTGAGGTTTGCAAGGGATTCTGGGTAACAGAAGCTGGAGAGAGCCAGTCAAGTCACCCCATCCTGGATTCCCCTGGGTGTCTAGTTTTCAAAAATGTATAGGTTTGCTAGGTTCCCAAGGTACTGGCAGAGCTAGGGTTCATAATCTACAGCTAGGCAATTTTCAAAAAAAGAGTCCCTTTTCACTGTGAAAATGTGGTGTGTCCACGTTGCGTTTTGGGCCATTTCCTGTCGTGGGTACTAGGCCTACCCACACAAGTGGGGTACCATTTTTCTCAGAAGACTTTGAGGAATGTGGGGTGGGTAGAATTCTGTGGATCCACGCAGATTCCAGAACTTCCCACCACAAATATATGAGCAAAAATGTGCTGTTTTTTATAAAGTTTTAGGTTTGAAAGGGATTCTCTGTAACAGAACTTGGTGAGAGCAAGACAATTCACCCCATCCTGGTATCACCTGGGTGTCTAGTTTTCGAAAATATATAGGTTTGCTAGGTTCCCTAGGTACTGGCAGAGCTAGGGTTCATAATCTACAGCTAGGCAATTTTCAAAAAAATAGTCCCTTTTCACTGTAAAAATGTGGTGTGTCAACGTTGTGTTTTGGGTCATTTCCTGTTGTGGGCACTAGGCCTACCCACACAAGTGGGTTACAATTTTCCCCGGAAGACTTTGAGGAATGTGGGGTGGGTAGAATTCAGTGGATCCATGCAGATTCCAGAACTTCCCACCACAAAAATATGAGCAAAAATGTGCTTTTTTTTTACAAAGTTTTAGGTTTGAAAGGGAATCTCTGTAACAGAACCTCATGAGAGCCAGACAAGTCACCCCATCCTGGATTCCCCTGGGTGTTTAGTTTTCAAAAATGTATAGGTTTTTTAGGTTTCCCTAGGTGCCGGCAGAGCTAGGGTTCAAAATCTACAGCTAGGCATTTTGCAAAAAAAGGGTCAGTTTTTACTGTGAAAATGTGGTGTGTCCACCTTGCGTTTTGGGCCGTTTCCTGCTGCGGCCACTAGGCCTACCCACACAAGTGTGGTGTCATTTTTATTGGAAGAGTTTGGGGAATGCAGGGTGGGTGGAAATTTGGGGACCCACGAAGATTCCAGAACTTTCCACCACAGAAATGTGAGGAAAATGTGTTTTTTTGACAAAGTTTGAGGTTTGCAAGGGATTCTGGGTAACAGAAGCTGGAGAGAGCCAGTCAAGTCACCCCATCCTGGATTTCCCTAGGTGTCTAGTTTTCATAACTGTATAGGTTTGCTAGGTTTCCCTAGGTGACGGCAGCGTTAGGATTCAAAATCTACAGCTAGGAACCTTGCAAAAAAAGAGTCCGTTTTCACTGTGAAAATGTGGTGTGTCCACGTTGCATTTTGGTCCATTTCCTGTCACGGGCACTAGGCTTACCCACACAAGTGAGGTACCATTTTTCTCAGAAGACTTTGGGGAATATGGGGTGGGTGGAAATCTGTGGATCCACCTAGATTCCAAAACCTACCACCACAGAAATGTGAGGTAAATATGTTTTTTTGTACTAAGTTTGAGGTTTGCAAGGGATTCTTGGTAAAATAACCTGGTGAGAGCCAGACAAGTCACCCCTTCCTGGATTCCCCTGGGTGTCTAGTTTTCAAAACTGTATAGGTTTGCTAGGTTTCCCTAGGTACTGGCAGAGCTAGGGTTCATAATCTACAGCTAGGCACCTTTCAAAAAAAGAGTCCCTTTTCACTGTGAAAATGTGGTGTGTCCACGTTGCATTTTGGGCCATTTCCTGTCGTGGGAACTAGGCCTACTCACACAAGTGGGGTACTATTTTTCTCTGAAGACTTTGAGGAATGTGGGGGTGGGTAGAATTCTGTGGACCCACGCAGATTCTAGAACTTCACACCACAAAAATATGAGCAAAAATGTGCTTTTTTTTTTTTACAAAGTTTTAGGTTTGAAAGGGAATCTCTGTAACAGAACCTCATGAGAGCCAGACAAGTCACCCCATCCTGGATTCCCCTGGGTGTTTAGTTTTCAAAAATGTATAGGTTTTTTAGGTTTCCCTAGGTGCCGGCAGAGCTAGGGTTCAAAATCTACAGCTAGGCATTTTGCAAAAAAAGGGTCAGTTTTTACTGTGAAAATGTGGTGTGTCCACCTTGCGTTTTGGGCCGTTTCCTGCTGCGGCCACTAGGCCTACCCACACAAGTGAGGTGTCATTTTTATTGGAAGAGTTTGTGGAATGCAGGGTGGGTGGAAATTTGTGGACCCACGAAGATTCCAGAACTTTCCACCACAGAAATGTGAGGAAAATGTGTTTTTTTGACAAAGTTTGAGGTTTGCAAGGGATTCTGGGTAACAGAAGCTGGAGAGAGCCAGTCAAGTCACCCCATCGGGGATTCCCCTAGGTGTCTAGTTTTCATAACTGTATAGGTTTGCTAGGATTCCCTAGGTGCCGGCAGCGTTAGGATTCGAAATCTACAGCTAGGCACCTTGCAAAAAAAGAGTCCGATTTCACTGTGAAAATGTGGTGTGTCCACGTTGCATTTTGGTCCGTTTCCTGTCACGGGCACTAGGCCTACCCACACAAGTGAGGTACCATTTTTCTCAGAAGACCTTGGGGAATGTGGGATGGCTGGAAATCTGTGGATCCACGTAGATTCCAAAACCTACCACCACAGAAATGTGAGGTAAATATGTTTTTTTGTACTAAGTTTGAGGTTTGCAAGGGATTCTTGGTAAAATAACCTGGTGAGAGCCAGACAAGTCACCCCATCCTGGATTCCCCTGGGTGTCTAGTTTTCAAAACTGTATAGGTTTGCTAGGTTTCCCTAGGTACTGGCAGAGCTAGGGTTCATAATCTACAGCTAGGCACTTTTCAAAAAAAGAGTCCCTTTTCACTGTGAAAATGTGGTGTGTCCACGTTGCATTTTGGGCCATTTCCTGTCGTGGGAACTAGGCCTACCCACACAAGTGGGGTACCATTTTTCTCTGAAGACTTTGAGGAATGTGGAGGTGGGTAGAATTCTGTGGATCCACGCAGATTCTAGAACTTCACACCACAAAAATATGAGCAAAAATGTGCTGTTTTTTTATAAAGTTTTAGGTTTGAAAGGGATTCTCTGTAACAGATCTTGGTGAGAGCAAGACAATTCACCTCATCCTGGTATCACCTGGGTGTCTAGTTTTCGAAAATGTATAGGTTTGCTAGGTGTCCCTGGGTACCTGCAGAGCTAGGGTTCATAATCTACAGCTAGGCACTTTTCAAAAAAAGAGTCCCTTTTCACTGTGAAAATGTGGTGTTTCCACGTTGCGTTTTGGGCCATTTCCTGTTGTGGGCACTAGGCCTACCCACACAAGTGGGGTACAATTTTCCTCGAAAGACTTTGAGGAATGTGGGGTGGGTAGAATTCTGTGGATCCACGCAGATTCCAGAACTTCCCACCACAAATATATGAGCAAAAATGTGCTGTTTTTTATAAAGTTTTAGGTTTGAAAGGGATTCTCTGTAACAGAACTTGGTGAGAGCCAGACAAGTCACCCGATCGTGGATTCCCCTGGGCGTCAAGTTTTCAAAAATGTATAGGTTTGCTAGGTTTCCCTAGGTACTGGCAGAGCTAGGGTTCATAATCTACAGCTAGGCACTTTTAAAAAAAAGAGTCCCTTTTCACTTTGAAAATGTGGTGTGTCCACGTTGCATTTTGGGCCATTTCCTGTCGTGGGAACTAGGCCTACCCACACAAGTGGGGTACCATTTTTCTCTGAAGACTTTGAGGAATGTGGGGGTGGGTAGAATTCTGTGGATCCACGCAGATTCCAGAACTTCACACCACAAAAATATGAGCAAAAATGTGCTGTTTTTTACAAAGTTTTAGGTTTGAAAGGGATTCTCTGTAACAGAACTTGGTGAGAGCCAGACAAGTCACCCGATCGTGGATTCCCCTGGGCGTCAAGTTTTCAAAAATGTATAGGTTTGCTAGGTGTCCCTGGGTACTGGCAGAGCTAGGGTTTATAATCTACAGCTAGGCACTTTTCAAAAAAAGAGTCCCTTTTCACTGAGAAAATGTGGTGTTTCCACGTTGCGTTTTGGGCCATTTCCTGTTGTGGACACTAGGCCTACCCACACAAGTGGGGTACAATTTTTCTCGGAAGACTTTGAGGAATGTGGGGTGGGTAGAATTCTGTGGATCCACGCAGATTCCAGAACTTCCCACCACAAAAATATGAGCAAAAATGTGCTTTTTTTTTTAACAAAGTTTTAGGTTTGGAAGGGATTCTCTGTAACAGAACCTCATGAGAGCCAGACAAGTCACCCCATCTGGGATTCCGCTAGGTGTCTAGTTTTCAAAACTGTATAGGTTTGCTAGGTTTCCCTAGGTGCCGGCAGCGCTAGGATTCAAAATCTACAGCTAGGCACCTTGCAAAAAAAGAGTCCGTTTTCACTGTGAAAGTGTGGTGTGTCCACATTGCATTTTGGTCCGTTTCCTGTCGCGGGCACTAGGCCTACCCACACAAGTGAGGTACCATTTCTCTCAGAAGACTTTGGGGATTGTGAGGTGGGTGGAAATCTGTGGATCCACGCAGATTCCAAAACCTACCACCACTGAAATGTGAGGTGAATATGTTTTTTTGTACTAAGTTTGAGGTTTGCAAGGGATTCTTGGTAAAATAACCTGGTGAGAGCCAGACAAGTCACCCCATCCTGGATTCCCCTGGGTGTCTAGTTTTCAAAAATGTATAGGTTTGCCAGGTTCCCAAGGTACTGGCAGAGCTAGGGTTCATAATCTACAGCTAGGCAATTTTCAAAAAAAGAGTCCCTTTTCACTGTGAAAATGTGGTGTGTCCACGTTGCGTTTTGGGCCATTTCCTGTCGTGGGTACTAGGCCTACCCACACAAGTGGGGTACCATTTTTCTCAGAAGACTTTGAGGAATGTGGGGTGGGTAGAATTCTGTGGATCCACGCAGATTCCAGAACTTCCCACCACAAATATATGAGCAAAAATGTGCTGTTTTTTATAAAGTTTTAGGTTTGAAAGGGATTCTCTGTAACAGAACTTGGTGAGAGCAAGACAATTCACCCCATCCTGGTATCACCTGGGTGTCTAGTTTTCGAAAATGTATAGGTTTGCTAGGTTCCCTAGGTACTGGCAGAGCTAGGGTTCATAATCTACAGCTAGGCAATTTTCAAAAAAATAGTCCCTTTTCACTGTAAAAATGTGGTGTGTCCACGTTGTGTTTTGGGTCATTTCCTGTTGTGGGCACTAGGCCTACCCACACAAGTGGGTTACAATTTTCCCCGGAAGACTTTGAGGAATGTGGGGTGGGTAGAATTCAGTGGATCCATGCAGATTCCAGAACTTCCCACCACAAAAATATGAGCAAAAATGTGCTTTTTTTTTTACAAAGTTTTAGGTTTGAAAGGGAATCTCTGTAACAGAACCTCATGAGAGCCAGACAAGTCACCCCATCCTGGATTCCCCTGGGTGTTTAGTTTTCAAAAATGTATAGGTTTTTTAGGTTTCCCTAGGTGCCGGCAGAGCTAGGGTTCAAAATCTACAGCTAGGCATTTTGCAAAAAAAGGGTCAGTTTTTACTGTGAAAATGTGGTGTGTCCACCTTGCGTTTTGGGCCGTTTCCTGCTGCGGCCACTAGGCCTACCCACACAAGTGTGGTGTCATTTTTATTGGAAGAGTTTGGGGAATGCAGGGTGGGTGGAAATTTGGGGACCCACGAAGATTCCAGAACTTTCCACCACAGAAATGTGAGGAAAATGTGTTTTTTTTGACAAAGTTTGAGGTTTGCAAGGGATTCTGGGTAACAGAAGCTGGAGAGAGCCAGTCAAGTCACCCCATCCTGGATTCCCCTGGGTGTCTAGTTTTCAAAAATGTATAGGTTTGCTAGGTTCCCAAGGTACTGGCAGAGCTAGGGTTCATAATCTACAGCTAGGCAATTTTCAAAAAAAGAGTCCCTTTTCACTGTGAAAATGTGGTGTGTCCACGTTGCGTTTTGGGCCATTTCCTGTCGTGGGTACTAGGCCTACCCACACAAGTGGGGTACCATTTTTCTCAGAAGACTTTGAGGAATGTGGGGTGGGTAGAATTCTGTGGATCCACGCAGATTCCAGAACTTCCCACCACAAATATATGAGCAAAAATGTGCTGTTTTTTATAAAGTTTTAGGTTTGAAAGGGATTCTCTGTAACAGAACTTGGTGAGAGCAAGACAATTCACCCCATCCTGGTATCACCTGGGTGTCTAGTTTTCGAAAATGTATAGGTTTGCTAGGTTCCCTAGGTACTGGCAGAGCTAGGGTTCATAATCTACAGCTAGGCAATTTTCAAAAAAATAGTCCCTTTTCACTGTAAAAATGTGGTGTGTCCACGTTGTGTTTTGGGTCATTTCCTGTTGTGGGCACTAGGCCTACCCACACAAGTGGGTTACAATTTTCCCCGGAAGACTTTGAGGAATGTGGGGTGGGTAGAATTCAGTGGATCCATGCAGATTCCAGAACTTCCCACCACAAAAATATGAGCAAAAATGTGCTTTTTTTTTACAAAGTTTTAGGTTTGAAAGGGAATCTCTGTAACAGAACCTCATGAGAGCCAGACAAGTCACCCCATCCTGGATTCCCCTGGGTGTTTAGTTTTCAAAAATGTATAGGTTTTTTAGGTTTCCCTAGGTGCCGGCAGAGCTAGGGTTCAAAATCTACAGCTAGGCATTTTGCAAAAAAAGGGTCAGTTTTTACTGTGAAAATGTGGTGTGTCCACCTTGCGTTTTGGGCCGTTTCCTGCTGCGGCCACTAGGCCTACCCACACAAGTGTGGTGTCATTTTTATTGGAAGAGTTTGGGGAATGCAGGGTGGGTGGAAATTTGGGGACCCACGAAGATTCCAGAACTTTCCACCACAGAAATGTGAGGAAAATGTGTTTTTTTGACAAAGTTTGAGGTTTGCAAGGGATTCTGGGTAACAGAAGCTGGAGAGAGCCAGTCAAGTCACCCCATCCTGGATTTCCCTAGGTGTCTAGTTTTCATAACTGTATAGGTTTGCTAGGTTTCCCTAGGTGCCGGCAGCGTTAGGATTCAAAATCTACAGCTAGGAACCTTGCAAAAAAAGAGTCCGTTTTCACTGTGAAAATGTGGTGTGTCCTCGTTGCATTTTGGTCCATTTCCTGTCACGGGCACTAGGCTTACCCACACAAGTGAGGTACCATTTTTCTCAGAAGACTTTGGGGAATGTGGGGTGGGTGGAAATCTGTGGATCCACCTAGATTCCAAAACCTACCACCACAGAAATGTGAGGTAAATATGTTTTTTTGTACTAAGTTTGAGGTTTGCAAGGGATTCTTGGTAAAATAACCTGGTGAGAGCCAGACAAGTCACCCCTTCCTGGATTCCCCTGGGTGTCTAGTTTTCAAAACTGTATAGGTTTGCTAGGTTTCCCTCGGTACTGGCAGAGCTAGGGTTCATAATCTACAGCTAGGCACTTTTCAAAAAAAGAGTCCCTTTTCACTGTGAAAATGTGGTGTGTCCACGTTGCATTTTGGGCCATTTCCTGTCGTGGGAACTAGGCCTACTCACACAAGTGGGGTACTATTTTTCTCTGAAGACTTTGAGGAATGTGGGGGTGGGTAGAATTCTGTGGATCCACGCAGATTCTAGAACTTCACACCACAAAAATATGAGCAAAAATGTGCTGTTTTTTACAAAGTTTTAGGTTTGAAAGGGATTCTCTGTAACAGATCTTGGTGAGAGCAAGACATTTCACCTCATCCTAGTATCACCTGGGTGTCTAGTTTTCGAAAATGTATAGGTTTGCTAGGTGTCCCTGGGTACTAGCAGAGCTAGGGTTCATAATCTACAGCTAGGCACTTTTCAAAAAAAGAGTCCCTTTTCACTGTGAAAATGTGGTGTTTCCACGTAGCGTTTTGGGCCATTTCCTGTTGTGGGCACTAGGCCTACCCACACAAGTGGGGTACAATTTTCCTCGGAAGACTTTGAGGAATGTGGGGTGGGTAGAATTCTGTGGATCCACGCAGATTCCAGAACTTCCCACCACAAAAATATGAGCAAAAATGTGCTTTTATTTTTTTTTTACAAAGTTTTAGGTTTGGAAGGGATTCTCTGTAACAGAACCTCATGAGAGCCAGACAAGTCACCCCATCTGGGATTCCCCTAGGTATCTAGTTTTCAAAACTGTATAGGTTTGCTAGGTTTCCCTAGGTGCCGGCAGCGCTAGGATTCAAAATCTACAGCTAGGCACCTTGCAAAAAAAGAGTCCGTTTTTACTGTGAAAGTGTGGTGTGTCCACATTGCATTTTGGTCTGTTTCCTGTCGCGGGCACTAGGCCTACCCACACAAGTGAGGTACCATTTCTCTCAGAAGACTTTGGGGATTGTGAGGATGGTGGAAATCTGTGGATCCACGCAGATTCCAAAACCTACCACCACTGAAATGTGAGGTGAATATGTTTTTTTGTACTAAGTTTGAGGTTTGCAAGGGATTCTTGGTAAAATAACCTGGTGAGAGCCAGACAAGTCACCCCATCCTGGATTCCCCTGGGTGTCTAGTTTTCAAAAATGTATAGGTTTGCTAGGTTCCCAAGGTACTGGCAGAGCTAGGGTTCATAATCTACAGCTAGGCAATTTTCAAAAAAAGAGTCCCTTTTCACTGTGAAAATGTGGTGTGTCCACGTTGCGTTTTGGGCCATTTCCTGTCGTGGGCACTACCCACACAAGTGGGGTACCATTTTTCTCAGAAGACTTTGAGGAATGTTGGGTGGGTAGAATTCTGTGGATCCACGCAGATTCCAGAACTTCCCACCACAAATATATGAGCAAAAATGTGCTGTTTTTTACAAAGTTTTAGGTTTGAAAGGGATTCTCTGTAACAGAACCTCATGAGAGCCAGACAAGTCACCCCATCCTGGATTCCCCTGGGTGTTTAGTTTTCAAAAATGTATAGGTTTTTTAGGTTTCCCTAGGTGCCGGCAGAGCTAGGGTTCAAATTCTACAGCTAGGCATTTTGCAAAAAAAGGGTCAGTTTTTACTGTGAAAATGTGGTGTGTCCACCTTGCATTTTGGGCCGTTTCCTGCTGCGGCCACTAGGCCTATCCACACAAGTGAGGTGTCATTTTTATTGGAAGAGTTTGGGGAATGCAGGGTGGGTGGAAATTTGTGGACCCACGAAGATTCCAGAACTTTCCACCACAGAAATGTGAGGAAAATGTGTTTTTTTTACAAAGTTTGAGGTTTGGAAGGGATTCTGGGTAACAGAAGCTGGAGAGAGCCAGTCAAGTCACCCCATCCTGGATTCCCCTAGGTGTCTAGTATTCATAACTGTGTAGGTTTGCTAGGTTTGCCTATGTGCCGGCAGCGTTAGGATTCAAAATCTACAGCTAGGCACCTTGCAAAAAAAGAGTCAGTTTTCACTGTTAAAATGTGGTGTGTCCACGTTGCATTTTGGTCCGTTTCCTGTCACGGGCACTATGCCTACCCACACAAGTGAGGTACCATTTTTCTCAGAAGACTTTGGGGAATGTGGGGTGGATGGAAATCTGTGGATCCACGCAGATTCCAAAACCTACCGCCACAGAAATGTGAGGTAAATATGTTTTTTTGTACTAAGTTTGAGGTTTGCACGGGATTCTTGGTAAAATAACCTGGTGAGAGCCAGACAAGTCATCCCATCCTGGATTCCCCTGGGTGTCTAGTTTTCAAAACTGTATAGGTTTGCTAGGTTTCCCTAGGTACTGGCAGAGCTAGGGTTCATAATCTACAGCTAGGCACTTTTCAAAAAAAGAGTCCCTTTCACTGTGAAAATGTGGTGTGTCCACTTTGCGTTTTGGGCCATTTTGTGTCGTGGGCACTAGGCCTACCCACACAAGTGGGGTACCATTTTTCTCGGAAGACTTTGAGGAATGTGGGATGGGTAGAATTCTGTGGTTCCACGCAGATTCCAGAACTTTCCACCGCAAAAATATGAGCAAAAATGTGCTTTTATTCACAAAGTTTTAGGTGTGAAAGGAACTTGGTGAGAGCAAGACAATTCACCCCATCCTGGTATCACCTGGGTGTCTAGTTTTTGAAAATTTATATGTTTGCTAGATTTCCCTAGGTGCCGCCAGAGGTAGGGTTCAAAATCTCCAGCTAGGCACTTTGCAAAAAAAGGGTCAGTTTTCACTGTGAAAATGTGGTGCGTCCACATTGCGTTTTGGGCCGTTTCCTGTCGCGACCATTAGGCCTACCCACACAAGTGAGGTACCATTTTTCTTGGAAGACTTTGGGGAATGCAGGGTGGGTAGAATTTTGTGGATCCATGCAGATTCCAGAAATTTCCACCACAGAAATGTGAGGAAAATGTGTTTTATTTTTGACAAAGTTTGAGATTTGCAAGGGATTCTGGGTAACAGAACCTGGTGAGAGCCAGATAAGTCACCCCATCCTGGATTCCCCTGGGTGTCCAGTTTAAAAAAATGTATAGGGTTTGCTAGGTTTTCCTAGGTGCCGGCAGAGCTAGGGTTCAAAATCTACAGCTAGGCACTTTGCAAGAAAAGGATCAGTTTTCACTGTGAAAATGTGGTGTGTCCATGTTGCGTTTTGGACCGTGTCCTGTCGCGGGCACTAGGCCTACCCACACAAGTGAGATACCATTTTTATCGGGAGACTTAGGGTAACACAGAAATGTAGAGCAACTATTATTACCTATTGACTTTTGATGCATTCTGCCTTCCAAATTAAAGACAATGTGTAAAAAAGGAGTCACTTTGAAAAATGTCCTATAATTCTCATGCTAGTATGGGTACTCACAAATTTGGAAATGTGCAAATAGCTACTGTTTCTAAACTCTATATTTTGTTCCAATTTCAGAAATACATAGGTGTCTTTCATCCCAATTTTTCACTGTAAATATTTTCCCAAATTAATTGCTAAATACCCGGTACATAATAAAAAACCATTGCAAGATGCTGCTAAGTTATTGGCTCTAGGTTCGTCGGGTTCTTGGTGAACCTACAAGTCCTATATATCCCCACAACCAGAAAGGTCAAGTGGCTGTAACTGTAGATTGCGTTCAAACATCTGTCATAATTTGAAGAATTTACAGGTGAAAACGTTGGTACACATGGCTGTTTTTTTCAACTAATTGTCAATTTTTACTACTTTCAACCGTTAGTTTCTATAAAGAAACCTTGAAGGATCTACACGATTGACCCCTTGCTGAATTTAGAATTTTATCTACTTTTCTAAAATGTATAGCTTTCCAGGATCCATTATTGCTTTCATACCCATTTCTACCATTAAGTGGAAGAAGTTTGGAAGCACAAAAAATAGCAAAAATAGACTATGTCCCAGTAAAATGCCAAACCTGTGTAAAAAATGTTGGTTTTCTGACAAAAGTCTGTCAGTTCCTGAAAGCTAAGAAAATGGTGATTTTAGCCCCACAAACCCTTTGTTCATACCATTTGCAGGGGAAAAAACATACAGTTTTATTTCCAGCACTTTTTTCCAATTTTTCCCCAAAACCCCAAACTTTTGCTGTATTTTGGCTAATTTCTCAGTCCCCTCTAGGGGAATCCACAAACCCTGGGTACCTTTAGAATCCCCATGATGTTGGAAGAAAAGGACGCAAGTTTGGCGTGGATACGCTATGTGGTCAAAAAGTTACAGGGGCCTACGCACAAACTACCCCAAATCGTCAAAAAAAGGCTTAGCACAGGGGGGAAAGAACTAGCAGCAGAGGGGTTAAAACTAGAAATAGACAAAATGATCAGTGAAAGTCTTGAATTGATCAATTAGATAAACAAAAGTGAACTTTTGTTTACGAGTTAGGATGTTACCAGATGAGCGAGGCAAGTCTATGATAAATTATTCGAAACAGCTCAGAAATATGAAGTAGATTTGAATCAGACTAATAAACTTACAGAAAATCCATCAACTTTGTTTTAGTGACAACTACCAGGAACAAAATTAAAAATTCAAGGGCTTATTCAAAGCATTTGGATTTGGAGTGTGCTGGATGAGTGGGAACGGAAATGGGCAAAAAGAAAGGGTCCAAAGAAGTCAATGGGGCAACTGCCTCCACCTGTAGAAGGAGAAGTGGGAGCTACAAGTTTCCCCTTACGGGAAGTACCCAGCAGAGGTTATGTCCATGTACCTTAGACTATAAGTAATCTTGCGTCATTTACAAATGACTTTCCAAGATTAAAAGACAAGCCTGTAAAATGGGACAAACAAGTTGAAATGGACTGATCTAAATACCTTGTTTAATATTGTAGTTCTAAGTGCTTTGTGAACAGCATGTAAAATAGCAACAGAATGGCCCAAAAGAAAGCTGATAAGAGATCCATAAACCAACCATCCATTACCCACAGTATTGAGAAAGTATAACCAGGTGACGATGTGGTTGAAAACTAAGATATCGCCAAACGATATTGATTGGGTCAAGATTGACAGGATGGGGGCGTGGCCAACTGCCGGAGAATATGGCCTACTAGCGCAGCTCCGCACCCGACCGTCCTTTCTCCGTGACTATCCTGTCATTGATCCAGCTGCACAAGACGTACCTCAGGCAGCGACCAAGTGGGGATCCTGTGATCTCAATATCAAAGATCCACAAGCGACCTTTGCCGCAATTGGAAGCCCGCGAAGTTGCAGCCTACCGGTGCCCGGCAGCCACAAACTCACGTAAACTCAGACCTGATCGCGAGGAGGCAGTAATCGTACATGCGGCACAGGCACGCCCGTGGTCACATCGGGTGAAAGAGGCCTCCCTCCAGCAACGACATCGAGCAGCAGGGAAGAAACACCTAATCGGGCGGAAAAGGAGCATGACCGAGCAAGAAACACGCCCGGGAATCCCCTTTAAGTATGGTTGATCCTCCCCAGAGGAATTAAGGTGATCGACCCTGGGCCTGAATAGTAACCTTCTGTGATGCCATTACGGCGGAGGCCAGAAGAACTGAGGCACCAGGCCGGCATTGCTGGTGAGAGGGAGAGGTCGTCTGGCCCCTCAGTGATCCCGGTGGTGCGGCCCAGTGTTGAAAGACGCCAACACTGAATTGCCGATACGTGACGGCCAACATGGATTAAAGCTGGTGGCTGGGCGCTGGTGGCAAATACATGTAAAGACACTAAGGAACAGAGGGGGCATATTATCAAAAATGGCGTTACAATTATTGCCGCTTTAGCGGCAGGAAACTGCTGCTTAAGCGGCGATAATGGGCTTGATAATATGCCCTTGAGAATTCCAATAGAAGCCCAGGTTCACACCAGAACATGGGCTTCTATTGGAATTCGCAAGGGCATATTATCAATCCCATTATCGCCGCATTAGCGTCAGTTTCCTGCCGCTAAAGCGGCGATAATTTTAACACCGTTCTTGATAATATGCCCCAGAAGAGAGTAAATGCACACAGAGACCCAAAAACTGCTGCATAATCACACAGCACACACCACCTGAACTTTGTGCCCTTTTTTGGCAAACATTCCTGGGGCACCGCAGCTCTCCGGAGGAGAAAAGCCAACAGGTCATGTGGAAGTTACCCCGGTAGGCGGCGGTGAATAACCCGACGGAGCGAGTCTGCAGCCCAAGTGGGATAATGGCGGCAAGCAAAGGAGGACGTGGTTCGCATTAGTCTAAGGTTGACAATATTGCGTGGCAAAAAACTTAGGAGGGAGGTGTATTGTGCCCTGGTCCGGAGCAAGAGGCACAAAAGTAACCAACCGAACAAGAATCCCCCATGCTACGCGATCTGATGGCGGCGATAACTAGTGTGCGCACTTCCTTGGAGGGACGCATAGACAACATCTCCACGGACATATCCTTACTCCGGGCGGACATAAGGAAGATGGACACTAGGGTCAAGGAGGTTGAGTATGCTGTCCTAGACTTGAGTGCAGACACAACAATGCTAAAGAAACATGTCTCTGATCTGCAATTTCGCACTGAACCTCTAACAGCGCTGCTTGATGATTATGAGGGCAGATCGTGATGCAACAATGTCCATATTCTAGGAGTGCCAGAGACGGCTGAGGGACCAGCAACAGGCCTATTTGTGGAGGACCTGGTAATGAAACACCTGCAGGCCAAAAACCTCTCCAACTATTGCTCCATAGAACAAGCACATCGCGTGAGAGGGGGCAGGCCTAATCCAGGGGCGCCTCCCCGACCCATCTTGGCACGAGTGTTCAATTTTAGGGACCGGGACCCTATTCTTCGAACAGTGCGCAGTGCTCCACCCCTCAAATATGAAAACAGAACAATATTATTTTTCCCTGACTTCACCGCAGAGGTACAGAGACAACGACGCTCCTTCCTGGAGGTCAAAAATACCCTAAGAGAGCGAAAAATTAAATATGCAATGCTGTTTCCAGCGAAATTGCGGGTAGAGGCAGACGGCAAAAGTTGTTTTTTTACCAAGCCAAATGACGTATGGGATTGGCTGGATGAATGGCAGAGAGTAAGCGGTCGAGGGAACCTAGACCTGTAGGATCGATGAGTAGGGAAGGCGCCCGAAAAGAAAAGACCCAGTACAAGGAAACAGAGACCAGCACAGCACGGGCAGCTTGTAAATCGTCTGTAACGTCTCGGACCAGTGTTAAGTGGAGGAGTATTTTTTGAGTCATGGGGAATCGGACGGCACCTCTCGGTGCTTTGCAACCTAGACGGATAAGTGATCTTGGAAGCCTCTAAGAGATCATCAGCCTGAAACAAGCCAGACAAGGCCGCACGAAAGGGAGAAAAGTGGAAACCACAAACAGTGATCGTCGACATGTGGAGCGGATAAGTATAAATTGACTGTTCACACACGACTTATGTAGCAGACTATCTGATCAAAACGGAGGGCGTGGGAAGGGGAGGTTTGGTCCACAACTCCTCCAACATAGGGATGGGAGGGCAACAGGCACTCTGCACAGTTGGGGAGGTGGGCCGATGGACACCATCATGCAGGGAGGCAGGGTGGAGGGAGAGGGGAGTTGTTGGGAGGGGGGCTTGTAGAATTGTTTGTTATAATGTTCATGCTCAGGAATGAAGCACATCACAGTGGTCATCTTTAGGGTCGAACACGCAGCCACACACTTTAGAGACACCAGGGTTGGGGAAAGGGGGGTATCATATTCAAGTCTCAGCTCACTCAAAGCAGCGGGAAAGGGTAGTAGCTCAACAAATATGGAATCAGGAGAGGTGTACGGAGGGAGACTTCTGGTTTATGTTCGCCTGGAAAAGGGGGCCTATGTAGATTCTTCGCTACCCCGCCATTAAAAAACACACCCATCACCATGGCTAGCAAGAAAGGAAGCGACCTGAGGTTCCTCACATGGAACGTGAATGGGTTAGGTAAAAAACTCAAGCGAGATATAGTCCTCTAGTATTTAGAACACCAAGCACCAGAAATAGCACTATTTCAAGAGACCCATCTCATTGGTAATAGCTGTAAAGCCTTGAACCGATGAGGATATCAGCTCATAGCACATGCAGGATTTACCCCTAGCTCCCGATCGGGGACATCCTTGTCCGCAAAAGCTGCCCCTATATGGTCACCAAAACATGGGTTGATGGTCACAGTAGATCTGTGGCAGCCACTGGCACTTGGGGAGGGAAGCTCCTAAGCGTAATGTCAATATATGTTCCCCCTGCACTACAGCAAACCACATTAATCGACCTAAGTAAATTCATCTTAGATCTCCCAGTGGATTTCCTAGTTATAGGAGGGGATTTTAACCTCACACTGAAAGGAATGACTGACCGAAGACCACCACGCAGAGAACCTAGCTCCGGGTCTAAGTTGACGGAATTCCTCTTGGCTCTTGGCTTGGTTGCCATCTGGAGACAGCTCAATCCCACTGCCCACCAGTATACCTTCCACTCGGGAGCCCATGACAGCCAATCCCGTATTGACTACCTACTCGCCCACACCAAAGACGCCTCTGATTTCGTCGAGGCATGTTGCCTGGTGAGGGGTATCTCCGATCACTCTCCAGTACTCACTAGGATGGCTGTGGACATTCCACCTAGATGCACACTCTTCACAATAAACCCATGGACTCTCAAAATTCCACATATACAAACAGAATTGCTAAAATATACTGATCTATACTTCAGCGAAAATATCAGCTCAATGACCTCGCCTCAATCTATATCGGGAGCATTGGGGTGGTTATAAAAGGTAGAGCCTTGGCTCTAATGGTGGGGCACAAAAAATAAATGATGAAGCGTATAGAACAGCTTGAGGAAGAGAACTTAGAGGATGAGAAAAACCTTACCCAGGCCAGAGACAACTCGATCATACAAACAATAGATGCCAAGAGGCAAGACTATAGACAGCTTCTTACAGAAGCAGCCAGATCCAGGCAAAAGACAATATACCACAAGATATACGAACACAGGGAGCAGATGGGTAAACTATTGGCTAGGCTCGAGAGAAGGGAGCAGGCGCTAAAATTGGGTTACCGGTTAAAAGGGGCCACGGGTACGGACATAGTCGACCCCTAGGAGATAGCAGACACATTCACCACTTACTTCGAGGCGGTCCATGAGTCTTCCTCTGAGTCCACTGGTCTTGACGCCCAAAACGTATTGGCAACTATCCAGGTTACTGACCTCTCTTCAGAAGAGTGGAAATTCCATGAGGGGGACCTGGCAGAAGAAGAGATACGGACAGCAATCCAAGACAAACGCTCGGGTAAGGCCATGGGACCCAACGGACTCCATATTGAGTTTTTTAAACTAGCTGCCACTAAGTTGACACCCCACCATCGAGAAATGTATCTAGATAGTTATCAAAAAGGTTGATTACCATCCGAGATCCGATTAGCTACAATAGTTGTAATAACCAAAACAAGGCAAACCAGTGGAAGAATGTAGTGCATATCGACCCATCTCACTCCTCACTGCAGAAGCCAAAATCCTCAAGAAAGCATTAGCAAATAGACTCATCCCCCTAATCACACATCTAGTTCATCCTGACCAATCAGACTGCATGCCAGGCCGAAACACTGCCCTAAATCTACGCCATCAGCATAATGCTCTGGGAAGAGCGGATATGATACAGGAAGACTGCTCTTTCTCGATGCCAAGATGGCATTCGATACTATCGAATGACCTTTCTTGTTTTCAGTATTGGAACGAAGGGGTTTTGGACCCAACTTTGTTAAATGGGTTAAGCTTATATATCCAAACCCAGAAGCACAAATAGTGGTTAACTCCCACACATTATGGCACATCCAACTTAGTGAAGGAACTAGACAGGGATGCCCCCTGTCACCATTAATTTTCACGCTGGTATTAGAACCACTAGCGACATGGGTAAGTGGTGACCCCCTGATACAGGGCCCTAAATGGACTGAACAACATGAAGACAGAATTTCCCTTTACGCAGATGACAGACTATTATACATAGCATCCCCGGCATCGTCAATTCATCGCATCCTACACATATTTTGCATATTCGGCAATCACTCCGGTTATACTATAACTGGACCAAATCCCTTCTATTTTTAGTTTGTGCCCCTAAGCCAAAATTGCCAAAAGCCTATGACATTCCAGTGGTAACAGAGGGTTTTCGATACTTAGGAATTTACGTAACCAACAACGCAACACTATTCTATGGCACTAATTTACAGGGGCCATTAACTGGACTGCGCACCGATGTTCGACACTGGCGAACCCTCCCACTGACCCCTTTGGGATGAGCAGCCCTTTACAAAATGCTGGCATTGCCTCGCTTTAAAGTCCCAGATTCCTATTTCACGAACATTGAGAGTGCAGTGTTAACTCTGCTATGGGACGGGAGGGCACCGTGTTTTGCAATGCAGAAATTGACGGGAGGATGGTATGACGGCAGAGATCGCTCTACCCGATCTGAAGCTATACGACCTGGCGTCCAACGTGACGGTTTTCAATCGTTGGGTCCACGGTCCGCAAACTGAACCGAGCCTTCAGACAGATAGATGGCTAATGGGAAATGGGGGATATCATAGAGACCTTTACACGAATCCCAAAAGCCTACACCTTACAGGCCCCACAGCCCTCACTATAGATATTTAGCACCTGGTTACCAAAAAACAATGGGGTGGCACAAAAAGATCACACAAGTAACTCCACTCTGGAAGCCTGAGAGCTTAGGCAGACCGAGTGCTTGTCCCGGCTTTGATCAATGGAACCTTAAAGGAATCTCAGTTGTGGGAGACATGTGGACCAAATAGGGGCTGATACCATTTTCAGAACTAAAGAAAGAATATCAAATGGTGCATTCTGAAATCTTCAGATACCTAGAGATCAGTCACGCCCTGAAAACAGCGATACCTGAGGGGAACCCTCTACCCAAAGCATCCTCTCTAGAAGATAGATTGCTACTAGATCATATGCCCAAGAAGGCCATATCTTTAACATACAAGAAGCTAATTAATAATTGACCGGATTTGTTGACATGCCTTAGACAGCATTGGGAGGTGGATGTGGGAGATATAGAGGATGAAGACTGGTGGGACGCACTGGCCTCCCCCAGGGAGATCGCCATCCCCATGAGACTCAGATTGGTCCAACTTAAAATCCTACATAGAGTTTACCTGGCCGCGAAAACCCTGGTTAAGATGGGGAGAAGGACGGACACATATTACCTTCGAAAAGTTTCCCAAGACGGAACCTTTCTCCACATATTGTGGGAATGCCCGGTCGTCCAAACATACTGGGCTGCAGTTACGTCTCAAATGGAAACTGTAGGAGGGGGGAAACTAAATGCATCTCCGAAACTCTGCTCATCAAAGATATGGGAAGCCACCGACCTAACCCATACAGAGCCATCCTGGGTCTCGTTGGGACGGGCACTCGCCAAAAGGAATATAGCACAGAAATGGGGAGTCGGAGAACCACCATTAAGATACAGATGGATAACCAATATGGACAGGGCTATGATAGCTGAGAAAGACGTCTTTAAAAACACGGGAATCCCTAAAAAATCGAACCATAAGTGGGCAGCTTGGAATACATATTGGGGTGAAATATGCTTGTCTCCCACTGTTGAGTTGTGCCGGAGGGAGGAGAGGCCGCGGGGCTCACTAGATGCAGAAGGGGAGTTATAATATTGTTGGAATGTCTTGGACTGATATGCCAATTGTAATAAGCATCTGTGATGTACCTGGCTGTTGGCTTATTGTTATCAGTAATGCTGAGCATTTTGTTGTTTTAGTAAATAAAAAGAATTTAACAAAAGACTCCATTCATTCATACTGTGAAATTGTTGCAGGCATTTAAACAGTACAGTGGGTTGGAGATGTTGGAGCCCAAGAATATGGGACATTTTATGTCCAGGTTTGTGACAGGACTGAGGCCTGAGATTAGCATGATGGTTCAGCACCATTTGATTTGTTTGCAGAACAAGTCGGTTAATGAGATTTTGAGATGTGCAAAGTACTGTAATGTCGAAATAGATATGAGGCAGAAGAAATTGAAGGAAAAATTGATGGTGGTACAAATGAAGGCAGCTCAGAGAGGAGGTCAGAGTCAGGCTTTCATAGGTAATGTTCCTCCTATGCAAGGAGTGTATCAACAGGGAGCTCCTGTGATGCAAGTTGTAGGTGGATTCTATCCACAATGTAGAGGCTGTGATGTTCCAACTGACTGAAGTACTGGGATTGATGTAGCTACCTTGAAGAAGTCTAACCCCTGACACTATTTTGCCTGTCACCTGTGGGGTCCCGCAGGAGTCCTCACTCAGTCCAACATTATCTTCAACCAGTGCCAGACATTGTACCTCCTCTTAGGATGTTCATAGACACCTACGCGTAGGGCACCCAGCTGGTGTTTTCACTTACACCTGGTACCGACTCTCCCACAGTCAATCAGGTAACCTGCAAGGAACAAATAGCCAGCTGGATGAATCAAATACGTCTTAAGCTCATTGGAGCCAAATCTGAAATAATGAGACATGGCAGTATGTCCCATGTCCAATACGATTTGGCCTGGCCAACTCACCTGGGCCCTCCGTCTAATAAGTCAACTATAAAAATTCTGAGGATGTGGATTGATGACACCTTGACAATGGTAGCCCAGGCTACTCAAACATCAGCCAGCTGCTTTGGTCTACTGCGATTGTTAAGTAGGAGTTTGCCGTTGCTCCTCTAGACCACGAGGCAGATATTAGTCTAGGTATTAATCCTTTCCCGCCTGGACTATGGAAATTCTCCTTACTTGGGTTCCCCATGGCTGCCATCCATGTTAAAGGGTATTCCAAGGTCTCAATCCGCCCATCTGGGGTTGACAGCATTGCACTGGCTTCCCATGGTTCAAAGAGTTGAATTTAAGTCCTTGTGCATTGCCCATAGAATTCTGCATGGGAAAGGCCCACACATCCTTCAACAGCTTGTCAATCATTACGACCCTAATAGGGCTCTCCACTCATCCAACCAGCATTTGGACACTGTTCCTGGAGTCAAAAGAGCCAGAAAGGGAGGAAGCTCCTTTCAATTCAATGTTGCTAATCACTGTAATTCTCTCCCCTTGGTCATTAGGAGTCTGACAATGAGCTGCAATTTTGCAAAGCCATTTAAACCTGGCTCTCCTAGCACTGAGATGCCTCCGGTCGCCATGTGCACTACAAATCCCGTAGCATAGCATAGCATAGCACAGCAATAAGTTGGGGAATTGGAAGTGAGAATGTTGTCTTAATCTTGCTAACCAGGGTCAAAAATCAGGGTTTCAATGCCTCAGAATAAAAACCCCACGCAGTCACAAAATGTGCCGAGAGCAAGATCCCAACATTTCAGAAAACTTACCAGAATTTCAATCCTTTCCAGCAGTATCTTTTGTTTGACACTGTTGATAATTATGGCTCCGATCAGTCCGACTGACGGTGCCTGATAGGGCAGGATCATTGTGTGCTTGGCGCACTCTTGGAGGTAGACCAGAGTGGTTCATTTATAGATGGTGATGTAAATGGCCACCCCCTATCATTTCTGGTTGATACTGGTGCTACCCACTCAACTGTAAGAACATTGGAAGTTCCAAACGTACCCCTCTCAGAAAAGAGAATCCAAGTTGTACAAACCCCGTAACAGAGGATGTACCTGTAAAAAAGGGAATTTGAGGAGAATCACCAATTTGTGGAATGTGACTCAGGTTTTGTGAGTTTGTTGGGATGTGATTTGTTGTGAATTGCACCATTTATTGCACCTGAAGGGTGTGGATTTCCAAACTTTTGAAGAAGATGTTGCCTTTAAATTGACTAATCAAATTCCTGCAGTTGAGCTGTTCCCTATGATGGCATGTGACGAGTTACCCCTGGATTTCAGCGATACAGTGAGGTCAAGAGTTTGAGATTTTGCAGGGAAGGACATTGGATTCAGCAAAGGAATTGAGCCTGTCCGTATACAGATAAAGCCTAATGCTGAGTACACAAGAACCCCACAATATATTCTGACCCCGAAACAATTATTGGAATTACTCCAATAATTGAGACAATGATCCAACAAGAGATATTTTGAAGGAGATTATGGGGAGTCCATGTAATTGCCCCATTATTGGCTTGCAGAAGCATAGTGGTAAGTACTGCATAGTTCAGGACCTCTGAAAGATAAACAATATTGTAGTACCTTATTGTCCTGTGCTACCGAATCCTGCTGTGATTTTGTTTCAGATTTCATATGAGGCTGAGTGGTTTACCGTCATTGATCTTTGTCAGGCCTTTTACTCCATACCCCTGCATGAGGACAGTCAGTTCCTCTTTGCATTTCGGTTCGACAGTCATGTTTTGGCATGGTGCCGAATCCCAGAAGGAGTTTGTCCATTTTCAACTAGAAGAGAACCTGGAGTCCTTGGTTATGCCCTGTAACTCTGTCCTGGTGTAGTATATTGACAACCTTTTGGTTGCATCCAATACTTAAGAAACTTGCAAGACTGATACTGTTGCCCTGTTGAATTATTTGGCTATGAGAGGACATAAGGTGTCGCTCAATAAGTTACAATGCTGTTTGATAGAAGTCCTGTATCTTAGACATCACACTGAGAAAGGAGTCAGGAAGGTGTTACAGGAAGCTGTGGAAACCATCTTTGTGAGTTGATACCAAGTGTCTAATCTACAGGCCTGCACAAAGTTGACACAAAATCATTAGACAAATGCTTGTACTTTTCCATGGTGCAGAAAGAAAGATGCTCCCACAACACAAGGCTTGCTCAAGAACCACATTCAAACAATACATGATGCTAGCTTAGCCACAAGCACATCAGCATACCATATTTAGAAGTGACACTGCTAAGTGCTAGATATTGCAATAATTTATATGGAAAAGTACTAAGGCTAGTACATTTCATTAGGCTGGACAGTCCCCAAAGTGTCACATTCTCAGGACATGTCGGCAGAAACAGCATATCTCAGACCATAAAAGGTATCATGCAGCTTAGGCCTCCTATCATTGGACGAATATTCAATGCTTAATCTGTATTATAAAGCAAAACCAAAGGGGATGATGGACGGAATGTTGAACATTGCAAGCACTCACCCCCAGTCAACTGATCTGGGTTTAATCCATCATCATTCTTTAGCTCACTCCGCCACCCCAGTTCAGACATGGCCATATGCAAGTCAGTCTGACCCTGTGCCTCAAGGGACCAGTCCAGCCCGAACTGCCAAGCCACGTCTTCCCTGGACCGGAAACAAGCATCCTGGGACCGGTTTCTGGCTAATCACCCGTCATTAGCCAGTCTAGCTTGAATCCAGTGGCAAAGTGAGCAAGGGACCCACATCTGGGCATACCCTGCCAACTTAGGGCGAGCAAAGCAAAACCAAAGGGGATGATGGACGGAGTGTTGAACACTGCAAGCACTGACCCCCAGTCAACTGATCTGGGTTTAATCCATCATCATTCTTTAGCTCACTCCGCCACCCCAGTTCAGACATGGCCATATGCAAATCAGTCTGACCCTGTGCTTTATGGGAACAGTCCAGCCCAAACAGGGTCAAGACTGATTTGCATATGGCCAGGTCTAAACTGGGGTGGCATGGTGAGCAAAAGAATGATGGATTTAACCCAGATCTCTTGACTGGGAGTGAACGTTTTGATTTGTTCTGCATTCCGTCCATCAATTGTGTGTCTTTTGCTTTCTCGCCCTAAGGGCACCAGGTATGCCCAGACGTGGGTCCTGGGCTCACTGTGCCACTGGAATCAAGCTATCCTGGCTCAAGAGGGGTGAAACCCCAAAACCGGTCCTAGGATGCTTGTTTCTGGTCCAGAGAGGACCTAGCTTGGCAGTTCGGGCTGGACTGTTCCCATGTGGCACAGGTTTAAGACTGATTTGCATATGGCCAGGTCTAAACTGGGGTGGCATGGTGAGCAAAAGACTGATGGATTTAACCCAGATCTCTTGACTGGGAGTGAATGTTTTGATTTGTTCTGCATTCCGTCCATCCATTGTGTGTCTTTTGCTAATCTGTATTGTATGCATAATGACATTCTTTCCTTCTGTGGTTTGTATCAATAAAAGCTGTCAGAAACTTCCCCTCTTTGGACACGCAGTGGCTATGCTGACTGTCTCTGTACTGCACGTATTTGCCTTATCTTGTTTATGTATAATTCTGTAAATAAAGCCACCAACAACACAGAAAGATGTCATAATGTTCTGGGAATGGTGTGCTACTTTTGCAAGTGGATCCGCAATGTTTCCCTAGTGGCCAAGCCTTCGTAGAGGCTGACACAGAAGGATCTGTCGGATCCGGTACTCTGGGATAGCAACTGCTTGGTTGCCCTCCTAGAGTTGAGAGAAAGTCTCTGTCGCTCCCTGGCACTGGGAATGCCTGATTACAACAATGTGTTTTCACTTTTCTACAGTGAGGACTGCGCTCTCTCAGTGCTTAAACAGATGCATGGAAGTGCCCATACACCTGCCGCTTATTTCTCTACTACTCTTGATCCAGTAGATGCAGCACTGCCCAGGTGTTTCAAATCTGTGACTGCTGCTGGTGTCAACATCGAGATGTGTGAAGGCATTGTTATGGACCATCCTCTAACCGTGTATGTGACTCACTCTATGCAAATATTGTTGACATATACTCACACTCAACACTTGACAAATAGCGGCCTGACCCGATATGAGCAAAGTATACTGGTGGCTGAGAATGTCACCTTAAAGAGATGTGCTATCTTAAACCCTGCCACCTTGTTGCCCCTTCCTGAGAGTGACAGTGAAGATGGTGAAGTGGAGCATGACTGTCTTGATGTTACTGAACTGTGCACCAGGCCAAACCAGATATACAAGATGAGTCATTGCCTGAATCTGATTTTGCATTGTGAATGGCTCATGTTTGCAAGACCATGGAGAAAATTAAAGAGCTGCCTATGCAGTTTTTACAGTTTCAGTAGGGGAAGCTTCATGGTTCCAAGGAGTATTTTCTGCAAGAGTGGCTGGATTAATTGCCCGTACAAGAGCATACTGTGTCTTAGACCAGCAGAGAGTGACTATTGCCACTGATAGTCACCATTGCTTTGCTGTTGTTCATGATTTCAGACAGCAATGGTCCCAGAGGGGGTTTACCTCCTCAGGGTCTCCCATCCAGAATAAAGAGCAGGTGTGAAAGCTTCCTGAGGCATTACAAATGCCTGCACACATTGCGGTTGTTAAATGTGCTGCTCATTGGAAGGGGGATTATTATGTGACCACTGGCAACAGATATGCTGATGAGGTCTCAAAGTACTATGCTTATAATGCTTGAACTTTTAATGGAGAGTACACTAATGAAGGAGCAGATTATACCAACTACAACCTTTTGTTAACAACTGCAGGTACATGGGAGGAGGTCAAGAGGCTTCAGGAAGTAGTTTCAGAGGCAGAACTGCAAGGTTGGATTGGGGCAGGTTGTGTTTTGAGGGATGAGGTTATTATATTTTGGTTTCAGGAGACGAAAGACCTATGTTGCCTACTGGTCTATTCCCTCCAATTGGCAGGCATTACCCCGCTCCTACTCATATCGGGAGAGATGCCACAGTCAGGTTGTTTAGACGGACCTGGTTTAATCATAGATTTAGATTGATGGCTGTAACATTGTGTCACAGATGTGTTGTGTATCAAGAGGACAATGTAGGGGAAAGAACTGCAGCAACATCGAGCACTTAGGGAGATCAGACGGTCCCTTCAACAAGATGCAGTTGGATTTCATTGAGATGCCCATATGCAATGGGTTGAGATATGTTCTGGTTGTTGTGTGTATCTTTTTATTCTGGATTGAGGCATACCTGATGAGGAAGAATGACAGTCTCACAGTATCAAAGTGGCTCTTGAGAGAGTTAATACCTAGATTTGGCATTCTGACTGCTCTGGAATCGGACAGAGGAACACACTTGAACAATGAAATCTTGAGAATGTTGTTTGCAGCTTTACAGGTTAAACAGAGACTGTATTGTAGCTACAGACCTGAGGTTTCAAGTCTAGTGGAGCAGTTCAAGGGAAAATTGAAATTCAGGCTTGCAAAAGTGTGTGCTTCTACTTCTCTAAAGTGGCCTGATGCTTTGCCTCTTGTGTTGATGAGTGCTAACGCAGCATACCTGATTGGAGGACAGGATTGTCCCCCCATGAGATCATTGTGTGCAGAGCTATGAGACTGATAGCTGTACCTGCAAATGCACTTGTGAACATTAACCATGACATGATACTTGATTACTGCAAAGGACTGGCTCACATGGTATGTTCTGAGTTTCAGGATGTTGAAGTCGCCATGGCCCTGCCTCATCAGGAGCAGTCCCAGGACCTTAGTCCAGGTGACTGGGTTTTGGTGAAGAAACATGTACGAAAGAATTGTTTGGAGCCCAGCTGAAGTGGTCCTTTCTAGGTGATTCTAGTCACGACAACTGCTGTAAAGTTCGGCGGTCTCCTGATCTGGGTGAACGCTGTGCACACTCACAGAGTTCCATGACCCCCTAGTTGATGTAAATTCACCTCTTCGAGAAGTGCCGGTGGTGATCGGGAAATCACAGGAGCAGGTTAGTAAAGCTGTGGGGGACCAGCAAGAGCTTGAAACAGCACTTTTTCGGCCTGAGGAGGATCTTGGGGAGTTGATAGCTAGAGTAGAAGGGGGTATAGTCTGGCCCTGTGGGGATGATTGAGTCAGACTCAGACCTTGCTGAAGGGCTGGGTGCTGTAGAACCACAAGTGGAAGCAGGAGAAAGTTACCCAAGAAGGCAGGAGAGAGGTAGACTGACTCCACAAGGAGAAGGTGGGATCCAGAATATTCCGAAGGACAGGAAGAGCATTCTGAGTCGAGTGATGGAGGAGGTGAAGGCATTGCACTCAGAAGATCATAGCAAGCTAGAGTACTCTGTCAAAGGTACTCATCCTTTGAATGGACTTACAGAGAGAAAGAAAGAGTTCTGGGAATTTTGGGATAACAGTGCAGATCCAATTCATCCTATGTGACATCTCTTTGCCCATGTAAAATGCCATTGAGCTAAATACAGATTTTACATACATTGTCCACCGGAACCGCTGTTCCCTGTTATATAATCAATTAGACTGAGACATTTTATTCTGGATGCGATTATCAGTGGGTTTCTACTGTGTGTTTATTAGAGACCTTTAAATAGATTTGTTAGGAAAAAAAAGAATAGTATGGAGGCCCAAGACAGCTAAGGAGCGCAAGGTTGTCCTTTAGAAGAACAAGGAATAGGGCTAATGAAGACTCACGAAGACCTTGGACATAATTTATTGCATAATATTTGGACTTTCGTTTGCCATTTGCAAAGGTGGAAATCTACAAAGAAGGCTCTGCTGCTACGTAGGTCCACCCAACGGTTTAGTTTTAGAGAAAATGATGTAAGCCAATCCCAATACTAGTACACATAGGTACATAATAGCAGTCACACTAATAGTTGTAGTACTAATCATTTTGCCTATGGGATTGCATGTGCCTGCAGCTAATTCAGTGGGGACTAGGTCCACAGTTGCCCCTATAACAGCCCACCCTGCTGAGAGTAATTTACATTTGTTAGGTGATACAGAGCTACACATAGATACATCCAGATGAGATTTTTCTTCAAATGCTTACTTTAAACTGCTTGATGAATACATCAACACTATGGATGTAAGGGACTGTTATGTTTGCACGTAGTTACATGTATCTGCTGCAGAGGGTATAACATACCATCACCTCCCTTTGACATATGGTGCCACTTTTTTTGATAAACAAGTTTTTATTGTTTTGGGTTGTACAACATGAAACACTTCTGGGCCCTTCGAACCACTACCACACAGCTACACAGCATGAAAACGCACCATAGTCCCGTCCTCCCCCCGTAAGCCCCCCTCCCTGGTCCTCCACTCCTTCTAACAGCACTTTTATGGTATGTTGCCCAGCCATTTCCCCCAGACCCTTCGGTACTTCTTGGGGCAACCCCTTGCCTGATAAAGAGTTTGTTTCTGTGCCGCACACCAGTCCACCCCGGTGCTCCACTTGGCCAGGCTAGGCGGCTGCGGCTGCTTCCATGCTGCTGCGATGTCAAGCTTCGCTACCATTAAGGCCGTCATGAGGAATAACTTCTCCGGGCGTGTGCCATCCAGGCCGTCAGTGATGCCTAGTAGGGTGTGTCTAGGGTCATGCGGCACCTCCCACCCTAGGACCTCTGTGAGTTCGGTTTCTATGCCCCTCCAGTACCCCCCCAGTTCCGGGCAAGACCACACCATGTGAATTAAGTCGGCCGGCTCAGAGCCACAACGGGGACAAGCTGCATCAGCGGAGAGGCCCGCACAGTGTAGTCGAGCCGGTGTGAGATAAGCGTTGTGCAGGTAGTAAATTTGGATAAGCCGCAGTTTGGCGGAAGCCGTCACCAGTCTGGGGGCCATAAGGGCATCCCGCCAGTCGGCCTCGTCCAGGGGACCCACCCACCCCTCCCATCGTTCCTTAAGGCCCTCCAGGGATGTAGGGGTGCTGTTGATGAGGGAACGGTAGATCCTGGAAATGCCTCCCCTCCCCAGGTTACCCATCATGACGTGAGCCTCCGGGGGGCTGTGATCTGTCAGCCTAACGTCCAGTGGGGTGTAAGTGCGTATGGCGTGGCGTATTTGAAGGTATTTATAAAATTGGGATGAGCGGAGGGAGAAGCGCTCCTGCAGCTCGGAATAGGAGCACATACGCCCCCCCTGCCAGACATCTCCCAGTTGGGAGATGCCGAGTAGATACCACGATTTAAAGCCCTCTAGTTCCGCGACCTCCCGCAACCATGTTCCATGCCATAGGGGGGTGACGCGGGTCAGCTTCCCAGTCCACCGGGTGTGGCGGAGCACCGCTCGCCGGACCAGGAAGATTGCTTTAGTAATATCCGGGCAGGAGGCGGGGATGGGGGCGCCGTACAGGCGGTCCTGAATACAGGAGAAACCTAGGTCCCCTAATTCCACCCTATAGGCTGGGTCAGACCATCCCCCCCCAAACCAGTCGTGGATGACCAGGAGGCGGGTGGCCAGGTAGTAGAGGTAAAGATTGGACATGCCCAGACCCCCATCAAAGGTGGGCAGGCGGCATAACGATAGAGTCAACCGCGGCCTCCCACCACCCCAAAGAAATCTGGTCGCCATCCCGTCAAGCTCACGAAACCAAGGTCGTGGAAAGGATAGGGGAGTGTTTTGCAGCACATACAGGAACCGGGGAAGAATCATCATTTTGTAGAGGGCCACCCTCCCCAACGGATTGAGGGGTAGCGATTGCCATCTCGCCAGGTCCGCCTTGGCCTTTTTAACCAGGGGGGCACCTTAAGCGCCCAGCTCAGTTCCGGGAGAAGGGAGACCCAGATGCCCAGGTATTTAAAGGACAACCGGCGGAGGGGAATAGCGTCCTGCCCTTCGAAACATTCCCGGGAGGGGTGCAAAGGCACCAGAACCGATTTCCGCGAGTTTAAATACAGGCCAGATGCTCGGCCAAAGCGTCCCAAGATGTACATTGCACGAGGTCCGGAGCGCACCGGATTTCCAAGGTACAGCAGGACGTCGTCCGCGTAGAGGGCGATTTTGTCAGCCTCCATGCCCGGCCACTCCCAGCCCTGAAGGAAAGGGTCATTTCTGATCAGGGCAGCAAGGGGTTCCATCGCGAGCGCAAAGAGAAGGGGCGACAGTGGGCACCCCTGCCGTGTCCCCCGGCCGATCCGGAATGGCCCCGACAGCGCCCCATTGACCAATACCCTGGCACGGGGGCGTGCGTAGAGGACCCGTACCATTCCCAAGAACTTAGGGCCGAAACTCATGTGGGTCAAGACGTCAAACAAGTAGGCCCACCCCACCGAGTCGAAAGCTTTTTCGAAATCGGCGAGCAGGAGAGCGAGATATGGGGTTAAACGGTGGCGGTGAGCCAGGGCCACGTGGAGGCGGCGTAGGCAATGGCGAGTGCCCCGATCGGGTATAAAACCACATTGGTCCGGGTGGACCAGGCTCGATAAAAAGGGCCGGAGCCGTTGGGCCAGGACCGCCGCGTAGAGCTTGATGTCGGTGTTAATAAGAGAGATCGGCCGGTAAGCCGCTCTGTCAGTGGGTGGCGGCATAGACTTGGGCAGAACCACAATCGTGGCTATGTTGGCTTCTGGGGGGAAGGAGCCGTTCTTAATCGCCTCGACAAAGAGATCTCGCAACCTCGGGACCAGGCTATCTTTATAGGCGGCATAGAATTCCTGAGGGAAGCCGTTGGGTCCCGGGGTCTTCCCAGCGGACGTACGCCCTATCGCTTCCCCAATTTCTTCAAGGGAAATGGGTGCCTCCAGGCTCTCCCAGTCTCCCGGCCTAAGCCGGTTGAGTCGTACACTACTAGTCGCGAGCAGAGTGGCCAGGGAAAGATCCGGGGCTCGGGCCCGGTAAAGCCGAGAGTAAAACTGGGCAAATGCTTCCGCTATCGCCACGGAAGAGGACTGGAGCACACAGTCGGAGTCGGCAATCGCCGGAATGATGCGCGATGCCCTGGGATAGGTGGCCAGGCGATGTAGCAATGCGCCATTCTTATCGCCCCATCCGTACACTCTCACCAGCGAAGACTGCCAGAGAAGCTTGGCCGCGTCAAGTGATCGTTGAAGAATCTCATCGCGAAGGAGCCGCAGCTGCCGAGTCCCGGCTGGGCCCCCGAGCTCGGAGAGAGATTGCTCCAGTTGCAGCGCCCGGGCCTCACAGGCGGTGAGCTGCTGCAGCTGCCTCTGGCGTTGCCGTACCACGTGCGCCTTGGCAGCGCCTCTAATGGTTGCCTTGCAGGCCTCCCAAAGGGTGCCCGCCGACGAGACCGAACCCTCGTTGTTACAGTAGTACTGGGTCAGCTCGGTTCCCACCGCCTTACGAAGTGTCTTATCCTGGAGGAACCGAGCATTAAAGCACCACATCTGACGAGCCGTGCGGGGTGGAGGGCCCAGACCCAGGAGGACCGGAGAGTGATCTGAGATCCCTCTGGGGAGGATACAGACATCTTGGATGCCTACGCAATTGGCGGGGGGGACGAAGATCGCATCAATACGTGCATGGGAGTGATGGGCAGCCGAAGTGTGGGTGTATTGACGTGTGTGTGGATGCCAAGTCCTCCATGCGTCGCATAAGCCCTGAGCCTCTGCCCAACCCACCAGCTGCCTTGCTCGCGTGGCGCGGGAATCTGAAATCGGTCCTGACGAGTCCAGCTGAGGGGCCGAGACGGCATTGAAATCTCCTCCGAGAACAGCAGTACCCAGAGGGAAGGTTGCCAGCAGAGACGCAGCTTGAGATAAAGCCTGCGACAACCCGGCGGGTGGCGCATAGAGCGACAGGAAGCTGATCGGCCTATCCTCGAGTGTGCCGCAGACGGCAATCCCCGTTCCGTGAGGGTCATGAGTTGCCTGTGTAAGGACAAAGGGGAGGGAGCGGCGCAGCAGGATGGCGACCCCTCGGAAACCGCGCGAGAACCCAGAGTGCCACACCCGATCATACCCATAGCGAGCCACAAAGGGACATCTCTCACCGAGGAGGTGGGTTTCTTGAAGCATGAGCACGTCTACCCCTGCGCGCTGGGCATATTTAAGGACTGCGGTGCGCTTGAGCCTATCCAACAGGCCATTCACGTTCCAGGACAGGATGCGCAGCTGGGCCTTGGGGGCTAGGTCATCCATAGAAGTGGTGGAAGCGAGTCGCGCTGGGGGCGGAACGACCAGGGGGGCGCCGGGAAGACACCGAGCGGCGCGAGTGCGCGGGGAGGGGACGGGGAGCCTGTGATCCCCAGAGGCATGACGAATCCCACGCTGGGGGAAGCCAAGGAATGAAGGCGGAGAACGAGCGACAGCGGAGCGCATGTCAGTGTCTGTATGGAGCCACGTGGTGGCACTCGCAGTGTGCTGCTGTGTGATAGGCCCAGTGAGAAGCAAACCCAAACTAAAATGAACACCCTCCCAAGGAGTAACAACCAACTAACACCCACCCCCCACCCTACACTTCGAGAAAGGAAGCATCTGTCGCCCTAACATTAACTGACAACTACCAGGCCCCAAGCATGAGCGCTCGGGTGTAAAGAGCGTGGTGGACCCCTCCTGAAGTACGGATTTAAGTGTCGTGTCCTAGGTTGCTACGTAAGAGCGGGAGACTGCAGAGTTCGCTGCCGCCGCAGCGGAACCAGGCCGCCGCCCCCCCCTGTCAATGCGTCGTGGTCGCGGAAGCCCGGCCGCAGCTCGGTCCTGAAGCATATTGACGGGCGACACCCGCTCGGGCTGGCGAAAGGTCTTTCTTCAGTGAGCCAGGTCCATGCTGCCCTAGGAGTGTCAAAAAATAGAGTCTTGCCCTGGAAAACAACGCGGAGGCGGGCCGGGAACTGAAGTTGGTAGCTGAGGCCCATGGAGCGCATCTTTTGCTTCACCTCCGTGTAAGAGAGGCGTTGTTCTTGGACCTCCCTGGTGTAATCCGGGAAGATCATGATGGTGTGGTTGTTAAAGGATAAGGGGCCTTTCACCCACGCCTCCCGCAGAATAGCGTCTCTGTCTCTGAAGTTGAGGATCCTCAGAAGGAAGGGGCACGGGGGGGCCCCCACCGGAGGCTTGGCTGCCAATGACCGGCGCGCTCTCTCCACCATGAACCAGGTTGACAAGCTGGCCGCCGGCATCCAAGATTTGAACCAAGCGTCTAGGAAGTCATCGGTTCGGCCAGACTCGACCCCCTCCGGAAAGCCCACCAGGCGAAGGTTGTTGCGGCGTGCTCGGTTTTTGGCGTCCTCCGCCCGCCGATGCAGCTCCTTGGAGTGGGTCGTAAGCTCCCAGACTTGGTCTTGTAGCTGGCGGATGTCATCCTCCGCCGTCGAGATCCGTGATTCCGTCTCCGTGATGCGGGCCGTGGCGTTGCGGAGGTCCTGCCGCAGGAGCGTAACGTCCATCTTCACCTCCCCGACCATCCCTTCCAAGGACGTTCGGGAGGCACTGATGGCCTGCAAGATGACGGCCAGGTCTTTGTTTGGAGCCGGCGCCGCCTCTCCGCCCGCAGCCGGCGGGTCCAGGCTCACAAATTGGTCGATTTTTGTTTGGTGGGACGTTGTCGCCGGCTTGGTGCCCCTGTCCTTGCCCATGGCGGCGTCCGGGGTGTATGCGCCGGTCCCGAGGCCCGGTACGGTGGACCGCCGTCGGCCACGCCCGCCAGTCAAGTAGCCTTCCGGTGCAGGGCCAAGGACCGAAGGGCGGGGGAGAGAGGAAGGGTAGAGACACGTCTTTCCCCCAGTGGGGGGAGTCCAGGAGTCCGTCGGATGCGCCACTTCCCCGCGATGATCCGGGCCGGGCCTCTCTCTCACCTCGTGGCGGCCCCCCCGCCGCGGCCCACACTCGCAGTCATCGCCAGTTGAGGCGCAGCCCCAGGTCCGCCGCACCACTGCCTCCCGCGCTGGGCCTGCAGGCTCATCACATGCGGTGGGACCACCCCGCACTCGCCCCGGTCCCCGACCGACAGCAGGACCTCCTCAGGGGCAGGGCCAGGGCGTCTCCGCCCGGTCAGCAGCTGAGACGGAGGGCCCCCTTCCGGCCAGGATGGGTAAAATCCAGGGGGGGGGAAAGGGGCGCCGCCCCTTACGCTGGCAGCAACTCCCAGCCGGTGGTGCAGGGTGAAGGTGGGCTCCACCGTCAGCAAGGCCAGACTCGACCTCTCACGTCGGCCACCGCTGCTTATGCCCACGAAGCGCCTTCACCTCTCGTGTTGCGTCCACTCTAGGGGCCTGGCAGGATGCCGCCGCTTGGCTGAGCGCCCGGACAGAGCCCCCAGTCCGACACACAAGACAGGGTGGGGGAGACCAGGGGGGAGTCGTCTTCCCTCGCCGGCGTGGGCTCCCAGCCGGCGGTGCAGATGAAGAATGGGCGCCAGTCCCAGCAAGGCCAGATCCAGCCGCCCGCGCAGGCCTGCGCCACTCGGACCGGTCCACCTGCGTTGCAGGGCCACAGCAGGTCTTGGGCCTCTGCCCCGTGCCAGCTCCGGGGGCGCCCCACCCGCCGTCACCCCCTCCAGCTCACTTGTGCTCCGCGGAGGGCAGGGGTTCACCCACTCGGGCTCCTGCGACGGGCGGCAGGCCGCCGCCGGCTACACGGCCTTCTCTCCCCCAGGGCGCCACGGGACTCGCGTAGCTCACAGTGCCCGCCTTGGAACCAGCCGGATGTGTCCCTCACGCCGGCGCGGCGAAAGGGCCTCAGATCTCGGCCTTGGTCGCAGGAAATCGCCCGGAAACAGCACCGAGTGTGGCGCAGCAGCTCCTCTGCGGATAGCAACCTCCGGATCGCTTCTAGGACGGCGGTGCACGGATTTAGGGCGGATGCGAGGGGTCAAGCATCGGGAGCCTCACATCGGCACGGCCATCTTGGTTAGCGCCCGACATATGGTGCCACTTTAGCCTTTTAATGAGTATGGACATGGTAATTTCCAATACTTTTTGGATGGGGTAATTTCCAATAATTATTTCCAAAGTATGATTTAGCCCTTTCAGAAGTTCCTATGTTTAGACATTTAAATTACCGGGTAAGAAGGAGCAGAGACAGCACATGTCGTGTACCTCCGCCGCAAAGAGCGGGAACGACCGCCCTCCTAACCCGATGTAGCCCACGACCTGTGGATACAAGGTTCAAATTGACCAATTTTTGTGGAACTACTTTTCCATTTTTTCACTAGGAGACTTATCAAAATTAGGGTCCCCTTCACTCTACTAGGTCCTGATGAAAGCCCACCTGACCCTTAGGGGCATAAGATAGGGCTGAAACATGTCGACCTTTTTATGGACTTTTTTGTAGTGCACAAGACCGTAACCAGTCTAATTGGTGCACACACAACACTTTTAATTATCTCGAACCCAGTTTTATTAAAGGTATATACTGGTTTTACGAGTTTCTTTTAATATTTTCAATATATGTCACTTCACTTATCACCTTTCCACGATCACTACTGAAACAACCAGAGGAAACACCTCCAGGTGGAGGAAGCATTCAGTAATCCAATGATGATGCTGTCACGTTGCTAAGCACAGAGCGGATAATCGATCATACCGCTTCAATCCACCGGCTAAAAAACGTGAATGAGGGTTTCTTAAACGGTGCCTCGCACTGTTTCTGCATACCCTGGTTTTTTCAGGACCAGTGATCCACTCTCTACCTGATATTTAGACATTTAAATCGTCATCCCAATGCCCCAGAGATCGAGACAACCAATTGTTTGTCTAAACCTATCCAGATATTAGATACTGCTTATACCCACAGACACAATTTGACTTGCATTTTAAAAGAGCTCGAGAAGAATTTTCTGAATCTCAACGGGGATAGGAGAAGGGATTGGAATGTAGAAAACAGATGAGAAAATTAAGGAAGAAAACAAGTAGGCTAAAGAATAAAAAGTGACAGGAAATGTCGCTGCGCTGACTTTAGATTGGAAGCATAAAGGGGAATTTTGTGTACTGAAAGGTAGATCTGTGGTTGACACAAAATTTGTAGGGCAGGGTAAATGTGATCATACTTTTGAATATGGAGGAAATCGGAAGTTGTTTATGGAAAGTCAAGACCCTATTATTCCTAGAGTTTATTATATTTGTGGAGGACATGCTTATTTTGAGTTACCTGAAGGTTTGTATGGCGTGTGTTATTTAGGTGTCGTTTTTCCAAAGATTTATCATGTGGAAGCTTTTAAGTATCCTGTGTTGTAACAGAATTTCAGGCCTAAACGAGTAGTAAGTACTGGAGAAATAGTGGGAGATTTCTTTGGTGTGAGGATCCCATCTGTGGGTGTGCTTTTGAATGATTTCAAGATTAGAAAGTTGTCCACTGTAGTGGATAAGTTGGCTACTAGTACAGAAGTAGCTTTATTAGTTGTAGATACTGAAATGATAGTAATTAGGTCCATGGATTTGCAGAATAGACTTGCATTAGACATCCTTCTCGCAAAAGTGGGCGGAGCCTACTGGGTGTTAAAGGTCCAGCAATGCTGCACCTACATTCCTGACAAGAGTAAAGATATACAGAGGTATATTAGGAATACTTCAAGTCTAACAAGAGAGTTAAGAGAGTTGGAAACAACAGGTACTTGGTAAGCTATTGGTAATTGTTGGAAAACGAGGCAGTATCTGTGAGGCCTGCACAAATAACATGTCACATTTGTCCTTCACTGGGAACCAAATACCCTAGTGTAGCGCCTGTCTCTCAGAGGGTAGCGTTGCAGAGCAGTCTAAGGCTTACTCAAGGAAGGTGGTGTGGGTTAGTAATCGCCATTACAGGTGCGCAGAAAAACATACTATGCACCAATTTACAAATATACATAAGCTGTTGGAATTACTTTGTGACATTGCATAACATCCCCACCCCTCCTGCAGGGGGGTGGGGTCTAGTACCACCACTCCCAAGTAGACACATCATCTTGCCCCCTAATGCAATGGGTTGACACAAGCTGGAGCGAGGGCCTTGCCAACTGGCACTATCCCAATGGCGACCCACTCCATCATCTATCTCAACAAGCATTAAAAATAGGTACACCTGCCCTGGGGACACATAACCCGGACTGAGCATTGTATACTGACCATTCAGTATGCACCTGTAAATCTTAGCAGCTAACAGTCTGGGTTGATCCTCCCCTAACGCAGTAGCAAGAATACATTTTTGGGCATCACTTTAAATGAGGTACTGGTCATAGCTGATAACAGTTGGAATGCATTGCAATCACAGGCTCTAAAAGGCATCACAGTTGAATCACAGGATTACCATATACAGCCAGACACCCTAGCAGGAATGTCTGGCAACATAACCCCACTTTGCTTATGACATCACCTTACACAGGTATTTCACATTACATCTATGACTTTCAGTCCCTCTAAAAGAATAACATTAGTAAATTCTTTTCTGGTGTACTTACACCTCTTCATCTCCAGGGGATGCCCTTCCAGACATCCCCTACTCAGACCTCCATGTCATGGTGCAGTCATTTAGGCACCCCCAGCTGCAGAACAAAAGCTCCAGCCATGGGAATGCTGATGATGCTTGCCTCAGCCCTTGAGGGGTTGTTCTTTACAAGTCCCCATGAGACTTAGGGAGGGACTTTTCTTCTTCGTGCTGGGGGAGACTGCGTTGCTTCTGCAGCTCCCCCTGCACCTTGTCACACGTTTAGTGGTGACCCCGTCCTCCTCGGGCCACCACGAGTAGAGAAAACGCGGTTTGCCTTCGTATGCCGGTCCGAGCCTGCAAGACATTATGGGGCGCTTCCTGCATATTGTAGCAGCGGCTACCCCGTTGCTTCGGGGAGAGCTGTGATCGCTGCTGGCGGCCTCCCGCCGCATCTTCCGCCCTCGATGGGGGGCCCGGTCCCACCCGGACCCCCAGGTGAGTGCTTCCATGCAGCTCGGGGAGCCCACCCCCAGCCACTCCTTTTCCTCGCGGGGGCCCGGTCCCACCCGGGCATCCTGCATTGCCACATTGTTGGAGGGAAGCCCAGGGAGCTCACCCCCGGCTGCCCTTCCCGGCTCCCCGACCGCCCAGCACCCTCGCGTGCTGCCGTGGGAGCTGACACATCTCTTCTCGTCTGCCTGATCCTGCGGGCAGACACAGAGCTTCTGACGGGTCCGTTTGGACCTCGGGGGAGTGCGACGGCACTCCCCCACCTTCCTCCAGCCACGGGGGAGTGCAGCGGCACTCCCCCGGTCTCCGCCATCTATTCGAGGCCTGTAGATGGGGTCCCGGGTCCCCGGACATGTTTATGGGGAGCGCAACGGCGCTCCCGGCTTTTCTTTGGGCCAGGGTGGGCTTCTCTTAGCCCACTTGGCCAACTTCACGGGGAACGCAATGGCACTCCCCGACTTAGCTACTTTGCAGGGGGCACGACGGCGCTCCCCAACTTCAGCTTTGGCATTGGGGCCCGGAGTTGGGTCCATGGGCCCCAGAGGTATCTTCACAGGGAGCGCGATAGTGCTCCCCGGCTTATCTTCAGCACTACGGGGCCCGGAGTTGGGATCCCGGGACCCTGGAATCTTGACGGGGAGCACGGCGGCGCTCCCTGGCTTAGCTTTGCCTGCAAGAGGGGGTTGCACGATAGCACGCCCCCCCTCCTCTTCATCGCCATTGCCGGGGGCCAGGGTGGGCGCCTGGCACCCTTTTGGGAACTCTTGTCGCGCTCCCTGACTTTGCTTCGAGTGAGGGCAGCCCCCGATACCTGACCCACCCCAGATGCATCTTGGAGACCGGCAGCAGAGCCCCACGCGCTTCGTCGTCAGTCCAGCCAGAGGTCAAAGGTCGCCTACCTTCTGGGGGCATATCTCAGCCCCCAGTGGACCTATCCTCATGATCTTGGCATCTTCTTGCTCCTGGTGGCACACCTCAGCCACTGGGAGCACTTTCCTTCGCCCTCCTGGTCTGATGGAGGGTGGATTCAGCAGGGAGCTGTCTTCACTGGCTCCCTGCACCAGCCTTTCGCCTTGCTCTCTCCCTGGGCCTCTCTTCTCCTTGAGCAGAGGCCCAGGCTTCTACTCACTCGTCCTGGACTCCCTTCCTGGCGCAATTCTTTATCCTGGGACAGTCAGGGGGTTCTTCCTTACAACTGCCCATGGCGCCAGGCTACAGCACCCTCTGCCTCAGCAGACCACACCCCAGAGAGAACTTCTCTTCCTGTGCAAACACTTTTTAAAGAATGGGGAGGGGGCTGGCAGGAAGTCTCTATTTGTCCTATCAAACAGCGAGACATCACTTCCCTGCCACTGCTCCCTTCTTCCTGCCTAGGCCTCTGGGTTGGTTCAAGATGGCGTCATCCAGGGGGCTCATACCACATGGACTCTGACAGCCCCTTTACCCCCGTGCTGCCTTGTACCTTGTGTAGCTTGGTCCCTGGCACCAGGTGACAGCTGATGATGGATTAGCCTGTGGCTCCAACCATCTTCTCTTCTTGGAGAGGAGGCCTTCACTCTTGGAAGGAAGGTCATTAATCCAGCCTGCCAGGGTCTGCCCAGCCAGGCCCTGGTTATGAGCTGAGTCAGAGCAATATGACAGTTCTGGATGACCCAAAAGCAGTACAGATATGGCTTTGGACTCTGCACAATACTTCTTCTTACACAAGTTACAGTAGACTTTAGTGCTTATCTGAAATTCGTAGGCCTTTGGAAAGTGAAACTAGCCCATGGGCTCCACATCCCCATAGGAGAATAATTAAGTGAAAAACAGTAAAACACATTGACTTTCCCTGGCATGTTTCTTCCCAGTGTATAAAGCCTATTCCATGTCACCACCCAGCTCTGCATAAGTCCTGCCACACCATTCCATCTGTACCTGCTCCTTGGCTGTGCACACCAGGAATCTCCCCTGCGCAGCCCCTACACGTGTGCGCACGCATGTACACATGTGTCTGCATGTAACCAGCCCAGTGCCCCTTACTCCAGCTGCAGCACAGCGGCCTAGTCAAGCCAGGGGGACACCAGTAAAATCCCCATGCAGTCTCTCTCATCATGAGTTCACTGTGGGTGAGTTCCAATTTATGAGGCTCTCCCACAGTAAAAGCTCAACAATTAGGTGCTCAAAAAGCGAAAAATCCAGGCGGCTCAGATGGTCAGAACCACCTTCTTACAGTAATGGATTTGCTTCAGTGGGCAAATGGTTTGGAAATATGGGAAGTGGCATTTTGGGTGCTATTTTGAAACCTCTTGCAATAATTGCCCTCAGTGTGATATTCCTAGTTGTGATCTTAAAGGGATATAAGTGCATGAATGTCAAACAGGGAGTGAAGAGGAAGAGACTGCAGATGTGGAGTCAGAGGAGTGTTAGAGTAAATACTATGACGACATGAAACGTCTGGAAGAGTCTAGATGGAAAATGTAAGGAAAACAAGGTTTTAGATGGTGCGTCTGATAAGATTTCGATCTTTATTTTGGTGGCTTGATTCCCCATCAGGGGGGACTGGAGCAGCCTAATATTGGCTCCATCCATTCACATCTTGACTAAGTCGTATATATGTGCTTCTTTACCATATATTTGTGTGCTTTAATATCATTAATGTGAAGTGGTGAACTTGACCAAAATACTGAAGGTGCATCTACTTTATAATCCAGACATTTACATGAGTGTGCATACTAATGTTCTTTTCTATAGTGTCACCAAATTGCAGTTCTCGTATATATCTGCATTTGTGTGGTTTGAGTAATATTGTTAACTCTTATATAATCATGTATTCATTTGAATAGTGTCCTGCATTTACTTTATAACTGTATATGTATCCATAATCATGCATTTAAATGTGTACTGAAATGTTTGCCATGCTAAAATGACCAAAGGCATAAAGCAATTGGACTCTGATGTTTAACCTTCAACATGAAAGTTGGGTTGCAATGTTTTTCTTCTTTGCAGGTGCGTTCACATGATCTCATAGTTAGTGAAAGGCACATTGTGTATGACAGATAGTGAGGCTCTGAAGGAGAACTCTTGGCAAGGACTAGAGGTGCTAACGAACAAAGGGAGGTCCCTCCCTTGTATTGCTGTACATGTAGAGACAGGAGAAATCCAAGGATGTTCTGATGTGCGGTCCAGAAGATGGACGTATCAAATAAAGTTGCCAAGTTTTACTGTGAGAAGGTAGAAAAGTTCTGTGACACATGATATTGGATTCTCGAATGTTCTGTGTAGTTTTAATTGGTGGTACTCTTTAGCTGTAGACAGATTCATTTGGCGATGCAGCGTGCGCAACGAAATTCGTTTTATTTATTTATTTGTATACTTACCTCTGTTCGGCCATACTCCGGAATTTACTACCCGTCACAACCCGGCAGCACTCCCTCCAGGAGCCACTACTGTCAATACCATGTCAAAGTAAAAAATATGGCCAACCGCAATGGAGTGCGGTTCAGATACAGCAGTGGATTGGGTCCAGCTTTTATCTTTGGACTTAGAAGAAGTTCAGAGAAAATTATCTGATAAGGTAAAAGTCAGTGGGATGGGGCTACAGGAGATGTCCAAAGAGGGAGCTTTGTCATTGGATGGCCTCGTGTCAAAGCCACAGTGAAGATTTCTATATTCGGACTTAGTCTGCGAAATGCAATTTGAACATTTCCAGTGGGACGAGGCAGAGGGCTGTAGCCAAAGACAGTTTCCTGAGTCTGGATACCCCTTTGGTGAAGGACCACTGAAATGGATTTGCTGCTGCGCAGAAGAACGTAGCAGGAGAAGCAACAAAGTCATTCTGACCTCGGGCAGATAGACAAGCAGGTTGGTCTCCGTCTCCTCCTGGTTCTCTGAGCACCTTTTAGCCAAAAATTCACCACTTTTGTATTTTGGCTATTTGGGCACCTTTGCCACTACTTCCAAGTGTCCAGGGCTGAAAGGGCACCAATGGGGGGTCAGGACTCACTCAGGCTGGTTACGGGTATAGGTTTAATATGGAGAAAGCCTTTTGTGCCCCTGTGGACCCTGCGGATCTGAACAGAAGTCCAGCAAACTAGCCCTTGTGAGTCACTCTGCAGATCCTCAGACGAAGAACCAGTCCTTGTGCCAAGGCATAAGGTAGCAGAGCAGCAGGACAATAGGGAAGCAGTTCAGAAGGGCAGCAGTCTTTTAGAGAAGCAGTCCAGCAGAGTGGCAGTCCTGAACAACAGTCCTTCCTGGCAAAGTATCCACAGGTTCAGTAGTGTACTGAAGAGTTGGTGTTAGAGGTCCACTTTTTATTCCCTGGCGTCCTCCTTCTGGAAGGCGGGAGAAGCTTCTAGACAGTTGCTTTGAAGTGTATGGAATATCTTTACTACTACCCTGCCCTGGCCCCAGGCTAGTTGCAGTGAAAATGTGAGGTAGGGATACCTAATCCCTCTATTGTGTGACTATTTTGGTGGAATTCACAGTCTCACTGTAATTTACGCCCAGTCTTGTGACCTAGGTCAGGATACAGACACAAAAGGACTAAGGGTAGAAAAATGCAACTCTCTAGAATTAGCATTTTGAAATTTTAATCAAAAACCCGATTTTACCACTAAATAGGATTTTTCATTACAATTCTAAGGACACCAAACATGGCATAGCTTAGCTACCAGCTCCCATATGGACATTACAGCTTATTAAATGTAAGAAGGAATCCCCAATGTCATCCTATCGGAAGAGTAGGCCTCAAAGTAGGGAAAAACGAAATTAGGATTTTATCACTACCGGGACATGTAAAACTTAAAAGTACATGTCCAGCTCTTTAAATACACAGCATGATGCTGTATGGGCTACCTAGGGCCTACCTAAGGGGTGACGTATATGTAATATAAAAGGAGTTTATGACTTGGCATGGGGGTTTTAGTGCTTTTTAAAGCTATGTCAAAATGGCAATATTAAACTTCATTCAGGCTGCAGTGGCAGGCCTAAGACATGTTTTAAAGTGCTACTTAAGTGGGTGGCACAATAAGTACTGCAGGTCTACTGATAGCATTTGATTTACAGGCACTGTGTATATGGTATATCACTCTACAAGGGGCTTACAAGTAAATTAAAATGGCCAATGGGGTATAAGCCAAATTAACCATGTTTAGGGGAGATAGCACAAGCACTTTAGCACTGGTTAGCAATGATAAAGTGCACAGAGTCCTAAGGCCAACGAAAACAAATTCAGCAAAAAAAAGGTGGAGGGTAAAGGCACAATGTTTGGGTGTGACCCTGAACAGAGGGCAAGGTCCAACACTGGGTAAGACAACCCTTATAGGGCATACCTACTGAGTGAGGGGGAATCGTGCAAGCACTCCTGTCCTTTTTTCTTTCTCAGGAGGTGGATTCAACTCAGAAGTAGTAAAGAGGACAAGGTCAAGCAGGTATCAAGGTAAAGATAGGACTCTTCACTGCACTGAATCTTAACTTTCCTAACTTTGACCACTCTTAAGGTTTCTCTCAGTCTCCCATCATCTGTATGGGTGGGCAAACTTTCAATCTTCACTCACAAAGTTAGAAAAAGTTAACAAAAATTGCATGGTTGGAAATTTGACTGAGCTTCCTAACAGAAAATAGCAGTGAGACAGGCAAAGAACATGTTTAAGAGCATAAAATCTAGGTCTTGAAAAAGTTGATATGTGTATGGTACAGGATTTGGGAGCAACAATTAAAAGAGGTGAGTTAAGGTGATGAAAGTTTTTTAGGAAATAGAGTTTGAGGTTCCTTTTAGAAATGGACAATGATTTGCCTGTCACAGGTATCTGTATCATTTGAGCATTTCCAGATTATGATAATTTTAGAGTGGAAGATGTTTTAAAAATATGACATTTGTCAGGCTTAATCAAGTCCTGAACTAAAGATTTTGAGAAAAGTATTCATTTTTCTTTATGAGTCACCTTGCATTTTCTGCATACATTCTTAAAGGTAGAGAGAAGGTTCATGGGAAGCCATGCTACAAGAAAGGACAGGTGCTATGTTTAGAAATCTTTTTGTATCAAAAACATATGGGCTACTGAATGGAGGACCTTTTTAGGGAAGTTGGGCGACATTAGGCAGACCAGTCAGCTCAGCTGTGAATTTCTGTAGTGTATAGATCAGATGACTAGGGATTGCATTGCTTAATTGAGATCTTGTTTTGGGAGGAAAAACTTGAGGCTACACTGAGGTTTCTGAGGAAACCCAGAGGGGGATATTCTCAAGAACGTGTGATACCCATCGCAAATTTAGCTTAACGCAACTTTGCATATCGCAGTCTATCACGGGAAAAAAACCTGTGTTAACGTAGTATTCTCAACCTGGCGGGATAGTCCCATGATAACGCGTCAAATGACCGCGTTAAAATCAACGCGCTGCCGCAAATATGCGAAACACGAACGCGAATAAAGTTGCGATGAGGCCAACACGATACAAAAATCAGCAATAACCAGCGACAGGCCTGCAATTCCCACGCGTCATGCGGAAAAATGCACTATAAAAGCTGAACAAGAAAAACACACCATAAACAAAATAAACTGCGTAGCAACATGGATGCACCCGGAACGAGTGTCCAGGTCAACGCGAACCCCACAAGCCCCACAGACCACCAGCAAGGAACCCTGGTGTCGGGGAAGGCGGAGGAGAAGAGGAAGACGGGGTACAGTCCGCATGACAACTGGATCGTCGTCACGGAGGTGACAGAGCACTAACAACAACTGTCCGTCACCTCCACTGTGTCATTGGCAACACAGACGAAAAAATGGCATTCCTACATGAATGCAGTCGGTGTGTCGAGGAGGCCAAGATCCGCTGGCACGATGTGAAAAGCCAAACCAAGCAGAAACCCGCTGCCAACAGGAAGGCAGCAACGGCAAACGGAGGTGGGAGTCCTGCGCCACAGGAGGAGCAGGAGCAAATGGTGGCCACAGTCACCAGTGTGGAGACGGTGCAAAGAGTCGGAAGTCCGGACACTGCTCGACACGACCTGACACAACATCAACAGGGTGAGTTCTGAACAGGGACTGGGGGACGGGTAGGACGGGCACAATGGCACACATGCACAATGACGTGTAGCACACCGCACACCCACAATGACCCTGGGTCATGTCCCTGATCCCCGTGGTACACTGCAGCACACATACTAACATCAAGTAGGCCCCTGTCCACCATGTGCCTAAAGGGGTCACATCACCAATTGAACAACACACACATGCAACCGTGCGAAACACAGCAAAGATGCGTGTGAGAGCCACACTGACAATGCAAGTGACACCACATGTCGAGCAGCATGGCTGGAGTACAATCACCATGACATTGTGCACACCACGAGACTGAGGTGGCTGAGTGTGGACCACAATCGGAAATGAGCAGGTCACACTCTGACACATCCACGTGCACAAACAACCACTGACGTCAACAATACATCTGCAGACAAACAATGCACAAGAGTACAAAAACCGTACAAGAGCACAAATGACCCAAGTGGCCAACATCACAGCACCTTAAAAGCAGAAAAGCCAAAGGCACAACGCCTCCAAGGGATAAGGGGCAGCAAAATGACAGCTGCAGGTACGACTCTCCCACAATGCAGCACACACATATAGTAATGACAGCACATCCACATGGACTACAATGTGGCACACAGTGCAACACTTACACTGCAGAACAGAGGACACAACTGGGTCTGCCTGTGCGTAGAAAATGGCCAATCACATCTGACATAGCAGGAAACTGTGAGATGAAAATGTACGTGGACAACCTCACCTACGTCATGTAGTCCAAATGTCAACTGTCCCGCATCAAATAGTCCGCTCCTCCCAAACAGTCACAATGTACAATATCATGCAGTCTTATGTAAACTTGAACAATGTGTCAACATACATGCCAACACAATGTCAACAAGCATCTCCCCTTCACATTGCAGAGGGACAAACAACACCTCCAGCTGAGCAGACCAGACAACTCTACAGTGATGCTGAAGAGGACATCCACACTTCCGACATCGACGCCCTACAACAGTTCATGGACATCCTATGCAATCGACCTTCAGGAGCAGGGCAGCCCAGTTGCCTCGAGGATACCCCACCCCCTGCACAGACAACAAAGCTAGACGCACTCACCACCCCAGCTGGCTCCCAGCAGCCCACCGAAGCACACATCGCATTCTAAGGCCAGGTGTCAGACTGCCAGAAGGGGGTGGTCGAACATGTGCAGGTGGGGTAGTACCTCATAAAAGCCAAACCAGATCCCATACGTGGGTGTCTAAGTCCCATCAGGGACCACCTACACTCCCCAATGGAGACCCACACTGTGACAGAGACACATGCCTTTGCACATTTCCAGTACTGAACCACACCCAGAGCCACGGGATAATCATCCACACCCCCACGCTGGACTGGCAGACGCCAGGCCAGTTCACTCCTCTTATGTATTGAGTGGGAGACGACAAAGCTACATGTGCCAGGCTCACCCGCTGCCTGCGGTGACATGGCTGCGCACGCTGTACACTGCACAATGTGATGTTGTAGGGCCTGGGCCCCAAATGCATACATCATGAGCACACGGACACACTCAGATAGTTTGTTGAACTGGCTACGGGTACGTGCGCTCGACACCTTTATTGGCATGGTCACATGTACAGTGACTTATGTTCTGGATGAGTGCAGGGTGAGGGTAAGCCAGCCCATATGGAGTCGTTGGTGCTGGCAACAACTTGAACAGTGATCACAATTAAAGCGGAAACAGAAAACACCAGCATAGCAGAAAAAACTGTGAAGAATCATGGTGGTAGCCGGAGAAGGTACAGTGTTCACCCACCATGCAAGCAGAATGGTCCATGATTTGTGGTGCACTGAGTTAGTGGCACCTAAAGAGTTGAGCAGGGTATCAAGCTGATGATGGCACCCACGACAGTTGTGAGCAACTCTGATAGTCTGGCAGTAAGACACTTCCGACTCTGGCACCTGTTGTTTGGAGTTGGTCCTGGCGGTGGTGGCGTGTGCATCCTGCGGTGATGCGACGTCCGGGCAGGTCAGGACTCGATTTGATGTGTGAGCCAAGGTGGACCGCAGTTGAGGCCAGAGGCAGCGGACAGCCCGGGGCCACAGACACATGGCCTTGATGACCCCTAGTTTATCGACCCAGAGGCCATCCAATATGCTATCAGACAGGACCCATGACTTGAGCTGCACAGAGTTGGTGGCCCTGGATGCACTGTGGCCGGCACAGGCACACCGCCATGGGACGGTGACTTGCGGTGCAGTGAGATAGGGACACGTGAGCTGAGCAGGTCCCCATTCGATGTCCAAGGTGAATCTAGCGGTGGGTTGCGGGGGACAATGGAATGTGTCTTCTAGGGCATGATGCAGAGGGCAGAAGCTGGCCGGAAGCGGCAAATGGAGGAGTGGAATGCTACAGCCTTGTTTTTGCCACAAAGCCAGTATCACCAACATGAGTATGAAGACAACCCCCAGTCCATAGACTCATTTGCCACCAAAGTCCAAACAGAAAGTGTCCATGGATGTCGGGGAACAGACTTAATGGCCCCAGAGCTTAAAGGGGATGCAGTCTGCGATGATGCCAGTATAATGATATCAAAGCTGCCATTAATAAATCATGACTGAGTTCCCAATGTGTGACCTACTCGACCGCAGTGTAGGTCCAATGCAGCGGTCAGCAGAGGCCCACAGCCACGTGTTGTTGGCCCACGCTGCACAGAGTTAGTGACACCAGAGCAGTTGTCGGCAGTGTTCGATCACCTCCGTAACGAGGATCCTTTTTTCCTCCGGACTGAACCATTTATGCCTATTACTCCTCTCCTTGCGTACAATGATATGAACTCTGGAATACAGAAATCAAGACTCCGTTCCAAGTGTGTGACCTACTCGGACTCAGTGTAGGCCAAAGGCAGTATTCAGCAAGGGACCACAGACAGGTGTCGTTCGGATGCTTTTCACAGAGTTGGTGGCACCACATCTAAGGGAGTATAGTGACATAAAATCAGCCATAAAGTGTGTACTCTGCCATTGCATAATCAAGACTGAGTTCCACATGTGTGACCTACTTGACCGCTGTGTAGTCCGGAGGCAGCGGTCAGCTCGGGCTAACCGCTGTTCAGCAAGCTCCTCCTGGAACGCTAATACACGACGTTGAAATGGCATGTGGGGATGACTTGTGGTTGACAGAGGTAGTAGCACCAGAGCTGAGCGGGTGTTTAGATAGCGACGATGCCGTGTCCTGCCTGGTATGGACTGGATTGGATGGTGTGAGGCATGCTGGACCGCAGTGTAGGCCGATGGCATAGTCATCAAGGGCCTACAGACACATGTTGTTGGGATGCCATGCACAGACTTGGTGTCACCACATCGAAGGGAGTATAGTGATTTAAACTCTGCATTGATATGTGTACTCGGCCATTGTATAATCAAGACTCAGTTCCAAATGTGTGACCTACTTGACTGTAGTGTAGGCCGGACGCAGCGGTAGAGTAGGTCAACGAGAAAGGAGTAAAGCGGACCTGTGTTGCGGAGGCCGTGATGGTCTGAGGAGGCTGCCAAGGTCGCAGGCCTCGGGCCTGGAACTAGCACCGGTGGGCCCTCTTTGACACACGCCCGTGTCGGCAGGTGAGCAGTGAGGCCTGGCTGCGCAGGGGCGGGCATGACGGGTTCGGGGACCAGAGGCCTGGGTGCAGCAGGCGCACAGGATCGCAGGCCACACCGCTCATGGCAACGGCGTCAGGCTTGTGGCGGGCTGGGAGGCACCATCCTGGCAGACACATTGGGCTTTCCGGAAGAGAACCATGCCCAGAGCTACGCGCTTTTTATTCACACTCCTACACTGGCTAGCCCACTCCGCACACACTTACAGGGGGGACTTCACAAGCTACATTTCTGCGGTCTTCCCCACTGGCTGGGGTGACATGATTGCATCCACTGTCCACTACACCCCAAACACCAGCAGTGCATGTAGACATGGATATGTCTGTGGTCTGCACACTGCTGTCTGTCCAGCACATCTCTGCCACACTTGGTATTGTGTACATTCACATTCATGGGTCACTTGCCTCCTTCGCACATGCTTGGTTCCCACCTCTCCCAACATTCCGCTGAGGTGCCATGCCGTTGATGGCTCATGTACATGGCCAATCAAGGTTAACACAGTAAGTTGTGCTGTCGTGTCTGGTGGGTGGGCATGTTGTTTGGTATGTTGTATGTGATTTTGTGATGTGTGCATTTCCAGAGTAGTGAGTTGCATGATTGTGGAGTTGAGGTGTGTGCTGTGTTCATTTGGTATGTGCCAACGAGCAGTGCATTCCCATAGGTGCCATCCTGGGAGCGCTGGTTGATGTTGGACTGTCGGAAGATGAGGGAATCATGCACACTGCCTGGGTAGTTGGTGACGACATTGGTGAAGAGTACCCGGTGGTCCACTATTGCCTGCACATTGATGGAATGCGTGTGCTTTCTGTTGCGGTAATTGTGTGCAGTGTCGGCAGGGGGCACAAGTAGGACATGTGTGCAGCCGAGTGCCCTCAACATGTGCGGGAATCCAGATATGGCGTATAGTCCTTTCTTGGTCTCCAGCTGTTCCTGCGCTTTGTGGAGGACTTATGAGTACTGGGGGACCAAGCTGATGATGGCTACCAGGGCAGGTGTGAGGAACTTGGATGGGGCTGGCTGTGAGTCTCCTCCGCTCAGCCAACAGCCAACAGGTGCAGCACAGCCAGCAGCTTTGTCTGAGGTGGGATGTTGGTTGTCCGCTGTGTTGGTACCCTCAGCCTGTGGGCAATGATCGTCAGGATGCGGAGGATGGTTGTCTTTTGAGCCTGTAGTGGGCATTGACACTGTCTCCTGTTAGGTCTGTGAGGCTGGTGCGTTTCCTGAAGGTCCGCTGTCTTTGTCTGCACTGCCTCTGTGGTGGTCTGGGGAAGGTGACGGGGTGTGGCTGTCCTGGGGGTGGTGGAAGTGGGTGTTGTTGCCCTCTCGGGGCTCCGGGATGCATAGTCAGTGGCTTCTTTGATGGTGCAGGTTGTCGTCCAACTTTACACCAGGTCAGAGCAGGTGTTAATTTCCTGCTGCTAACGAGCCTTATCACCTGTTTTGTGGTCTTATCCCCGATCTGGCTGGCCGTTTAGAATGTTGAGGTGTGGTGTTGTCGCGGGTTTTTGCTCGGGAACGCCTACTCTGCATCTCATTAGCGATAGTTTCTGGGGTCATCTGTGGCGATGTTTTTTGCGGCTGCTATCGCAGGTAAACTGGTGGTATGGGCTGTTAACACCAGCTTGTGAATGGGGCGATAAATGTATCGCGACTTTGGCTGCGATAAAGTGCCGATAACTCAGCGATAGATCCTTGAGAATATGCCCCAGAGTTTTTAGTCATCTCTTTGATGTGTATATCAAAGTGGATTAGTTTGTCAAACTTGATAACAAGTGACTTAGCTGAGGTGATAGTAATTTGTGTGAGACTCATGTCTGTAAGATGATTTACCATTCGGCTGGTGGTTCATGTTCTTTGTTAGGGGCGAAAATTAGAAATGCAGTCTTTTGAATACACTGGTGTATTATTCTAGTTGGCTGTTTACACATTATTCAATACTCTTTTGCAGAAAAGGGTGGACTGTGTTGGGGCTGTAGTTTTCAAGAACATCATGGACTTCCTAATCGGGGGACAAACAGTATTTATTTTGAGAAAATCCTGAAGAAAGCCTTGGTTTAAGGACTTGTTATTTTGGAGCAGGAGTGGGAGAGGGCATCTTGCTGATCTTAGGCTAGGGATCATGGTTTAGGAGCTAAGACAAAGTTTAGTTTTTTTTGTTTGCAATGGCTGTTTCACTATATCTATGGAAACAGGATTTTGGTTGAGTTTTCAATGTCAAAGGAAGGTGTTTGGCTATATCATCCCTAATCCTCATGTGGGCCACAGCAATGCATTTGGTTTCTAAGAGAGATGGGGTATCCTCTTTGAATTATTTGTGAAAAGTCTGGAAAATGTCTTCAGAGTGAATCATAGAATATGTAAGCTTCAATCTCAGTAATATAGACTTTCATGATATGATTCTTTGATCCTGACAGTGCCAGCATTAGGCTCTCGTGATAGTTTGACCAACTCAATCAGAGAGGCTAGAACCATTTTATTGATGTGTTTGGTATCTCTAGAGTTCACCACTCTAGTTTTCTGTTTGACATGTAGGAGGAAGATAAATGTAGACATTTGGAAATGGATGAGGAGATCTTCTGACCATTTGACTTGCAAATGTTGTGCACATTGGGGTAGACCAGTTCCAAAGTGGTACCTATTTTGTAGGTGGGGGGGATACAGTGTTGGAACAGCTTATTGCCAGATTGGATGGACTGTAATTTAGAGGAGTGGGTGTCATTTTTATTTCCCCGAAGGAAATTGAAGTCATTAAGGAAAATATGGTGACAAGAGAGATCAGTTGATATGGGCTATATTCATGATAGTTTATAGGAAGTCCTTTTCTCTTTTGGCTGAGTGGTAATGGATGTTCCACCTCAGATATTTGGGTATTATGTTTGCAGTCTCAACCATGAGACATTGGAATAGGGAGGAATTTTATGATCATGCCACTTAGTATTTGAGTGATGCCTTTTGTGGTAGAAATAACTGTCTCCTTACTTTCTCTGTTCTGTCAAGGTGGATAATGTTGTAGCCTGCAGGTGCTAACATCTAATGTAACAGAGTAAAAGATGGGGTGAACCAGGTTTCAATCAGAACTAGAGTATCACGATTAAGGTGCAGTTGTAGCATTCAAAACAGGAGACCTACAGTTTAGGAGGGCGGCATTAATATGATAAGCGGGTGTTGGAGCACTGGTATGAGACAGCATGAGCATTCTGTTTTCAGATTGCTGGAGGAGCTAGATCTTGGACTTTGTTTTGAGATGATGAGGTTCTGAGATAGGATGATGTATGGATTTCGAAAGTGTTGAGAAGAGATGTTTGTGTTTACCTGAGTGGAATGATGTTTGGAAGAACTAGGGGTTATATTTGAAAACATAGAGCTAGCAAAAGCAATGCATTTTTTTGTGAAGTTTTATATAGCGCGAACTAGACCTGAAGGTAACAGAGCGCTTTATATGAGCACCAGTTATGTTACAGACGGATACATTCATTTTTGCTAGGCACGAGGAGATTAAGTGATTGGCCCAGAATCACACAATGTTGAGCATCCCTGCCGAACCCAAACGCGGTTCCCCAGCTCCGAGGCTGACCGCCCTAGCCATTAGGCCATATTCTCTCCCCTCTACTTAAATGTAGACAAGGTACACCAATCATGTGATTTCAATGACCCTGAAACAAAAAGCTGTCACAATATGGAAATTTCAGGAACCACAAAATACGAGTGTTTATAGATTCTTTGGAACCCGTAGAGCAAGTGGAAAATTGTGGCTTATTTGCATTGCCTAAGGAGAGAAAACTGAATGATTTTACCAATGCTCATATTATCAGCCAATAAATTGGAGTATCACACTTTTCATAGCATGAATCTATGGTACTGACATGGGAGAACCCATAATCCTGCAGCATCTTTGCTTATTAGAGATGGTTAATGACCTAAAATAACAACAGAAGACATCATGTTTAAACCTTATAGCACATGTGGCTTGAGTAGAGCTACCAATATCCCTGATGGAGAAGTGATCTTTAACTCAGATTTAATATGTGTAAAAGATGAACTAGGACCTAAGCGTAGGAGATGCATAGAGTTGCTGCACAAACACCCAAAGTTAACAGGGAGAAATCTAACTCAACTGAAGTATAATACACTGTAAGACATGGCTGTTCATAATTAATCCTCCAATTTGCGATTGGACTCAAAATACCAGTGACCTGGATGCTAATGAGCCAGATACTGAAATGATTTGTGTGACCTAATAGGAAAGAGCTAGTGATTTTGCTATGTACAGATGATATTCTGGTGAATGGGTGGGGACCTCCAAGGCTTGGTTTCATACAGTCAATTATATTCTGACAGATTACCAGGCATGGTGGGCGAGGCATCAATTGCAGTTAGTGCATTTTTGTTCATTGACCGCAAGACTGGGGGCACGGCAATGGTGGTGTCCCAATTGCCTCATTGCGACCAGGGCATTCAGACCACCCTGAGACCATCGCAACCGCCAGGGGTCTGGGATCCCTGGTGGTGGCACAGTGGTCTTGAGGCTGAAATATGCTTAGCAGGGCCGCTGCAGCCCTGCCAAGCATATTATAAGTTTCCTCACCACCACACTTTTCATGGTGGTGCAACTGCATTGAAAAGTGTGGTGGTGAGGAAACAAAGGGGGCCTTGCAGCGCCCGCTTGTGCCTCATTCTATGTGGATGCACACAGGGGGGGCACAACATGTGCCCTTCTGTGTGCATGCACACCAGTACCTGCATGGCATGGACTGAAGCAATACATGCCCTGCAGGTACTGGCTTGGGGGTGTCCAGGGCTGTGCCTATTTCATTGGCAATGCCCTAGGAACACCAAAGAACTGCCTGCCAGACTAGAGAAAACTCCTGATCTGACTGGTGGTTCGTACATGGGTTTGGCAGTCCTGCACCCACACCACCAGACTCATATTAAGGCCCTTTGGCTTTGATGCAGAGAAAGGAGAAATTCTGCTATTTTGGGATAATATTAACTGTAACTGATTCTTTTGTGGTTTGACAAAAGAACAGCACATTGGAAGGGACTCATTCTTGCAGCTCCTCAGGGAGGCTCTGTTTAAAATAATTGTGCTTCTGCACTTCTTTGATTTGGTGCAGAACAGACCATTTGAAATAAAAGAGTGCCAGTTTAAGAGTCTAGAGGGTACAGTTATGGGTATCATCTTATGGAATGACATGCACCAAGGATACATTTTTGAAACAGTTTTCAGAGGAGTGAATAATGGTGGAAATGGGCCTCTGAACGCGCAGAATAATTGGGCATCACAACTAGCAGTGGTAAGCAATGTTCTCTTTTTTTGTTGTTGCAGGGGCTAAGTAGTGTATAAGCCTTGAACAGGGACTAATAGAGGATGAGATGAGAGTCAGCCTACTGCAAGGGGGAGGATAGGTCACAGCACTGATAGGGTAAAAATGTAAGCTCTTCTGAAAACCAAACTTTCAATGAGAAAAACCTCAAAAGTGGGATCATATCAATAAGCATGCAACACACTACGGCAGAGCATACGGATGACATATGAGAAATTTGAAAAAGGATTATGAGTTGCATTAGAAGAAATGTTCTCCCCACTGCAAACTACTGTTCCAAAGGAAATGCTCAAAGCCAAAAGGATCCTGTACAAGACACTATCACATAGTACCCTGGAAATTTCATGCAAAGGGAGAGGGAGTAAAATTCCCCAGAGAGATTGTGATGAAATCCAGCATCCACCTTTTACAGTGTAATCTGTTTCTTGGGAGGTTCTACGGGAGTGACAACCTGCTAAGCTTAAGGTGTGGAACAGAGGAAGGAATAATTCTTCATTTGGGAACTGTTCAGGTGTCCCAGGTTAATCAGGGCTCAGTGGGCCGAGAATATGAGATTCAGGGTCAGTTTACTCTGGTGTCCCAGATTTTAACTGTTTACTTAACCCAAAACTGGGCAACTAGTGCACCATTTAGCACTTGATTCTCATTGAAGTATGGTCAATCAGTCCAGTCCAATTCTTATTCAGGGAGGTGTTGTGGGGTTAGAAACTCACAACTCAACCAGCAGCAAATAACAGTTATTAAATCATTGTCCAACCAGGACTTTGCTTTAACAAATGAAAATAGTTTATTTTGCTCTCCTAGTCACAACTAGGATTACTATGCATGGTTCTCCGACATAATATTATTTATAAAATATCATGAATTACAAATATCATAAACATCATGAGTTTCACACACCCATCTAGCCATTGACACAACTACTCACACACACATATAGCCACTCACATACCCACTCACATGCCTATTCACACTCACACATACCCACTCACACACCCAGACTCACAAATCCCCTCACATACCCATACAGCCACTCCCACACCTACTCACAGACACACACAGCCACTCACATACTCTCATACACACCCACAAAAGCACTCACACACCCACTCACACACCCATTCACACATGCACATACCCACTCACAGATCTCCCAAACCACTTAAAGGCCCTCTCACAGACCTACACAGCCACTCACACACCCATACAGCCACTCACACACATACAGTCACTCACAAACCCACTCACAAACCCATAAAACCACTCACACACCCACTCACAGACCCAAATAGCCACTCATGCAGCCAATACAGCCACTCACACAACCACTCATAGACGGAAACAACCACTCACACACTCACTCACAGACCCACACAGCAACTCATAGAGCCACTCACACACCCAGACACTCCCACACTCTCTCACACCCCCAACCACTCACTCACACATCCATACCACCACTCACACACCCACTCACAGACTGGCACAGACACTCACACACTATCTCATACACCCACACAAGCGCTCACATACCCACTCATGCACTCAGTCCCATGCTCACAGACCCAATTACACACCCATGCAACCACTTATATACCCACTCACACACCCACAAAACCCCTCATACACCTACTCACAGACCTACACAGTTACTCCCACACCCACTCACACATCCATCCAGCCACTGACACACCCACTCACAGACTCACAATATCACTCACATACCCAAATACCCAGTGTTAGAAATGGGGGTCTCTAATTGGCAAAGGTAGGTACCTGTGTCCAAATAAGGACCCTTGCTTCTAGTCAGGGTAAGGGGGATACACTCCTAAAATAACCCCTGCTCACCCTCTTGGTAGCTTGGCAAACGAGCAGACAGTCTTATCTCAGAGGTAGTGTGTAAAGCATTTGTGAACACATACAGTAATACAGTGAAAACACAACAAATGGACATCACACCAGTTTAGAAAAATGAGTAATCTTTATCTAAACCAAAACAAGACCAAATGACAAAAATCCACAATACAGTATTAAAAATAAGGCTTTCAAATGGTAGAAATAGTTCAGTTCAACGCAAGTTGTAAATGCAACACTTTTTTCAAAAGTACCTTAGATGCGACACGCAAAGCAAACAAAATGGCCACAGTGGAGGTGATGGGTCAGTTCCTTACTGTGTGGGGAGTTAATGCGTCTGTTTCTTACTGTGGACCCCAAGCAATGTGACAGTCTTTCCTCAAGATGACAAAGCAAGCAGCAAAGTACTTTTCTCCTTTCCTTGGCAGAAAGCAGCCACTGCAGGCCAACCCCAGACAGCATACAGCACAGGCGCAGCTTCTCCAGCTATTCTCCTTGGCAAAGGTTTCTCTTAATTCCCAGAAGTGATCTTAAAGTCTGGGGTCTGGGACCCTCTTTTTATACACCAAAATCCTTTGTTCTGTGAAGGCAGAGATTGTCTGTACCTGGCCAAAACCAGTTCTGCAGGGCACTTTGCAAGTACATAACAACCTCCTTTGTCAGTGTGAGCCCTGGCTCCAGACACACCACAGGGGGGGGGGGGAGCCGTCATTGTGGAAGGCAGGCACAGCCCTATTCAGGTGGTTGTGCTACTCCGCCCACCACTCCAAATGCAGATTGGGCCTATTCAGCCCAGCCCTGACTCATCAGACTTCTGGAGCCACTGTCCTCCTCCAGCCCCTGTCATCCAAAAGCCAGGCATGCAATACACAAACCGAGTAGAGACACACTGGATGGTTAGGCAAGAAAATCCCCACTTTCTAAAAGTGGTATTTTCAAACATAGAATGTAAAACTAAATATAACTAAATGTTATTTTTCGATCTTCTTCCCAGGGTCCGTTATGTTTAAAAGATGTTATAAACAAACTTCCCAATCTGGCCTATGGAAACAGATAGCCTTGCAATAGTGAAAAACGAAATTGGCAGTATTTCACTATCAGGACATGCCACACACATCAAGGCATGTCCTACCTTTCACATACAATGCACCCTGTCCACAGGGGTACTTTGGGCCTACCTTAGGGGTGACTAATATGTAGAAAAGGGAAGGTTTAGGGACTGGCAAGTGTGTGCACTTGCCAAGTCGGCAAGGCAGTCCCAGACTGCACACAGGCTCTGGAATGGCAGGCCTGAGCCACATTTTACAAGCTGCTTCTGTGGGTGGCACAATCAGTTCTGCAAGCTCACCATCAGCATCTGATTTACGATCCTGGGCACACATTGTGCACTGTACTAGGGTCTGATAAGTAGATCAAATAGCCAATCATGGAAACACTAATCCATAACACAATTTACAAAAGAGAGCATATGCACTTTAGAACTGATCAGCAGTGGTAAAGTGCCCAGAGTCATAAAACCACCAATGACAGGTCAGATAAAATACAGGAGGGAGGCAAAAGGTCCTGGGATGACCCTTCAAAAAGGGCCAAGTCCAACACCCAGTCAGTCACAGCTCCATTCACTCCCATACAGCTACTCACACATCCAACCACTGACCCACACAGATACTCATATACTCTCTCATACACCCAGGCAACCACTCACACACCTAATGCACTCATACAGTGTAGTAGAGCCTATGGGCCCATTGTCGACATTTGCTAACCTAGCATGAGCTTCGCTGCTATGAGGCTACTTTTGCGCACAACACTGCAAGCATATATTTCGCAAGACTCTCTTTGTGCCCCGTTCACATGAGAACTGTCTGCTTTTCGCGTTCTCTGCTGTGCTCTGAGGTTTACTCTGCACACGATGTACAAGGTCGATTAACAATGCCTCTTGTTATTCTGTTCTGGTCAGTTCCTCGCACCTAGACATAACATACTACCCACAGCTGCACTACTGGAAATCGTGTGCTTTAATATTGCAAGCAGAACATGTAATGACACACTTGGAGTGACACCTTTCCAGAGAGAAGAGCTGTGCTTGTCCTGTGATGTGAACTTTTCATCTAGGCCTTGAGGTATGGGGTCTGCTGACAAAGCCCAGAGGTCTTCTTTTTTATAATAAACTATTTCTTACAACGGGGAGGGTAGTTAGGTCTCTTAGTCCCTTTTCCACTGTCTTTATAAAATAATATCCCCGTTTGTATTCTATGGAATTGTGACAATGCTGACTATATTGCGTTTAAGCATTTTTCTGCAAGTAACGGCATGTGTACTGTACCATAGAGCACGTTAGTTAAAATAAAAATTTTAAACTAAACCACCTCTCTGCATAGCTCTGTATATGTGCAGAATCCCTGCATTAACAGGCACTCATACCCACTCACACACTCACTGTATTTAATGTGTTTTTGTTTTGGTATTAAATGTGTGCTTTTGGTCGGGATCTGCAAATCCACCTTCAATATATTCAACAGAACTCTTATTTAGACAAGGATCCATGAGGGATCAGCAGATCTAAGTGAGAAATTAGAAAAAAGGATTGGGAAAAAAACAGTGATTTGAAAAGTATTAGCTCTGAAAAGAGCCATTGTGTTAATGGTGTGTAGTTGACAACTCCACATTGAATAGGATGCAGTCTTTTAAGTTGTTGAGGAACACCCTGTTGTCTGTGTCTGTGAAGTGGTCTTTTCAATGTATTCCATCCATGTCTAAGCGTAAGTTGTTATGGTATATCGAGCCCTTTTTGTGGTCTCAGAGAAATGCAGAAACCGTTTTATTGACATGTTTCATGGATTTCTTTTACTGCAGACAAAATTGGGTTGACCACTGCCACTTATGTCTTTGGCAAATTTTGGAGACACCAAGGCAGTACGAGGGGAATTAATTTACTAAAGGTATCCTTCATTTGGATTTTCAGTCCTACCCCAGTAGTAATTGTGCCTAGGTCACTGATACCAAAGTGCACAATTATAAGGTCTGGATTTTGTCAATCCACAATGCTTTCAACTAAAGGCAGCAATTGATGCCACTTTACCCGTCTCTGGCTAATCCGAATGATGTCTACGGGAGGTAAACCTAAGTCCCAGTCAAGGCCACTTTTTCTAGCACTCTCTCTGGCCAAAAATAAACTATGGCACACAATCCAGAATCTGAGCATTTTGGAGTCAAGCAGGAGTAGCACACAGGAAAAGGCTACAGCAGAATGAAGCAGTTTTGAAGATGAAAAGCAGATATAATGGTGGACAGCAATTAAAAAATAAAAGAACATATTTGATATGCAGGTAACTAAAATTAGAGAGTGAATTTAAGAAAAAAAAGTAACTAATTCTGTGGAAAAATAAAAATAAAAGTTATGTTGTTTGGGATATGATTAGAATTGCAAACAGTCAACCACACCTGCTACAGTTAATGTAAAGGTAGTATACTTTTGAGATAAAGTCTTGTGACCTTTTGACCTATTGGTAGGTAGAGACTATTGGAATAATGGTTACTATGAAAATGAAGCTAAAAGAGTATGGGGAAGGGAACAAAAGAGACTATAGTTGAACCAGAAAAACAGGCTGGTGTGTACAAATTGCTCAGTAGGGAGTGTTTGTATTGTAATTGACAATAGTTTAGAAAAAACATAGAAATGCAAAGCATTAACAGCAGATTCTTGAATGCTTTTATGCGCTTCAGTGTGGATCCACGGACCCACAAAAAGCTGGCCAAAGTCTGTTTCTTTATGGGTAACATGGAAAAGGTTAAAAAATAGTGATCATTTAGGAGTGATATAACAAAAATGAAAGATGAAAGAAACTCTGTTTATTGCTAAGTACAGGAGTATGAGTAAGAGCACATTGGGAAGGGTAGCCATTGTAGGTACTTTTAGACTGGAAAAAGTGAAGGATTGCCATAGTTCTGACTTGAAATTTGCAGTGAAAAACAGATATTATCAGATATAACAATAAAAGTTGGACAACAGTAAAGAAATGTTACAAGTATGTTAATTGCTTGTACTATACAAAAGTATATTTAAAATAACCTATGAGTGTATATGAGCTGAAAGAAAATGTGTAGCTTCTGGAAACTACAGTGAAAGGCAAAATGAAGGGAGTTGAGATGAGAACATTAAATACAAATATAGTGAGCAGCAAAGTAAGAAGAAGAATTTACCATACTGAAAATATAGTTATTTTATCAAGCCAGTATGAATGAATGTGTTAGAAACTAGTTATGGGTACTAGCTTATAGTATGTAACTTAATAGTATGTAATTTGTACCCACTCGCACAGTCAGGCAGGTACTTGCACACCCAGTTACACTTCCACAAAAGTACTTATGTACCCACTACTCGTATAGCCAGACAGTGACTGACACAGTCACACACCTATAAAAGCATTCACACACCCATTTACTCACCTATACATCCACTTAAATACTCATTCACACACCCATACAGGGACTGTCATATCCACTCACACACCTAAACCATCATTCATGTACCCAGCACTCAGCCAGTCAGTTACACACGCACTTGCGCACAATACACCCACTTATACACCCAATCGCCCACCTATACAGGCACATACCTATTTACAAAACCATAGAGCCACTCACACACCCTGTCAGAGAGTGATAGTCACTTACACATCCACTCACGCACCCACACATCACTTGCATATCCACCAGTAACAGAGTAACTTGAACAAACAGTTGCCCACACAAACACCCACTAACACAGTCAGTTACCAATCCATACGGCCACTGATATATCCATTTAAACACCCATACAGGCACTAGCACACCAAGTCACACACCCACACAGCTACTTACACATCCAGTGACACACCCACAGAGGCACTGACACACTCACTCACATATGCACCCAACCACTCACACACCTAGTGACCCACCCATATAGCCATTTATATACCCATTTAAACACACATACTGACACACTTACACAATGTCTTACACACTGAAATAACCACTTATGTAGTTACTCACTTGCTTGAAGTATGTAATCTAATAGTATGTAAGGTAGAGATAAATGTATTCTATATTTGCTTTTCAGATAACTACTTGTGTTTAAAGAGGAAGATTTATAATGCCAAGAAAGACAGAAGAAGAAAAAAACAGAAGGAGTACTATCTGCTTAAAAGTGAGAGTAAAAAAGTGCCTGATGCAGAGAACGGAATGGAAAAAAGAGCTGCTGGTAAACGAACGAAGGAGTTTGATAAAACATATTTGGGGAAAGGCAAAATATGGATATAGTTTCAAATAAAAAGCGAGGTTTACAATCAACTCACAACAGAGAAGGAATAAATATGGTATTAAGAAAACACAGAATTTGACAAATTGGCTGAAACAATTTAAAGACATATATATATTTATTTTTTTTGCAGAGTTTTATATAGCGCGAACTTGTCCCGAATCCAATCAGGTATCAGAGCGCTTTACATAGCACCAGTTACGTTACATTAGGACACACATTCATTCTTTGTTAGGCACGGGGAGATTAAGTGATTTGCCCAGAATCACAGGATGTTCAGCGTCATTACAGAGACTTGAACCCAGTTCCCCAGGTCCGAGGTCGAGTGCCCTGGCCGTTGGGCCAACTCCTCTCCCCAATAAATGAGAATACTTAGGAGTAGGGTAATACAGAATATGGTACAAAACATGAATCAGTATTAGATGAGAAGGGCAGCACTGAAATAAAAATAATATATTGAGAGTGTGGCTGATAAAGTGTTTGCCCTGAAGCGCAAACTATCTACCATGATTCTAAGTAGTAAAAGAACATTGGATTAAACTGTCACGTCCCACAGAGGGCGCCGACGAGCACTGCCAGGTTACAGGAAGAACACCCGTGGTAAACGGGAGTAAGGGGAACTACAGTTCCCAGGGCGCAAGGCGGGCAGACGTACATACGTCAGCGCGCTCGGCGCAATCAAGAACAAAAGGAACATCCGGCGGAACTCAGGTGCCGGTTATTTTGGTTTCCTGGTTCGAGCAAGACAGAGTGCTGCGTACTGGTAGGGGTGCTCCGCACCGACTTACTTTTCCTCGCAGGCTCAAGGGCTTGCACTTCTTGAGCATTACAGGTTTGAACTTAATCTGTAGTGATTTCGAACGTAGTCGATCCCGTTGGACGCCGATCTCGGCATTGCGGGATCGCCAAGGCTGTTGCTTCTACTTCCGAATAGACCTTTGTCGATCCCGTTGGGCGCCTTACGAGGCATTGCGGGGTCGCGAATACAGGGTCTAGAATCCTTGAGACAATCGGAGGTTCGAGTCCGAGAGAAACCAGGCATACAGCGGTTTCGTCTTAGGAGGGACTCAGCGAAGGCTCCCAGAGCTAGCAGTACTTACTATCAGAACATTGTGGTAGTAAAACCGCTGCGATACTGTTGGGGGGTCATACGTTGTTACTTGCTAGTACTGCACAAGACGTATTGGAGCAGTGCTATAGGGGTGTGTTGAAACCCCACATAGGGGTGCAGGATTTACCCGGGGCGCTAGTCCCATCTGCACGTCATTTGTTTATTTGTACTCCATACAGGGGCGGTGAGGTGACTTCTGGCATACGTCCTCCCCCCCCTGTACAGTCCGTACACCTAGGAATGGTGGTAGGTACTGAAAACCTAGGGAGATACGTGAGTGGGGGAGTAGAGTGAGAGGGTGACCCCTATGCTAATCCCTGCCTTCTCTGTAGGACTCCCGAACATCAGCTTCAAGGGGATCCACGTCTCCCAAGCCGTTATTTCCTTTACAGGTACTGCAGGGTAGCTGGGGATAGCAATGTGCCCAGGGTTCTAGGGCTGTTCTAACCATAGCATACTGTTTATTTCTCTTTCAGGTCTCCCTCCCCGCAGTTCCCATCCTTTCCTTCCCTCGCCTGATCGCCCTTCTGTGTCTGTCATATTTATATCAGACCAAGGGGCTATCTGGAGGTGGACCCCTTACAGCATCGTGCGACCCCGAGGACTATTGGACGGTGACAAAATAACCGGCCCACGAATTACTGTCCTCCCAGTCGCACGGTGGGATGGCCACCTTAGAGGACGTCTTAGCCGCTTTGGCCCTGTTACAGGCCGAGGTGGTTGCCTCTAGAACAGAAACTGCCACACTACAGGCGCAGGTAGACCGCTTGGAGCGGAATCCCTTTGATGCTGGCTCACAACGCCTTCACCCCGCGGCCCCTGTAGTGGTGGAAATCCCCACGCTAAGTCCGTTAGCCACCCCGGAAAGATACAGCGGGGACGGCGGTAAATTGCAAGTCTTCCTGGCGCAAGTTATGTTACATTTTACATGTAAAGCCAGGGCCTTCAATACCAACCATTCGAAGGTCGCTTTCCTTCTCTCCTATTTATCAGGGGACGCAGCCCAATGGGCAGTTCCCTTAGTGAGGAGGGACGACCCGCTCCTGTACGATTGGACCGCCTTTCTGGTAGAATTTGAGAAAACTTTCAATCGCAGAGCCGCTACGCTTTCGGCAGACAGGGATCTGCTGGAGTTGCGACAAGGCCATAGGGATGTCATCTCATATCTCAATGATTTCCGGCGACTAATAGCAGAATCAGAGTGGCCTGAAGGGAAACACGCGGCTATCTTCCATCAGGGCTTATGCGACGAGATGAAAGACGTCTTGGCACAGATCGACCCACAACCCACTTCCTGTGAGGCTCTCATAAGTCTGGTCCTTCGGTTGGACCATAGGATGAGCGAGAGAAAAGGGGAGCACCGAAGGCGAGAGAGACCTGTACCTAATATGGAGAATACCAAGACGACCCACAATGCGGCGCCCGGTAAGCCAGAGCCCATGGAAATCGGAGCGGTACGGTCCCCGCTCACCGCCGAGGAACGAGAGTATCGGAGGAAGAGAGGCCTGTGTTTATATTGCGGGCGGAAGGGTCATTTCATACGGGAATGCAGTATGAGGCCAAAAAGTCCGCGTCCCGATCAAAAGGCTGCAGTAACTCGAACTAGTTTATCGTCGGCGGGAAACAACTCGGCTTAAAGAAGAAGGAAGGGAATTCTTTGAGCACCTTGTATATCCCTTCATTGGAAGAGCTGAAAACCCCGAACAGAAATCACTTTTACGTGGACTTGCATATTCTGATAGCGAGGGAGTGGCTGCCAGTCCAGGCGTTAGTGGATTCTGGGGCCACAGGGTGCTTTATCGATCAGGACCAGGTGGTACGTCTCGGAATAACCTTACAGGAGAAGAGCACGCCAGAGATGGTGTTTGCGGTAGATGGAAAGATGTTGGATTCCGGTCCCGTGAGATTCCATACTGGACCCTTGTCGGTGCGGCAGGGAAAGGAACACCAGGAGTTTCTTTCCTTTAATGTTATTCCGGCACCCCATTACGGCGTCATCTTGGGGTTGCCGTGGTTACGTCTCCACAATCCGCTCATCAACTGGCACGAGAAGACCCTACAGTTCGCCTCGGATTACTGCATGGCTAATTGCTCCGTTTCCCCTCGGAACCCAGCCTCCTCGTTGGCAACGGGTTATCAAGTGGCAACTGCGGTGGAACACGCGGTTGCGTTGCCGGAAGCCTATGCCGAATTCGAAGACGTCTTTAATGAAGACAAGGCTGAAGTTTTACCTCCGCACAGGGCTTACGATTGCCAAATAGATCTGATACCCGGAGCAGTCATTCCAGCCGGACGGGTGTATGCCCTAACGGAGCCCGAACATAAATACCTTAGGGAATATCTTGATAAATACTTGGGCCTGGGGTTTATCAGAGTATCTAAGTCTCCCGCAGCATCACCTCTTTTTTTTATTCCCAAAGCAAATGGCGAGCTCCGTGCGTGTGTGGACTTCAGGGCGTTAAACGCCATTACAGTCAAAAATCGGTACCCTCTACCGTTAATTAACGTGCTGCTGGAGCAGGTAAAGGAGGCTGTGATATACACGCGTCTGGACCTAAAAGGAGCTTATCATTTGGTCCGTATGAGGAGAGGTGACGAGTGGAAGACCGCGTTTAAAACGCGCTTCGGCCTCTACGAGTATTTGGTTATGCCGTTTGGGCTGTGCAACGCCCCGGCTGCCTTTCAGTTTTTCTTAAATGACGTCCTTCGTGAATACCTTGATCATTTCATCATAGTGTACATAGACGATATCTTGATCTATTCTAAAGACACCAAGGATCATACTCACCATGTAAAGACCATACTACACACCTTGCGCAAACACCACTTATTTTGTAAGATCAGTAAGTGTGAGTTTGGGGTAACCATGGTGGAATTTCTAGGGGTGAACCTCACCCCCTGGGGCCAAGAAATGTCGGAACGGAAGATACTGGCAGTGAAGAACTGGCCGACCCCTCACAACCTTCGAGACGTGCAATGTTTCCTGGGGTTTGCCAACTTTTATCGTCGGTTTATCGATCGATTCTCCGACATGGCAAATCCCCTCACACAACTATTGCGCAAGAAAACAGTGTTTCAGTGGACCGCACGAGCCCAACAAGGATTCGAAGAACTGAAGGACGCCTTCTCAAAGGCCCCGGTCTTGGCTCATGCTCACCCAGAATACCCATTCATCGTGGAAGCAGACGCCTCGGACTCAGCCGTGGGAGCGGTGTTGTCACAGCGACACTTCGAAACAGGCAGACTGCATCCAGTGGCGTACATGTCTAGGAAGTTAAACCCCGCGGAGTGTAATTATAACATCGCAGAAAAAGAGCTGCTTGCCATCAAGGATGCTTTCAGCGAATGGAGGCACCACTTGATGGGCGCCAGACATGTGGTCACGGTTTACACCGACCACAGAAACTTGCAGTTTATGACGGCCGCGAGACATCTCACACCCCGTCAACTGAGATGGACTCTCTTTTTTGCAGGGTACAACTTTCTTGTTACCTACAGGCCCGGAAGAGAGAATAAAAAAGCAGACGCTTTATCCCGACAAGCCTCTCAGGGTACTCCCTCGACAGTTCCCAAAGGAGCCATCATCAGTTCGGAGCACGTCATCGGGGCTACTTGCACGGATCCGTTCCTACGGAGTATAGCTCAGAACGTCAGAACTCCCAGGTGGAGGGACTGGCTGAGAAGTAATGCTGAATGGAAGCTAGTACAAGGCCTGCCGATGAGAGAAAAGCAGTTGCTCCTTCCAATCCAATCTCTACGCCTGCAGGCGTTTAAATGGTGTCATCAACTACCTTGTGCAGGTCACAATGGCAAAGAGAAAACTCTAGACAGGATTTTGCGTCAATTCTGGTGGCCTTCGGTACACAAAGATATCACAGCCTGGGTTGAGGAATGTCGAGTGTGCAGTCAGATGAAATCCTCACATACGAAACAGGCGGGACTGTTGCATCCTCTCCCCACACCCGAACTCCCCTGGGAAAACATTTCTGTGGATTTCATCGTTGGAATGCCTAGTGATAAAGGATGTACCGTAATTACGGTCATTGTGGACTATTTGACAAAAATGGCACACTTCGTGGCTTGTAAGACACTACCCTCTTCAGGACAACTAGCGCACCTGCTTTTGGAGAACGTGGTGCGACTGCACGGATTGCCAAGGAAGATTGTTTCGGATCGAGGTGGTCAGTTCACTGCCCATTTCTGGAAGGCATGGTGTTCGGCCTTGGGGATCGAATCCAACATCTCCACCAGCTTCCACCCCCAGACGGATGGGCAAACCGAACGTGTGAACCAAACCCTGAAACAATATCTTAGGTGTTATTCCAGCGCATCCAAGAACGAGTGGGTGGACTTACTCTGGTTGGCGGAGGTGGCATATAACAGCGCTTCCCACTCGTCCACCAAGCTTACTCCTTTTTTCTGCTCGTATGGTTTCCACCCCTGGTTTTCTCCCTTCCTTAAACCCGTTCTTGCTACTAAGGTGCCTGAGGCGCAGTATAGAATAGAACGCATCCGGAAAAACTTCCAGGCAGCTAAAAACAATTTAAGAGCAGCGAAGGGCAGTTACACGGCTTACGCGGACAGGAGTAGACGGCAGGGTCCTATTTATAAAGTAGGAGATTACGTATGGTTGTCCACCAAACACATAAGGTTCAAGCGCTATAGCATCTTTAATCCCAAATACATCGGGCCATATAGGGTGGTGCAGTTAGTAAACCCTGTAGTGGTGAAACTTTCCTTGCCGTCATCGCTGAGAATCCACCCGGCATTCCACGTGTCCCTCGTGAAACCCGCCGTAGGGGGGCCCAGTAAGACCCCTGCGCCTACCATCATAGACAGTGAGGTCAAATACGAGGTGAAGGGAATACTAGACTCCAAGATCTATCGCAACCGGTTGTGGTACCTGCTGGCGTGGGAGGGATACGGGGTGGAGGAGAACTCGTGGGAACCTGCTTCCAACGTCCATGCTCCCAAGCTGAAGGCTCAATATCATAAGGCCCATCCAAAGAAAGCTTGCTTCTGTCAGTGCTCTTCGGGGGAGGGATGTACTGTCACGTCCCACAGAGGGCGCCGACGAGCACTGCCAGGTTACAGGAAGAACACCCGTGGTAAACGGGAGTAAGGGGAACTACAGTTCCCAGGGCGCAAGGCGGGCAGACGTACATACGTCAGCGCGCTCGGCGCAATCAAGAACAAAAGGAACATCCGGCGGAACTCAGGTGCTGGTTATTTTGGTTTCCTGGTTCGAGCAAGACAGAGTGCTACGTACTGGTAGGGGTGCTCCGCACCGACTTACTTTTCCTCGCAGGCTCAAGGGCTTGCACTTCTTGAGCATTACAGGTTTGAACTTAATCTGTAGTGATTTCGAACGTAGTCGATCCCGTTGGACGCCGATCTCGGCATTGCGGGATCGCCAAGGCTGTTGCTTCTACTTCCGAATAGACCTTTGTCGATCCCGTTGGGCGCCTTACGAGGCATTGCGGGGTCGCGAATACAGGGTCTAGAATCCTTGAGACAATCGGAGGTTCGAGTCCGAGAGAAACCAGGCATACAGCGGTTTCGTCTTAGGAGGGACTCAGCGAAGGCTCCCAGAGCTAGCAGTACTTACTATCAGAACATTGTGGTAGTAAAACCGCTGCGATACTGTTGGGGGTCATACGTTGTTACTTGCTAGTACTGCACAAGACGTATTGGAGCAGTGCTATAGGGGTGTGTTGAAACCCCACATAGGGGTGCAGGATTTACCCGGGGCGCTAGTCCCATCTGCACGTCATTTGTTTATTTGTACTCCATACAGGGGCGGTGAGGTGACTTCTGGCATACGTCCTCCCCCCCCTGTACAGTCCGTACACCTAGGAATGGTGGTAGGTACTGAAAACCTAGGGAGATACGTGAGTGGGGGAGTAGAGTGAGAGGGTGACCCCTATGCTAATCCCTGCCTTCTCTGTAGGACTCCCGAACATCAGCTTCAAGGGGATCCACGTCTCCCAAGCCGTTATTTCCTTTACAGGTACTGCAGGGTAGCTGGGGATAGCAATGTGCCCAGGGTTCTAGGGCTGTTCTAACCATAGCATACTGTTTATTTCTCTTTCAGGTCTCCCTCCCCGCAGTTCCCATCCTTTCCTTCCCTCGCCTGATCGCCCTTCTGTGTCTGTCATATTTATATCAGACCAAGGGGCTATCTGGAGGTGGACCCCTTACAGCATCGTGCGACCCCGAGGACTATTGGACGGTGACATAAACAGTGTTGTCTTAGTAGAAAATAAGCCAAAAAGGCTTATTGATAAAAGTATTATCTGCTAAATTTTCAAAGGAGAATGGAACCATACGTCTTGTACTGAGGCTTTCTGTAATGAAGACAGCTAATTAAAGCAGGTTTAATTAAATTATTAGTGCATGCATTGAAACAACTGGCTAATGCTATGAAGTAAAATAAGGTACTCCAATCCCAAAAGAGGAGCTGATTCCTAGAAATGTAGAAATGTAGAGGAAGACATAGTGGAAGAGATACAAAGAAGAGGAAGACATGTCCCTGTGTATAAATGGGACTGCAGTGGAATTCCCCAGGAATCAATTGACATATTAAGAAATATTCCACATCAATTTCCAGATAGAAGTGAGGAAATGAACTAATGTACAAGGAAACTCATTGGCGTGTCTATCCAGGAAAGTGTGCAAAGCACTTTTCATCATTTTCGAATGTTGGTTGTTCAACATTCAAAAATGTGAAATTTAGTTGTATGACTTTACTTTGTAAAAAAAGTCCTGAGTTGTGTTTAGGAGAAATAAACAAAGCATTCCTGTATGATACAGTATCACAGGTTGAAAATGTGTATGCAGATATTAATATACGTTTCTTTGATCCTGAAGTTTAGTCTGGAAAAAATGAGGAGTTGGTATGTTCAAGTGCAGAGGAACAAAACACACTGATATTAGTACTGATAACTTTAGACAAGAACTAGAACAGTTTAATGGACTTTCTACAGAGAAACAAAACTATGTTTGTTCTTGTCGGCACACCCACTACAAAGGCCAAATTCAAAATATTGATGTGTGATTAAAAACTGAAGCAGAAAAGTTTCTAGATTTTGCAGTGTGTTTATTAGTTTAGGAATGTTTTAATGTGTCCACACGCCAGATCATGTGCAAGTATTTCCTGCCAGAGACAAAATGCCTGCCAGAGCAATACACACTCAGTTAGATGTGGTTGGAATTTCTGAGGAACTTCAACATCTGAATGTTTATGAAACAATACTGATACAATCTATACACCCTTTTCAAGAAATAGTTTATATGGAACCAAAGACTGGGAAACTACCACCCACTGTGCTTCAGAAAAGGTAGTTAAAGGTAGAGGTGTGTTTTTACCATTAGATTTTGACTGAAATTTTGAAACTGTGGGTGTAGAGAGACATTTGGAAAAGGCACTTGTTATTCTAGTGAATAGTGTGCCCAGAAAAAAAAACCTCTGGCAGGAACTAGTGTATGTAAAGAAGGAGACGAAAGCTACGTTGTATCTTAAACATGTTGTCGAAAATGGAACTTGCATGGAGGAAGAAATGTTGCCTTCAAGTGGAGCATTTAAAAAAGTGGATAGAAGTAAGTCTGAAGAACTATATAAGCACTACAGTATCCATCCACTACATTCAAAAGAGGTTATGGAAGATGCCATTGACATGTATCAGAAGAAACAAGCTAATGGAGCTCCAATGAATGTGTGGTAGAAAAGTTTAGGAGCTTGATGTTTTCCTCAACTATTTTCAAGTGGAGTGAGTGGACGGTATGATGACAACCCTCTGCAAATACATGCAGCAGAGTGTAGGTCAACAATATTATACTCAGAGGACCCTAGATTTTGACAAAATATTCGATATGTACTATTTCACTACAAGTATGTTGCGATCTTTTGCAAGAATAGAGTGCAAGCTTTCGGGGTGAGGCTTACCGCATGATGCTCATGCGATCCCATAAGACACTAACGAGACTGCATCGAAAGTTACTGGGCCTGCCACAAGGTGTTTTACCACCCAGCAAGAGTCTTGTGAGATTGAATGGTGAGAAGGAACAAAAAAGGGCGAAGGATCAACCAATAGTTAACATTAATATTACATGGTTGGAGAAATGCTGTGATGTGATTGGGCGCAGAACCAGAGATAACTCAGTTTCCGGAGAAGAAAACCTGTTTCAGTTGTGCTTAACAGAAGTGAATTGATGTGGAGCTGAAAGAGACTGGTATCTTTATCTGCATTTAAGAATGAACTTCAAATATAGGTATCTAATAATATAGTTTATAAACGTTGCTGTGAGGTGTCAGTAAGTGTACTAGTAAATGTATTCTACACCATGTTTACAGAGTGAAACGATGTTTGGGGAGGTGTGGATGTGTTTATATGAATTTTGTGAGGTACACATTATAATGCTGAAAGATGTGAACAATATTTGCAGATTGTGTTGAAAAATGATGTGTTCCAACTGTATGTACTTGTAAGTAAACGAGACAGTGTTTCTGAAATTATAAAACAAAGAAAAATAAAACCCTATGGCCTCATCTATGAAAAGTGTTGCATCACTGCAGTAAAACAGCTATGCAACACTTTTCAGTGCACCCTCCTTGTGACACCATGGATGTGCCGGGTTTACTGTATGGAGCTCCATGTCACAAGAATTTACAGATACGTCAGTGTTCCTGACGTATCTATAGGAGCAAAATTGCTGCATTACTGAAGTGTCTCTGAAAACAGATGCAACTCCAGCAATGTGTCTTTTCACATGGGGCAAGCCCCATGTGAAATGGCCTGCGTCACTCCTTATGCCTGCTTCAAGCAGTAATAAAGGATTTGACACAGTGAGGCCGTAGAAGTGTAGCAGTGAAATATCAAAGATTTCACTGCAACACTTTTATGAGCCTTTTCTGTGCCGGAATGCCCACCCTGCATACATTATACCTGTTGCAGGTATAATGTAGCTCAGGGGTTTACAAAGTGACGCATCTGCTTGGATGTGCTACTTTGTCAATATGGAGCAGTGTGGCACATAGTGTAAGGGCCTCATAAATAAGGCTCGTCATGGTTTTATGAACCTCAGTATACATTTACTTTTATAAACTGTTATGAAAGCTGAGTTCATGGCATGTTATATTTTAATCTTGAAAATATGAAAATAGATTGGTTGATGGTGTGGAATTTTTCAGACGAAAGGAGTAACAAGTTACTGGTGTATTAGATATAAATATGTTATCATGAGTGAAAAATGTAGTAAAGCGTAGACAGTATAGTGATGTATCACTGTTATCAATTATTAATCAGTTTGTAACAAATTGTTTTTGGTTATTTTGTCTTTTTAAGGAGGAAAATAGAAACTAGTCTCTGAGCAAAAAAATATCTGCTTACATAAGCAGCTAAAAAGACCATTGTTAAGACAAGGAGGAATAATGTCTTATACACTAGTGAGTAACTGAGCAGGCACAGTGTGTCCAGGTTAAAAAAATGTGGAAGCACATGAAGAGCTGTGTAGTTCAGCAGCAAAAGGTAACTCTGCCTGAGGTAGCCTTTGTGAATTCTTTTTAAAAACTGAACACATGAGAAACTTTGCTTAGACTTTTTTCCTAGGTGGCCTCAAAACAAAAAACTGCCATAACAAAGACTTTTTGCCAGGTAGAGGTGGCTGAGGTGGTGCAACTAACTCAGGGTACTAATCGTAATGGGATAAAGACATAAAACAATAAATTATTAAAGTTTGTTGTTTTGTTTGTTTTATAATTGTTGATATAGTTTGTTGATGTAGTTGTTATTGTTGTTGTAGTTTTGTAATGTTGGCAAATGTTTTTTGTAATAAAAAAGTGTATAGTTGATTTCTACGCTTAATAGTTGTCATAGATTTGTATTTTATTACAGTATGGTAATGCTGACTAAAACTGGCAGTTCCATCTTCAGGGAGTGCCGAAATTCTGCTGCTGCATGTATATATATGTATACGGTATTATGCATTTCTTTTATTCTAAGACAGAATTATTAATGTAGAAGGCAATTATTTGAATACTCAAGCATGGTGACTTCTCATGCAACAGTCATGTCTCACTAGAGAGATCAGTCCTTGTTCTCACTATAATATATATATATATATATATATATATATATATATATATATATATATATATATATATATATATATATATATATATATATATATATATATATATATATATATATATATGTGTGTGTGTACATACTATACAAGAGAGAGATTTGGCACAGAGGTCAGTGCTTCCTCATATTCTACTAAGCACTGCTGTCAGCTGGTGAAGGTGAAGGTATGATAGTGGAGAGGGCAGTTGTTTTGCACATTGCTTTTAACTCTTGAGGGAAGTTTCAGCAGAGATGTCGGTGACTGCGCACATCCTACTACGCTTCATTGTCCCCATGGAGAGAGGTCTGAGGGAGATGTGAGTGTGTCCCTACAATCAGCTATCCACACTAATCAACCAAGACACAGTTCTGAGCAGAGGGGATACTCCATTTCTGTACCCTACTTCCCACAACCTACTTTGCACAGATATCACTCTGGGGAGATGCCTTAGCTGACAGGGTAGTATGTTTAAACTTTATAGTCTTTATAGTTCTTATACAAGACAGAAGTCTCATCATACAGGTAATATCCTTTACTCACCTTACTTGTACACCTGTCCTCCTGGGGAGAGCTGTGACCAGAGAGGTAAGCATGTTTTCACAGCCTAATTTACACACCCATCATCCAAGACACAGGTCACAGGAGAGGGGTCAGTCTTCCCCCGCACAGTTCTAGAAAGACTTATCATGCAAGAGAGATGTGTCAGAAAACAGGACACTTACTCCTCACAGTCTGCTATGCATGGGAAGAGGTATGAGCAAAGAGATACATTTTTCTCAAACCCTACTACATCCAGCTCTCACCCTGGTAGGATTTGTTAGCAGGCAGGGCACTCCCTTCCCAGACACCACTGCATAACACTGTTGGTCTAGGGAGAGGTGTCAGCAGAGAGGCCACTCCTTGCCAGCAAAGTACTGCACATCCATGTTGTTCTGGAGATGAATGTTAGCGGAGAGAAGAATATTTTCGTACACACTACTATATATGTCTGTCATCCTGGGTATAGCAGTGACTGGACAGTCAAATCCATTCCCACAACCTAATATATATGAGTATTTCCCTGGAGAGAGCTCTAAATGAACAGGATAGTACTTTTGTATACTTACTATAAAATAGCAAGGTCTTATATGTGAGGTGAATACCTTCCCCATCCTACTATGCATCCATTGGGAAAGGTGTGAGTGGAGTGGCAGTGTCTCTTTACACCCTACTCTACACCCTGGTTACACAGTTGTTAGGCTGTGGAGAAGTTTTAGTGAGATTCTAGTGTCTCCTTACACCCTACTGTTCACTGTTCTTATACTGTGAAAAGGTCTCATTTGAGAGTCTAAACGCTCCCTACACCCTGCTTATTGGGACTATAAGACATAAGTACTGGAATAAAGAAAAGTGTAAATGCTTCCTTTAAAAAAAAGGTTTATGATCTTGCGAGTCTGTCGTGGGATAGAAAAAAAGTGGTGATTGAACTTTTCAGAATATTAATAAATGAACTTAAAGTAAATACACAAGTATCAATGTGTGCTAGTTACCAATGTTCCTCTCATGCAGATAAAACAAATGTTTTTTTTCCAGAAATCTAAGTGATTTATTTTTCCCACAATTATCTGATAGATTGCATTTTTTTTTTAAAACAAACACACTGTTACTAGTCTGGTGTATATAAATTATACATATTACATCAGGTTATATTTAGTGTAAATGCAAAGTATAACATAAAAAGAACAATTTCACGACAGGCTCGCGAGAGCAAATCAGGACGCACTGCCCCTTGGACTGGGCATAAGGGATTGCCTCCCTGGCTCTTGCCAAAATCTGGCGGGAGCTTTGGAGACGGGAAAAAAAGGGAAACATAGTTCACACAACATAGCTCATGAAACTATAGGGTTGCTCTGAAAAGAGCCGATTTTCTTAAAAGTTTTGAAAAAAGATTGAAAAGATTGTGTATTCAACCATTTTTTATATTTTGGGGATATCTTTTTAATATGGTAGTACGGAAACATAAACCCCCCTCCCCCCTACTCCGCCCCCATGCTAAGCCTTTTTTTGGCTATTTGAGGTAGTTCGCGCTTAGGCCCCTGTAACTTTTTGTCCACATAAGGTGTCCATGCCAAATTTATGTCCTTATCTTCCAACATCATGACAATTTTAAAGGTAAACAGGGTTTGTTGATTCCCTGGAGGGGACCCAGAAATGAGCCAAAATACAGCTAAATTTTGTTTTTGTTTTTTTTAAATTAAAAGAAAGTGCTGCAGAAGAAACCATCTATTTTTTTTCCCTGCAAATGGTATCAACAGAGAGTTTGTGATGCTGAAATTACCATCTTCCCAGCTTTCAGGGACTGACATACTTTTGTCAGAAACCCTCAATTTTTTTACACAGTTTTGGCATTTTACTGGGACAAAGCCTATTTTTGCTATTTTATGTGCTTTTAACCTCCTTCAAGTTAGTGGTAGAAATGGGTATGAAAGCAATAATGGATCATGGAAAGCTATACATTTCAGAAAAGTAGACAAAATTCTGAATTCAGCAAGGGGTCATTTGTATAGATTCTTCAAGGGTGTTTTGATAGAAACTAACAGTTGAAAATAAGAAAAATTGAAAATGAGTTGAAAATACTGTCATTTGTACCAACTTTTTCACCTGTAGCTTCATATTTTTGAAAGCAAAATACCATTACATCCACTGGCCAGTTCTGGTTGTGGGGATATATAGGACTTGTAGGTTCACCAAGAACCTGAGGAACCCAGATGCAAAAACAACAATTGATGGACAGAATGCAGAACAATGTCATACATTCACCCCAGTACAGAGATCTGGGCCTAAATCCATCGTTTTTTTGCTCACCATGCCATTCCAGTTTGAACCCAGCCGTATGCAAATCAGTCTTGACCCTGTGCCCCATGGGAACAGTCCAGCCCGAACTGCCAAGCCAGGTCCTCCCTGGACTGGAAACAAGCATCCTAGGACCGGTTTCGGGCTTTCAGCCCTCGTCAGCCAGGATAGCTTGATTCCAGTGGCATGGAGAGCAAGGGACTCACGTCTGAGCATACCCTTCCCACTCGGGGTGACAAATGCAAAAACAACAATTGATGGACAGAATGCAGAACAATGTCATACATTCACCCCAGTACAGAGATCTGGGCCTAAATCCATCGTTTTTTTGCTCACCATGCCATTCCAGTTTGAACCCAGCCGTATGCAAATCAGTCTTGACCCTGTGCCCCATGGGAACAGTCCAGCCCGAACTGCCAAGCCAGGTCCTCCCTGGACTGGAAACAAGCATCCTAGGACCGGTTTCGGGCTTTCAGCCCTCGTCAGCCAGGATAGCTTGATTCCAGTGGCATGGAGAGCAAGGGACTCACGTCTGAGCATACCCTTCCCACTCGGGGTGACAAATGCAAAAACAACAATTGATGGACAGAATGCAGAACAATGTCATACATTCACCCCAGTACAGAGATCTGGGCCTAAATCCATCGTTTTTTTGCTCACCATGCCATTCCAGTTTGAACCCAGCCGTATGCAAATCAGTCTTGACCCTGTGCCCCATGGGAACAGTCCAGCCCGAACTGCCAAGCCAGGTCCTCCCTGGACTGGAAACAAGCATCCTAGGACCGGTTTCGGGCTTTCAGCCCTCGTCAGCCAGGATAGCTTGATTCCAGTGGCATGGAGAGCAAGGGACTCACGTCTGAGCATACCCTTCCCACTCGGGGTGACAAATGCAAAAACAACAATTGATGGACAGAATGCAGAACAATGTCATACATTCACCCCAGTACAGAGATCTGGGCCTAAATCCATCGTTTTTTTGCTCACCATGCCATTCCAGTTTGAACCCAGCCGTATGCAAATCAGTCTTGACCCTGTGCCCCATGGGAACAGTCCAGCCCGAACTGCCAAGCCAGGTCCTCCCTGGACTGGAAACAAGCATCCTAGGACCGGTTTCGGGCTTTCAGCCCTCGTCAGCCAGGATAGCTTGATTCCAGTGGCATGGAGAGCAAGGGACTCACGTCTGAGCATACCCTTCCCACTCGGGGTGACAAATGCAAAAACAACAATTGATGGACAGAATGCAGAACAATGTCATACATTCACCCCAGTACAGAGATCTGGGCCTAAATCCATCGTTTTTTTGCTCACCATGCCATTCCAGTTTGAACCCAGCCGTATGCAAATCAGTCTTGACCCTGTGCCCCATGGGAACAGTCCAGCCCGAACTGCCAAGCCAGGTCCTCCCTGGACTGGAAACAAGCATCCTAGGACCGGTTTCGGGCTTTCAGCCCTCGTCAGCCAGGATAGCTTGATTCCAGTGGCATGGAGAGCAAGGGACTCACGTCTGAGCATACCCTTCCCACTCGGGGTGACAAATGCAAAAACAACAATTGATGGACAGAATGCAGAACAATGTCATACATTCACCCCAGTACAGAGATCTGGGCCTAAATCCATCGTTTTTTTGCTCACCATGCCATTCCAGTTTGAACCCAGCCGTATGCAAATCAGTCTTGACCCTGTGCCCCATGGGAACAGTCCAGCCCGAACTGCCAAGCCAGGTCCTCCCTGGACTGGAAACAAGCATCCTAGGACCGGTTTCGGGCTTTCAGCCCTCGTCAGCCAGGATAGCTTGATTCCAGTGGCATGGAGAGCAAGGGACTCACGTCTGAGCATACCCTTCCCACTCGGGGTGACAAATGCAAAAACAACAATTGATGGACAGAATGCAGAACAATGTCATACATTCACCCCAGTACAGAGATCTGGGCCTAAATCCATCGTTTTTTTGCTCACCATGCCATTCCAGTTTGAACCCAGCCGTATGCAAATCAGTCTTGACCCTGTGCCCCATGGGAACAGTCCAGCCCGAACTGCCAAGCCAGGTCCTCCCTGGACTGGAAACAAGCATCCTAGGACCGGTTTCGGGCTTTCAGCCCTCGTCAGCCAGGATAGCTTGATTCCAGTGGCATGGAGAGCAAGGGACTCACGTCTGAGCATACCCTTCCCACTCGGGGTGACAAATGCAAAAACAACAATTGATGGACAGAATGCAGAACAATGTCATACATTCACCCCAGTACAGAGATCTGGGCCTAAATCCATCGTTTTTTTGCTCACCATGCCATTCCAGTTTGAACCCAGCCGTATGCAAATCAGTCTTGACCCTGTGCCCCATGGGAACAGTCCAGCCCGAACTGCCAAGCCAGGTCCTCCCTGGACTGGAAACAAGCATCCTAGGATCGGTTTCGGGCTTTCAGCCCTCGTCAGCCAGGATAGCTTGATTCCAGTGGCATGGAGAGCAAGGGACTCACGTCTGAGCATACCCTTCCCACTCAGGGTGACAAATGCAAAAACAACAATTGATGGACAGAATGCAGAACAATGTCATACATTCACCCCAGTACAGAGATCTGGGCCTAAATCCATTGTTTTTTTGCTCACCATGCCATTCCAGTTTGAACCCAGCCGTATGCAAATCAGTCTTGACCCTGTGCCCCATGGGAACAGTCCAGCCCGAACTGCCAAGCCAGGTCCTCCCTGGACTGGAAACAAGCATCCTAGGACCGGTTTCGGGCTTTCAGCCCTCGTCAGCCAGGATAGCTTGATTCCAGTGGCATGGAGAGCAAGGGACTCACGTCTGAGCATACCCTTCCCACTCGGGGTGACAAATGCAAAAACAACAATTGATGGACAGAATGCAGAACAATGTCATACATTCACCCCAGTACAGAGATCTGGGCCTAAATCCATCGTTTTTTTGCTCACCATGCCATTCCAGTTTGAACCCAGCCGTATGCAAATCAGTCTTGACCCTGTGCCCCATGGGAACAGTCCAGCCCGAACTGCCAAGCCAGGTCCTCCCTGGACTGGAAACAAGCATCCTAGGACCGGTTTCGGGCTTTCAGCCCTCGTCAGCCAGGATAGCTTGATTCCAGTGGCATGGAGAGCAAGGGACTCACGTCTGAGCATACCCTTCCCACTCGGGGTGACAAATGCAAAAACAACAATTGATGGACAGAATGCAGAACAATGTCATACATTCACCCCAGTACAGAGATCTGGGCCTAAATCCATCGTTTTTTTGCTCACCATGCCATTCCAGTTTGAACCCAGCCGTATGCAAATCAGTCTTGACCCTGTGCCCCATGGGAACAGTCCAGCCCGAACTGCCAAGCCAGGTCCTCCCTGGACTGGAAACAAGCATCCTAGGACCGGTTTCGGGCTTTCAGCCCTCGTCAGCCAGGATAGCTTGATTCCAGTGGCATGGAGAGCAAGGGACTCACGTCTGAGCATACCCTTCCCACTCGGGGTGACAAATGCAAAAACAACAATTGATGGACAGAATGCAGAACAATGTCATACATTCACCCCAGTACAGAGATCTGGGCCTAAATCCATCGTTTTTTTGCTCACCATGCCATTCCAGTTTGAACCCAGCCGTATGCAAATCAGTCTTGACCCTGTGCCCCATGGGAACAGTCCAGCCCGAACTGCCAAGCCAGGTCCTCCCTGGACTGGAAACAAGCATCCTAGGACCGGTTTCGGGCTTTCAGCCCTCGTCAGCCAGGATAGCTTGATTCCAGTGGCATGGAGAGCAAGGGACTCACGTCTGAGCATACCCTTCCCACTCGGGGTGACAAATGCAAAAACAACAATTGATGGACAGAAAGCAGAACAATGTCATACATTCACCCCAGTACAGAGATCTGGGCCTAAATCCATCGTTTTTTTGCTCACCATGCCATTCCAGTTTGAACCCAGCCGTATGCAAATCAGTCTTGACCCTGTGCCCCATGGGAACAGTCCAGCCCGAACTGCCAAGCCAGGTCCTCCCTGGACTGGAAACAAGCATCCTAGGACCGGTTTCGGGCTTTCAGCCCTCGTCAGCCAGGATAGCTTGATTCCAGTGGCATGGAGAGCAAGGGACTCACGTCTGAGCATACCCTTCCCACTCGGGGTGACAAATGCAAAAACAACAATTGATGGACAGAATGCAGAACAATGTCATACATTCACCCCAGTACAGAGATCTGGGCCTAAATCCATCGTTTTTTTGCTCACCATGCCATTCCAGTTTGAACCCAGCCGTATGCAAATCAGTCTTGACCCTGTGCCCCATGGGAACAGTCCAGCCCGAACTGCCAAGCCAGGTCCTCCCTGGACTGGAAACAAGCATCCTAGGACCGGTTTCGGGCTTTCAGCCCTCGTCAGCCAGGATAGCTTGATTCCAGTGGCATGGAGAACAAGGGACTCACGTCTGAGCATACCCTTCCCACTCGGGGTGACAAATGCAAAAACAACAATTGATGGACAGAATGCAGAACAATGTCATACATTCACCCCAGTACAGAGATCTGGGCCTAAATCCATCGTTTTTTTGCTCACCATGCCATTCCAGTTTGAACCCAGCCGTATGCAAATCAGTCTTGACCCTGTGCCCCATGGGAACAGTCCAGCCCGAACTGCCAAGCCAGGTCCTCCCTGGACTGGAAACAAGCATCCTAGGACCGGTTTCGGGCTTTCAGCCCTCGTCAGCCAGGATAGCTTGATTCCAGTGGCATGGAGAGCAAGGGACTCACGTCTGAGCATACCCTTCCCACTCGGGGTGACAAATGCAAAAACAACAATTGATGGACAGAATGCAGAACAATGTCATACATTCACCCCAGTACAGAGATCTGGGCCTAAATCCATCGTTTTTTTGCTCACCATGCCATTCCAGTTTGAACCCAGCCGTATGCAAATCAGTCTTGACCCTGTGCCCCATGGGAACAGTCCAGCCCGAACTGCCAAGCCAGGTCCTCCCTGGACTGGAAACAAGCATCCTAGGACCGGTTTCGGGCTTTCAGCCCTCGTCAGCCAGGATAGCTTGATTCCAGTGGCATGGAGAGCAAGGGACTCACGTCTGAGCATACCCTTCCCACTCGGGGTGACAAATGCAAAAACAACAATTGATGGACAGAATGCAGAACAATGTCATACATTCACCCCAGTACAGAGATCTGGGCCTAAATCCATCGTTTTTTTGCTCACCATGCCATTCCAGTTTGAACCCAGCCGTATGCAAATCAGTCTTGACCCTGTGCCCCATGGGAACAGTCCAGCCCGAACTGCCAAGCCAGGTCCTCCCTGGACTGGAAACAAGCATCCTAGGACCGGTTTCGGGCTTTCAGCCCTCGTCAGCCAGGATAGCTTGATTCCAGTGGCATGGAGAGCAAGGGACTCACGTCTGAGCATACCCTTCCCACTCGGGGTGACAAATGCAAAAACAACAATTGATGGACAGAATGCTGATGCCGGCTGATAGCCAGAAACCGGTCCTAGGATGCTTGATTCCGGTCCAGGGAAGACATGGCTTGGCAGTTCGGGCTGGACTGTTCCCATGAGGCACAGGGTCAAGACTGATTTGCATATGGCCATGTCCAAACTGGGGTGGTGTAGTGGGCAAAAGAACGATGGATTTAACCCAGATCTCTTGACTGGGGGAGAATGTCTGCATTGTCAGCATTCCGTCCATCATTTGTTTGTTGTAACGCTTTTCGCCCTAAGTGGGATGGGTATTCCCAGACGTGGGACCCGTGCTCACTACGCCACTGGAGTCAAGCTATCCTGGCTGATGACGGCTGATAGCCAGAAACCGGTCCTAGGATGCTTGATTCCGGTCCAGGGAAGACATGGCTTGGCAGTTCGGGCTGGACTGTTCCCATGAGGCACAGGGTCAAGACTGATTTGCATATGGCCATGTCCAAACTGGGGTGGTGTAGTGGGCAAAAGAACGATGGATTTAACCCAGATCTCTTGACTGGGGGAGAATGTCTGCATTGTCAGCATTCCGTCCATCATTTGTTTGTTGTAACGCTTTTCGCCCTAAGTGGGATGGGTATTCCCAGACGTGGGACCCGTGCTCACTACGCCACTGGAGTCAAGCTATCCTGGCTGATGACGGCTGATAGCCAGAAACCGGTCCTAGGATGCTTGATTCCGGTCCAGGGAAGACATGGCTTGGCAGTTCGGGCTGGACTGTTCCCATGAGGCACAGGGTCAAGACTGATTTGCATATGGCCATGTCCAAACTGGGGTGGTGTAGTGGGCAAAAGAACGATGGATTTAACCCAGATCTCTTGACTGGGGGAGAATGTCTGCATTGTCAGCATTCCGTCCATCATTTGTTTGTTGTAACGCTGAGGAACCCAGAGCCAATAACTGAGCAGCATCTTGCAATGTTTTTTCATTTTGTACCCAGTATGCAGCAATTCATTTGGTAAAATATAAAGAGGGAAAAATAGGTATGAAAGACACCTATGTATTGCAAAAATGGGTGAAAAATATAGAGTTTAAAAACAGTAGCTAATTGCATATCACCAAAATAGTGGGTACCCATACTAGCATGTGAATAAGAGGACATTTTTCAAAGGGACTTCTTTTACACATTGTCCTAAATTTGGAAGGCAGAAATGCATCGAAAGTCAATTGGTAATAACAGTTGCTCTGCAATTCTAAGTTACCCTATGTCTCCCGATAAAATGGTACCTCACTTGTGTGGGTAGGCCTGGAGCCTGCGGCAGCAAACTGCCCCAAATGCAGCGTGGACACTCCACATTTTTACAGTGAAAACAGACCCTTTTTTTGCAAAGTGCCTAGCTGTGGATTTTGAACCCTAGCTCTACCAGCACCTAGGGAAACCTAGCAAACCTGTACATTTTTGAAAACTAGACACCCAGGGAAATCCAGGGAGGTATGGATTGCTTGGATTCCCCAACGTTGCCCTACCCAGAATCCCCTGCAAACCTCAAATTTAGCTGTAAAAATTAAATATTTCTCACATTTCTGTGTGGGAGAGTTGTAGGATCACTAGGGGTGACTCAAATTCCATACCACACAGCATTCCACCAGGTCTTCTGATGAAAATGGTACCTAACTCATGTGGGTGGGTCAAGTACCCGCGACAGGCAAGGGCCCGAAACGTATTGTGGAGACTTCAAAATTACCTATCATAAAAAATGACCTAGTTTTACAGGTGGGGCATCTGATTTTTTGGCCCCGGGCTTGCAGCCATCTAGGGAAACCTACCAAACCCACACATTTCTGAAAACGAGACGCCCTGTGGAGTATATGGAGGTATGGCTTGATTGGATCCCCCAATGATTTCCTACCCAGATTCCCCCGCAAACCTTAAATTTTGCTGAAAAAATCACTTTTTCCACATATTTTTGTGTGGGATCACCATGCCATACCATCTAGCATTCCCCTTGGTCTCCTGAGTAAAATGATACCTCACTTGTGTGGCTGTCCACTGCAGAATAGGCTAAAAACATTTTTCTTTAAATGTAGCGCTTAGAATTTGCTGTGCTACACCCTTAATCCCTATGTTTTCGGCCCTTCCCAGTCACAGGCCCTTGGCCAACCCACACAAGTGAGGTATCATTTTACTGGGCAGAACAAGGGGCACACTGAGTGGTAGGACATTTGTGCCGACATGCTGCTCACACACAAAAATGTGTGGGAAAATTATTTTGTCAGCTAAATTTGAGGTTTGCAGGGGATTCTGGGTAAGGAATCTTTGGGGGATCCATGCAAGTCATACCTCCCTGGACTTCCCAGGCTGTCTAGTTTTCAGAAATATGTGGGTTTGGTAGGTTTCCCTAGATGGCAGCCGAGCATTGGGCCAAAAACCCAGGTGACCTCCCTTTCAAAATTAGGTAGTTTTGTGATAGTTAATTTTGATGTTTCCACATTACGTTTTGGGCCCTGCCCTGCCACCCACACAAGCGAGGTACAATTTTTATCAGGAGACCTGAGGGAGCGCTGGGTGGTAGGAAATTTGTGTCAGCCCATTGATCCCACTACTTCCCCAAACAGAAATGTGAAAACAATTTGATTTAAATTTTAGGTTTGCAGGGGATTCTGGGTAGGAAAATGTTGGGAGAACAAGACAAGCCATATCTCTATGGACTTCCCAGGGTGTCTAGTTTTCAGAAAAGTATGGGTTTGGTAGGTTTCCCTAGATGATCGCGAGCTTGTGGCCAAAAACCCAGGTGCCCCTCCTGCAAAACCAGGTTGTGTTGTAATAGATAATTTTGATGTCTCGAGAATAGGTTTTGGGATCTTGCCTGTCGCGGGCAGTTCGCCCTCCCACACAAGTGTGGTACCATTTTTATCGGGAGACCTGGGAGAACGCTGGGTGGTAGGAGATTTGTGACAGCCCAGTTATCCCACAACTTCCCCACACAGAAATGTGAGAACACTTTGATTTTTTTCAGCTAAATTTGAGGTTTGTAGGGGATTCAGAGTAGGAAAATGTTGGGAGATCAAAGCAAGCCACACCTCCCTGGACTCCCACGGGTGTCTATTTTTCAGAGATGTATGGGTTGTTTAGGTTCCCCAAGATCTCTGCAATCCCGGCACCGAAAATACAGGTCCTCACCTATCTATCACAAAGCAACCTGGTTTTTCAAGGGGGTCCCCTGCGTTTTTGGTCCCGGTCTCAATGGCCATGTAGGGAAACGTACCAAACCCAGACATTTCTGAAAACTAGACACCCAGGGGAGTCTAGAAAGGTGTGGCTTGCTTGGATCTCCCAACATTTTCCTACCCAGAATTCCCTGCAAACCTCAAATTTAGCTAAAGAAAATGACATTTTCCTCACTTTTCTGATTGGAAAAGTTGTGGAATCACCGGGCCACAAGAAATTTCTTACCACCCAGTATTTCCCTAGGTCTCCCAATACAAATAGTACCTCACTTGTGTGGGTAAACATAGTGGCCATAACAGGAAATGGCCCAAAGCGTACTGTGGAGACTTCAAAATGACCTATCATAAAACAACCTGGTTTTGCAAGGGGCACCTGGGTTTTTGGCCCCGGGCTCACATCCATCTAGGCAAACCTATCAAACCCACACATTTCTGGAAACTAGACACCCTGGGGATTACAGTGAGGTATGGCTTGTGTGGATCCCTCAACATTTTCCTACCCAGAATCCCCTGCAAACTGCAAATTTAGCTGAACAAAATAAGTTTTTACACACATTTTTGTGTGCAATCACCGTGCCAGAACAAATGTCCTACCACCTAGCATTTCCCTTGGTCTCCGGAGTAAAATGATACCTCACTTGTGTGGCTGTTCGATGGAGAATCTGCTAAAAATCTATTTTTTTTTTTAATGTAGCGCTTACAATTCGCTGTGCTATACCCATGATCCCTATGTTTTTGGCCCTTCCCAGTCACAAGCCCTTGGTCCACCCACACAAGTGAGGTATTATTTTACTCAGGAGAACTAGGGGAACACTGGGTGGTAGGTCATTTGTGCTGGCACAGTGATCCCGCACAAAAATGTGTGGAAAAAGTGATTTTCTTTCAGCTAAATATGAGGTTTGCGTGGGGATTATGAGTAGGGAAACTTTGGGGGGATCCTCGCAAGTCATACCTCCCTTGACTCCTCAGGGTGTCTAGTATTCAGAAATGTGTGGGTTTGGTAGGTTTCCCTAGATGGCTGTGTGCCCAGGTCCAAAAACCCAGGTGCTCCCCCTTCAAAACCATGTTGTTTTATGATAGGTTATTTTGAAGTCTCCACAATACGTTTTGTGCCCTTGCCTGTCGTGGTTACTTGACCCACCCACACGAGCAAGGTACCATTTTTATTGGGAGACCTGGGGGAACGCTGGGCAATTTGTGTCAGCCCGATGATCGTATAACCTTCCCACACAAGCATTTGAGAAAAATTGTTTTTTTCAGCTAAATTTGATGTTTTTAGGGGATTCTGGGTAGGGAAACTTTGGGCGATCCATGCAAGCCATAGCTCTCTGGACTCCCCAGGGTGTCTAGTTTTCAGAAATGTGTGGGTTCTGTAGGTTTCCCTAGATGGCTGATCAGACCAGGCCAAAACCCAGGTGACCCCTCTTGCAAAACCAGGTTGTTTTGTGATAGGTCATTTTGATGTCCACTCAATATATTTTGGGCCCTTGCCTGTTGCGGGTACTTAACCCACCCACACAAGTGAGATACCATTTGTATCTGGAGACCTGGGGGAACATTGGGTGGTAGAGAATTTGTGTCAGCCCGGTGATCCTACAACTTTCCCACACAGAAATGTGAGAAAAAATAGATTTTTTACAGCCTAATTTGAGGTTTGCAGGGGATTCCGGGTAGGAAAACATTGGGGGGTCCACAAAAGCCATACCTCCCTGAACCCCCCTGGGTGTCTGCTCTTTAAAGATGTCTGGATTTGGTAGGTTTCCCCACATGGCCGCCGAGCCCAGGGCCAAAAACCCGAGTGAGCCCCTTGCAAAACCAGTTCATTTTGTGAATTGGTGATTTTGATGTCTGCACAATACGTTTTGGGCCCTTGCATGTTTCGGGTACTTGGGCCACCCACACAAGTGAGAAGCCATTTTTATCAGGAGACCTGGGGGAACGCTGGGTGGTGGGAAATTTGTGTCGGCCCAGTGATTCCACAACTTTCCCACACAGAAAAGTGAGGAAAATGTGATTTGTTTAGCTAAATTTAAGCTTAGCAGGGGATTCTGGGAAGGAAAATGTAGGGAGATCCACGCAAGCCACACCTTCTTGGACCCCCCGCATGTCTGGTTTTTAAAAATGTCTGAGTTTGGTAGGTTTCCCTAGATGGCCGACAAGCTCAGGGCCAAAAACCCAGGTGCCCCCCCCCCCCCTTTGCACAAAGAGGTTGTTTTGTGATCGGCAATTTTGATGTATTCACAATGCGTTTTGGGCCCTAGCCTGTTGCGGGTACATGGCCCACCCACACAAGTGATATACCATTTTTATCGGGAGAACTGGGGGAACACTGGGTGGTGGGAAATTTGTGTAGGCATGGTGATCCCACAACTTTCCCACACAGAAACGGGAGAAAAATACGATTTTTGTCAGCTATATTTGAGATTTGCAGGGTATTCTGGGTAGGAAAGCGTTGGGGGATCCACACAGGCCATACCTCCCTGGACTGCCTCGCGTGTCTAGTTTTCAGAAATGTGTGGGTTGGTAGGTTTCCCAAGATGTCCGCCGAGCCTGAGGACAAACACTCAGGTGACCCCTCCTTGCAAAACCAAGTTGTTTCGAAATAGGAAATTTGGATGTTTCCACAATACGTTTTTGGCGCTTCCCTGCCGCGGGTACTTGGCCCATCCACACAAGTGAGATACCATTTTTATCGGGAGACTTGGGGAAATTCTGGTTGGTAGGATATTTGTTGTTTCTTTCTGAAGCGTGAAAATTATGGCATAGTAATGCATGGAAAGTGTGACAGTCACATTTTGAGGTTTGTAGGACATTGTGGGTAAGATAACTTGTTGGGATCTACGAGAGAGACATCACCATGTACTCCCTGGGTGTTTAGTTTACGAGAATATCTAGAGTTGGTAGGTTTTTCTTAGCTGGAATGTATACTTTGGTAGAGAAATACAGAAAAGACAAATATTACTGCACAACCATCGATTTCTAAAGCACCAGAATCCCCTGCTAACTGCAAATTTAGGTGAAAAAAATCAATTTTTACACACATTTTTGTGTGCAATCACCGTGACGTCACAAATGTCCTACCACCTAGCATTACCCTTGGTCTCTGGAGTAAAATGATACCTCACTTGTGTGGCTGTCCAATGGAGAATCAGCTAAAAAGAGTTTTTTTAAATGTAGTGCTTACAATTCACTGTGCTATACCCTTTATCCCTGTGGTTTTGGCCCTTCCTAGTCAAAGGCCCTTGGTCCACCCACACAAGTGAGGTATTATTTTACTCAGGAGAACAAGGGGAACGCAGGGTGGTAAGTCATTTGTACTGGCCTAGTGATCCCACACACAAATGTGTGGAAAAAGTTATTTTTCAGCTAAATTTGAGGTTTGCAGGGGATTCTGAGTGGGGAAACTTTGGGGGATCCACGCAAGCCATATCTCCCTGGACTCCCCAGGGTGTCTAGTTTTCAGAAATGTGTGGGTTTGGTAGGTTTCCCTAGATGGCCGCGTGCCCAGGGCCAAAAACCCAGGTGCCCTCCCTGTTCTTTTATGATAGGTAATTTTGAAGTCTTCACAATACATTTTGGGCCCTTGCCTGTCGCGGGTACTTGACCCTCCCACACAAGCGAAGTACCATTTTTATTGGGAGACCTGGGGGAACATTGGGTGGAAGGAAATATGTGTCAGCCCGATGATCCCACAACTTTCCCACACAAGCATTTGAGAATAATGTATTTTTTCAGCTAGATTTGAGGTTTTTAGGGGATTCTGGGTAGGGAAACGTTAGGCGATATATGCAAGCCATAGCTCTCTGGACTCTCCAGGGTGTCTAGTTTCCAGAAATGTGTGGGTTCTGTAGGTTTCCATAGATGGCTGCACAGACCGGGCCAAAAACCCAGGAGACCCCTCTTGCAAAACCAGGTTGTTTTGTGATAGGTCATTTTGATGTCTACATAATACGTTGTGGGCCCTTGCCTGTCGTGGGTACTTGACCCACCCACACAAGTGAGGTACCATTTGTATCACCAGACCTTTGGGAATGCTGGGTGGTAGAAAATGTGTGTCAGCCCGGTGATCCTACAACTTTCCAACATAGAAATGTGAGAAAAATGTCATTTTTTACAGCCAAATTTGAGGTTTGCAGGGCATACTGGGTAAGAAAACGTTGGGGGGTCCACACAAGCCATACCTCCCTGTACTCCCCTGGGTGTCTTCTTTTCAAAGATGTGCATATATGGTTGGTTTCCCTAGTTGGCCGCTGAGCCCTGGGCCAAAAACCTAAGTGAGCCCCTTGCAAAACCAGTTCATTTTGTGAGAGGTAATTTTGATGTCTCCACAATATGTTTTGGGCCCTTGCCTGTATCGGGTACTTTGGCCACACAGCCGAGTGAGGTACCATTTTTATCAGGAGACCTGGAGGAACGCTGGGTGGTGGGAAATTTGTGTCAGCCCGGTGATTCCACAACTTTCCCACAGAGAAAATTAAGGAAATTGTGATTTGTTTAGCTAAATTTAAGGTTTGCAGGGGATTCTGGTTAGGGAAATGTTGGGAGATCCACACAAGCCACACCTGCGTGGACTCCCCCGCATGTCTGTTTTTTAAAAATGTCTGAGTTTGGTAGGTTTCCCTAGATGGCCGTCAAGCTTGGGGCCAAAAACCCAGGTGCCCCTCTCCCCCCTTGCAAAAAGAGGTTGTTTAGTGATCAGCAATTTTGATGTCACCACAATGCGTTTGGGCCCATGCCTGTTGTGGGTACATGGCCCACACACACAAGTGAGATACCATTTTTATCGGAAGACCTGGGGGAATACTGGGTGGTGGGAAATTTGTGTAGGCCTGTTGAGCCCACAACTTTCCCTCACAGAAATGGGAGAAAAATGCAATGTTTGTCAGCTAAATTTGAGGTTTGCAGGGGATTCTGGGTAGGAAAGTGTTGGAGGATCAACACAAGCCATACCTCCCTGGACTGGCTCGGGTGTCTAGTTTGCAGAAATGTGTGGGTGTGGTAGGTTTCACAAGATGTGTGCCGAGCCCGAGGACAAAAACTTAGGTGACCCCTCCTTGCAAAACCAGGTCGTTTCGAAATAGGAAATTTGGATGTTTCTGCAATACGTTTTGGGCCCTTTTCTGCCACGCGTACTTGGCCCACCCACACAAGTGAGGAACCATTTTTATCGCAAGACTTGGGAAAAAGCTGGGTGGTAGGAAATTTGTTGTTTCTTTCTGAAGCGTGAAACGTACGGCATAGTAATGCAAGGAAAATGTGACAGTCACATTTTGAGGTTTGTAGGACATTGTGAGTAAGATAACTTGTTGGAATCTATGAGAGAGACATCACCATGTACTCCCTGGGTGTTTATTGTACGAGAATATCTAGAGTTGGTAGGTTTTTCTTAGATGGAATGTATACCTTGGCAGAAAGATACAGAAAAGGCAAATATTACTGCACAACCATCTATTCCTCAAGCACCCACACATACTGGTTGGATTTGGCACAAGGGTGACTGATGGTTCAGTATATAAAATGTCATTAACAAGACATTTCACAAAAATGAAATTCACTGTCAATAATTGAAAGGACAAAAAACTGAACCAGTGACTCACAGCTCATGAGCTGTAAAGCTGTGTCAAGGCCCAACTGCTTTATAGGCCATTCACACACCTTTCATACGTGATACACACAAAACCATTCACACCACCAGTCACGGAGCCAACACATTACAACATTCACAAAAAGGGACAAGGTACACCCCGCTTGAGAAAGACAGAAAATACAAATATTACTACACAGCCATCTATTCCTCAAGCACACATATATACTGGTTGGATTTGGCATGAGGGTGAGTGATGTTTCAGTATATACAATTGTATTAGCAAGAGATTTTCCAAAAATTAAATACACTGTCAATAATTGAAAGGACAAGAAACTGAACCATAGACTCAGAGCTCGTGAGCTGTAAAGCCACGACATGGCATCAACCTCATTACAGGCCATTCATATACCTTTCATACATGTGACACATAAAAACCCATTCAAACCACCAGCCGCGGCCCATCACAATACAACACTCACATCAGCAGACAGCGCCATTCAAGGGCCCATCACTTTCACACGCCCACATGCCTGACATAGCAGTGTGTGTAGTGACTAGCAGTCACTACTCCACCACCAGCAAAGCACCAGTCCACACACACCGCCAGGCAAGCACCATTTCACGCACACAGCCAGCCAAGCACCAGTCCACGCACATCACCAGCTAAGCGCCAGTCCACGCACAGCACCAGCCAAGCATCTGTCCATGTCCACGCAAACCATAAAAAAGAAAACACAAACAAATTGTAAGTAGATATAAATCTACTAACACAATATCTAAAACTAAATACATTGCACTAATGCCAACTTTGAAAATGAAGAAAAAATATAAAACAATACAGACAAGACAGTTCACTTTACCGCTCACGGATGCTCCCAAAAATTATTTTGCCTGTGGTTCATTATAAAACAAGCTGGCACACACAGCACAGGGTTAGAAGGACACTTGGGGCAGTACATACAAGTTTCTTTCCGCGTATCTCTTCGCCAACAGACTCTACATCTCCTACTGGGAAAGTCTTTTGAGGGCATGGGAGGAATGTGATCAGGAAAGTGGCGATCTTTCAATATAGCCACATCCTCCACCACTTTAACTCTAGGAACACTTGCTTGTTCCACTACAACCAGGCTGCCTATCACAGACTCCTGAAATGTATCAAAAGTCATCGTTGACTCAGGTCAACAATCCTTAAATACAACATAAGCATTAAAGGTTGCCAAGTAGAAAAGGTGGATAGCCAACTTCTTATACCAAATGCAAGCCTTACGTAGAGCAATGTAAGGTTCCAACATCTGATCTACTCTATCAACACCAGTCATGTTCCTATTATAGTCTAAAATGTACACAGATTTGCACACTTCGGTGGCCTGACCCCAAATAGTCACAGATGAAGTACTTTAATCATGGATGGTAGTCAGCATGTAGCCATGTCTCCTGTCTGTAAAACTTCACAGCTAGAAGTTCCTCACTTCGCAATGCACTGCACTGTCCCGGCACAAGATTTTGATGAAAACGTTATTTTGGGAAAACCTTCACGGTTAGAGCCACAAGCAACAGTGTCAACTGCGCACCAGTTTAGAAGTTATCTACATATAAATGGTGGCCTTTGTTAAAAAGTCCTCTACCAAGTTTCCACACAATTTTCTCACTCACTCCAAAAGTGGACGGACAACCAGGGGGGTCAATCCTGGAATCCCTACCGGTGTGCATCATGAAATTAGAGACATATCCAGTCTTACTCTCACACAGCATATACATCTTAATTCCATGGCATGCTCTCTTGCTAGGAATGTAATGCCTAAAAACCAAGCGGCCCTTGAACAAGACCAAAGACTCACCCACAGCTATTTCTTTCCCTGGAGCATAGATCTCAGAAAATCAATCTACAAAGTGATCAATGACAGGCCGAATCTTAAAAAGAAGGTCACAATTAGGGTGATCTTGTGGAAACGCTAAACCATTATCAGCAAAATGCAGCATCCGAAGCAGAAGCAAATACCGATCAAGACTCATGATTGCCGGAAATATAGCTGTTGCTATCGAGGAAGTAGTAGACCAAGTTGAAGACATTGATGGCTTTCTTAGCAAGCCCATCAAAAAAGTTAAACCCAGGAACTTCTTCAACTCATCCAGATTTGTGGGAGTCCCCCGGGTAGCTCTAGAGTGGGGCCTAAGGCTGGCACTGTTGTCTCTCAAATACTGTTCAGCATACAAATTAATCTGCTCAACAATCTCTGCCACAAATACACAGTCCATAAACAACTGAAAAAAATGTGTAGGCAAAATATTTTCAGTATCCAATCCACACCCTGGAACACCAGTAAAGTCTGGCAATGCCGGCTGTACCAAGCCTGGGGCAACCCAGAGGTCAGCACTTCCAACGGGAAGCCTTGCAGCCCCAGACTGCATCCCAGAAGTCTCTTACTGCATTATCAGCACATCAATGTCCTCCTCTAAAACAGGCTCTTCATCCGCACTGAGAGTACCGTCATTCACACTGAGAGTAGCTTCATCATCCGATGATTCCTCGTGGACAGAAAACTCACTCCCTGAATCTTCCACTCCCTCCTCTGCCTCAGATGCAGAGCCAGTCTCTGAACCATGGTGAGAGGAAGACTCAAAAAGCATACCAACAACCTGCTGAGCAGTAATCCAATGGCTAGCCATAAACCTTACTATGAAAGGAGACTTGACAAACAAGTCAACAACAACCAACACTGTGCAAAATAAGTAAGTAAACAAAGTGTGGCTTTATCGCAAAGATCTATATACTCAAAAATGATATGATTCACTTGCATGAGCAGCTACTCTGCAGAGACACAGTAAAAAGCAATGACATCCCACTAGAAAGAAAAAACAAAACCTATTACTCACAAGATGACAAAATACACTTTGAGCACAAATGCAAAACCTTTTTTCACACTCAATAAACAGAAGCTAAAAATTCTACTATTATTACACCATTTACAAAAACACATTCATGCAAGGAAATTAGTAAATAGTACAAAAAACATTTTCTTACCAAACACATGCAACTACACAAACTGCAGAACCATCAGTGACAAAACCGCAACCTGGAACTTCAGTCAGAGGCCTTGAACTATAATAAAAAGTTGGCCTGGGCGTTGAACTCTGCTCCATTTGCGGAGTTTTCTGTGCTCCGCATTCCGCAAAGCTCATGGAGTGCAGAAAACTTCACTCCGCGTAGTGCAGCGGAGTTTTCTCCCCGCTTGCGCTCGGTAAGTTAGTGAGCAGGAGCTGCCACTTGGATAGAATTTCTTCCCAAGCAGCAGGAAGACCAGCGGAACTTCGCTGAGTTTTTTGTCACTTCACGGAGTTCCGCGTAGCGAAACTGCGCAAACTATGCCCAGGCCTGATAAAAAGGAGAAGTAAAACATAACAATTACAATTCACAAGAAATAAAACAATTAACATTATAATACGCTATGTCACTACTCAAATGGCCAATCTGCCATCAAGGGGGACAGAAAAACAGCCAAAAGTAAATATTAACTGATGCCCCATCCCATTGGAGCAACTCTTACACAAGGGGCCATGCCGAAACATAAATATATACATATCCCTGGTACTAGTGGGCTTTCTACCCCCGCCCTCTGGGGGGGGGGGGAGCAGAAACTGGCCACAAGTATAAGAAAAAATCCTTGCCTAAGGGATTGCCCCCATGCACTAAAAAAACAAATCCTAATGTGGGTTTTCTGCCCCTCCCCCCGGTGACAGAAAGGCCAAAAAAATGGGCGATCTGTCCCCGGGGGCAGAAAAAAATACACATAAAATATGCCCCTACACAAGGGTAGCTTCCATTCACAAAAATCACTGAATCCATTGATTGCGGCTGATCTCTGCCCCCCTGGGGGCAGATTGGTCTAAAAAATGGGCCAATTTGCCTCCAGGGGGAGCAGTAAACAGCCACAAGTGCCCCATAAAAATGGCGGCGATCCTTGCCTAAGGGATCGCCCACATATCCAATATAAACAAATCCTTGGCCCCAGTGGGGTTTTCTGTCCCTCTGGGGACAGAAAGGTGAAATAACCGGGCTGATCTGTCCCCAGGGGGAGCAGAAAATAAATAACTTCAATTCCCCCCTTGGAAGCGACACTTGCCCAAGGGGGCACTTTAATTTCTCCCAAAAAAGATCCCTGGTGTCTAGTGGGGGCATTCCTGCTGCACGGTTGCGATGCCATGCGCGATCATGCAGCAGGAATGCCCTGCAAAGATACATCAGGGGAGAGGAAAAACTCTTTCTTCTCCCCCGATGCGTTGTTCCACTGAGACCCCTCCCCCCGGGGCAAAGAAACCTACCTTTCTGCCTCGGACCCCTGGAAGCAAATGGCTTACAGCGCGTCCGGCTGCTCCTGATGACGTCGGCGCAGGCTGTGCGCACTGACGTCACAGGATCACCGAGGGGGGTGGGGTGGCAGCAGAAACTTTGATGCTGCCATCCCTGCTTGGGGGTGTTGATGGGCTTAAATACTATAAACTTAACACTATACAGTATTAAAAAAAACTGATTACTCTATTTCGGAATTGCAAAGGCTATGAAAAGTAAGCTACTACAAAATTCATTTGAAAATGTCTCAAATATGACAGTCAGACGAACTGAGGACATAGAAAATCTCAACACAAATATTGTTGTATTACTCTGTTTTACACACAAACATAATTTTTTTTTAAAGTGTGCACCCTTTCCTGTTAAGGTACAATACAAAAGCTATTCCCTTTCAGAACAATGTCTGCACACATGATATATTATTCAGTTATTCTAAATATACATAGTTAGAAAAAAAATTTACTTCAAAAATAAAACCTAGAAATGTACTGAAAAAAACAAAGGTTAAAGTAACGTATAGTTAGGTGTGTTAAAATGATCTGTTTTCGTTTTAAAAAAAAGAAAAGAAAGCCACTGAAAAACCAAAGGTTAAACTAAAGATATAGGGGCAGATTTACAAGCCCATTGCGCCACTTTTGCGTCAGTTTTAACGTGGGAAAAGTGACGCAAAAGTGGTGCAAGGGGCTTGTAAATCTGCCCCATAGTTGGGTGTGATAAAAGGATCTGTGTTTTTTTTATTTTATAAAAACCTTTAGAAATTCACTGAAAAAAACAAATTTTAAAGTAACATTATACTTACGTGAATTTGTCAGTGTGAAAATTAACGTTTTGAACTAAAAAAACACTGAAATCCACTAGTTATAGTTAGCAGAGCTAACTTTAACTTGCTCCCCCGCCATGCACAGCTTATGACCTCATATATGACATCACTCATGACATATTCAACGACATCATTTATGACATTAGTGATGACATCTCAAGTGAATGCACAGGACTGCTGCTGAAGGAAACCGTTGTGCCTGCGGCAAGGCTGCCTGCCTTTGGACCCTACACTGCTGGAACAGGCGCTAGAAACCCCCTTGCCTACCTATTCTGGATTGCGTCTCTGCTGTTTATCCATATGAGGTGCAGGCTGCTGCCTACCTGAGGAGTGGTCTCACTCCTGATTGCCGCAACATCGTGGGCAACCCACACTGGATGCTCAGGAGACATGTAAGAGTACACTCGGCTGGCTGAAGGATATATATGAGCTGGCCTGATGCTAGCTCACTGAGCACAGGGTGGGCACAAGAATCCAGGAATATGCAACCTTATTTCGCATGCGTTCACAACGCATGACGTTACAATGCATTTGTTACAACAACCACGTTGTTAGTTCACATACCGTTACAAATCAAGTCGGAACAACTACTTGCGTTTTAAGGGGCGCTGGATGTTGGAATAGTATAATTTACTATTCCAACTCCAGTCTGTGCTGACAGTAGGGAAGATGTTTAATTAAATCCAACACCTCCTGCTCCTTACAACGTAAGTCTTTGTTCCGACTTGCGTTGTACCAGTATGTGAACTAACAACGCGGTCGTTGTAACGACTGCGTTGTAACACCATGCGTTGTTTTGCATGCGTTGTTAACACTGTTTACCGAATTCAGTAGTGCATCTACAGGCCAGGCTGCAGATAAATCAAATTCACCCCACAAGATACGGTTTAGACACACTGGTAGTACTCCATTGAGGTGAGCTGGGGGGAAATGCTGGTGGGCTATATTCGGGGCTGAGCATGACTGGCCGTGATACTGATTTGATGTGACCTGCATTGATACTGAATTGTGGAAGGGGATGAGAACGTCCTAGCCGTTGCCCTGTGTACTCTTCTACACTAGTCTACGCTTCAAGACACTGGCCAACATGGGAAAAACAGACAGGCTGAGGTCCAAATTACACTACGAGCAGCACAAGACCCCTAGACAGTGTGAGGAAGACTTGACAGCAATGGGAATTGATGTGAATGCTCAGGAGTTGGAGATTGGGGGAGACCTTCATCAAATTTTGTCCACCTGTCAACTTAGCCGCAAAACAATTAATGGAAAAATTGGTGCTCTCACTTATCGCATGGACAGAATGTCCAAGTGAATGGACAAACGTGCGGAGCGCTTTGACATGGTTAAACAACGGGTGTCATAAGCTGAAGATAGCCAGAGTTCATCTGCTGAGACTCAAAAACTACTGGAGAAGGCGGTATCAATGCTGCAAGCCAAAACGGAAGACCTGGAAGCATGCTAAAGGCATAATAACCTCTGTATTATTGGGATTGCAGAATCCACGAATGTAGGAAACATGGAGAAATTCGTTTGAAAATCCTCTGGCAGATCTCTTGGGTCAAAACATATTTTCCAAAACTTTTTGGGTGGAGTGGGCTCACCGATCTCTGGCTCCGTGGACGGTGCTGGGAGCAAGGCCTTGCCCAATAATAGCGAGGTTGTAAAATTACAGGGATAGAAATGCAGCACAATCAAGAGAATTGCAAACCCTTAGGTACGAAGGTGTAGCACTCTCCATCTACCCGGACTTTAAACCGCAAATTCAAGATGCACGATAGCAATTTCTACCAGTTGAAAGGAAACTACAGGAATTGAACATTGATTTTGCTATGCTTTATTCAGCTCGACTGAAGGTAACAATTGATGGTGAACCAAAGTTCTTTGAACACCCCAAGGGTCTGCAACAATTTCTAATGCAACAGAAGAGGGTGAGTGGCAGACGGAGATCGCCCAGAGTGGAAAACGGAGAGTCAGTGACGTCCTCTTACTTAGATGAGCATGGTTGACCAAAACTTTATTTATCCTAAACTCTCTCAGATTGGTCTCCTAATAGGCACGCCTAAATCTTCATTTTATGGTGTACGATGGTCTCCTTGCTTTATATGTGCTCAAAGTTTCGTTTGTTACAGAATAGTCAATATACCATAGCAGACACGATGCAAGTATTGTATATGATATGCTAGAGTTGAGCGTTCTGCTTCTACATATAAGTTGCACAATTGGTGCATTGTCTGTTTTTGCACCGCAGCCCCTACACGACTTTAGGCTGTGTAGGTGTCCGGCGGGCAGCTTACGTACCTATGTGTGCACCACTCTGTTCTCATATGAGTTTGTTGTTTAGGCAATGGGGAGGGGTGGGTTTTTCTAGGGAAGGACTTTTAGAAGACGTGAATGTCTTCTGCATAATTGGGATGCCGAAGTGGGGGAGGGAGTTATTTGTTGGGGCTGAAACTTTTATTGCACGATGCATACCCGCACTGTGCTGCACTCATATTGACACACATTACAGGTCTAATGCTGTCTGTATTTCAAAGATCGCTCACTCTGATGGAACATTACGCAGACATATAGACCTCTATTTCTGCTCACCTGGAATATCAGAGGATTAAATAACCCCTGTAAAACTCATTATGTTCTGGCATATCTAGATCGTCACTGTATACAAGTGGCACTTTTACAGGAGACACACATCACTCTGCATATGGAACATAACATAGGTACTAAATGGGCGTCTATACGAATAGCCTTTTCCTATTCGTCATATGCCCGAGGGGTGGTCTTAGTGGTCAAAAAAGAAACCCCATTTGATGTTCTAAATACAGACATAGATACACAAGGTCACTAAGCCATTGTACAGGGAAATTTTTGTGACACTGTACTGACATTAGTAAATGTGTATGGACCAAACACTGCTGACCCAGAATTATAAATGCGGATATCGGCACATTTACATGACATGCCACCATCAGCGGTGGTGTGGGGAGGTGATTTCAACACATGCCTTGATCCAGCCATAGACAGATCAACCCACACAGATTGATATGGTAGACAAGCCGCTAGAGTGCTCCAAGATGGTATGGAAGAATATGGTCTAGTGGATCTATGGAGGTTGCGAGACCCGGGCACGTTCTCCGCCTCTACGCATAATTCCTGGTCTAGAATAGACTATTGGTTTGCTACCCGAGAGCTCAGTAGTTGGACGGAGACAGTGGACCACATGCCAAAAAGTAAAACCCTATCTGATCAATCTCCTGTTAAATTAGTGCTGTCACTTCCTTCCCATACGCTGCAACAATTTGTGTGGTGCTTCCCAACTACTGCGCTGCTGGACAAAGTCATTGGCGCAGAAATAAGTCAGGCCATTGAAGAATATTTCAACCACAATACCTGCACGGTGGCAAGTACACACACACTAAGGGAAGCCTTTAAAGTGACATTACCAGGGATCTGTATTAGCAAACAAACCGGCGTCCTACACGACATTTGCCAGCAACTCCATATGCTCGAATGAAATATACAAACACTAGAGAGGAACCATGAACAAACTTTACATGCAGTGCTATTAGCAACCATTAGGGAGAAAATGCCTGCTTATCAGGAGATGGCGAACTATGAAGTCAAACTTCTATCATACCATCACATAGCGAGAAACTATGGAGAAGGGGTCGAAATGGACAAAAACTGGCAAATAAACTCAAAATATCATGGGCACCCATACAAGTTGTGAAAATAATAGATACCCAAGGCAACAAATGCTGCGACACAACATCCATATTGCGCACTTTCGCAGAATAATATTCACATCTGTATTCTCCGCGCACGACTACATCGGGGATTGAAGAGTATTTAAAAGAGGCAGCTTTGGCCTGGTTGCACGATGGGCAAAGGGACTACTTCACACAACCCATTACAAAAGAAGAAGTCTGAGACACGATCTTCTTATTACCCAATGGGAAGGCTCCCGGGACAGATGGCTTAACAGGTGAATTCTATAAGGAATTCAGTGACCTGTTAGTTCCACATTTACTTGAAATGCATGCAGAGGCATACGAGAGAGGCATACTCTGTCTCTGGGAGGCTTTACTAGTAACGCTGCTCAAGCGAAAATACTTGCCACTAGACTACAGCCCCTAACAGTATCTGATACTTCCTGACCAATTGGGGTTCATTCCCACCAATTCAAAAAAGTATAACTTGCGCACCATCTTCAGTCTATTCCATCAATTTGATCCTAACTGACCCGCGGTGGTGGCGATGTTAGACGAAGATTCATGTTTGCTATCTTACGGAGGTTGGGGACGCCTCACCCTTTTATCCACTGGATCCAGGTACTCTACACTGAGCCAGCTGAGAGACTTTGAATAAAAGGCATTACAGTGGAACCACTGCTTATTCATTGAGGGACATGGCAAGGATGCCCCCGTCCACCTTATTATTTACGCTCGCCCTTGAACCTCTGGCATGTAAAATACGCCAATAGCAAGCTGACGAGGTACCGCATTTTAGATTGCGACCCATTAGCATGTCCCTTTATGCAGATGACATAGTCCTGTATGTGCAAAACCCTGCAGATCATTTTGCACCTTTGATAAGGGAATATGGGCCATATGTAGGTAGGCTGTGTTTTGCGATTCTCTAATTGCAATTTTTAGGGAATCGCAATTAGAGAATAGCAAAACGCTATGTAGGTAGGATTAGCAATTTTGTTTGCGAATCCCACCCATTCCTTATTTGCGATTCTCTAATTGAGAATCGCAAGTAAGGAATACCTTGCCATTCATTCCTATGGGCTAAAAGGCCCATAGGAATGAATAGGAAGACATTCTCAATTTGCGATTCTCAATTAGAGAATCGCAAATTGAGAATGCAATATCAAGGGTGCAAGGGTGTCAACATGACACCCTTTTGCACCCCTGTAATGAGCATGGGTGCACATGTGGCGCACATACATGCCCTAAGGGCATGTATGTGTGCCACATGGCACTTTGAATAATGCAAAAAACTGCATTATTGAAAGAAATCGCAACTTACCATCAACCTGAAGTTGGTGGTAATTTGCGATTCCTTAAGCCAAAATAGCACAACTTGGGTGCTTTCTACATTGCATTTAAGGAATCGCTATTTGGGATTCCTTAAATGCATTTGCAAAATAAGGAATCGCAAATTTTGCGATTCCTTATTTTGCATGCAGATTTGCCTTCCTACATCCCACTTAGCAAAATTGCGATCGCAAACGCCGAAATTCGGCGAATTTCGGCGTTTGCGATCGCAATTTTGCTTTCTACATATGGCCCTATATTCGTTTTGAGCTATATGCAGGCTTAAGTATAAGCAGTTGTTATTCCTTTAACACCATGTAAGCAACAGCTCTCATTAGAATTCCCTTAGTCTGGCGAACAGCCCCTGTTAAATATTCAGGTATCTGGGTTTACCAAGACCCAGAGCTGGTGATCCAAGAGAATTACAGAAGGGCAATATCCAAACTAGAAGACTAAGTAGACAGATGCTGTTGATTACCGCTGTCTTTAGCTGATCGAATAGCGATCCAAAAAATGATTGTACTCCCAAATCTTTTTTACCCATTCATTAACATTCCTATTACTTCGTCTCAACATTTTTTCACAACTCTACACTCACATATGATTACATTGATGTGGGCCAGCTGGCAACCAAGGATCCGATGGGAAGTGCTCCCCTTCCCACACGCCCAAGCAGAGTTTGGAGCTCTGGATCTATATTTGTATTACTGGTATCACCCCACAAATATATTCCTCACATCGCTATAGAATTGGATGATGCACACTCTATTCCGTTACCCACCCTTACACCACAAAGGAGGTTAGGTATCCACCACTCTGAAATGAAGTCAATTAAGAGCACAATGATTGCATGGCGCAATTTGGGGCAATGTGCTCACAAAACTCCACTCTATGCCCTCACCCCCTCTCTTCTATGCCATCCAGATGGGAAACAGTGTTTACAATGCAGACAGAACTACGCAGTGCCATTACAACGCATGCACAACAACGAACGCATCGTTCCATTACAACGCACGACATTACAACAATTATGTAATGGAATGCGTGGTAACAACGTGTTCATTGTATTAATGGCGTTGTAAAGACATGCGTTATAAAAGCATGCCTGAATACGTCATACATCACATCCAGATATATCAGTTACACTGGAACCAAAAGCCCAGGAGATGATGCTGGCCAATGTTGGCTTGCGAACTATGGGAGATATGTTCTAGGCTGGATCATTGGTTAATCCCTCAGATCTCTTCTCAGACACAACTCAAACTCTACTACTGCTTTTTAATTATTTGCATCTGCGGATGGCCATCACAACTATTTATTCATCCTTTCCTCAGGAAACTCCAGTTCTTCAAAAGCTACAAGTATTGTTAACAAGCCTACACGTGGATGCCTCATAACCTAATTATATAATGCTGCTAAAAAATGAAAAATACGTGGATTCCAACCCCTGTTTAGATAGGTTGACATGCCTTTATCTACAGATAGTTGGGGCTTTTGTTGTACATTCACGAATATGCTAACCCCAAACTGTAACCTATGCATCTTCAATTATTTTTTTTTACAACAAGTACATTATACGCTTATGCAAGGATATAAAATAAATACGGACTGTGGGGAGATGCAAAATGTGTTTGGTGTGGGTACATGAGGGCAGACTTTCTGCAAGTGGCATTGGCTTGCCGATTGGTGAATCAGTTTTGGGCAGAAGTGACAGATGCTGTAGGAATTATATTGTTGGATATTATCCCCAATACTCTACAATTGTGTTTATTGGGCCTAGCGAAGTCTTTAAAGCTACCCAATGGTAGATTTACAGCCATAGCCCTATTACTTATCAAGAGACGCATAGCTATGAATTGGGAAATTACAATTAGGCCTCCAGGATTTATGGTGCTTATTTTTTTATATTTCTGTTTTTATTTAACCACATTTATTTTTTGTCCATCTTATTTATATTTATTCATATTTATTTAGATTTTCGCTACATGGTGGCGGACTGCGAAGAGACACTAGGTAATTCCTCGATGTCCGATCTTTGATGAAAGTGTGACTATAAGACTGCACCACTTGCAAGAACCGCATGACCCTTGGCATTAAAAATCAGAGGGAAACACCTCTGGACAGAAGACCAAGACAGGTGAGAGCTATGGGCCTCACAAGTGTGCATGGTGTGCGTGCACATAAGAGCAGGGATACAAACAATACATCCCTGATTAAGGCCCCAGATCTGATTGGGCTCTTAGAGTGGGTCGAAACATTGGGTGGTTGTTTCTGGTCCAGGGAAGACATGACTTGGCAGTTCGGGCTGGACTGTTCCCATGAGGCACAGGGTCAAGACTGATTTGCATATAACTGTGTTTGACCTGGGGTGGCGAAGTGAGCTAAAGAACGATGATGGTTTCAACCCAGATCTGTGACTGAGGTGAGTGTCTGAAAAGTTTCAGCACTCCATCCATCATCTCCTTGTGTTTGTGTTGTTTGCCCTCAGTTGGAAGGTTATGCCTAGACATGGGTCACTTGGTCACTTTGCCACTGGATTCAAGCTAGCTTGGCTGATAAGGGCTGTTGCCCCGAAACCGGTGCCAGGGTGCTTGTTTCCAGCCCAGGAAAGACATGGCTTGGACGTTCGGGCTCGACTGTTTCCATGAGGCACAGGGTCAAGACTGATTTGCATATAAATATGTCTGAACTGGGGTGGCAAAGTGAGCTAAAGAAAGATGATAGTTTCAACCCAGATCTGTGACTGGGGTGAGTGTATGAAAAGTTTCAGCGCTCCATCCATCATCTCCATGTGTTTGTGTTGTTCGCCCTCAGTTGGAAGGGTATGCCTAGACGTGGGTCACTTGCTCACTTTGCCACTGGATTCAAGCTAGCCTGGCTGATGAGGGGTGTTACCCCAAAACATGGCTGATGAGGGGTGTTACCCCAAAACAGCTCCCAGGGTGCTAGTTTCTGATCCAGGGAAGACATGGCTTGGCAGTTCGGGCAGGACTGTTTCCATGAGGCTCAGGGTCAAGACTGATTTGCATATAGCTGTGTATGAACTGAGGTGGCGATGTGTGCTAAAGAATGATGATGGATTCAACCCAGATCTGTGACTGTGGGTGAGTGTGTGAAAAGTTCCAGTACTCCATCCATCATCTCCTTCTGTTTGCGTTTGTTTGCCCTAAGTTAGCAGGGTATGCCCAGATGAGGGTCCCTTACTCACTTTGACAATGGATTCAAGCTAGCCTGGCTGATGAGGGGTGTTACCCCAAAACTGGTCCCAGGGTGCTCGTTTCCTGTCCAGGGAAGATATTGCTTGGCAGTTTGGGCTGGACTGTTCCCATGAGGCACAGGATCAAGATTGATTTGCATATAGCTGTGTCTAAGCTGGGGTGGTGAAGTGAGCTAAAGAACGATGATGGATTCAACCCAGATCCATGACAGGGGATGAGTGTCTGAAAATTTTCAGCACTCCGTCCATCATCTCCTTGTGTTCGCGTTGTTTGCCCTAAATTGGCAGGGTATGCCCAGATGTGGGTTCCTAGCTAATTTTGCGACTGGATTCAAGCTAGCCTGGCTGATGAGGGGTGTTGCCCTGAAACCGGCCCCGGGGTGCTTGTATCTGGTCCAGGAAAGACATGGCTTGGCAGTTTGGGCTGGACTGTTCCCAAATGGCACAGGGTCAAGACTGATTTGCATATACCTGTGTTTGAACTGGGGCGGCGAAGTGAGCTAAAGAATGATGATGGATTTAACCTACATCTGTGACTGGGGGTGAGTGTCTGAAAAGTTTCAGAACTCCGTCCATCATCTCATTGTGTTTGCATTTCCTAAAACAGTGTCATACAACCCTGAACATAATTAGGCAAAGGATATTTCGTGGCAAAACTAAGGTGAAAAATACAGACCAGAATTACAGGTAAATTGTCTCCCGCTGCGAGTGAGGGATCTCATTGATATTACATGGGGGAAATGGCCCGGCCATTTTGGATAACCCTCAGTCACTGGGTATTGCACTATAACCACGACCCATTCGTTCAGGAGTCAAGTTCACAGAACCTGCTGTCCAAGTAGCTTTATGCAGTCACTTTGGCAGAATGCACCTACCATGATGCTGTCAGTAGGAGTGAACCTGATCCAGTTGGTGTGCGGTACATGGCCCATTGTGCAGGACGACTCCTGCCCAGTCGTAGAAGTGCATGAGGAGTGCTAGTACCCAGAACCTTTCCGAAAGTAGTGGCAGTGCCAGCACCAGTCTGTTGAGGTTGGACTGGAAGTGGTGTAGTTCATGATTCATGCTGATGTTGCTGCTTCAGTCTTGTTTGGGCACAACTGCAAAAACCTCCCACCCAAACAAACAGATGTTCACACCTGAACTTACGGTGGCCCCCCACAGGCTGGTCTTAAGATTTGCTTAAAACTTGTAGATTATTTAGAGCCTGACCATGTCAGGCATCTGAAGCATGTTTCCAGTGGAACTCACCTCTGGAAGACTTCCAGAACACCGTTGACTTATGGAAAGAAATGTCTGGGCTCAGGGCCTCATCCTGTCTATGTTGGTGTGGGTCGTACCCCGTGTTGCAGTAGTGTTGCCCAATAGCTACACCTGAGCCCCTACACATTTCCTGTGCAGCATTTCTCTAAACAAGGGTGTGAGAAAGTAAACTTTTTTTCCCAGATCACCCCCACCTTTTGACTGATGCTGGTGGTAACTGACTCTGATTGTGCCATGGGCTCTGCTAACCAGGTCCAGGGCCAGTGCTCTGTGTAAAAGGTATATGGTCATTAAGTGTAATTACAATTGGTAGGAACACCTACCTGTAAGCCCCTAGTATATGGTAGGCCATGGAGGTTTAGCAGCCCAGTAGACGTAATGCCCCTAATTGTTCACTACTTTGTTACCTTCTGTCATGTTAAAAGCCAGTCCTGCATTTCAAGCTGCTTTTAAAAACAAACAAAGTTCATATTTGACTTTGGAATTAAAACTACTTCCAAAGTCATAAACTATCTTATTTTTACATATGTCATCCCTAAGGTCTCCCCCAAGGGCTCCAAGGGTAGGGTGCAACGTTAAAATAACCAAGGACATAATCAATGATGTTTTATAAGCCCTGGTGAGGGAAGGTCTGCCAATTATATTTTTCCCCATTGTAGTATATTAACTCCTTAGGCTAACATGGGAATACTTGAATACAGTAAAACTATTGACAGAAGTGAACTAAAATAATAATTCAAAGACTTAAAAGAATAGTTATGATGAATCCAATAACTTACCAAGGTTATATTTATTATAACTATTATAGAAAAAAGCTATAGAACTTGCTTTTCTGATGGGTCAAAATCCAGCCTTCTAGCAGACTCCTGATTGGCCAGCCTTTGACTGGCTGAGCAAAAACTGCTCTGATGAGGTGTGAATTGTCCTGCAGAGAGACAAAGGAAGTCTGGTGGGAGGCGATCTCCAGCTGCAGAGCAATAGGTAAAATGGGGGAGTGGGGTGAAGTTGCCTAACTGTTCTTCAAAGAGGGAATGACAGGACAGGACACAGGCTCACCCCCCACTTTCTGCACCTTCAGCCAGACAGAAGCCCCAGTAATTGAATTAACTGAGGGGCTGGAAGGGGTGTGTTAGGGAATGTTAGCCACGTCAGTGGGTTGGCTTAGCCAGATCTTAACCTCCTGCTGGTTATTGTCAATTATGTACCTTTATGATCTCCATTCAGATTGGTCCAGTCATGGTCTTTGTCAACAATGTGATCAGGGAGATGGAACTGGGAGTTTCTTCTCAGGATAAACCCAAAACAGGGACACTAAAGTGATGTTGGCTGTCCCACTTTGCTACCTGTTAACCACTGAGGGAAAAGAGAGTCCCCCGTACAGAGAACAAAGGGACAGGAAATTGCAAGGGGAAACTCTTGGACCTTGAATGGGCATAATCTCTCATCTCCCAGTAACTCCCCAGTCTGTTCTACTACAAAGATCCCTGGAATATCTAAATGGACCCTCAAAATCTCATTGACTCTCTGGACTCTCTCTCCCTTCTTATTTGCCTACATTCAAAGTAGATGCAAGTGCAACCATGGCCTCATGCACCACACATACTTGAAGCAATCCTGTGATTCACATACAAGCACATACATGCAACAGCGGTCAGTGCAGGTAAGCGCGGTGAGGCAGAGGCAGGGAGGAGGTTGGGGAAGTCGACAAACGACCGAACAGGGAAAATTAAATAAATCCTATTCTGTCACCTGTCGATATCCGCCTGCCGCCTCAGGTAATTAAAAAAAGTAGAAGTAGCCAGTAAGCCCAATTTCGTAGCAGCTACAGGTAAAAAGGCCTTCCGTGTCTGCTAACATTGATTTGATGCTACTCCTCGCAGTCCTCTACAGCCCAGCGATGCGATAGTAGACACACTTGTACAGTGAGGGTGCACCTGGTGTGTCCCTCTGGCCACAGAGCCCCACTCTAGGTCCCATTCTTTGGTGTTCAAGCCACTACATTCTGCAATTGTGAACGTGGGTGGATGAAATGAGCTTCAGAGCCATGCAGATGGCTAATCTCCCTCCCCAGCATTACCTTTCTGGGATTTTCTATTATACATTAATTTTGGTGTGAAGTAAACTTGATACTGAGCAGTGTTATAGAATAGTCACTCACATTGACCATAAGGTGATGCTGTTAGAAATTTATGAAGAATTTGATCTGGATGAGATTTGGTAAATCTTTCATGGTGCTTGGTGGGAGGTTGTGGAAAAGGGATATCATTGCACAACGGAAGAGCCTCTCCACACCACAGTGCATGGTTAATCGGCCTAGATAACTGCAAAATCAATGGAAAAAATACTTTATACATTTTGGAAACATTAGGATCCATTGCTGGATTACATTGTTAATAGAGCAGTGTAGAGATATAGGAGGGGAATAACAGCAAAAAGCAATCTGATGTGTAATGTTTATTGATAATCCTGCAACATGGATGAAATGTGGTAAAAATGTCACCCAACTTAATAAGTATTAAATATGCTACAATTCTATAATTTAGCACATAAAAAATAAAAACAAATGTTTATTAAAAACTGGAACACGCCAAAATATTTTCATAAACTCACATTTATAAATAATTACTTGACAATAAGAACTAAGGTGTAATATCATTCATAGACATATCCGATTTAAACTTTCTAATGTAAACATTATCTAAATATCACTGAAACGGCAAAGATGATGACAGATAAATGGACAACGGAAGATAAATATTGACAGGAAAAGAATAGAATATTGATAGGAAAATAATACATGAGCACAGGAAAAAGCATGGTTGTATTTTTCCATTGGAAGATGTTGGACAAATGCGCATCAAGGATATCTGCAAGTCAAAGGAATACCTTAAGCGTTTTTTTTTTATATGAATGTAATATACAACTTTTCCTTCTTTTAGTGCGAAACATGAACGATTAGATTGAAAAGCTAAAAATAGTCAAAAATTTCTGGAAGGGCTGGTAAGGATGGCGACACCCTTGTTTCTGGGTCCGGCGATGGGATGAGCAGGCCATAAATTCCACGTTCAGATGCATTTCAGCAGCAGAGTAGAGCAGGTTCCCTGGCCACACTGGCAGAGAATGCCAATGCGGGCCCCATATTTCATGGCACATTTTCCACCACCATCACACTGAAAAAAATTATTAAATGAATCAATATTAATTTATTGATTGCCCTATTGATGAAATTACACTGTCAATTATAGTATTAAACTGGTCACAGTGAGCTAAAGCAAATAGAGAGGGTTTTTAAGACACAAAGAGCTCATTATAAGTTTAGAATTCTTCTTGTGAACACATATCAAAGGACTGTCTCATATTAATGTATTAATACCACCTTTACTGCTAATGTGAGTGAAGTGCAGACTAGGAACATGTCCAATGTAAAATCCATTAAAAAGTATTCCCCTGCATCAGGTAGACCTACTGCAATTGTGGGGAAAAGAAACTGTGCGGAAGAGGATGAGCCACCCAGACTTCTAAAAGGATGCCTTTGTGGAGAGGATGTCAATGCGTGCAGCTAAGGCAAGAGCACTATTTCTGGTGCAACTCACTTTCCTACATTGCTGTTCATTGGAGTTCACCATGCACTGGGCATTCAGAGCGGAATTCAAATTGGATCCGGGTGAATAATGCAAACTTGATCCTAAGGGTCTGAGGCAAAGAAACTCAATAAGCTGAGCTTCATAAATTTCAATTCACCAAAATCCCAGGGTTAGAGGAAGTGACCTCACACACTCTTTTTGACCTCCGTGACATCACAGGAAGAGACATCATATGACCTTTGACCCGGTCTTAGTAACATATGCCACAAGACCTTAATCTTGATGGCCTCATAACAATTTGCATCACTGAAGCCTAGAGTGTACCTCAAAAGGAACAAGCATTGGCATAGCCAATAGGTCTCGCCTTTGGGACCTTATAAGTGTTTAGGCAGATCTATTGGCTTTGCCAATTTTTGTAAGCTATGTTATGGAGAAGTTAAGTATTAACATGGTTAATAAGCTGTCATTGAATTCCAAGGTTTCTTTGGCAACACAAGAAACAATGTAACTGCATCGCAGAGGTACATAGCTGTAGAAACAAACACACAATTAAAGAAATGTATACATGTATAACTACTTAAATACATAAGAGTCAACAAAAAGTGGATCTGCCCAGAACATATATCAAATGTGACTCCCTGCCCAGAACATGTATTAAACGTGTCTCCCTGCCCAGATCATATATCAAATGTGCTTCCTTTAATAAGCAGTGCACATTGGAATATAAATGCAAAAATTGATCGCGCCGTCAATCCGTCAAATATCCTGCATAACCACCACCATCCAGTGGTATAAAGATCATCTATGGACTTCTCTACAAGAGAGGAAGGAATTGCTGGGTGGTATATCGCCATCCGAGAGCTCTGTGAACAGTTTTCGGCAGAAGCGAGAAATGCGCAACATGGCGACCGCCGCAAGTCACTCTCGCGCTGACGATCTTATGGAGCTGTAGGCACCGCTGAGGGCTTGGCAGGGCATCTGTCCGGTGCTCCGATCGTGGAAAAAAGTGAAGGACCTGAACGCCCCCCTCCGCCCGAAGAGACGCGGTAAGGTGTTGCCACTGCACGCACGCAAGCAACCCGGCCTGTCAGCGGGGGAGATATGTGATACGCGGCCGCCCGCAGCCTGAGCATATGGGCGGTGTAGTGGAGAGCGCTACACTTTACTGAACTAACCGGCTGCTTCAGTGATATTAATGCGGGTCCTTTTGGGGCAGAGGAGCGAGCGGACTGCTGCTGCGAGCACCGCAGCGAATAATATGCGACATTGATTCAGTGGTGCGGTATTGGCTGAAGAAGCCTGAATCGGAACGGCCGCCCGCAGACATAACAAAAGCGAACTACAGCAAAATCACTGACCCGCACTTACAGGGTTGTCCTGCTGCATCATTACTGTCCGTGCCAGCCAGGCAGGAGTGGGGAGTGAGAACCACCACTACGGGCACTACAGCGATGTATTGCAGCGAATGAGGAGCAAGCTGCCACGCTACCTACAGAAAGCAAGCCCGGGAGTGGTGCGTGCGTGCGCGCGCAGTCTTCACTTTTCAAGCACTGCACTCGTGCTTGTGGCACGCCGCTGCTCGCTCCCACAAGGTCGATGCCGCCACAAGCACGAGTGCAGTGCTTGAAAAGTGAAGGCTGATGGCTAAAGGCACTCCTAGGGCAGCACTTGCGCGCTGCCTAGGCGAGACCTAAAAAGTATTACCAAATCATATGGAAATGCACTGAAAACGAGATTTTAAAAAAAACAGTCGTTGTAAGGCCCCCTAGTACTAATTCGTAGGGACAATAATTTGTGTATGAACATTGTTGTTGGCTTGATTTGCTCCTTTTCATTGATAAAAAGTTTTGATTTATCAATGTTTGTAAGGACTATCACAAATTCGGAACACAGAGGTGAAGGTTCTCTTTAAAACCATATTTCTTTCAGGTATTCACAGTAATAGACTGTGACAACAATTATGTAAACTGTGTATTGTTTCTATTTGTTTGATTGTATTTTATATTATTAAGACTGACCATTCTCGCTCTAAAATCTTTTATTTTAAACTGAAAGTGTAATTTCCCAGTATGTAAACAATTCAATAGAACACTGTTTAATTTCTGTGCTTGGTACTGCTTTCGCCAGCTCAGAGGCCAGGAGCTGCGAAAGCAGTGCTAAGGGTTACAAGTGGCAAGCCAGGGGTTGCAGCTGCATCTATTAACCACGAGTGACGGAGGAGCGTACTCCACCGGCACCGAGGGGTAAGAGAGGTATTACAAGGAAGTGGATACACCCTCCTGAGTTAACTGCAGTAAACGTAAAGTATCCAGAACCATCAAGCTTAAAATTAGACTTACGTGGCGTACCCCGCTCGAACGCAGGAAAGGAGGCAACTCCTTTTTGTTAGTTAACCCTCACACACCCTATTGGTGTCATGCTTCATAGGGTTCACCCTGACTCCTAAAGGTCAGGGTGGGCTCGACCGTATTTCAGGGAGCGCTTAGAAGATGTAGGCCAGGGGGTCTAAAGATAAAAATCCTACTGCGTTCCCCAGGTATCCCTTTATTCGTGGGGACGTAGCGAATATTAACATTAAATATATACAAGGGGTCGTTTGGAGGTAATGGTCCTGTGACCCTAAAGATGTGCCAACATGTTTCAGCCCTTATTTTATGGCCTGTTCGGTCCTGGGCTTTCTTCAGGGCAAAACAAAATTCCCTCCCTGGTATTAAATAAGGAATGGTCCTATATATTTTTATTTGATGGAACAGAAAGCTGCTCCATCGTGAATAGTACATAGAGGGTATACTTATCTCTCCATTCTGAAAGATCGCAAAAATTCCGTCTGTAGGGCAAAAGTGAAAAGAAACAAAACAGAAGCAATTTTTCATTTTATCACATTTTTCATAAATATGCACTGGGCGCAGGCGCGCAACACCCATTGGACTCACAGGGCTTCAGCCCCCCCCCCGTCGTGCGTGGCAGCCAGGGATGAGACACCTTCCCGGGCAAAAAAAGCAGCCGCACCCGAGCACTTTACAGGTCTTTAAAAGACCATTTGCATGTTAATGAGGCCTCGCTGTTGTTTCACCCCTTCTAGGAGCCCCTGCAGCTCCACTCTGCCCATTGCTTAAAGTTCAGCCCCCCCGAAATTTTTGCTCAGCCCCCCCCGAAATTTGGCTCTAGTTGCACCTCTGACTGGACGCATACTGTGAGTGGTAGTCTGGGGTCAAGTTTACCCAATAATAGCTCATTCACATGGTCAAAGATCACGTAGTGAAAGAAATGAAAGCACACCGAGCACATTGGGAGGGCATACTATGAAAAATGTGATGAAATGAAAAATTGTTTCTGTTTTGTTTGTTTTCACTTTTGGCTTACAGGCGGGAATTTTTGCGAGCCTTTGTGCCTCCCTCAAAACTTGCCATTCACTACAATGCAATTTAATGGGCTGCTATCATGTATATTAGTCCCAAGATGGCTGCCAGCACTTCCTGGCTGAAGTGTTGACAGCCAATCAGATCTTACCATGAAATCTGTGCTTCGGCTCCGCCCAGCTATACAAATTCCTTTCTCCTTTAATATCTCGAAAACTACTAAACGGATTTACACCAAATAACATAATGCATACTTTCTGGACCAAAAGCTACCTTTTTGACAAATATTGAGTAATTATATCCAGCAGTTCGGACTGCATGTGTGTTTAAAATCTCTATGGAAATTAACATGGGAAATTCACTTTTTTTTTAACCCCTTCTCTTGGCCTCCCGCTTCATGGATCACCCCGAAAATTTGCATGTACAAGACCCGACTTGACACTTTTTTTGGAAACTAGATATATAGATATATATACACATATACACACAAATATATATATATATATAAATATATATAAAATATATATATATATATATATTTATTTATATAGATAACCTACTGGCAGTCGCCAGCAGGTAGTTATAGCTAGGACCTAGTTTCCATAGGAAAAGCGTTTTTTGATTTGCCAATTTCTTTGGTGCCGTTTGATGAATCTTCGTGAATATATATAATCTTCGTGAATATATGTATATACATATTCACTGAAAAAAGCAGGAATCAGTGAGTGGGTATGTAATACCTGGTATTGGTGTTTGAGAATGGCAGTCTGTATTTTAGAGTGGGAGTATCAAAGGTTATATCAGGCTGTGAGGAGGTGCATCAGATTATCACGTGGATGATGTCATCAGTGATGTCATCAGTGAGAAGACATCACTGATGTCATCAGTAATGTCACTGACCATGTCATGAGTGATGTACTATGTAATGTAATCAGCAGTGCATTGCGGGGGCGTGAATTATAGTTAGCTCAACAAACTATAACGGCAGAATTTCGTACGAGTGAAATGTCCAACTAACTATAATGTCATTGAAACCTATGTTTTTTTCAGTGAATTTCTATGGTCTTTTAAATGATCATTACTAACTATAACGTGCCTGAAACCTATGGATTTTTCCGTGAATTTCGAAGGTTTTTTAACTGCTAATTTCTAACTATAACATCCCTGAAATCTATGTTTTTTTCAGTGAATTTCTAAGGTTTTTTAAATGCTAATTTCTAACTATGCCTACATAGGTAGGAAATGTGCAGAAAGAGGAAGAAAGGCACAGAAAGAAGCAAGAGAAATGCAGAAAGAACCAACAGAGGTGCAGAAAGAGGCCTATTTTGATTGTACCTTACAACAGACTCATGCAAAGTACCCTAATCACTAATCCTTCTCCAAAGATGTCTTAAACCTCACTTTTCTCTTGAAGGTTCACTATTAATCGACTGCTCAAAATGTTAGGCCTACCAAATATAAAACAGCAATCCTAAGCATATCACTGTTGTAAGTCTGACCACGTTTGTGAAGGTATGCATGCGTGTCTATGCTTTTACCTAGTGGCATGTTAGATGAAAATAAACATACAAACACTTGAATACCTGTGTTTCAAACAGCATACTCTGTAAGTCTGTGTAAAAAAAGGTGTATGCATTTCTTTCTGCTCACAATACAGGGCACATGGGTATTCAATAGTATATTTGAGGGGCTCTATAACACATAAGACATGTCTGCCTGTGCAACCTAATGACAGAGCAGACCTAAGAAGATTTGACCAACTATAAGAGAAGCTACCCGCTTTTAAGCTACCATCTTCAGATGCATAACACATGTGAGAATACATGTGCAAGTAGACATATACCTCAGTCATGAGCGCACACAGACCGTTAAACTTGACAACTTGCACTTCCCATTTGAATATAGAAACAGGTGAGAGAAGTACAGAAAGGAGCAAGAGAATTTCTGAAAGAAGCATGAGAAGTGCAGAAAGAAGCAACAGAGGTGCAGAAAGAAGCAAGGGGTACAGAAAGAAGCAAGAGAGGTGCAGAAAGAAGCAAGAGTAGTGCAGAAAGAGGCAACAGAGGTGCAGAAAGAGGCAAGAGGGGTGCAAAAAAAAGGAAGAGGGATGCAGAAAGAGGCACGAGCTATGCAGAAAGAAGCAAGAGATGTGCAAAAAGAAACAGAAGAAGCACAGAAAGAAGGAACAGAGGTGCAGAAAGAGGCAACAGGGGTAAAGAAAGAGGGAAGAGGGGTGGAGGAAAAGGCTAGGGGTGCAGAAAGAAGCAAGAGGGGTGCAGAAAGAAGGAACAGGGGTGCAGAAAGAGGCAAGATGAGTGCAGTAAGAGGGAAGAGGGGTGCAGAAAGAGGCAAAAGGTTGCGGAAAGACATTAGAGGTGCAGAAAGAAACAAAAGAAGTGCAGAAAGAAGGAACACAGGTGCAGACAGAGGCAAGAGGGTTGTGGGAAGAGGGCTGTGAAAGAGGCACAAGGGGTGCAACAAAGACGCTACAAAGGTGCAGAAAGAGAGAAGAGGGGTGGAGAAAGAGACAAGAGAGATACAGAAAGATGCAACAGAGGTGCAGATAGAGGGAAAAAGGGTGAAGAAAGAGGTGAGAGGGGTGCAGAAAGAAGCAAGAGCGGTGCAGAAAGTAACAAAAGAAGTGCAGAAAGAAGAAACAAAGGTGCAGAAAGAGGCAAGATGAGTGCAGGAAGAGAAGAGGGGTGCAGAAAAAGGCACAAGGGGTGCAGAACGAAGCAAGAGAGGTACAGAAAGAAACAACAGAGATGCAGAAAGCGGTAAGATGGGTGGAGAAAGAGGCACGAGCTGTGCAGAAAGAAGCAATTGATGTGCAAAAAGAAACAAAAGAAGCACATAAAGAAGGTTGCAGAGGTGCAGAAAGAGGCAACAGGGGTGAAGAAAGAGGGAAGAGGAGTGGAGAAAAAGGCAAGGGGTGCAGAAAGAAGCAAGAGGGCTGCAGAAAGAAACAAAGTAAGTGCAGAAAGAAGAAACAGAGGTGCAGAAAGAGTCAAGAGGGGTGCAGTAAGAGGGAAGAGGGGTGAAGAAATAGGCAAAAGGTTGCAGAAAGACATTAGAGGTGCAGAAAGAAACAAAAGAAGTGCAGAAACAAGGAACACAGGTGTAGACAGAGGCAAGAGGGGTGTGGGAAGAGGGCTGTGAAAGAGGCACGAGTAGTGCAGAAAAAGCAACAAAGGTGCAGAAAGAGAGAAGAGGGGTGGAGAAAGAGACAAGAGAGGTCCAGAAATATGCAACAGAGGTGCAGAAAGAGGGGAAAAGGGTGGAGAAAGACTCAAGAGGGGTGCAGAAAGAAGCAAGAGTGGTGCAGAAAGTAACAAAAGAAGTACAGAAAGAAGGAACAAAGGTGCAGAAATAGGCAAGATGAGTGCAGAAAGAGAAGGGGGCGCAGAAAGAGGCACAAGTGGTGCAGAACGAAGCAAGAGAGGTACAGAAAGAAGCAACAGAGATTCAGAAAGAGGTAAGATGGGTGGAGAAAGAAGCACGAGCTGTGCAGAAAGAAGCAACAGACATGTAGAAAGGGGGAAGAGGGGTGGTGAAACAGGCAAGAGGGGTGCAGGAAGAAGCAAGAGAATTGCAGACAGAAATTAAATAAGTGCAGAAAGAAGGAACAGAGGTGGAGAAAGAGTCAGGAGGGGTGCAGTAAGATGGAAGAGCGGTGCAGAAAGAGGCAAGAGAGGTGCAAAAAGAGGCAAGAGGGGTGCACAAAGAAGCAAGTGAGGTGCAGAAAGAGGCAACAGAGGTGCTGAAAGAGGCAAAAGAGGTGCAGAAAGTAGAAGAGATGTGCAGAAAGAGGCAAGAGAAGTGCTGAAAAAGAAAGAAAGGGGCAGAAAGAAGCAAGAGAGGCACAGAAAAAAGCAAGAGGGGCTTCCACACAATGACTACCAATTTAACACCCACATTTATCAATAAGTAACAGGTGACCATTCTAGGTTTGCAAAGGACCTACCACCACGTTGTAACACTTGCTGCATTTTTGGTACTGTTTGAGCCGTTTGAGCTAGGAACAAGGCTTTTTTTTGTTCAGATCTGCAAATTAGGCAGCAGATGATGGATTATGTGGCTAATGCGGAAAATGTATAATTGTGCGAAAGTCGATGCAGCCAAACAGCCACATAATTCCAGTGGACCTGCTCATACCTCTGACTAGGTCCAGAAGTGATCCTCAGTGATTCCTTTTTTTGTCCCTTTGAGTTCATAGTTTAGCTTATATGGAAACGAAGAAGACTAAACCTGAGTTTACCACTCCACAACACACACTACCATACCACATAATTAATCTCCATAACACTTCATCCCACTCTAAATAATTGCTATACACTAAATACCACATACTTTCTAGCCACATAATTTCACTGCACAACATACCACATAATTCCACTACACACAACGTACATCCACTCCACTCCACTCCAAAAACATAAGTAAAAAGCATTTACATTTACAATGCCAATAGCTCTAACTCTTGCAAATGTAAAACCTATTACATTGCAAATGCTTCTTTAACAAGTAGTCGCATTTGCAGACTGGTGGAGAAAGGGTGCTGGGCCTCCGACTAGCGATCAGGAGGTCCGCTGCGTAGGACTTACAGGAGGTACCAGGAGGGCTTCTTGCCCCCCAAAATCCCTCAGGAGTAAAGTGGACTTCATCCCCCAACCCGTAGTGTGCTAGGAGGCGCGTTTGCAGAGAAGTGGAGAAAGGGGGGTGTGGCATCCGAAGACTCTTGGCAATCCCACTGTTTGGGACTTACTGGAGGTAACAGGAGGGGTAGTTGGCCCCCAAGGACATATTTGGGGGCTAATTACCCCTCCTATTATCTCCAGTAAGTCCCACACAACAGGATTGGTAAGTTCTCATAGCAGGCCACGCCCCCTTTGCCCACCACTCTGCAAACGTGCCTCCTTGCACGCTCTTCATTGGGGATAAAGTCCCCTTCGCTTGTAGGGGTCCTTAGGGGCCAACTAGCCTACCTGTTACCTCCAGTAAGCTCCACACAGTGGGATTGCTGAGAGGTGGACACAGGCCACGCCCCCTTTCTCCACCACTTTGCAAACACGCCTCCTTGCACGCTCTTGGTTGGGAGATGAAGTCCCTTTGTCTCCTGAGGGTCCCTGAGGGTCGACTTTGTCAAACTGACCGCGTGTCTCAATGTATTGCCTTTTTCTGGTTTTTGCCGTGGCCACATTTATCAGCCTCTGTCCGAGTTTGGACTCCAGCTCCCCTTGCAGCATTCTCTTCGCAGCGGCAGATATCAATCCGTTGCACTTCCTGCACTACCAGTCAAGAGTTATCAGCCGCACAGATGTATTTGTTTGTCTGCATTAAGAGCGAGGCCGAGGCACAGTGGCTAATGATGGCCGCTGCGGGTGGGTGGAAGACAGCACAGATAGTGCACACTACAAGGGCCCACCCTGTAGGGGCCCCATTCAGTATAAAGCCCAAGGATACCTTAGAGATGTCACAGTATCGGAGCCCTCATCGCGTTCCGCAAGTAAGGGCTCATCATTTTGCATTATGCACAGTACATAGGCCATAGTGCAAGGAAAGAAATGGACCCGCCTGTTGGCTGTTTGAACTGTGAAATACAGCTATAACCAGGGTCCGGTGACTTCTCAGGGCTATGGGCCCCGTGGCACTGAACCTGATGTACCAATGGAAGCTTCGCCCCTGATTGCACAATGCCGAGGCGGAGGGAGGGTGTGTGGGTCAAGATCTTCCTCCTTGTGAAGTCTGAAATCTTCACTAGTGGGGCAAGGATTCGGCAGCAAGGATTGGCTGTAAATGGGCAGCTGGAGAGTGTTTCTCTCTGTGGCTCGAAGCTGAAGCTGTGCTCAGACCTGGGAGGCAGCAGGACTGCCCCCTGCCAAAGTCCCAGTGCTTAAGGTGGGAGTAGAGTGAAGAGAGTAGTGTGCGACTGACAGGTGCTGGTGACCTGCTAGAGGCTCTGATTGACAGAAGGAGCATTACCTCTTCATCTGCCTTCCTCGCCCCAGTCCTTACTGGGCAACGATTGACTTTGGCGAGGAAGATCTGTACTTGGAGTAATGAAGATTATCAGTCAACACCTAGGTCATTACTGGTAAGTACCCAGGCCATTAGTTCCTCGTCCGTCTTCCTCCTCACTGTCCTACATTGTTCAGTAACGACTGCGACGAGTAAGACCTTGCCTTGATGGAATGAAGATTACCGGCAAGTAATGCAAGCCATTTCCCTCTCTTCTGAAGAGACTCCTTTATTCCACCCTCCTTGAGAAAAAGAAAAAGAAATCTCCGTCTTCACACTTCACAAAGGTGCCAAAAGTGTTGAAACAAATATAAAGTTGCGTGTTAGAGGAGTTGGCAATTTCTCACACCCTATCTGAGGCCTGATGAATGGTTGAATGAAAGATACTGCAGTGAATATATAGGGCTTTGACGTGGTGCTCACATACTCTTGTAGACCTTAATGCTACGGCCAATGCTCTCCAACATCTTTTTAACGTGTATTATAAATGAAATACTGAGTAAATGTGTGATTATCTGACTCCACCCATACTCATCACATCTTCATATCCACCTGCTTGCACTCCGTACCCATATAGTGGACCAACCTAGAAACACTGTGCAAAACACACACATATATGCACACATACACAACCCCGCCCCCTGGAATGCACTGCTTGCGTAAATAACAGATGATACGTAGCTATGAACTAGATTTAATGTGTTACTATTGTCAGGTTATAATATAAATCTGCTTATATTAGCATTAGTCAGCGACATACAAGCAGCAGCGCTACACCTCAGCTTTAATGGGTGTCTAAGTGCTGCAGCTCACCATCACCACGATCACGGACTGGTGCCCAGCATGCGCACCACTGCCATGGTGTCCTTGCCAGTGCATGTGGTGTACTAGATGTATGCCTCATCGTCCCTCTACTCTATGTGGGACTCAGTTGATAAAATGAGCTAAACATCTTCAGACAACAATATTCACAGACATCCCTGGCGAATAAAATGCACATACGAGCATTTCTAAAACATGAACAGGCTTTGCCATTTTATAGAACTGAATATATGCACGATGGTCTTGGAGTTTCTTTGATAGGAGTGGGCAGTTTCTAACAGGAGCTTCAGATTATTGCCACAACCCCTCCTTAAAACTGCCAGATGGGGAGATGTGAGTTAGTAGTTGAGATACAGATAGCAAGACCAAGTGGCCTGTTTTAATTCGGCTTTCCCTTTTCGCTGTGTGATCCTCTTCAGTCATACGTTTTTTATGTCAGTTGTCAAAACTTGTGAGCAGTTAGAAATGTTTTGGGCGTAGGGATTAAGCCTTAAACAACTGTTTGCACTCGGCTGACCGGAAGATCCCACGTCTGTATCAAGTATGTAACATTAAACTGCACATCCTCTGGGAATTTTCTCCTCTCATACATCACTGCCATAAGCCGTTCTTTTACCCCGTTCCTCTAAAAATTCAGTATTAATTGTGCAATATTTCGCTCGGTGTTATCTATGTGCTTATAATCTTGAGCTATGTTAAAGTCCCTTTTATATGAACTGCCTAAAGTTCATTTTACAAACGCACTGGGTCCTTTTAAATGTACTGAAAGTTCTTCATGCAGCCTGGATGGCATATATAATTGAAATGGGTCAAATACGCATATACTGCTCCTAAATTATTCCATCTGATAGCAAAGCATCGAAAGAAAAGAACAATAATTGATTGGAAACGGTTTCTCAAATAAATCAACACCACTGGGGATGAAACTACCAAGTATATTTCGTAACTTTGAAAGTTTCCAATAGACTTAAGAGGGTATTAGCGGACATTAATGTCTCGAGGTACACTGGGTTGCATAAGTCTTCCAGACTGCTAATAGTAGGTCAAAAAGCCACAGGTTTTAGTCGAATTATTAAAAAAGTGAAGGTGCTTTCAAATTTCCAGAAACTATCTTACTTTCATCGAGACTGGAGAACAGAGCGATAAAACGAATTGAGCAAGATCACTCTATTTGGCGAAGAAACGACGCTGAGATTAGAACACAAGACGTTCTACTCTTCAAACGAAAATTGAACCAATGTATTGGGGAATTCTGATGATAAGACACGATCCATCTAAAAAAGGACAGGAAGTCCCCCCTTCAATGAGATCAGAAGCCCCCAGAAAGAACGTGTAGGAGAACTCACCATGGGAATCTGGGCGGCTTTCTTCTGGTGACTTGGGTGCTTGCTCTCGAAGTTCAGTAGGAGATTCTCCATCGCTTCTGCCTGCAAACAAGGGCACAAGGACACACAAGTTTAACGTGTGAACATGCATATCGTCCCCAGCTGCAGCACCGTGCAGCGTTCTTCACGACCACGGAACATTTCTCTGAACAGCGCCTGGCGTGCAACCGGTTTGTAGTTTTTGATCTACTTTGGAAGGTGAGATGGGGTATGGAAGTGTTATATATGACATTGTGAATTGAGCAGATTCACTCATCGCTGGCCCCCTGCACCCTGACAAACTCACACAACCCTAAAATATGCAGAGTTTTCATAGCGTATTTCGTAAGCCATTGTACTCTGCGTATTCACATTTCCGTTTCCATTTATAAAGAAACCGTTTACAATCACACATTGAGAATTTTCCTGCTTTTTGCGCTTAGATCAATACCCTGCATAACCTGTGTTTGCCGCTATAATAATACTTCTGCCCTAAATTAGGGTGCTGGGTTGTATAGAATTTCTGGAACACGAAGGAAGTCTCGGGTTAACAAATTCCCGTGCATGCACAGATCATAAAGGCGCCTCACAACCTCCCCAAGATATCCCACATAAGGTGTGAGATGTTCACCCAGCTGTGGCTTTTCAGCTCGTCCCACTTTGGCATTTTCAGATCTAGCTTCTGTTGCCCAGCCTTGTCTTTGCTCAGCGCAGCCTGCTTCTTACTGCACTAGTGCACACCCGAGACGCGCATGCCACGCTGTGACAACGCGCCTGGCTTTGCATGTGTTCTGAGAACAGAAGCAAGAGCTGTTAAAAGTGTCTGAGTCTCAACTCCGTGGATCAGCAGCCCCGACTGACCAGGTCTCTCTCCTCGGAAGAGGGGGATCGCTTCTCCGGCAGCTCATCGGGAAAGAAGTCCCTGGAAGACTGGCTGAGGCAGAGGGAGAGCAGGAGGGCGGCACACAGGAGCTTCAGCAGCAAGGGTGCTCTCTCCATGGTGCTGAAGGGCGGGCGCGGTGTCCGGAGGCGTGGGCTGCTCCTCTTTCCTGCCTCTGGCTCCCGCTCGTTGCTTTTAAATACGCAGGTACCGGACCCCGCCCACTACTCGTGAACACAGTCAGCTGCCAGGAGATGGACGTGCAGCTCGCATCTCACACAGATCGAGGCTACCAGTCCACCACTGGGTGCGATGGGCGAGCAGCTCACTCACAGCTCTGGGCTACCACTGGGAGCTAAAGGGGAACAGCTCGCGCACAGCTCTAAGCTTCCACTGGACGCTCTGGAAGAGCACAGCTCTAAGCTTCCACTGGACGCTATAGGCGAGCAGCTCGCACACAGCTCTAGGCTACCACTGGACGCTCTGGCACTAGAGCAGCTCCCTCCCACCCAGCACTAGGTTTTCACGGGGCACAGTGTGCTCAATAGCCTCTACACCCATGCTGTAATCTCAGTCACTCATTGAAACTAGTTGATGTCATGGGCGTAGCTAAGCAGTGGTGCAGTAGGTGCAGTGGTACGGGGCCCAGAGTTATCAGAGGCCCTCTGAACCTGGATTATCATATTTTACTTCCCACTCAGTAGTGAGAGAGATCCATATCTTGCTTGCACTAGAGCCTATGGAACCATTCCTATGAAATTGGTTTATGGTACCAAAACAGACAGCAGCCGAAGTAACAAGCTTTGATATAAGTTACAGGCATACATTACTACAAGTACACGGAAAGGATATGTATATAATCATATATTCCAACTTCACATGCACACACAGTAAATACACATGTAGGTACAATATTGGCAAACAACAATTTATTTTGTGGTGTTTATGCGAATAGAGCAAAATTAAACTACATTATTTTCCCTCAGATGCATCTGTAATTCGGAGCTAGATAGAAAGAAATCGGAAGAAAAAGGTGACTATTTAGAGCATACCACATTGTGTTTCCCCTTTTAAACCTAGAGAAAGAATAAAGGCGGCAAATACAAAACTCTCTAATCAGCTCTAATCAGAGCTGCTATGACATGCAGAATAAAACCGCTCATAATTTCAGTCTCTTCCGGATTTTTTACTTCATACCTTTAAAAATAACTCATATGGTTAGAGCGGCTGCTAAATAATAATACTAAGATAATACTAACATCTACTATGTATAGCACAATTAAGGGTTCACTGACAAAATATTGTCTATGAAAATATCCCCATACCAAAATATCGTGAACAAGATATTGATGTTAAAAATATCGTCATCCTACTTTTATAATGGTAAGTACAAAAATATCTAAAATAAAACATCGTTGTCATTAATATCGTAATAAATATCGTTTTTTAAATATATGTTCATTTAACAATTAAATAATGAATATATTAGAATATATATATATATAGTAAAATGAATTTAATAAAAATAAAATAGATGTGATATATTTCAACAAATATAATGAATACACTTTAAAAAAACAATTAGGCACATATATATTAATATATGATTTCCACGAGGATAAAATCCGTGAAATCCCAGTAAATAATCCAGCGGCACACCAAAGGACAACACAATAAGAATTTTATTGTGTTAAACAAACAGAACTACGCGTTTTGGTGAAGCGCGTAGTTATGTTTGTTTAACACAATAAAATATGATCTTATCCTCGTGGAAAACATTTAAAGCGGAGTTGCGACCGCTGCTGGCACCAGCGTCGAGAGGAGGGAGAGCGGTGATTTCGCAACGATTCCCTGGAAACATATATTAATATATATACATATTTACATGTATCTAATTGAAAAATTGTTATTAAATTAATAATTTAAATTGATATTATATATTTTTTAAATAATGTAAGACTATTGTTAAATATGACCAATATACGCCGAAACGCGTCTAGCTGTTGTTGGATTAAAATACCTTTGTGTCACTATTTCACGGAGTCTGTGCCTGACTGTTCGCCGCCGCCAGGATTGGAATGGAATATATATATATATATATATATCATCATCAAAAACTTTATTTCGGCACATTTGGCCAGAAAAGCACAGTTTAAAATAACGATTTAAAATACAATAAAGTGCGAATGAAAAGGTGGGAATGATACAAAATCTACATTACACGCTCAGGAACAGCAAGTCCGGAAATTAGCCATTTTGAAAGACAGCATAAAGTGCATGTGCAAAATACATTTTAGGGTTATCTCCAAACGATTTTTTTTTAATCCATTATATAATATGATTTAAAATTGCGGTGCATATGGGATAATGACAAGAACCAAAATAGAAATGCATCTGCTGGACCCGCATGTTAGCCCCCATTTATCAACATGGTGATTTAAATAAAACCAGAACATTGAGAGGCAATGATCTATATACATTCAGTGTCAGCGAGTAATCATCAGTATAAATAATTCAATCTCTACACCGACCAAATAAGTACAGTGTATACATATATATATATATATATATATAAAAGAAAATAATGAAAAAAAAACATTTTAATTAAAATGAAAAAGCTAAAAACATACAATACAATTTCTTACAATTTTAGAACAATATTTTATACATTAATAATGTTAAGAATTATAAATATTATAATTTTAAACAAGCAAAAACAATACTATAAATTATAACAATATAAAATAAATTATGTCATATTTAATACATATACTATTCCCATTACAATTTATGCAAATGTAGGCAAAGTGTTTTACTAAAAATTTATAAAATGTACTACTTCCACTTCACACAACGCAACCGTAGGAAATCTGTTACATCACACAGGGGTAAAATTTTCTGTTCTCTCTCCAGTCAATCAAACACTAGAGAAAATGTTGGATTGCATAGGGGTCAAATTTACTATTCCCACTCCAGTCAGTTCAACACAAGGGAAAATGTTGGATTGTGAAGTGGTAATATTTACTATTCCAACTCCAGTCAATGCAACAGTAGGGAAAGTGTTAGGTTACGTAGGGACAACATTTACTATTTCACTCCAGTCAGTGCAACAGTAGGGAATGTGTTGGATTGCAGAGGTGTAACATTTACTATTCCAACTCCAATAACTTCAACAGTAGGGAATGTGTTGGATTACAGAGGGGTAAATTTACTATTCCCACTCCAATCAGTGGAACAATAGGAAAAGTGTTGGATTGCAGGAGGGAAAAATGTACTATTCCCGCTACAGTCAGTGCAACAGTGGGGAAAATGTTGGATTGCGTAGGGGTCAAATTTACTATTCTCACCCCAGTCAGGGCAACACTAGGGAAAATGTTGGATTGCGGAGTGGTAATATTTACTATTCCAACTCCAGTCAATGCAACAGTAGGGAAAGTGTTAGATTACGGAGGGGCAACATTTACTATTCCCACTCCAGTCAGTGCAACAGTAGGGAAAGTGTTGGATTGCAGAGGTGTAAAATTTACTATTCCAACTCCAATAACTTCAACAGTAGGGAAAGTGTTAGATTATGGAGGTGTTAAATTTATTATTCCAACTCCAATAACTTCAACAGTAGGTTTGGATTATGGAGGGGTAACATTTACTATTTCCACTCCAATCAGTGGAACAATAGGAAAAGTGTTGGATTGCGGAAGGGTAACATTTACTATCCCCACTTCAGTCAGTGCAACAGTGGGGAAAGTACTGGATTGTTGAGGGGTAACATTTACTATTACCACTCCAATGAGTGCAACAGTCGGGCAAGTGTTGGATTGTGGAGTGTTGGAAAGTGGGTTATTGGTAGGGGCAAATGTAGGTCTGCCACTGGCAATAAGGCCACTAACACATGATAGGACTCAGCATAGATCTTAGAAAATTATTCCTATGCTCAACCCTTGCTAACGTGGCTGCGAGCAGACAGGCTTAACTTCAAAGACAGGTATACAAAGCATTTAAAAACCCCATTTCAGTAAATAATTAAGATACAACACAAAATAAAAATCCAACACCAATTTCTAAAAATAGGTAATATTTTTATCTTTTAAATGACACCAAAACGAAAATAATCCATTGTAGGGAACCAGAGATATGAATTTTTAAAGATTAGTAACTTTCTAGTGCTTAGAAACTAACAGTGCCCTTTTCATCATTTCGTTTTCTCTGACAGGGACACCTTTAGAAATTGTTCTGGAGAATCTCACCAAATGTGTTGTGCGCCTTCTCCAGCAGGCGGGGTCCAGTTAGAACTCCTTCCTGAAGTTCTGCTTGCGGGTCCCAAAGTATCCAACACACTATCCAAGGTTCTGGAATCTCCAAGAGGGTCCTTGAAAGTGTGAAACTTCAATTCTGCAATCCACTTGAACAAAACCCTCACAAATCCACTGGTACTCCAGGCTGGGAATTCTTTGTGGGGATGTTCAGGTGAGCTCTGTTTTTTTTTTTTTTTTTTTTTTTGAAACCGTTTATTACAGAATCCAAAAAATATACAAAGATGGGCCTACAACCTTCAGGCCGGCCGCTAGCAAACAGAAGGAGCATATAATACAGACAGTAGAAAGCACGCTGCGGCAGAAGGGAATTCACAGGAGTTGAAAGAGGCGTTGGCAGCCACACCATCCGGACCCCACACGACGGTTTTATTTTTATATAAATAACAACAAGAAACAGGTCCACAAGGCAACCCACAGTCGGAAACAACAGCATGTGCTCCCCTAGGGGGGGACCCCACCGATCCATAAGAATATCGAGGGGGGGAATAGGTCAGGACGGGGACTGAGTAGACTCATTGCCCAGAACCGGGAAGACAAACAGGCTAAGGAGACGGGGCCGGTGACGGATCAGGCAGTAGCGGCGGGGTACAGATTCCCCCACGGTAGGCATTCCAGGGGCCCCATACTTTCACCCATGTCCCAGGCTTACCTCTCGCAACATACACCACCTTTTCCCGAAACATACACCAATACATGTTGTCCTTCCACGCCGAGACAGTCGGCGACCTCTGGGAACCCCACAGTTGCGCAATGTCACGTTTGGCCACCATATACCCCAGAGTCGCCCACCACGTCTGCGGCACTGAGTAGTCGGTTGGCTCCCATACATTCAAAAGACATCTCCTCGCCTCAGGCAACAGCGGCACATGCGTAACTACCTGCAAAACCTCATGCACACCACGCCAGAATCGCACCACCTCCGGGCATTCCCACAAAATATGGAGAAAGGTCCCCAAAGAACCACACCCACGCTTACACAACCCGTCCACAGCATAGCCCATACGCATCAGCCTCGGCCCCGTAACATAGACCCTATGGAGTATCTTGAGCTGGACGAAGCGAAGGCGGGCCGGTATGGCCACCTCTTTCGGGGAGGCCACCGCAGACACCCAGTCCTCGTCATCCAGCTCCAATCCATCAGCCCCCCACGCCTCACGAAGGCCGGTCAGCAGTCCCGAACGGTCATTGATGAGCTTTTTGTAAATTAATGAAATCGCGCCGTCCGGGACATGCCCATCTAGCACTCTATCCTCCAGAGGGGAGTACTCCGGGATGGAGGCAACGTCCGGAAATACGGAGCACAACGCATGACGGATCTGCATATATCGAAAGTACTCCCTGTCCTGCAGCTGGAATTCTGTCTGCAGCACATCGAACGTTTTGAATCCCCCCCTCGTCCAGAGATCGCCCACCCTGCTGATGCCTATCGTGTCCCACTTCTCAAAGCCCTTCGAGGTCCACAGGGAGCCCAGCCGCTCAGATGCGTATAGTGGCGTCGCCCGGGTCAAGCGATCCTTCCACCCCATCGCCACGTTAGCCATGTGCCACACCCGTACCATGACCCTCGTGGGGCCCGTCAGCCGCGCGTCATGCGAGCTAGAATAAAGCGCCCGATTATTGTCACCACCCGGCAGTAACATTTTATCCATCTCAAAGGCCGGGTTTAGGGCGGGCCCGTAAAGGCCGTGATTGATCGCAGCCAGCTGGGAGGCCCAGTAATATCGCTTGATATCTGGGAGGGCAACCCCCCCGTCGTACCACGGGAGCATCAGCTTCGCCAGGGCGATACGCGGCCTACCCTCCCAGAACAGTCGGCGCTGCAAACTCTCCACCTCGCGAAAGTAGCGCGCCGGGACAACGTCCATTGTATTCTGCAAAGAGTACAGGAAACGTGGCAGCGACATCATCTTAAACAATGCCGCCCGGCCGAGCGGCGAGAGTGGCAGGCGCCTCCAACGCGCGACGTCCTCCTTCAGGCGCTGGAGGGGGGGAAGCAAGTTCTGTTTATATCGGGCCTCCGCGTCCAGGGTAATGAAGACACCCAGGTACCTAAATCCCCGCGGGGCGATCTGGATAGGACAACCCCGCGGAAGGATAGGATCCTCCCCAGAGAGGACATACACACACGATTTAGCCCAGTTGATGACCAGGCCGGAGTTGAGGCCAAATGAGTGCAATACATCAACCAGTACTATCAGTGATTTACGCGGGGAAGCCAGGTACAGAAGAATATCATCAGCGTAAAGAGATACGCGGTCCTCATACTCGGGGGTCCATCGGAGACCACGAATAGAAGGATCCCACCGCAGCCACTCCGCCAGGGGCTCCAAGGCAAGCGCGAAGAGGAGCGGCGATAATGGGCAGCCCTGGCGCGTGCCCCTGCCCAGCTCAAACGGAGCCGACACTCTACCGTTCACAACCACCTGCGCCAGCGGTCCAGAGTACAACAATTTCACCCAACTGCGGACCCCCAGCGCATAGCACTGGGGGTCCGCAGCGTACCTACGGGGGAGGGGGTACGCTCCATACCTACGGGGTGGGGGTACGCACCATCCATAGGGGGGTGGGGGTACGCACCGTCCATAGGGGGGTGGGGGTACGCACCGTCCATACGGAGGGGGGGTACGCACCGTCCATACGGGGGTGGGGGTACACACCGTACCCCCAGCACCCCGTATGTACGCGCCATACTCCCAGCCCCCCCTATGTATGCGCCGTACCCTCGGTTCACGTATGTACGGCATGTACCTCCAGGCCCCTACACCCTACCCATGCCTGTACGCACCCTACCCCAGGCCCCTACACCAGCACCCTCACCCAGCCTTGCGCATGTACGAGTCGTACCAAGCCATAGCAAATGTGAGCACTGTACAACAACATGGCCGATGTACACACCTCACAGACGCGAAAAACACACGTACTGAACCAGGACACTGCAAAATACCACAAGGAGAGTCAATTCGAATCACACAACACCACAAAACACGTCCAACAAGCCCAAATACATCCAATACACTGACCTGCAACAGCCAAACAGGTAAACAGAGGCCCAAAACACAACCACTCCTTATAACACACCCACCCAAAGTTCAAACACAGCCACACCCACAAATGGACCAATAAAAAGGGCCCACACACACAAACCATGAGCCTTTGCAACAGACCCACTGCTGCCAGACCCCACAGACAACCCACAGCACCATACTTGAACCTTGACTACACCTTACACTTGCACACCTTCACACAACCACCTTCACAAACACCCCCTCATCACATTCACACACACACCTTCACAACCACACACACACACCCACAACCATCCACACCCACACCCCACACCATGCCCACAGACAGGAATCCAAAGTTCACAACAGCGGAGCTGGAGATCCTTGTCAACGAAATCATCAGAGTCGAGCCACAGCTCTTTGGAACATTGGTCAGACAGACCAGCGTAGCAGCAAAATCAGCCATGTGGCAGAGGATCGTCGAGAGGGTGAATGCTGTTGCGCCCATCAGAAGGACCAGGCATGAATGCCAAGCCAGGTGGTACGATCTGCGGTGGACGGTCCGCCGCAAAATGATTGACGAATATAACCAGGGGAACATCACTGGAGGTGTCCCGCCCCGCAGACCGGTACACTACCATCCCTGGGAGGAGAAGGTGATGCGCACGCTGCCGCCGGTGGGAGTACACAGAGTAGAAGGAGTCACCGAGCCTGGTGAGTACACAAACAACTCACCTCACATGGGGGGAACCGCATCAACAACCCAACTCACAATAATGCACGCAACTACCCCAAAGCCATCACCGGACACAACCACACTCCAAAAACACGCACATGCCACTAGCGGCTCCATGCCCCATGCACCAAGCAAGGCCATGCCAAGTCACAGGCCACACAAAACACCAACACAAGACAGGATGTCCGTGATGCCGGGAGGGTGGGCCTCCAAAAAAACATTGTGCAACTCATAAGCAGACACCAATGCCCTCAGCCCATATGGCCTAGGGCAGAGCTATACAAACAGTGTGTCCCGACACTGTACTGTGTCGCCTGCAAATGGTGGCCGTGTCGCAGGATGACATGGGTATGAAGGCCCAATTTGCACATAACAGCAGCTAATGAAGAGGCATCACTGTGAAAGAGTGTCAGCACACACCGCCACAGCAGCGCAGACTCAGAGACACTCTGCCCAATGGGGGCCGGGAGATTCTAAACAAAGCCACATGAACAAGCCAATGACCTTTGAAAGACCTGCAAAGTGTGTGTGCCCAGGAAGCTGGGCTGAGGTGACAGAGGGTGACAGACAGACGGAGGGAGAGGGAGGGAGAGGGAGAGAGAGGGAGGGCGACAGAGGGCGACAGAGGGAGACAGACAGAGGGAGGGAGAGGGAGAGAGAGGGAGGGAGACAGAGGGTGACAGAGGGAGACAGACAGAGGGAGGAGGGTGACAGAGGGAGTGAGAGAGGGAGACAGAGGGAGACAAAATCACCCTTGGGTGGTGTGGGCATGTCCGCTCGTCAGCAGGTGGACTGTGTGCATGTTGACAAGGTCTGGCAGTGCGTGAAACACCCCTTTTTCGTTTGGAAATCACTGGGCCATGTGTCAAACTGTGCACGAGTAGATCCTTGCTGCAGGCACAAACCTAACCTTACACCCAGTATACCCACTCACTGTGTTAGAACCCAGTCACAAATGCATAAGTTACCTACCTGCATTCTCCAATAGACATGAAAAAGCACCATTTGCCCACGTACAGTGCAACACGTAAGCCGGTTCTGCATCGCTCGCTACGCACGCTCGCTACACTGCTCACTGCGTTAAAAAATGATGCAACAACAAAGAGTGTGTCACACATAGGAAAAGTGTTGAAAGCTCTGGCCAAGGGACATACCCATGCACCATGCACAATGCACAGGGACTTGTCAAGTACAGATAAGGTAGATGACACTTGGCCCTGCTGTAGACAGCACAAGGCAATCCTGTGACCACTGTACACTCAAACACCAACTCCACATGCCAACTACCTACCACAGGAACTCACATTCACTGTCATGCCAGCATGCACCATGAGGGGATAGACACATAACCTGGTAGACCCAATGACAAATCACACCACACCCAACAGCATGCCCGGTCACACCCCCCCCCCTTACACAAGCACACACCCCCGGGGCAGCCAACGCAAATTGGCACTCCCACAATGGATATGTGACACAACAAGACCAATCCATAGCCAAATAAGCGATCCAACACTCATTAGACAGGCCAAATAACCAGGAGTACATATCAATCTGTCCCCCGCAACATACCCATCCACAAGTGCACTGTGAGAGGAATGCTAGACATATCCAACTACCCAGAGGAACTGTGCCAACTTGAATATGTATGAAACATGGATGACGCATGAAACACCATTAACATTGTCTCTCTCTCACACACAGGGCAACGTCGTCGATCTCCCCCCAACACTGGGGGGGGGAAGAATCACAGGACCAGGCTCGGCGTGACGATGATCCCACCGGCAGCGACGACTCTCACCACTCCGTGGAGGACCCCGACCAACCTGCCCCTCTGGTGCCCAAGCACCTGCAGCACCTGCGTCAGGTACAACTGTGCCAACCACCACCCCCATTCCTTCCACATCCCAGGATACACACAGGAGCCCTGCTCGCACACAACAACGCAGCCAGTCTGACCAGGAGGGACAAGGTACTCCGGGCACCCAGGAGGAGGCAGGCGACCCCGCAAATGCCATCCCTCAGGGGTCCCGGAGACCCGATGTGCCCACAACGGCAGGCCAGGCTCAAGTGGGCTGGGGTGGTGGGAGTGGAGGACGGCGGAGGCGCGAACCTGACCAGACAGCTGAGGAACCCGTTATGTCACACTTCCGCAACATCCTGAACACATACCGGCGTGACACCAGGGGCATCAGCCAGGTAGTGGAGACCCTCAATGAGATTAAGAACCTGCAGGCCGAGCAATATGCCAGTCAACAGCAACACCAAGGACGGATGGAGGCAAGACAGGCTGAGCTCGTGGCGGTGCTAACGGTCATGAGCCGTCGGATTGGCGAAAACATGGGCAACCCTCCCTGTGCCACCAGGCGAAGATCACCACCAGCCACAGGGAGGGATCAAGAGGAGGAGGATTCGTCTGACAGAGCATCACAGACATCGTCACGGCCTGCTTCTGAGGGTCCCCCGAGGAAGGTGGGTCGTCCATGCAAAAGACCGTGAGAGTCAGCGGACCATCACCATCTCCCAGGTCACCTGGCCTGGCACCTGGCCCTCTGGTGCAATAGCAGCACCTCATCCAATGACATTCACTGCCACATGGACTTGCTGGTCACTGTCTGACCAATGTTGACAAAGACTGTGGCATGGACTCTGATGACTTCCAATGGCAAGGATCTCAACTCCCCCTGTGAACTTTGGATTACAGACACCTGGCGAGCACCTCTTTACATCCCCCAAAACACGTACCCCACCACTAATAAACATCATAAAAATCACGAGATGATTGCGTCATTTTGCATTATTCCATAACATGTGTGTGTTGGAAAGTCAAACCATGCCTGAGTTTTGAAGTAACTCCAACCATGCATACCCTGGGGTCTGAGTCTGGCACAGGACACACATGGGTCACAATGTATCATCCAATACAGACATGGAGCACCATACTCACCCGTGATGGGCCCAACCAGCTGAGGGGGTGCCTGCACAACTGTGCGGACAGACCTATTTCGAAGAGCAACAGTCATGCACAGAGGTCAGGGGTCATGTGCAGTGTCCTGGGGTGGGAGTCCCAGGTATGTGTAGCCAGGTGGGAGAACTATGTCCTGCATGCTGGAGTCAGGTGGATGTGGAGAATGGTGGCCAGGCCAAGGTTGGATGCATGGAGATGGCACAATGGGGTCTTGGATGACAGTGCCACAAGGTTGTGTTGGGGTCGTGGTCGTGGGCTGCATCCTGAGTGTGGGCGTGGATTGTGAAGGTCATCCTGCAGCTGACAGTGATCCATTGCAGCTATCTCTGTTGGACGGTGATGTGGCTGGGTTGCCGGATGATGAAGCAGAGCTGTGCAGATGCACCCTGGATGTGGACAAGTATCATGGGAGTTGCAACGTACTTCTCCGTAGAGTGCAGGGTAGGATTAGACACGGATGTTGTAGTTGACCTGGGGGATGGTCTGTCTTGCCTTGAGGTGGATCGAACTGTGGATCTTGTGCATAATGCAGAGTGTGCTGAAGCCTGAGGTACAGATGCTGGTGATCAGCATAGCACATGTGAGCAAGCAATCCATGATGCACACCAGCTCGTGTGCGCGGACACTGTGTGCCTGTGCAGGGCCCTTGCGGGTGGGACACAAGCAGTTGACCCAGCTGTAAGGGGACAATCCGCAGATGAACACCTCAGTCGTGTACAAGTCCAGCATCAGGTGGCCGATGTTCAGCCATCTGCCAATGCATACCATGCATTATTCAATTTGAGAACTGGCAAGGACTGCGTCTTTGGGGAGGGTGAGGAGCACCTGGCTGGCAATGGGACACCAGATGATGATGAGATGCAGTGCACATATCATGGTGTAGAGGGGGATCCTGGACACATTTTAGACTGGCACGCTGAGACATGATACCTGTGCCATGTGTCCCACAACAACACCATACTACATGCAAAGACCTGGAGTACCACTCCCATGGCCTTGTTGGGGTACAGAGCCGGTGGGGAGTAGGAGGGACATGACCTGGTTGGTGTGACAGGGCCTGGAAGGCGTGCCAGCGCTGTGTAGGCAGTTGGAGTTGCACACTCATTATGCAAAGGTGTTGTGTGGGCGATGAGTGCATGCCTGAGTGCATTGCTTGGTGGGTGGCCTCAACAACATGGTGTCGCGTGATGTGGCACATGCAAGGACATCAGGCACGTGCAATGTGCATGTAGCATGTGCAGACGGTCCAGCCTTTGCCACCGCAACTGTGTCACACACAAGCAGATTACACCAAAATGAATGGGTGGAGGGAGGAAGGGGGGTGCGTCTTAGAGGTGTGTGTGTGAGGGCAAATATAGAAACTCTGTGTGCCCTTGCTGCAGGGCCTGCAGCAGCAGGCGCCATGTCCTGAAAACCATGCCACAAGTTGCACACAAACACAAGCATGTCTGAAAGGACTACTGCAAAAGGTGTATGATAAGGAAGGAGTGTCTGGTTCAACATGGCACACACACAGACAATGGATGCACATGCAGCAAAGTGGCCATTGTGGGGACTGAGATGCCAAAATACCTACACAGCCATGTACATCATGCACAATACATATCATAATCCCTGACAAACAGCTTGCATCTTGCTACTCTACACATAGACTCATATGCACAATCTGTGATGACTATGCCAGACATGCCGCATGCACAGTGGCAAGAGACCTGCATTGACAGAGATGAGGCACCTTGGAGGCTGAGGGACACCTTTATTAGTCATGTTTGCCGGAAGGCAAATGCATCTATATTAACAGATGCACAGGTCATGTGGATGAACATGTGGGCCCTACACTGGCACCCCCCTTTGCACCACAGATGCAGGAAATCCATAGAACTGGCACACAAGTGACGGGTTTGAGGCAAACACCCCGTGCTGCTCACGGAGAGGCTGCTATTCACCATTGAGCCTCTAATGGGGATGTCCCACACTATGTCAACCCGGTGCATCCCGTATGTTTCCGAGGGCAGTGTTACACACATTGATGCCTTCATCCCAATCCACAATCACATTACAGATGACTGTCACCAAGTGTGACTATCAATTCAGGTGAATCCAGCTCCATGTCATGTGCCCCATGGTGATTCTACATGTATGCAAAGTAACCAAACATGAACAGGAGCAGTGCACACACATTCCAAACAATTAGCACACCCAAAAAGCCGTGCTGCATCCCTTACCCTAAGGAGAATTTTCGACATGTCCGTGCATGTTACGCTGATTCAGCACATGTTGCTGTATTCATGAGGAATAGCAGGAGCACAACAATGCCACCAGCAGACAGCATGCGCAAATACCTGGGGATGAGAGACACACAAGAAGTGAGCCAAAAGAAGCACATCAGCATGCATGGGCATGTACTCGACACGTATAAGGTTGTCAACATGCTAGGTGAAAATAGTGTCTCAGGAAAGACATTCTTTTATTACACCATCATTCGAGTGACACATCCAAACACACCTCTGACTCACTTGCCATATAGGCAGTTGGACCCACACATTGCAACACATGCCACACAAGGCTCAATGCGTGCACATTCAGACACTGCAACTCACCACTAAGCAAAGAAGTTGCGTATGAGCAGACTCCGGATGTCCTCTTCCTCCTCCTCCTCAACATCACTTGCCTCGTCACCAAGCCCCTCATCCTCCACGGGTGGATGTTCCTGCTCATCCAGATCCAGGATGAGTGGTACAGCTTTCTCCACTGCCATGTTGTGCAGCATGCAGCACACGAGGAAGATTTTGCAGACCTTCACCGGTGCATATGGGAGTGCGCCGCCGGTCTTGTGGAGGCACCAGAATTGGCTCTTCAGGAGGCCAAAGGTTCTCTCTATCACCCGCCTGGTCTGCCCATGGGCGTTGTTGTACCGGTGATCGCCAGCCGTTCTGGGGTTGTGGAGAGGCGTGATCAGCCATGGCATGTTGGGATAGCCAGAGTCCCCTACATGGAAACATCATGGACAGAAGTGGGTCAGGAGAAGCAGTAAGACAGAAAGATGACGCTAAATACTGGAGTAACAGAGTATACCCACCAACAAGACATGCTCATTCATTGTGCAGCTGCAGCATCATTTCAGGCACCCTGCTATGCCTCATGATGTAGGCATCGTGTGCTGATCCTGGAAAACGAGCACAGACATGGGAAATCACCATGTTAGCAAGACACACCACAAGGGCATTAATGGAGTGGTAGTGTTTACGGTTGCGAAAGGCTACCTCCTGTGCCTGTGGTGGTACCAAAGCCACATGTGTCCCATCAATAGACCCAATGACATGGGGCATCCTTCCCAGGGCATAGAGGTCACCTTTGACACCTGTCAACTGCTCAGGAGTTGGGAAATGAATAAACTCATCCAGGTGAACCAACATGTCCTCTAAAAAATCATGCAGGACCCGGATGAACATGGTCTGGGACATGCCACCAACATGAGCTATGGTATCTTGAAACTTACCCATGGCAAAGAAATGTAGGGCTGCCATCACCTTCATCATGGGTGTCAGTGCAGTAGGATACCTGTGTAGCAGTTGGAGGTGTGGTGCCAGCCTTGCTGTCAAGTTCACAATCAACCGTTGGGTGAAGCGGTAGCGGCGTATACAGTCACGTTCCCTCAGGGCAGCCAAGTCTGGCATTGGTCGGGGAGAGGCGGAGCCCTGCAGTAATTTGGAAGGGACAACGAAGAGTGAGGACAGTACAACAACAATGTCAATGTACTGAGCACATGTTAAACAGCCAATACACATATACTACATACAGAGTCAGGTCTGTGCAATATATCCTGGACACGTATGCCAGGCAGGTGACACTCCTACCAAGAGCCAGCTACAAACATGGATTCTCAAGCTCAACATGACATGGCATGAAACTAGCTGTGGGTCAGTGTAAGTGAACAGGCAGACGCATTACAGGAGTGACAGACATCCACATATGTGCAGAAGAAGGATGTTTATCATACAGACAGGTTGCGGAACACTAGAGGCACAGGTCACATGTCCCTGAAAAAAGGACAGACCACACACCTTGCCATGAAGGGGTACATGTCAAGACTGATCACACACACATTGATACTATGCAGATATGTCCTTGTCTCGCAAGTCCATGTTCGATGCATACATACACACGTTACGTCTGATTCCACATGTGTCCTGGTGTGCATAATAGTGTGCCATGCCCATCCACACACATGCACATGTTGGATGCAGTAACTGCAGATGCATTTGACGGAACACCAACAGCATGCTTATGGGAACACATGACACACACATGACATACTCACATCGTGCAACGCCGGTAGTCACATGTCAGGTGTAATTATCCGTGTACCTGGCATCAGGGGACAGTTGGGGTTTTGGCGACTGTGCCATGCCAGTGAAGCATTGCTCAACAAGTCTGTACTACATGCACACATGTCAAAGGTGTGAAGGGGATGTGTGGCACATAGTGCACCATCACACATGACATGTGTACACAGCTCATTACACATCTATTGGGTTCAAACATGAGGAGATTTGTGCCACATCACAGCCTGACACACCTAGGCCCAAGACATGTAGGACTGCACTGACAATGACTTGATGTCCAGCCTTGGCCAAGTATGACAGCTCAATTCCTTTCTGTGTGCCGCCTGTCACCAGTTTAAGGTGTGAAACGCACCGTACACACGCTCTGAGGGCGTGTGTAGGGTCCGTATCACTATGATTGTGTAGCCGTAGGCGTACGCCATGGTGATACGGTCCGTACACGCGTGTGTAGGGTCCGTATCACTATGGTAGTGTAGCCGTACGAGTACGCATGGTGATACGGTCCGTACACGCGTGTGTAGGGTCCGTATCACTATGGTAGTGTAGCCGTACGCGTACGCCATGGTGATACGGTCCGTACACGCGTGTGTAGGGTCAGTATCACTATGGTAGTGTAGCCGTACGCATACGCCATGGTGATATGGTCCGTACATGCGTGTGTAGGGTCCGTATCACTACGGTAGTGTAGCCATACGCGTACGCCATGGTGATACGGTCCGTACATGCGTGTGTAGGGTCCATATCACTATGGTAGTGTAGCCGTACGCGTACGCCATAGTGATACGGCCACTACACACGCGTGTACGGACCGTATCCCTATGGCGTATGCCTACGGCAACACTACCATAGTGATACGGACCCTACACACGCATGTACGGACTGTATCCCTATGGCGTACGGCTACGGCAACACTACCATAGTGATACGGACCCTACACATGCGTGTACGGACCGTATCACTGGAGTAGTGGTGCCCTAGGGGCGTGGAACGCACCGTACCTGTGTGTGTATAGTGAAATTACATAGGGGACACATGAGGGACAAGTATAAGGGCCTACATGCATGCTGGTTGTCATGGAGACCGAATTTCCAGTTCAAATTATTCATCAGGTGGACAGCAAAAGTCGGTTGGAGACAATATACAATGTTGCCAAGTGGTTGTTGACTTGACATCATGCTCAATTTTTGAATCATGCAAAGGCCCTCACTGGGGAAGGTTTAAAGGGATTGGAGGAAACGTAGGATGCAAATGAGACTGACCAATCACTCTGTACTCCTGTAAATGAAACAGGCCAGCAAGGCCAATATAAGGCAGCCAGGTCCCATGAGAGAGCACTTGCCTGCACAACCTTTCATTCCACACCACTGCTGCTGCTTGTGATTCCTCTGGCACCATGTCCAGGTCTGTGGAGAGGGCCCAGCCATTCACCCTGGAGGAGAATGTGGCATTGCTGGATGTCATCCTCCCACAGTACCCCAGCCTGTATGGGAGACCAGGGGAGCAGGTGAGTGCTGACTCCACTAGCTTAGACTGTGCCCCTTTTTTGTGACTGTCACTTTGTGTCCAGGTGTGACAGACATGCAATGTTCTTTAGAGTGGGTCCCAGGGGGGGGGATGGCTCATGTCTCCCATGCAGAGCATGCTGTAGTGCATGTCTGCACTCCTCACTTGCATAGTGCTTACTGTGACAATCACTGCATGGTGCATGCCACATTCAGCCTGGCTAATCCTCTTGGGAATGTTCTTTCTACAGTCCTAATGTGATTCTGTGTTCCCCCAGTGTGACAGGTGACTGTACCCATACATGTGTGTGAGTTGAGTGTACCTGTGGTGAGAGTGTCCAAATGATGTGTTCGTCCCCTGGACATTGGTGTGTGTGTAAGTCCCCTGTCATGTGGGTGAGTGTCTATGTGGAGTGTTGCAGCCCAGATGCACGAGGGATGCATATACCCTACCCATCTGATGTGAGCAGGGAGGAGTGCTGTGTGTCTGACGTGCTGGGCTAGCCCAAAACCTGTGACACCCCCCAGTCAAGTGGCACATGTGCAGAGTGAGGTTTGTACCCGCAGTTGCCAGTGGCAGGTGATTGTCCTGTGCCTGTGTGTGTCTGTGTACTCTGCTGAGGTTGCGTCAGTGGCCTGGGGCATGTGACTGCTTTGCGGTGCTGCACATAATCCTGGTGTAGCTTGTGATGGCCAGTGTGAGCCAGGATCATTGATTGTGTGGCACCCCTCATTCCACCTGTGTACTTTCAATGCCACGTAGTGCATTTGGCCTTCCCCAGAGGATAATGTCCCTATGACAAAGGTGCAATGAGTTGGCTGCATACTATGCCATGTTCACACCAGCCAAATTGTTCAAATGTGTGTCTCTGTGACATGTAGCAGGTGTATTGATGTTGTCTCACTTTGTCATCCTCACAGGTAGGCGCCTATGCCAAGGGGGAGATCTGGAAGGAGGCCGTCAGGGCCGTGAGGTCGGTGGAGGGACGAAAGCGGCGCCTGGCCCAGGTGAGGAAACGCTGGCAGGATATCCGGTGCTGGACCAGGAGGATCGCCCGGGTCCTGCTGGGGGACTCACCAGAAGGTCATAAGAACTGTGGGCGCCGCCGCCTCACCCACATAATGAAGCGTGTCCTGGCGGTGGTCTTCCCAGAGATGGATAGGCGCTTACGGTAGAAGCAGCAGCAGGAAGGGGGTAGGTACATGTGTGTTTGTTGTGTGTCACCAGCTTTTGGAAGTGCCCAGTCGCATGGATACACAGCCGGGGATTATATGTGCAGTGCATATCCTGTTCCCCCAAGTCAACCCGTGCTGTTCTTCCTCCCTTCCCCTCCTTGACATGTGTATCCTGGTCTGTGTGTAGTCACTCTTGCACAAGGTTATCTAGGCTGCCAGTTAATCCAAGTGCCCAATGCTTGCAGCATCATGTGTGGGGGTGGTGTGTGACATGTGTTGGGACCTTGCCTGTGCCCTGGCCAGTTCAGTCATTGTGGGGTCCATGTTAGTTGCCACAGATGCTGAGTCCCGACATAGGAGTGTGTCTTACAAGTGTACTGCCTTACAGAATGCATGACCAATGTTGTGCCCTCAGACATGATGTGCATGAGTGGGAGATGTGCATAGTGCAGGGACGGTCGCTTCTGTTGCTGTCATATCCATACAGGACCATGGAGGAGTGTGGCCACTACAGTCCCCTGGGGCACCTTTTCCTAGGTATCATGTGTGTCATCCAACAAAGTGGACATTCTCTGTGTCTTCAGCATAGGTTGGGCTCTGTGGCATTGTACTCTGGCCTAATTTGTATTTACGTAAAGTGTGCTACATGTGTCCACTGTACAGGGTGACCCAATTTGGCTTGTGCATACTCACAGTGGCCAGTGCCTGTGTGTCTTGGTACAACTATCTGATGATGGTTGTTTGTCAATTATATGTGTGGACAGGCTCACGAGGGGTATTTTGTGTACACTCAGGATTTATTGAAGGGCATGTTTGTAATCCCCGAGTAGGAGGTGTAAGTACTTCCTCTGTCTCAATCACATTGTCTCAGGTAGGGGGGGGTTTGTGCGGGAAAGGCCTACATGTCCAAACCTTGTCTCCTTGCCAGGTCTGGCCTGTGTGTGATGATTGTCTGAACATACACTCAACATGCAGTGACCCAGTCATGTTGGGCATGGTTTAATGTATTTGGTAAGCAGCATGTGCCAAAAGTTAGGAGACATGGTTCCTGCTCATCCCTTTTTTGGCAATGGTGTGTGGACCAGATGCTGTGCTCGACTGTCCCCAGAGACTGGCTCCTCTGTCTAATTTGATATCAAGTTATTTGCTGTTGTGTCATGCTCTCCATTGTTTCCCAGTGGCATGGTGGGTCAACCAACTGTGTGGTGCAGGGCCTACATATGTGTGTAGTATTGTAGATGTTACTCATGTTGTTTTTCATGCTATGCACTGTGACCTATGTAGTTTTGAATCATGTGTCATATGTATACAGGTGTCTGATTTCACCTTGCCCACAGCATCGTCGGGGGAAACCGAGGGAGACACTGGCACGGACCTTGAGGAGGGATCCAGCACCGGTGCCACCAGTGCTGGGGAGTCTGGTGCAGCGAGTGGCACGGATGCCGAGGGGAGTGAGGCGGAGGACCTGTCCAGTCCCACCACCGACTATGACGCTGACGGGTCCGAGGCTGAGCTCCGAAAGGGGGTGGAGGCTGCTCCCAGAGCTGAAAGCAGCACTCCATCTCTCGCCGCCCCCTCCATTCCCATCACCGGCCTCTCGCTTGCTCGGGTCCCCTCCCTCCGTGCTAGGAGACAACATGTCTCCTTCGTGCCAAGCACCGCACCCCCTGCCCCTGTCTCCCCTGCTGCCGTCAATGCCGAGTCTGTGGACATTCAGCGGCAGTTGCAGGTTGGTCAGACATCGCTGCTTAATGTCCTCCATGGCCACACCCGACTGCTGACACAGATGGTGTCGTACATGGAGGGCATGTCAGCAGCGATGTCTGACCAACGGATGTTGCTGAAGTCCATAGACTCGTCACTGACTGCAGCAGTGGATCTCCAGCAGCGCTCCGTCCCCCCCTACCCCTGCACCATCCACACTTCCCACTCCCATGCCTGTCCCACGCACACCCAGACGTCCCCATGCACACACCCCACCAGACACAGGCAGCACACCACCAGGAAAGGCCAAGCGCACACCTCCTGTCATGCACACACAGGGGGAAGTAGGCACACCCACTGGGTCGGGGGCCAAACGGCAGCCACGCAGCCACTGTGGGAGTCCACAGTCCTCACAACCCACTTCCTCCAAAACCACTCCCCTTAGCTCTCCTGGCCAACTGTCAGATAAAGAGTCCTTTGTGGCCAGTGTGTCCCTCAGCCCCAGTGTGGCACCACCCTGCAAGCGGTGGAGGCAGTGCCCGGCCAGGGTAGTTGAGTCCCCGCCCCTGTCCACACCCTCCCCCAGTAGCGCTGCAACCCATCCCTCCGACCCCCCCACCTAATACGCTGGGGACGCTGGAAGAGCTTGCAACCGTGTGAAGCGCCCTGCTAACCACCACCTTTGACGCTGCCCCACCCCCTGTGGTGGAGTCGTCTGTCCCTGCACCCACAACACCAACCCTTGCCCCTCCTGTCCCTGCGGTGCCTGGTCCTTCCCCCCCACATGATGCCCCCCCTTCTGTGGATGATATGGAAGAGTGAACTGTGCAGGCAAGCTAGGGGAGAAGCGTCCCAAAGTGTCCCCCACCAGGACTTTGCACATGGCCTGGCCTACGGGCCCTGTTTATAGTGGACATTTCTTTTGCTATAATTTTTTATGCTGAATAAAGCATTTTGGTTTTCATTTGCACACAAAGGCTTTTCTGGTCTTGCTGTTGGTGGTGCTGCTCCATGATTTGGGGTGGTGATAATGTGTTAGGTGTCTGGGAAATGTTGTAGTGTGCTGCTCATGGGGTGGACCCTGGTATCTGTGTGCCATCACAAGGTATCTGCAAATAATCTTTGGTCATGTAAGCTCTTACTGTATGGTGACATTGTCCCAAGGTGTGTTCCTTCCTCTGTGGACCCTGACATCTTCCCTGCAGGGTGTTTCCCAATTGTTGTGCTGAGCTCTGTCTACATTTCCTGGGTGTGTGACGTATCCCTTCAACTTTGGCCATGCATGCTCAGCAATGTCTCCACCTGCATCATTTGTGGCATCCTTGGTGGTCACTGTACTTGTGTATGGAGTATATTGACATGACTTCATGTGGACATGTTCCCTTTTCCGCACTATGCATGTGTGTACTCCCAGCCTCGCACACATGTGTTACGTGTTCTGCAGGGTCTTTGGGCACCTGTCTGACAATTGTGGGCATTATATCTGTGGGTACTCCACCCTTTTCCTTCCATGGGAGGCAACAACGTGTTGGCTGCCCCAGCACCTGTACATTCCTATCAGTCCTGGAATGTGCGTGACAGTGTGTGTTCCCTTTGGGTCTCTTAGTTTAGTAGGGTGGCACATGAATATACAGTCTTGTTGCATGCTCTCAGTGTGTGCATTGTGCTGCCAGCGCCAGGGGTGGGTAAGCATGTGTCATTTGTCATCACACCCACATGTGGTGTTTCATGCAGTGGGGGCTGGACATCCACCCTCATGGGAGTAGGACACTGCTGTCAGTGATGTGTTGGCATGCCACTCTCAATATAGTCGCACTTTGTGTATGCCTTCATGCACCCATGGAGTTTTGCTAATTGTAGGATGGTGTACACACCACCATGTCTCTGTCCACTGCTGAGAGGACTCTGCACCCACCCCTCCTGTGTCTGGGCACTGCTGGGAGGACTCTGCACCCACCCCTCCTGTGTCTGAGCACTGCTGGGAGTGATAGGTACCCACCCCTCCTGTGTCTGGGCACTGCTGGGAGGACTCTGCACCCACCCCTCCTGTGTCTGGGCACCGCTGGGAGGACTCTGCACCCACCCCTCCTGTGTCTGGGCACTGCTGGGAGTGATAGGCACCCACCCCTCCTGTGTCTGGGCACTGCTGGGCGGACTCTGCACCCACCCCTCCTGTGTCTGGGCACTGCTGGGAGGACTATGCACCCACCCCTCCTGTGTCTGGGCACTGCTGGGAGGACTCTGCACCCAGCCCTCCTGTGTCTGGGCACTGCTGGGAGGACTCTGCACCCACCCCTCCTGTGTCTGGGCACTGCTGGGAGGACTCTGCACCCACCCCTCCTATGTCTGGGAACTGCTGGGAGGACTCTGCACCCACCCCTCCTGTGTCTGGGCACTGCTGGGAGGAGTCTGCACCCACCCCTCCTGTGTCTGGGCACTGCTGAGAGTGATAGGCACCCACCCCTCCTATGTCTGGGCACTGCTGGGAGGACTCTGCACCCACCCCTCCTGTGTCTGGGCACTGCTGAGAGGACTCTGCACCCACCCCTCCTGTGTCTGGGCACTGCTGGGAGGACTCTGCACCCACCCCTCCTATGTCTGGGCACTGCTGGGAGGACTCTGCACCCACCCTTCCTGTGTCTGGGCACTGCTGGGAAGACTCTGCACCCACCCCTCCTATGTCTGGGCACTGCTGGGAGGACTCTGCACCCACCCCTCCTGTGTCTGGGCACTGCTGGGAGTGATAGGCACCCACCCCTCCTATGTCTGGGCACTGCTGGGAGGACTCTGCACCCACCCCTCCTGTGTCTGGGCACTGCTGAGAGGACTCTGCACCCACCCCTCCTGTGTCTGGGCACTGCTGGGAGGACTCTGCACCCACTCCTCCTATGTCTGGGCACTGCTGGGAGGACTCTGCACCCACCCCTCCTATGTCTGGGCACTGCTGGGAGGACTCTGCACCCACCCCTCCTGTGTCTGGGCACTGCTGGGAGGACTCTGCACCCACCCCTCCTGTGTCTGGGCACTGCTGGGAGGACTCTGCACCCACCCCTCCTGTGTCTGGGCACTGCTGGGAGTGATAGGCACCCACCCCTCCTGTGTCTAGGCACTGCTGGGAGGACTCTGTACCCACCCCTCCTGTGTCTGGGCACTGCTGGGAGGACTATGCACCCACCCCTCCTGTGTCGGGGCACTGCTGGGAGGACTCTGCACCCAGCCCTCCTGTGTCTGGGCACTGCTGGGAGGACTCTGCACCCACCCCTCCTGTGTCTGGGCACTGCTGGGAGGACTCTGCACCCACCCCTCCTATGTCTGGGAACTGCTGGGAGGACTCTGCACCCACCCCTCCTGTGTCTGGGCACTGCTGGGAGGAGTCTGCACCCACCCCTCCTGTGTCTGGGCACTGCTGAGAGTGATAGGCACCCACCCCTCCTATGTCTGGGCACTGCTGGGAGGACTCTGCACCCACCCCTCCTGTGTCTGGGCACTGCTGAGAGGACTCTGCACCCACCCCTCCTGTGTCTGGGCACTGCTGGGAGGACTCTGCACCCACCCCTCCTATGTCTGGGCACTGCTGGGAGGACTCTGCACCCACCCCTCCTATGTCTGGGCACTGCTGGGAGGACTCTGCACCCACCCCTCCTGTGTCTGGGCACTGCTGGGAGTGATAGGCACCCACCCCTCCTATGTCTGGGCACTGCTGGGAGGACTCTGCACCCACCCCTCCTGTGTCTGGGCACTGCTGAGAGGACTCTGCACCCACCCCTCCTGTGTCTGGGCACTGCTGGGAGGACTCTGCACCCACTCCTCCTATGTCTGGGCACTGCTGGGAGGACTCTGCACCCACCCCTCCTATGTCTGGGCACTGCTGGGAGGACTCTGCACCCACCCCTCCTGTGTCTGGGCACTGCTGGGAGGACTCTGCACCCACCTCTCCTGTGTCTGGGCACTGCTGGGAGGACTCTGCACCCACTCCTCCTATGTCTGGGCACTGCTGGGAGGACTCTGCACCCACCCCTCCTATGTCTGGGCACTGCTGGGAGGACTCTGCACCCACCCCTCCTGTGTCTGGGCTCTGCTTGGAGGACTCTGCACCCACCCCTCCTATGTCTGGGCACTGCTGGGAGGACTCTGCACCCACCCCTCCTATGTCTGGGCTGATGGCCACACACCCCTATGCGTCTGTCCACTGGTGTGGTACGACCCGTACCCACGCTCTTAAGGCGTGGGTACGGGCCGTCCCCCTACGGCACCCCAACAATGGCGGTACGGCCCGTACCCATGACCCAAAGGGATGGGTACGGGCCGTACCGCCATTGTTGGGGTGACGTAGGGGTGGGCGTGCTGCGACCCGTACCCATGCCTTTGGGACGTGGGTACGGGCCGTACCGCCATTGTTGGGGTGCCGTAGGGGTATGGCCCGTACCCACGCCTTAAGAGCGTGGGTACGGGTCATACCACGCCCACCCCTACGTCACCCCAACAATGGCGGTATGGCCCGTACCCACGTCCCAAAGGCATGGGTACGAGCCGTACCACCATTGTTGGGGTGACGTAGGGGTGTATGTGGTACGACCCATACCCACGCTCTTAAGGCGTGGGTACGGGCTGCACCCCTACGGCACCCCAACAATGGCGGTACGGCCCGTACCCACGTCCCAAAGGCATCGGTACAAGCCGTACTGCCATTGTTGGGGTGACGTAGGGGTGGGCGTGGTATGGCCCGTACCCATGCCTTTGGGACGTGGGTACGGGCCGTACCGCCATTGTTGGGGTGCTGTAGGGGTACGGCCCGTACCCACGCCTTAAGAGCGTGGGTACGGGTCGTACCACGCCCACCCCTACATCACCCCAACAATGGCGGTACGGCCCGTACCCACGTCCCAAAGGCATGGGTACGAGCCGTACCGCCGTTGTTGGGGTGACGTAGGGGTGGGCGTGGTACGACCCGTACCCATGCCTTTGGGACGTGGGTACGGGCCGTACCGCCATTGTTGGGGTGACGTAGGGGTGGGCGTGGTACGACCCGTACCCACGCTCTTAAGGCGTGGGTACGGGCCATACCCCTACGGCACCCCAACAATGGCGGTCCGGCCCGTACCCACGTCCCAAAGGCATGGGTACGAGCCGTACTGCCATTGTTGGTGTGACGTAGGGGTGGGCGTGGTATGACCCGTACCCATGCCTTTGGGACGTGGGTACGGGCCGTACCGCCATTGTTGGGGTGATGTAGGGGTGGGCGTGGTACGACCCGTACCCACGCTCTTAAGGCGGGGGTATGGTCCGTACCCCTACGGCACCCCAACAATGGCGGTACGGCCCGTACCCACGTCCCAAAGGCATGAGTACGAGCCGTACCGCCATTGTTGGGGTGACGTAGGGGTGGGCGTGGTACGACCCGTACCCATGCCTTTGGGATGTGGGTACGGGCCGTACCGCCATTGTTGGGGTGCCGTAGGGGTACGGCCCGTACCCACGCCTTCAGAGCGTGGGTACGGGTCGTACCACGCCCACACCTACGTCACCCCAACAATGGCAGTACGGCCCGTACCCACGTCCCAAAGGCATGGGTACGAGCCGTACCGCCATTGTTGGGGTGACGTAGGGGTGAGCGTGGTACGACCCGTACCCACGCTCTTAAGGCGTGGGTACGGTGCGTACCACAATTGTTGTGTTGCTGGTTCGCGTCCATGTCGACTTCCGTTGTGGCGGACGCAGGCCTTGGTGGAGACGCCCCCGCCCCCCGAAGTGACCAGGCCCTGGGGGTCAGGTATGTACAGGGCATGTATGATTTTTAACTTGGGTGGGGGTTATGTTTCCTGCCCCTGCCCCCCCCCTTTGCCCCTGGGTGTTGTTCTGACCTTCTGCGGCGTCTGCGTCGGTTCCTGTACACCAGGTGGACTGCTATGAGGGCCGGGATGACACGTAGGTTGGGGTCCATGGCTGTCTGTCGCGTACAGGTGCTCCTTCTGCGCGTCGTCCTGATTTCCCGGCAGTTTTTGGCTGCCGTAAAATATTGTCCGTGCGGAGTGACGTGGGCACGAATCGTACTTGCTGGTTCGTGAAACGCTGCCTGACTCCATCCGGACGTCACGTCCGCGGTGTCCCGGATCCGATTTGTATTTTTTTTTTTGCCGGTCGGTGTTTTTGATGAATCGTACGGAAATGGTGTTTCTGTACGAATCGTACTTGCGGGTTTGTAAGGTGTTTTTCCCGGGTACGAGTCGGATGGAGAAAACGCTCCGACGGTTTGTACCCGGGTTTTAACGGATCGGAATCGACACCTTAATGTGGAAGCTATTCTGTCGGCTAGAAGTAGGCCATCGGGGGGCCTAACTATTGGGTGAGGATCAGCCTTGAAGTTGATATAACCCAAATATCTTTACCATCACATGATATAATTGGGATCAAAATAATTGCTAGGGATGGAAAAAAGATCTATTTAATTAACATCTATAATAGACCATGCCCAGCAATAAAGGAATCATCAGTGATAGACCAACTTGATTCCTTTTTAAATACATTGGAACCGAAGGCACGGGTAATTGTTGGGGGGGACTTGAACTGCTGTTTTGAACCAGTGGTGGGTTTTGAAAATCTTTTTGAGGGTGTAGATGCAGCAAATAATATCCCTAATATAGACAAGATAGTGCCGTGCACTGTGGCAGTGGCGCAAATTATGAAATTGACGACAGGGAATGGATTAAGAGCCTGTAATGGCCGTTTACCCTCGGATAGACCAAGTGCGTATACTTTCTGTAGAGGCAAATCTCGGAGCAATATAGACTACATAATGGTTTCGATGGAGCTATGGCCAATTGTCCTTGACTTAAAAATAGAACCTAGAATTGAGAGCGACCATAGACCACTTCAGCTGACATTATCAGCGCAGCTATTTCTTCCTGCATTTTTATGTAGTGAAGGAAATAATAATCCTGTAGATGAAACCCTAGTAAGTAACAACCGCCGAGCCCTTAAATGGCCACATATTCTAGGGAACACCCATTCTTTGGAATGCATTTACAAGACCTTCGCGGATATTATTTTGCCCTATATTGAAAAACTACCTGATCCAATTTTAATGCTAGAGCTACATAATGCCCTTGTAGATGCATTAAATCCATTAGTGAGTAACACTCTGAAGGAAGGTAGTAGAGGCAAGCAAGATGAGAAATCAGGGATGAATCCTTGGTATAATAAGGAGTGTTGCGAAGCAAAGGCAGAACTAATAGTGGCAATCAAAAACAATAATGTAGTCCTAATAAGGGAGAATAGAGTCCGTTACAAGAGAATCCTAATTAAAACAAAGCAAATCTGGGAAGATAACATCTGGTCAGAACTAATAAGTGCTGCGAAAATAAAAGACCAGCTAAGTTTCTGGAGATTAATAGCAAAAGGGAACAGGTCAGGTAGGGACACTAAGGATCTTTTCCTTGATGCTAATACCTGGGTTGAGCATTTTACTGGTCTTTACGCAGCAGTTGAAACTGACCAGCCTAATATTGCTGTCGATTTGGCGTTAAACTTAAGGATCGAGAATTTACATTTTAGTTTGGAGGAAACCGTTTTGGCCATTGATGCAGTAAAGCCCGGGAAGGCCCCAGGCCCGGATAAAATACCAGGTGATTTGTTAAAGCACGATATTAGCATTTGGGGACCATATATTAATTGTTTATGCAACGCAGTAGCCTTGGGAATGCCAATACCCGAGTCATGGAAAGGGGCAGAAATTGTGACGATTTTTAAGAAGGGCAACCGTTATGATCCCGTGAACTATCGCCCAATTAGTTTAATTGACATTTTACAAAAGATTTATGCCAGGCATATTTTAAATAGACTACGTGACTGGATAGAAGAAGAAAATGTGCTTTCAAAATTTCAGGCAGGATTCAGAATTAAAACCAGCACAATCGATCAAGTATTTAGATTTATGTGTATTTGTTGGAAGTATATAAATCTAAGAAAGGGCCATTTGTATGTTGCTTTCGTAGATCTGAAAGCTGCTACCACGGAATTTATTATGGGATTCACTAAAACGCCAAGGAGTGCCTAGCGTATGGTTGCGCTAATGATGCTCCTAAGTTGGGGGGGGATCTGGTACCAGCATTACTATTTGCTGATGATACAATACTGATATCACAGACCCCGAAAGGACTACAGTGTTTAATAGATCATTTCTATATATACTGTGTAACTAAAGGCCTTGAAATAAACTCCCCAAAAACTAAGTATATGGCAATAAATCCGCACAGATCATTTAAAAAGAATCTAGTACTAAATAACGAAAAATTGAAGTACGTGCAAAGTTTTAATTATTTGGGTATAACCTTAGATACAAAAATGTGTTGGAAACCCCAGTTGGAAAAAAACAAGATAATCCTTCTGCAAAATACGGTGCCGATAGCCAAAAAACATCAGGCTAGCACTTCGAAAGCAGTTTCTCCAGCTTTGGAGGTTTTTAAACACAAAGCCCAATCAGCTTCCCTTTATGGGGCTGAAATCTGGGGGCCTTACTGTAAAAAGAACTTTGAACTGGGAGAAAACAAATTCTTTAGGAAAATATTAAGTCTTCCCATAAGAACTCCCCTGATTCCTATCACGATGGACCTGAATGTTAAACGCACTGACTCTGCTGCCCAACTAAGACCGCTCCTATTCTGGGTAAGACTTTGGATAACCCCGGAACTGAAACACTATAGGGAAGGTCTAGAGGAGATATTAAAGAATGATAGGAGCAAGGATATTCCTTGGTTCAAACATATCTCCTTTTGGTTCTCAAAGCTAGGTATATCTTATTTTTGGGAAGATCCGACCCAGCTGATATTATCATCAAAGAAACTGCTAAAAATAACCTTTTGGGCTCATATCAAAAACAGCATGTTATATAGCTCCAATAAAGGGTCACTTACAAATAAGTTTCTTCTTTTTAAAGATGTCCCATGCTTTGAGCCATTTATGGATGAGGTGCGCCCTCAATTAGTTAAGTCCCTATATGCAAAATTTAGGTACGGGGTGTTACAAACAAATGTTAATAGATCCAGATGGCGTAGCAATCCTGTAAGTGAAAGTAGTGAACTGTGTCTACTATGTCAAAGTGAAGCCAAAGAAAATGATCTGCATGTACTTGTTTTCTGCCCATCGAATAACATACCAAGGAAGAAATGGATTATACCCATCTGTAAAACTTGAATATTAGGGTTTGTTAAGAGGCAGAGAGAATTTTGAAAACTGACACATTGCAAGTAATTGTCTTTGGTGTAAGTAGGTACTTATTTAATGTAAATCTTATAAGAGCCACAGTAGGATTAAAGCTTTAAAAATTGATACTTTGGTAAACAATAGAAGAACCATAGGAAAACTGCGCCTATGTTATCATTCTGCATAAAGTATTTTATATTCCTTTTTATGTTGTACTAGGAAGCTGAAATATTTATACCCATGATAGAATGGTGCAATATTGGAATTATGAAGTGAGATCCACATTGATGTTACCTGTGGTATTATGAAACTACAAAGGGATCCTGTGAGAAAGCACATTCTATATAGAAATGTTACTGAATTGGCCTAAACTGATTTTATGATTATAAATGCCTGCTTTTAGATATTTATTGTATTATATAGTTTTATTGACTGTAGTAGGGGCAGTTTGCACTCCATAAATTCGTCCCAAAGCCCCTTATTGCGATGTATGTATTGCATAGTGTTTATTATTTAACACATTTATTTGAATTGTGGAATGTAATTTTATATGCATCTTTTATGGTTCTAAATGAATCTAAATAAAGAATTTTGAAGTTTGAAGAAATTTCACTTTACCCAGGCATATAAAAACTCATTTTATAAGGGCGTACCTTATAGATAACTGACCCTCCACCCCTGGAATACCTAGGGGAGACCCTGGGGGTCCCTAATATGCCAACAAATTGTAGGTTACCCATTTGTAAGTGCCCCTACCACCAAAGTCGAGTTTGGGCACAATTTACTTTTTAAAAGCAGTCCTGGCACCCAGGGCTGTTTTTAAACTGACCTCAGGTTTCAGCAGTGCACACATGCAAGTGCAGAAAAAGCAGCTGCCTCTAAACTTCCATGCCCCAGGGTACTGGGGACTTCTAGGTAGTTTCAATCCCCTGCCCTATTACATACTAGGGGCTTAGAGGGTAGGCCATGCCAATTACAGGGGTACCCCACCATACCATAGTGTACCCTAGTGTATGTTAGGTGTTTTTAAATGCTTTACATACCTGTCTTTTAAGTTAAGCCTGCCTGCTCAAAGCCACGTTACCAAGGGTTGAGCATAGGGATAATTTTCTAAGACCTATGCTGAGTCTTACCATGCGTTAGTGGCCTTATTGCCAGTGGCAGAGCTACATTTGCCCCTACCAATAATCCACTTTCCAACATTTGGTGCTCAGCAGTGTGGATGAGGACTTGTGTTTAAAAAGTACACCTTTCAGTGAATGATTTAAGATTATAAAAATCCTCTAAATTGCCTTAGAACAAAACTTTTGAGTTTGATTTTTGGAATTGGGACTAAACTGTTTTTAATCAATTGTTTTGATTTTTCCAAATTGTTCTAAGTCTGTTGTGCCTAGTTTTTTGTGACCCAAAACTAGGGAACCATGGAGCTGGATCTGGCTAAACTGTTGTTGTTTAAGATGGCTGATCTTAGGGAACAGTGTAGGCTTAGGGGGCTGCATGCTGCAGGAAAGATGAGGAAGGCAGGGTTGCTTAAGTCGCTAAAAGTCTGGGCCAGGGCAGCTGAGGAGAACCCAGAGGGGTGGGAGCATGTTCCCCCTAACCTCACACGAGAGAGGGGTGAGGATGAGACATCTCCCATTGTGACTAGTGTTAGTCAGATGAATCAAGGTGGTGGTGGGAGTGGGGAAGGGTCCCTTACTCAGCTACCACTACTGTCCCTTGCAGAGAGATAGCTTCAGGCTCAATTAGAGTTGATTGTCTTGGAGAAGGAGAAATTCGAACTGGCTAAGAGAAGATGGGCGAGTGAGGAGGAGAAGAGAAATGTTGGCAGCGAAAGTGAAGAAGAGGTTGAGATGTCCAGGGGTGGTAGATTTGAACCTAAACTTCCCAAGGGCAAAGTACCCAAGTACACTGAGGGGGATGACATTGGCAGGTGGCTAGCAGCTTTTGAGAGGGCCCTTAAAATGAGTAGGGTCCGCTCTAGGTATTGGGGTGCACTCCTGTGGGAGTTGATTCCAGTAGCTGGGAGGTATAGGCTCCTGACCCTGAAGGGAGAGGATGCAGAATCATACCAGCAGATGAAGGCATGCTTAATCGAGAGATTTGGTCTGACTCCAGAGCAGTACAATGTGAAGTTTAGAGGCACCCAGAATTTGAGTTCAAAGTCTTGGGTAGACTTTGTGGACGTTTCAGTGAAGGCACTGGAAGGCTGTATTGTTGGTAATAAAGTTAACACATATGAGGGATTGTATAATTTGTTCTTGAAGGAACATATTTTGACTCATTGTGCAGAAGAGACGTTACGCCAGTATCTAGTGGACTCTAAGCTGACAGACCCTAGAGAGTTGGGGGAATCAGCTGATGAGTGGGTGAGAACCCGGGTTTCCATTCAGCATCAGGGGGGTGACCAGAAGAAAGGAGGACAGGTCCCTTCCCAAGGAAAAGTCTAGGGAAATGAAGGTCAAAAACCTAAGGAGTCCTCCAAAGACCCACAAAAACCTGCACAAGGAGGGGGAGCCCCGAGCCAACCCAAATTCAAAGGGAGGGGGTTTCAGGGAAAGCCTGATAGGTTCTTTGATTCTTCAAGGGTGGGTAAGTGCTTTGACTGTAACCAGCCAGGGCATTAGCAGGGAGATGGCGTCTGCACCAAGAAGCTCCCCCCTAAGGGGCCATCCACAGGGATTGCCAGTGTCAGTGTAGGGGTAGAGAATGGTGCCCCAGAGAGGGGTGGTCAGGTCAGTGTCCCTGGAAGAGGTGAATATTGCCACCCTTGCTGCCTTACCTCCAAACATGGACAAGCACAGGCAGAGGCCTAAAGTGAATGGGACTGAGGTTGAGGCTATCAGAGACACTGGGGCTAGTGTAACTATGGTCCTGGATGAACTGGTGCCTCCAGAGAGGATGTTACCTGGTGAGGTTCACCATGTGACATATGCAGACAGCACTAACAAACTCCATCCTATGGCTGTGGTGGATTTGGAATGGGGAGGTGTGACAGGCCCTATGAAGGTAGATGTGTCAAAGGTGCTCCCAGTCCAGTGTTTACTGGGCAATGATATTGAAGCCTCTGTGTGGTCAGAGGTGGAGCGAGGACTCCATATGAAAATATTGGAGCTCCCTGAGTGGGTATGTGCTGTGACTAGGTCACAGACTAGCCAGAAGGGAGGGGCTGGAAACTTGGACCCTGGAACAAAGGGCCAAGCATCCAAGGACAAGGGCACTGGGCCTGGTGAGCCAGCCCAGGGAACTCCAGAGGTGCAAGAAGAATCTAACCCTGATGGGGAGGATCTGGCCTCTGAGGGAGGGACTCCATCCCTGCCAGAGCTGTCAGATTTGGCAGAACTGACAGGAACAGGTGAACTCTCCAGAGAGGAGTTCAGTCAGGGACAGCGTGACTGTCCCACCCTTGAGAGCTTGAGGCGGATTGCTTCTAGGCAAGAGGAGGGGGATGACAGTGGGTTTCATAAACTCTACTGGGAAGATGGACTGCTTTATACTGAGGCCAGAAATCTCAAGGAGGGGGCCACCAGGAGGTTGGTGGTGCCCCAGAAGTACAGAGAGTTTGTCCTGACTTTGGGTCATGATATCCCCTTGGCAGGACATTTGGGACAGACAAAGACATGGAACCGGTTGGTGAACCATTTCTACTGGCCCCTTATGTTTGAAAAGGTAAAGGAGTTTTGAAAGGGTGGGGATGTACATTGTTGGTCCCCTGGACCCACCTACTGCATCAGGGAATAGGTATATCTTAGTGATAGTTGACCATGCCACTAGATACCCTGAAGCCATACCTCTTAGAACCATTGATCCTCCTGCTGTGGCTAGAGCACTGCTTGGTGTGTTCACCAGAGTGGGTTTTCCAAAAGAGGTGGTGTCAGATAGGGGCACGAATTTCCTGTCCAGCTATCTGACTGCTATGTGGGATGAGTGTGAAAATAAAAATGAAAATAAATTTATAACACGCAAAACTCAGCCCAATGGGCATCAAGGCGCCTAACATAATATATTGAATAACCATGCAATGCTTAATAATAGGCTTTCCCAAAATACCAGGTCTTGAGAGCTCTCTTAAAGAGGGGCAAGGATGAAAGGGCCCTGAGCTCGCAGGGGAGATAGGGGATGGTACAAGTTTACCATCCCCTATCACCTACAAGCAAATGATCTTGTTGAGATATTCAACAAAACCCTGAAGGGCATGATAAATGGGTTGCCAGAGAAACTCAGGAGGAGATGGGATGTTCTCCTCCCATGCCTACTGTTTGCCTACAGGGAGGTGCCACAGAAAGGGGTTGGTTTCAGTCCCTTTGAGTTGTTGTTTGGGCACCCTGTGAGGGGGCATTGAGCCTGCTAAGAGAGTCTTTAGAGAATCCTCTTAAAGAAGCAAAGGACAATGTGCTTGACTATGTGCTAGGTCTGAGATCTAGGATGGCAGAGTACATGTACAAGGCAAATAGGAAGGAAACTGGAGGCCAGCCAGGAGCTCATGAAGCACTGGTATGATCAACAGGCTACTATGCCTGAGTATACTCCAGGACAATTGTAGTGGGTGTTGGAGCCTGTGGCTCCCAGGGCCCTCCATGACAAGTGGAGTGGGCCCTATCCAATCTTAGAGAAGAAGGGTGAGGTCACCTATTTGGTTGACATTGGCACCCCCAGGAACCCTCACTGGAACCTGCATGTGAATAGATTGAAATCCCACTATGACAGGGCAGACATGACTATGTTACTGGTCACTGATGAGGATGTGGAGGAGGAAACTAAGCCTGTGGCCGACCTCCTCTCCACTAAGGTGCAAGATGGGTCAGTGGAGGGAGTTGTGCTGTCTCCCAAATTGACAGACCAGCAGCACAGAGACTGTAAGCAGGTGCTGGAGCAGTGTGCTGGCCTGTACTCTTTAACCTGAGGCATCACTGAGTGGTGTGTGCACCACATTGACACTGGTGACAGCCTACCTGTCAAAAAGAAACTGTACAGGTTGTCTGACCATGTCAGAGCCAGCATTAAAGCTGAGGTTGCTAAGATGCTGGAACTGGGGGTAATTGAACCGTCTGAGAGTCCATGGGCCAGTCCAGTGGTGCTGGTACCTAAACCTAATCCTCAGGAGGGACCCAAGGAGTTAAGGTTCTGTGTGGACTACAAAGGATTGAATGCAGTAACAATGACTGATGCTCACCCTATACCTAGAGATGATGAACTAATTGATAGGTTAGGGGCTGCTAAGTACCCGAGTACTTTTGATTTGACTTCAGGTTACTGGCAGATTGCCCTCACTGATGGAGCAAAGGAGAGGTCAGCATTCTCCACAACAAAGGGACATTATCAGTTCAAGGTAATGCCCTTTGGATTAAAGAATGCACCTGCCACCTTCCAAAGGTTGGTGAACAGGGTCTTGTCTGGGTTGGAACAGTTCAGTGCAGCTTACCTGGATGATAAAGCTGTATACAGTTCTACCTGGGGGATCACTTAAACCACCTAAGGGAAGTGCTTCAGGCCATGCAGCAAGCATGTCTGGCTATTAAGGCAAACAAGTGCCAAATAGGGCAGAGTTCTGTGGTGTACCCGGGCCACCTGGTATGTGGGGGCCATGTACAGCCTCTCCAAGTGAAAATTCTAACTATTTTGGATTGGACAGCTCCTGTTACCCAGACTCAGGTCAGGGCATTCCTTGGACTGACAGGGTACTATAGAAGGTTTGTTCAAAATTATGTGACCATTGTGGGGCCCCTAACAGAACTCACTTCTAAAAAGATGCCCAAGCAGGTGATTTGGACCCCAGAGTGTCAGAAGGCTGTTGATACTCTCAAAGCTGCTATGTGTTCAGACCAGTGCTACTGGCCCCTGACTACACTAAGGAATTTGTGGTTCAGACAGATGCTTCAGAGGAAGGGATTGGGGCAGTGTTGTCATAGCTAAATGAAGGGGGCCTTGATCAGCCAGTTGCCTTTATCAGCTGGAGGCTTCTTCCCCGAGAGCAGAGGTGGAGTGCCATTGAGAGAGAGGCTTTTGCTGTGGTGTGGTCCCTGAAAAAGTTGAGACCATATTTCTTTGGGACTCATTTTCGTGTTCAAACTGACCACCGACCTCCCAGATGGCTCATGCAGATGAGAGGGGAGAATCCCAAGCTGTTAAGGTGGTCCATTTCCCTACAGGGAATGGACTTTACAGTGGAACACAGACCTGGGGTTGCCCAAGCAAATGCAGGTGGACTTTCCCGGTTTTTCCACTTAGCTGATGAGGACTACCAGGGTGTAGTTTCGTAACCCATCACCTTTCATTTGAGGGGGCTATGTTGCAAAGTCATCCCTGGGCACCCCCCCCCCCCCCTGAATTTACTATTCCGACTCCACTCAGTGCAACAGTAGAGAAATTGTTGGTTTGCGGAGGAGTAAAATTTACTATTCCAACTCTAATAACTTCAACAGTAGGGAAAGAGTTGGATTATGGAGGGGTAAAATTTGCTAGTCTCACTCCAAGCAGTGCAACAGTAGGGAAAGTGTTGGATTGCGGAGGGGTGAAACTCACTACTCCCACTCCAATGAGTGCAGCAGTAGGAAAAGTGTTAGATTGCGGAGGGGTACAAATTACTATTCCCACTCCACTCTATGCAACAGTAGGGAAAGTGTCGGATTGAGGAGGGGTACATTTTACTATCCCAACTCCAATAAGTGCAACAATAGGGAAAGTGTTAGGCTGTGGAGAGGTAACATTTACTATTCCTTCTCCAATCAGTGCAACATTAGAAACAAACAAATTCTCTTCAACACAATAACATAATTGCAAAAACATAAACAAATAAAAATATAAATATGTAAAAAAATACAAATATATTTTATATTAAAAATGAAATAAAAGAAATACATATTACAATGTTAAATACATATCATAAATGACTACAAATGTCATTATAATACAAACATTTTCTTTTACTTTGAATAAATAATTGTATTTAAAAAATACTTTATTAACACCTCTACCAAACTCACAACCCACACTATAGTTTATTACTTAGTTATAATTACTTCTCCCAATATATCCCCACAAAGCACACAACACACTCCTAAAATGTAACTAAACAAAAAATTACTACACACTTAACATAATTAATTATCAATTTAACAATTAATGACAACTAAAACATTCATTCTAGCTTAATTAAAATGAATTTACTTCCCACGCTATACCTTTACAAAACCCACAAATCTCACTTAAAATGTAAGTAAAAAAATGTTCATTGCAGAATTAACATCATTATCAATTAAATATTTATTCTTAATGAACAACGAATTATTAATTAATAAGAATGAGTTTACTTCCCACCATGTACCACTATCATCCCCACAACCCACACCTAAAATGTAAATTAAAAAAATTATTGCGCAATGAACATAATTAGTTAAAAATTAAATGCATATTAATGATTAAAAACGAATTATTCATTTGTTATGATTACAATATTTCCCACCCTGTCCCCTTATAATCCCACAACCCGCTACAGTACTAAAAATCACAAAAAATAACAATAATTATACAAACAATTCACATCATACACTTTTAAAATATATACTAAAACACATAACAAGAATGAAAAAATGTTATTATAAACAACTATATTTTTGTAGACAATATTAATGACTTTGATATTTTGGACATCAATATTCTTGCACTTCAAGATTAAACTACATAATTTTCTTTCAGATGCATCCGTAATTCAGAGCTAGACAGAGAGAAATCAGAAAAAAGGCTGACTATTTAGAGCATACCACATGTTTCCATATCACAATATTTTGGGGACGATATTTTGGTATGACAATATTTTAATTTCGATATTTTGCCTAAATATTGCCATTCATCGTGGAAACAGTGATAAGTTTCCAGTCAATTCCTGGAAATGCTATGATAAAACTCTAGATAATTTTTCTTCCATGACTTGGGAGGATTCAGAGAGTGATGCTATACCACACTTTCTCTATCAAAGGTTAAGTGCTTTGAAGGGCAGGTGGGGTCTGAGAGCAGTGTTAGACTACTCCTCCATCTTGATGTACATTTCTTTCAAGAGGTGTGTTGTCAGCTCTTTCCTAAATTGCATCAAAATGTAGGTGGTCCTTCTGGATAGGGGAATCTAGATCCTATGTGCATATATAGAAGAGCTGTTATTTGAATGTAGGTCTGGCATAAACCAAGAACTTTTGATTTTACTAAAATTATATGTATAATATACCTATATATAGGGCTGTCAGCCAACCCTGTTCACCCATTAGTCTGTTTCAGTGTCATTCACAAAGAAACCATACATGAGCCCACTTCAGCTATTGACTAACTCTGCTGTGAGTGACAGCATTATGTCCTTTCACAAGAAGCACATCCACATAAAAAGTATTTCCCTTCAATGCCAGGCACTACTATGGCAATGTGACATTTTTTTACACCAAGAACATATTTTTCTTTTAGCCAATGTTTTTATCTAGATTGGTGAGGGTCCTACAGGTTCCCCACTAATAAATTTTCATATACACAAAAACTAAATAACCATCAATAAATCAATTTGGCTAGCAATTATATGTATAGTATACTTACGCATAAGTGATTTCAGCCACCCCTCTCGTCCATAGAGCTGTTGTTTTACCCTTAACATCCTTTTTGTTCCCACTACAGCACGAGGCAGTAGGTCAGCCCATTTAAGTCAGGTTTTAAGTTTACTGTGAGAGGCAGCACAGTGCCCTTTCTGATGGAGCACATGCACTCAAAAAGTAGTTTCCTTCAGTGCCACAGACTACTATGAAAATGTGTGCTTCATGAGACCAAAAATATTTTGCTTTTATCCAATGTTTTTCAGAGTGATGAAATCCCAGAGATTGCCCAACAATAACGTTTTTAAAAAAAAACCATAACAGAACAAAACAAGTTTTGGCAGAGGTGAAAGACTGGCAACCAAGACCAGACCTATCGGCTTTGCCAAAGCTTTCTTCTTTTGTTTGCACCTCTTTGCCTCCAGTCTGATGGCGTCCCAGCTTCAGGTCTGTCAAGAAACACCAGAGGGGGTGAAACAGTCAGACAGTTAGTTTTTACCATTTACCTAGACAACAAAACAATTGTTATCTTCAGGCCATGCAACTTTTAAAGAGCATAAGTAACAGTAACCATTTTAAGATGTCTCTGGTTGTTGCCTGATGCAGCTGAAAGTTTGAGGTATATATGTAACTTATAACAAAAATCTCAAATAAAAAATAATTTGTAGAGCTCTTGATGTTAAATTACATTTTAACAGTGGATTTAAATGAAAGTCAAGTTCAGTCAGAAAAAATGCACAAAGATCTATCTAGGTTTGACTTAAGAAGATTGGCTGTAGTAATGGACCTTCCTGATAAGGCCTCAGTGGAATTTCTCATCTCACCTTACAATATCGAACAGGTGGCTATTTAGAGCATACCACATGTTTCCAAGTGTTATATGTATAACTCAGAGACAGAAGTCTTGGAGGACAAAGCAGGGTCCTTCAGCAACCAGACAGTGGATACACAAGAATTGTTTTCGTATCCTGTTCTCTCTCTTTCAAGTGTTACATGTGGCTCAGCACTCAGCAGACCTGTCAACCAGGATCAGATACTGTCCTGTCAAAGGGAGGCCCACAACCCCCACTCTGCATATACTGTGAGGTTTAGAGGAGCCATTGCCGCCCACTCAGTTCAACCTATTGTTTGCTCCTCAGAGGCACATCACACCTTTTTCACACATATTCAAAACTCTTTACTTAACTATTCAAGATACATCTATTAGCAGTGTATGTTCAGATGTGATTCTACAATTACTAGGTTAAAAAGTGACCTTGAACCAGATGCATCCCTTGTTTCACCTAGATGACAACTTTGTGCTGCGGACAGTCACTGCAGTGTAACAGCAACAGGTTCAGAAGTAACTGCTGCTGACAATCACTTCAGCGTAGCAGCAACAAGTCCAGACAGTATTGTTGCTGACTCTGTCCAGGGTAGAAGCTTTGGTAACACAAATTAATCTTCTGTGTGAAAGACTGCTGGAGTCAGGTCAACCTACCTTTTCAAGCTTTGCAGGCAGTACCTCCTACTAAACACAGGACAAGATGAATGTATTGGAATTATAGTTATTTTTCCCTCCCCCTTTTTGCTGTAGAAGGAACCCCAGGAGTAGGCGCAATCTCTTGCCTAGGTTCCTACATTGATCAGAGTCTTCCTCCCTGGCTCACAGCATATGAGGAAGACCATGGCTACTTAGCTGTTTCATTGCCCCTGGTGATTGATAAGTGGGTGCCCAGTCGACTAACGCTACCAATGTGTGAGGGGGCACCAGGCATGCACTGATCAGCTTAAGGGCTCTGCTCAAGAGAAGAAAGCAAGGGCTGATAGGATGTTGAATACTACCCAATGGGGTAAATGTTCCAGTGGACAACCCTGCACACTTTGGGCATTTTCAAGACGGCAAAAGTCTTCGATCACCTCAAACTTGAGCTCTGAGGGCTTGAAGTATGTGTGGGGACTGTACTATGGTAATTCTTGTATTTAACACAAAAATCCAGTTTGAAGAAGCCACTGTACCCACAATTAACCCAGAGACAGATTTCTGGTAGGACAAAGGTAGGGTTCTTCAGCAACCAGACAGTAAATACACAAGGATTGTCTTGGCTTCCTGTTCCCTTCACTTCAAGATTAAACTACATAATTTTCTTTCAGATGCATCCGTAATTCAGAGCTAGACAGAGAGAAATCGGGAAAAAAGGCTGACTATTTAGAGGATACCACATGTTTCCAAGTGTTATATTTATAACTCAGAGACTGAAATCTTGTAGGACAAATCAGGGTCCTTCAGCAACCAGACCATGGATACACAAGAATTGTTTTGGTATCCTGTTCTCTCCCTTTCAAGTGTTCCATGTGGCTCAGCAGATGTATCAAGCAGGATTAGGCACTGGGCTGTCAAAAGGAGGCCCACAACCCCCACTCTGCATATTCTGTGAGGTTCAAAGTAGTCATTACTGCCCATTCAGGTCAGCCTATTGTTTGATCCTTGGTTGCATTTAACACCTATTCTAAGGCTAATCACTGGCTCGGAGCTGGCAGAGGATTCGTTCCCAGGATCTTCAAGCAAGGTAAAGATGAACAAGTTACTTTTCCTTAATATTTATTAAAATCCTGGCTTCATCATTAAGTTAGTTTTTATTAACTATTAAAAATATGCTTTTTCATTATTTTTTTTGCTAGTCCTATTTCCAAGATACAGTAATATGGTTATTAATCAGTACTCTGGTTTTCTTCATAGGACAGATAGGTGTGCTACAGTGAAAATAAAAGTCTGGGTGCTAGTCACTCTAAGGACATCTAAGCATTAAGAACTTGAGTCACAAAGGGCCCGCACTCGTGGCAGAAGTTCTGTGGTCGTGGGGAAGTCTCCACATTAGGCGCCGAATCTCTGCAATAAGAATTCTTATTGCAGAGATTCTGCCCTGAGTGTGGAGACTCCCCCACAACTGCAAGGTCTTCTCCACGAGTGGAGAGGCCCTTTGTGAATCAGGCCCATGATTTTTACATGTCCTATTTTTAAATACCATGTACCTTGCCTTAGGGACACAGAGCCTAAATAGGGTTGACATATCATTTAAAAGGGAGGTTCAAACCTTTCAAAAGGGTTTATTTGACAGATCGAATTGAAGTTTTTACCCTGCCAGATTGCAGGTAAAATGTACCAATTAGAAATATGCCAATTTAGCCATATTTATAGGGTAGCACAGGCACGCACCTACTGGTTAGCAGGATTAAAGTTCTAAAGCCAGCAAAAATGTAGTGTCCAGCAAAGGTGAATGATCCGGAATGACCAAGTAGAAATTACAAATTTCCTACAGACTTCAAAATATTGCAAAGCAGAATTAGCAAAATTGGCACAGTGTAGAGCCACCAAAACAAACAGTTCTTAGGCAAGATATATACTAACTAAACATATGAAATACCTAATAACATCCTCAACAGATTTAAACTCAGAATTCATCACAATGTATTTACTGTACAGATCTCCTCCTACATAAAATAATTTTTGCACTGGCGAGATTTGCAAGGGAAAAAACTCTGCTTTTGGTCACTTTGCATTGCTTTGTGGCGCTTCGTGGAGTTTTCTGAACTCCGCACTTCATTTGGAGTGGCCAAAACTCCAGGAACTCCGCAGGCAGAGTGGAATTCTTCACCGACCCCTAGTCCAGGCACAGTTTACATTCAAAAGTAGAAGGGATCCAAATCTAAACAACATATGCATATGTCTATCTCCAGGAGCCAAACTGGGATATATAGATATTATTGAAGAATCTTGACAATAAAATCCCAAGAGCAGTGCACACAGGAGAATTGGGCAAACAGAGATAATAGGTAGAGTTTCCAAAGTGAAGTTGGTAGTCAGAGATGAGGGGCTTAACATTGCAGTCAGATATAATAGATTCCTAAAATAAAGCCATAATAGCAATATGGCCAAGCAGAATGTTTTAAATCTTACAGCTCATTTCTGCAAAGAATCAGGATAGTGGATTTCTTGTTTCTCTTTTTTTTATCAATAAAAGAGTATATGGCTCGGCCTCCATCACTTTGTGCTGTGCGACACAAAAGATGCAATGGCGAAACAAAAGTTAGCTCTAACCATATGGCTTGAAATATGATCAAATTTGATTGTCCTCCAGTCCAATTCCACATGGGTACTCTTAGCATAAGGAAATTATGATCACAACATGTCACATCTACCTTGTCTGTACCACAATCTCTTTACATCTGCTTCAATTTGTGAAATCATCAACCTTGCAAGCAGACTTAACACTTGGTTTTGACAATCCTAACAAAAGTGATGGGCCAAGGATTTCCATAAAAGTCTTTGACTAGCCGGCGTTTGTGGCAAAAAATGTGTTGACTGAAAACTGGCCAGTGTTTTAAGCATAACGTTTCTTTTTGACCTCCACCTTTTCACTGGCATCCTCACACAGGAACAAATGAGTGCTGTTAGATATTGGGTTTCTGATTGGCAGAGTTGTCCAAACAGGAACCACAGTCCTAGTCAGGGCAAGTCACAATACACCCTAAATTATCCTGTGCTCACCTTCTGGTAGCAGTCAGGCTTAACATAAGAGGCAATGTGTAACGTATCTGGGGCAATACTTCAAACATTAACTAAGTGAAAACACCCCAAAAAGACTACACATCAAGTTAGAAAAATAGATTATAATTTTATAAATAAAACAAGACCAAAATGACAAAAATCCAACCAGCAAAAGTTGAGATATGATTTTTTAAAGAATAAGTGTGAAATAGCACTTAGAAACAATGAGCATTTAATGGGATATCTGGTCACGCTGGACCGAGGCAAAGTCAAAAGTTCTGGCTGACCACGATGGAGTGTGGGCTGGATACAGGGAACCACTTAGGCCCGCTGAACAACAGCACCACGATCCAGGCTTGCGTCGACGTTGAAGAAGATGCAAGGTGCGGCCAAAGCGATGCAAAGGTGTCGAGCCAGGCAGTGGCGCGATGAGTCAAGATTCTCCAGGCAATGGCGACAATGCGTCGGTTGTGAGTGCGAGGTGCTGTTTCCGGAGGTGATGCATGGCTACTGCTCCTGTAGCAGGCTACGTGTCGATTCCAAAGGGGATGCACTAATTCCAAGTGCAATGCACTGGCTCCATTCCATGGTTTGACAAGGATGCGCCAGTTCCAACCCATGCAAAGGCAAAGATTCACCGGTTCTAAGAAGGATTCATGGGTTCTGGTTGTAGCAGCATTTTATACCCACTTCCAAGGGTCCAGGATTGGGTTGACACCACTTGGTAGGGCAAGACTTGCAGCAAGCAAATTTCAGGTGCTGTAGCGCCATGAGTTGAAGTCTTTGATGTCCCTGAGACTTAGAACGGAAGGTAAGCCAGCAAACCCTGGAGTCACTATATGTTCAAGTGATGCAAGTCCAGTCTTTCTCATCCAAGTAGCAGAATAGCAGGCAGCAGGGCAGCTCAGCAAAGCAAAAATCCAGCAAAGCAGCAGTCCAGCAGAGTGACAGACCTTCAGAACAACAGCAGTTCTTCTTCCTGGCAGAGTAGTCACAGGTCCAAAGTGTAGTAAAGTCATGGTGCCAGAGGTCCAGTACTTATACCCAGTTAGTGTCTTTGAAGTGGGTGCGACTTCAAAGAAAGCTTTGAAGTGCACAGAGGTCCTCCCTTCCTGCCCAGGCTCCAGACTCACTCGAGGGGGATATGTAGCCCTTTGTGTGTGGACAAGATGTAGCCTATTCAAGTGTAAGTGTGAGGCTGTGCCCCGCTCCTCCCTTCTATCACGTAGTATAGCATGTCAAGACACACCTAATCATTCTTTGTGTGTCGCTATCTAGAGGGAATACAGAAAGCCCAGCTCTCACCCAATCCAGACTGAACAGAGACAGGCAGCAGGCACTAAATGGCTAAAGTAAGTAAATGCCAACTTACTAAAAGTGGCATTTGCTAAACTTCTACTTAAAATCCAACTTTACCATAAGTTGTGATTTTAAATTGTGAGTTCAGTGACACCAAACTTGAAAAGTCTATCTCTTCACAATTGAGAACTACACTTAAAAGATGTAATAAGATAACCTCAATATTATCCAATGGGGGACATAGGCCTTGTAGTAGTGAAAAACGAATATGGGAGCTTTTCATTGCCAAGACATGTAAAACTTAAAAGTACATGTCCTGCCTTTAAAATACATTGCACCCTGCCCTGTAGGTTACACAGGGCCTACCTTAGGGGTGACTTAGATGTATAAAAAGGAAGGTTTTAGCCCTGGAAAGAGGCTTATTTTGCCAGTTTGAAGTTGCAGTCCAAAACTGCACATCCAGGCTCTGTAAAGGCAGGCCTGAGCCATGGTAAGAGGGCTACTTCAGTGTGTGGCACAATGAGTGCTGCAGGCCCACTAGTAGTATTTAATTTACAAGCCCTGGGCACATGTAATGCACTTTATTAGGGACATATAAGTAAATAAAATATGCCATTTGGGGGAAAGCCAATTTTACCATGTTTATGGGAGAGAGCATAAGCACTTTAGCACTGGTCAGCTGTGGGAAAATGCACAGAGTCCTAAAGCCAGCAAAAACGAGGTCAGAAAATGGAGGGAGACAGGCAAAAAGTCGGGGGAAGGCCACCCTAAGGTTTTCGGGTCCAAAAAGTGCCATTACTGTAAGGACAATTAGAGGAATCTATCAGATGGATAAACAATGTGGCAAATAACAGTCACACACCATGTATATCCAAAAAGAAAATTGATAGGTCTCCTTATGGATGGATACATTTACCATGAGCACCCTAAGTAATATAAAACAAAGGTTATTCTCCATACTAATAACACAGGATAATGCATTACTTATGAAAATGGCTGTACCATTTATATGTGATATGTAATTGTTGAATTGAATGCATAAGTTGCAGTGTCAAGGTATTTTGGATTCACAGCAATTCCTATCCTTGTTTAAGTTTGCATTCTTTCAGTGACCAAGCCCTCATTCTTCACTTGTGTAGTTAGATAGTCAATACCTTCTTAAAATAAGAGCACCAACCCTATATCATCCTCACAATGAAGAATGACCCGAACTGAAAGATCAGACAGAATTTCTGCCATGTACTTCTGGATAAACTAAGGGCATGTTATATTTTCTCTTTCCATGATTGTCAGAATGCATATGTGTAATAGTTAAGACTTTATCCCATTGGTGCTCTATTATTCCTCATTTATATTATGTAATGTATGTGTTCAAAAACATTAAAAGCTTGGTCTAGGGCGCCTTCGTCATTAGCAGCTGTAGTTCTCAACCATGTATATCTACAACAATCCTTAAGAGGAAACATTTCTTCTGTCTTGGATTTGGATTACTATACTTCACATTTGGTGACGAGGATGGGATACATTTATTCTCTTCAATTTCACAAGGTTATGTGAGCTGGATCAATGTGGCACTGTGACTATAAGCTGCTCTTAAGGTCAATGTCCAGGAGGTATATGGAGAGATTGATCTCTCCACATACAGCACGCTTGTTTACTTTTTTTAGCTTTAAAAGCACTGAAGCTGCATTGTGCTCTAGTGGCGGCTACTTAACTTCAACAAGCCACCTACTCTTGTGCTTTTTCTCTGTAGAGACTCATGTTGGAAAGTTTTATGCTGTTTTATTTGTGCTGTTGCATCATTTTCTGTGTTGAATCTTCATCTGGATTGCTGCAACTGCACTGACACCTACTGGTCAATGGAGGACAGTGCATGTGTCTATTTAAAACTAATGTTGGTGAGTGACTTGGCAGCAATTTGCACACTTGTGCAGCTGATTAAGTACCACAATGTCCATGGAGTTTTTTATTTTTTTACAGCAACCATTAATTTGATTGATTTGATTTGAAATCTTATATAGCACACGAATGCCGAAGGGCGTCTAGGCGCTGGATGAAAAGGTTGCCGGAAGAAGAGTAAGAGCAGAGGTTTAGTTGGCAAAGAGCCATGTCTTTAATGGTTTTCTGAAGGAGAGCAGTGTTGGGCTGCTTTTTATGTCAATCGGGAGCGAGTTCCAAGATTTAACTGCCCCCAGAATAAAACATCTTTCGCCCCAATGAGCTTTCTTGAATCTGGGGGTCTGTAAGAGTTTGCTCTCCGATGATCGTAGATTTCTGAGGGGTGATACCAGGTTAGGTGTTGCTTCAGGTACTGAGGAGCAACACCGTTCAATAGCTTTAAGGCTAGGCATAAGGACTTAAATTTTATCCTTTTTTCAACTGGGAGCCAGTGAAGCATTCTCAGTCCACAGGAAATCGGTTCGGTTTTAGAAATGGGCAACAGCAGTCTGGCCGCTGCATTTTGAAGACACTGCAGCGTAAGTAGACAGCGTTTTTGGATGCCCACGTAAAGAGCATTACCGTATGAAAGTCTGGATAGGGTTAATGCTGTCGTTTTTTCACGGAATTCAGTGGTATGAAAGGACGAATTTTCCTGATTATCTTTAGGATAAAGAAAATAGTAGAGGTACGATTGCTGATCTGGTGTTCAAAGGTTAGATTACCATCAAATATGAATCCCAAATTCTTCACCTTTTTGACTAGGACTGGAAGATCTCAAAAACCAGCTGGCCACCACCTATGCGACCAGAAGGAGGTGTCCGTACCCAAGAGGAGTACCTCCGTCTTTCCCCCATTCAACTTTAGGCAGTTAGAGCTCATCCACTGTTTCACCTGGGTCAAACAGCAGTTAAAACAGTCTGCTGTTTCCTCCATATTACTAGAGATTGTCACCACTACCTGGGTATTGTCTGCATAGGATAGCACAGAGAAGCCGAACTGCCTGATTACTTTAGCCAAGGGGGCCACATAAAGGTTGAGCATTTTATGGCTTAAAGAGGAGCCATGTGGCACACCACAGGGAAGCATAAAATGCTCAGAGGAGGAGGAGGTTCCGATCTGAACAAACTGAACCCTGTTGCTCATATAGGATATGATTAGTTTAAGGGCTGTCTCCTTTATCAAAGCCTCTGGAAGCCTTTTGATCAATACGTCATGGTTCATGGTGTCAAAAGCCACAGATAAATCTAATAAGATCAGTGTGGCCTTGCCACTAGTGTCCAAGACCGCTCTGAGCTCTTCAGCTGCCATAACCAAGGCCACCTCTGTGCTATGCCCTTCCCAGAAACCATATTGAGAAGGATTTAGCAGATCCACAGACGAGATGAGGGCTGTGAGTTGAGAATTTAGTACTTTTTCCCGTACCTTTGCTGGGAAAGATGACCTGGAGATTGGTCTGTAGCTGCTGTGATCACTTGGATCCAGATTCATTTTTTTTTAAAGTGGCAGGATTAAGGCTATTTTCCAGTAATCGGGAAACATACCTGAGCTGGTAATCTCATCGACTACTGTCCCCAGTTGTTTACTGATATGATCAGGAGCCAGATGTAATATTTTAGGGGGGCATGGATCCGATGGAGCTCCGGAATTTGATGTCCCAACCACCTGGGATATCTATTCTACATTAGGTGGACCAAAAAAATGAACAAATTAGACGGTAAGGAGGATGTGACAGCTGAAGTGATTCCATTTGGATCCGTATCTCTATCGATAAAGGACCTGTACACAGTCTCCACCTTGTTTTTAAAAAAACGTGCTAAAGAATTACAAAATTTGTCACTGCTCTCCAAACTAATGGGTTCTGGCAAATTGGCTAGAATTTTGACTGTTGCAAAGAGTTCTTTACTAGAGTTTTTAGCTTGCAAGACTTTTTCTGAGAAGTACTTACTTTTTTCTGCTACTATCAGTTTCTTGTAGTCAGACAGTGTTTGTGCATATTTCATTTTTCCAATGAGTCATTATTCATTCTCCACAGCCTCTCTATCTTTCTGCTTGATTGTTTCTGAGTTCTTAGTATATCAGAGAACCAGGGTTCTGAAGGATTTTTCTGCCTAGTAGAGAACGTTTTTTCCGGGGCTAGGTATCTTGCTGCTGCTTTGATCCAGTCAGTGAATCTAAAGGCAGCCGTGTTTGCATCTGTTGTCAGGTCGGGCTTTGAGTTGGTTAAGGACGTCTGTAATGCCAGAGGGTCAATATTCCTCCAATCACACACTTTTAGTACTCTACCAGGATAGTGGGGACGCGGTACATGATGTGATATATTTACAGAGGACATTATGGCTTTATGGTCAGACCAGGTGATCGGCAGCATCTCCGAGACCTTCAAAGAAGGGTTTGATGTGAATATGCCATCTAATGTATGCCCTGTGGCATGTGTATTGTATTCAACTATCTTTCTCAAAGAGAAGCTGGTCATCATGTCCACTAGAGGCTGTATCATAGCCCTCCTGGTTTTCTAGGTGATAGTTAAAATCTCCCAGAATTGAAAAATCAGTTTCAATGCTAGAATTAATGAAGGGGCTGATAGGGTTCACAAAAATGTTTTTTGGGGCAGGGGTCTGTATAACAAGAGTCCTTTAAAAGTATAATTTTTGCTTAGCGTAATCCTGAATGACAGCACCTCACAGCCTGGGCTGCTTCCAATAGTGGACCCCTCGACTGATAAGTTACCTTTACAGATAATGGCTAGGCCCCCACCCCGCTTGTCTGTTCGATCAAGGAATGGCTAAGACCAAATCTGGGTCGGATGTTTCGTCTACCCAGGTTTTGGTAGCAAACGCCATGCCAATCTTGTGCGTGACCACCTTTTTAGCAAATTCTAATTTGTGTTTTATAAGTGACCTTGGGTCCTATTCACAGAACTAACTTAAGACAAAATCCTAAACTTACTACCATTTTGGTATTCACAGAAGGCACTTACTCATTTTGGTATTCACAGAAGGCACTTACTCATTTCGGTATTCACAGAAGTTAGGAGTCCTAACTTTAGGACTCCTAAATGCCTTCTGTGAATACCGAAAGTCTTAAAATTAGGATTTTTCTCAGTTTAGTAGTAGTATAGTTAGGACTCCTAACTTTAGGACTCCTAAATGCCTTCTGTGAATACCGAAAGTCTTAAAATTAGGATTTTTCTCAATTTAGTAGTCCTAAGTTTTAGACTTAGGACTACTAAATTGAGAAAAATCAAAGTTCAGATAACTATAACTCGCGCGCCGGCAATGCACTGCTGATGACGTCACATATTACATCACTCATGACATGGTCAGTGACATCACTCATGACATCACTGATGACATCATCCTTGTGATAGAGTGGCAGTCGCGCGAGTTATAGTTATCTGAACTTTGATTTTTCTCAATTTAGTAGTCCTAAATCTAAAACTTAGGACTACTAAATTGAGAAAAATCCTCAAAACTCGTGGTTTTTTACGAGTGAAATATCCACCTAACTATAACATGTGTGAAACCTATGGTTTTTTAAGTGAATTTGCAAGATTTTTTAAATGCTAATTCCTAACTATAACGTGTTTGAAACCTATGTTTTTTTCAGGGAATTTGTACGGTTTTTTAAATGCTAAGTTATGAATGTATTATTATTTTTTTATATATTTATTTTACAATAAACTACGTATTAAATTTGTTTTTTTTTTGGTTTTTACACCGTGCGCGCACGGTGCGCGTACCCCCATGATTTTTTTTTATGTTCTGCCTTCGGGGTTCTTCAGGGACCCCCTGACAAAGGCTAGGGGGTCAGGAACTCTCTACCCTGCCCCCTTTTCACGTTCGCCACCTTCCTTTTTCACTCTCGCACTGAAAACAAACAAAATGGCGGCCGACACTTCCTGATTTCGACCGATTCGAACGTTGACTAACATGTAACCACCAATCAGAATTACGCTCGTGCACGTTAGGGTGCTCGCACGGTGCGCGCACGGTGCGCGCACGGTACGCGCTTATAGATATTTATATGCTTTTAAATGCTATTTTCTCAGGAACTACTGAACAGATTGACACCAGACCTGCAAAAGGCAGGTCTGGTGTCCTGAGGACTACCTCTCTGCCAAATTTCAAGTAATTCTGTTCAGCCGTTCGGGCTGTACCTTCGACTAAAGGTCCTATGGGAAAATGCATGGGGAAAACGTGTTTTGGGACCCCCCTTTTTTCTCGCCCCCCACTTGACGAATCGCCCCGAGACTTTCAGGGTAGGAGCTGAGCGGAGCGTCCCATTAGTTTTGAAAATTTCACGAGGATTCGTCAACCGGCGCCAAAGTTATTCAAAATAGAATTTTCAGATTTCCTATGGAAACACGGTCCTAACTATAACTATCTACTGGCGACCGCCAGTAGATAATATATATATATATGAATATATGAAAGGAAAGAATACGACTTACTGATCACTTCCCCCAGTCGGGGCCAGTGTGTAGGACGGGCGTCGGAGCCCATAAAAGATATTTGAAGAAAACTTTGTAAATCCACAATCACTAAGAAGGACTCCAGGATTGTGGTCACATAATTATTGTATTGGTATCAACAGCAATACATTTCGACCACAAGGTCTTTACCACAGCCCTTTAACGCGTTTCGACCACAAGGTCTTTATCACAGCCAATTTGCCCAAACAAACAACCACCATTTTATCGTGTTAACAAACAGTGACATAGAAAGCAGACAATGCACTTCCGGCTGATCTTAGGTATGAAAAACAGACTCAATTTGCAACCTGTTTCTCCACAGGGTCAGCAAATCTGCAATTGATCAAATATGATAACAATTCATTGATTAATCTAAAATAAATAATAAGCAGGCATTTCATGACATATTCAAATAATATCGCAGTCCGTGTAACAATTGTCAAGAGCCTGAATTTAACATCATTGTGCGGGGTTTAAAGTAAATGAGACACACATCATAGTTTAGTCTCACTAATACCAACATTACCAGCCCAGTGGCCATACGTGATAAATCACAACCAATTGCCAACAAATGAGAATCAAAATCCGTATCACAATTGTTAAGAGCCTGAGTGTGACAACATTGTACGGGATTTTAACCTGAATGAGGCCCACATCATTGTTTAGTCCCACTGATAGCAGCTTTACCGGCCCAGTGGCCACACGCAATACCCGACACCCCATTCTCAACAATTGTCACAAAACATTGCCTAGTGTCATCAGTCAGTTCTGCAAAATACATTTAAAATACAGTAAAGAAAGGATATTAAAAAAGGGAAAGAGATTACTATCCTTCGTGAAATGTGGATACCGTGCAAAGAAATAAACAGAATTCAAGAAAATTAAAAAAGACCACGGCACACCGAGAGATGATGCGCCATGCCCACTAGGCTCTGCCTCAACCCATCCCCTGCCATGAACACATCAGCCAACACCTGCGGCGACTCCACTGGCTCCCAGTGGAGAAGAGTGTCACCTTCAAAATCCTCACTCATGCCTACAAGTGCCTACACAGCAACAGACCCAAATACCTCAACAACAGAATAAACTTCCACGTACCCAAAAGAAACCTGCGATCAGCCAACCTCGCATTGGCTGCAACCTTGCAGATCCACAGAGCCAGATCAGGCGGAAGATCGTTCTCCCACATCGCAGCAAAGAACTGGAACGAGCCACGGGCAGAGATCAGCCGTGCCCCCTCACTGAACACCTTCAGGAAGACCCTCAAGACCTGGCTCTTCGGCTGAACAGAGCGGTGCACGCCCCCCCCCCTCGTGCCCTGAGACCTTCATGGGTGAGTTGCGTGCTTATAAATCCCTGATTGATTGATTGAAATTAAAACACTCAGCTCATGATCCTGTAAGTACCCCAGCTACCAGAGCCCTGGACTTCTAGGCCACCTGTGAAATCTTTCCTTATGTGAACATTACATCTCGGATGGGAGCCCCCACCAAGGTCCAATATGTCACAGGGGAAAAGGGATCACCAAGGGAGCTTGGTATACGAGAGGCAACATCTCACATTACTTATCCAATGTGGACAAACTGTTCCTCATCCTCGTTCATCCCTGAAGGAGACTTGTTACCCAGAAGTAGAATGTAACTTTATTCCAGGATTCTCAGTCGTTTCTCCCTGTATCCCCCTCTGGGGCTCGCTTCAACCCTGTCAATACCAAAGAAAGAGAAGACATTACGATTTTGCTCATGATATTTCAACCAGTGTCTGGCAGTTGAGTAATTGACATGACCATTTCTGATTGCCCTTTGATGCACAAGAATTGTTTGTTTGTTTTTCAATGGAAAGATTGTACTCCCCACATACAATTTTTCACACGGGCAAACTACCACATACACACAGAAATCCGAATTGCAATTTATGAATTTGGTAATGTCTCTGGTGTTGCCTGTAGGTAAGGGAAATGATTTTCTGTTTTTGCTTTACATTGCGCATATAGCTGTGTACCAGCATATCTTTCAGGGATCGTGCGCATCTGTAGGTCACCAGAAGATGTGGTGCTACATGCAAGCCCATTACTGGGTCGCCTTTGACTATATGCCCATGTTTGGTTAAGCATTTCCTCACTGCTGATGACTAAGTGTTAAATGTAGTAATTAATCTGATAGGATTTCCTTCCTGTGCATTCTTAGTTGTCTTCGCCAGAAGGGTAGCCCTATTCATGCCTGCTGCCCTTTTCTCCACTGTTTTAGCACTTTCATTGTATAACCCCTTCTCCTGAATCTTTCAAACATTCTCTCTTTCTCTTCCTCATATGATTCATGTGTGCTACTATTGCTCTTTGCCCTAATGAGCTCCCCAAAGGAGAAGCTGCACTATAGTTTGGGTGGGTGATAACTCACAGCATGCAGAATACTGTTCCCAGCTGTTTCTGTCCTGTGTAACGTAGTAAGGTTAACACCATTCTCAATCTGCACACACATAGCAAGGAACTCCATTCGTACTTGATCACAGTTGTGGGTAGACTTCAAATTCACATAATTGTTCGCTATTTGTCTCAGAAACATTTCCGAATTAGGTTTGGTGCCACTCCAAATCAAGAAAATGTCATCAGTAAAGCGAGTCCAAAAAATAATATGTCTAGTCAAGTCCTAATTTTTTTCAACCCATACCAACTGTTGCTCCCACCAGCCCAAAAACATACAGGCATAGCTTGTTGTGAAGCAGTTTACCATGGCAGTTCTGATCTCCTGCTTGTACCATTTATCCTCAAATTGAAAAAAAGTTATTTTCCAGACAGAAGGTAAGCATCTCTATCAACATCATGGAATGCACATATAGGAAAATTGACTTATCCTGAACAAATGTCTCCATGCACCAATCCCCATAGGATGTTCAATACATGTGTATAGCGCGACCACATCAATGGTCACCAACCAAAAATTGTCCTGCCAGTGTATTCCCTCAATTTTGTTTATAAAGTCCGTGCTGTCCATGCAGTATGAGGGGAGACTAAGAACACATGGGAACAGAAATGAGTCTAAAAATACCTAAGTATTTTCAAGGAGACTTCCATTGGTTGACACAATGGGTCTGCCAGGTGGATTCAAACTATCCTTGTGGATTTTTGGCAGCATGTAGAAACATGGAGCCACTGGTTTCTTCACATGCAGAAAGCGGAACTCATCTTCCCCCATGAGCTCTCTTCTTCTTCACTTCAATAGTTTGGTATAAAACAGTTGGTTGCCTTCTCATACAACTCTCTAGTGGACAGTATGTAACTTCCTGCCAATTTTAGCTGTCTTTTTGCCTCCTGTTTATATTTTATATTTATCGATGTCCCATAGCACAATGTTCCCCCCCTTATCTGATGGTTTTATCACCAAGCTCAGATCCTTGTTTAGGGTGTCCAATGCTGCTCTCTGTGCTGGTGTAAGGTTATGTGGATGTCTGTTCTTGGAGTTAACCCAGATTTTCATGAGCTCCCGTGTGATAATTTCATTGTAGGTATTTAGATTATCATGTGGCAAGTTGAGATAGAATTTCGACTTTGGCTTAAACCTCGTGATTACTGTCCCTCCTGTTTCAAAGCCCAATTGTTTTACAAATCCTCCTCCCCTTCCCAGTCCACCACCTCTTCATTTAACTCTGCTGAACTCGCAAGGAGATCAATATCTTTGAGACAAAGACTATCGAGTGTATCATCAGACACATCAACCCCACTCCTCGGGTTTCTTGCTCTCTTTCTTTTTAAGAGGAACATTTTCAAAAGCTTGAGTTTCCTCACAAACAAAAAAAGTTCAATGCGAGTTTTATTATAGTCGAAATTGGACGTGGGACAGAATGTTAGGCCCAGTTCAAGGAGTGATTGTTCAGCCTCCGTTACTTGGTGCGAGGGCAAATTCCTTACCCATCATTTCCTCTTGGTCCGCCGAGTTGTTCACCCATGCGGCGTTGCATCTTGTGCACTTGTGTGCTCCCCTCCTTGTCTTCCTCCTCTTACGTTGTTTTGTTTTCCTCTGCCTCCATCCGGTGGTTTTGGTTTCAGAGTCTTGTTGGACTGTAAAAAACGGTATTCCTCCAAGGATGTAAAGGGCAAAGCATCTCTCGTCGCATTACCAGCTGTATCCTCCTAGTCCGAATAGGTTTCTGAGCCAGATTCTGTTGTGACTAGCTCCTGTTGTCTCAGGGCTCCCACTTGTCTAAATTGTCGTATAGCACCGTCATATTTCCTGCCAAATGTCAGAATTCTTCCACAGGCATAGTGCTGTTTATCCCTCAGGAATTTGTGTCGTTTCTTCTGTTTTATTTCCTCTTCATGTTTATCCAGTCGTGCCTCCATCTGTTTTAGGGCTTCTTTGATTTCCTCCTGTCCTGGGTGTTTGTCAAGTTCTTCTTTCAATTTGTCAATGTCTTTGCAGGTTGCTTCTAATTCCAGCCCTGCATATTTGGAGAGTAATTTCAGCATGTTCTTACAGATCGCTGCCCTCAGGATGGACTATTCCTCTAGCAATTTAGGATTGGGGTTCTGGTACGCGGGGGTGATTAGTATAGGCTGTCCCCGCTGCACTCTGCCCACTTCAACATAATTGTCTAAGGAGGACACTTACCACCAGCAGTTTATTTCTTTACGCTGCAGCCTTTCATATTGTGCCAGCAGGTATTTAATATTCCTGTTCTCCCCTGGGTTTTGCTGCCCAGTTGTGCCTCTGCCGCCATTAGCCTCGGCTGTTTCGCAGAAGAGGGATTTAGCTGCCTCCGGTCTCCCTGCTCGCTTCATGTTTCAATATTGGGTTGTAGCAGATCCACGGGGGAACCCATGACTCTCCCGGGTCCTGGTCATCTTTAAAAGCGCTCAATCCTGTCCGCAAAGCCACTGAAATAGTTGCCGCGGTGCTCCTGCCAAGTTCCCTCTAAGGCTGTAACGGGTTCCCTCCAGCGGCGTGTGCGGGGGTGGAAAGCCTAAACACAATAAACGCCAGCCTGCGTCTTGCGATTCAGCTTACACTCACCCGAATGCCATTTGTAGTCTATTTCTGCTTTTCTTTTCTTCCGCGTCTCTGTAGTCACAGGTCCGCGAGGTGGGGTCGACGGCAGGAATCAGTATTCCATACTTCAAAGAAAAGAAACCGACTTACTGATCTCTTCCGCCAGTCTAGGGCCGGTGCCTACAGGCGTCGGAGCCCGTAAAAGATATTTGAAACTGTGATAAAGACCTTGTGTTCAAAACGCGTTGCAGTTGAAACCAATACAATAATTATGTGACCACGATCCTGGAGTGCGGGTCTTTCTTTGTGATTGAGTATTTACAAAGTTTTCTTCAAATAAATATATATATTTATATATCGAGACCACGAGTGTCGAAACGCGTAGCGGTTGAAAATAAATATATGGGTGCCAATTCCGATCCGGTAAAAAAATTCCCCGTCCGACTCGCATCCGGATATTTGTCCGTCCGAATCGTCAAAGTAGCGTACAAACTGCCAAGTACGATTCGAACGGAAAAAAGTCCATCCGAATCGCATTGGGAAGATTTCCCCACACGTCCTCGGGTCGGGAAAAGTCACCGACACGTCCCCGGTCGAAAAACCCACCGTGCGGAAAAATAAAGCCCGACAGCGCAAGTACGATCCCTCCCGTCCTCCCCATTTCACAACCGTACGCAAAAAACACCGTCCGAACCGAACTCCCATAGCAACCATGGAGACATGTGCCCGCATACGCGCCGAACACCCCACCACCCGCCCGCCCGCGTATGTACGCACCGAACCCCCACCCCAGCAGTGCATGTACGCCCCGAACCCCCACCCGTGTATGTACGCCCCGAACCCCCACCCGTGTATGTACGGACCGTACCCACACCCGTGGAAGTACGGCCCGTACCCCCACCCCAGCAGTGTATGTACGCCCCGAACCCCCACCCGAGCAGTGTATGTACGCCCCGAACCCCCACCCGTGTATGTACGCACCGAACCCCCACCCCAGCAGTGTATGTACGCACCAAACCACCACCCGTGTATGTACGCACCGAACCCCCACCCGTGTATGTACGCCCCCACCACCAAGAATCCAAAGTTCACAAAGGAGGAGCTGGAGATCCTTGTCGACGAAATCCTCAGAGTCGAGCCACAGCTCTTTGGGACATTGGTCAGACAGACCAGCATATCCGAAAAAACGGCCATGTGGCAGAGGATTGTCGATTCTGTGAATGCTGTTGGGACCACCAGAAGGACCAGGCACGAGTGCCAATCCAGGTGGTACGATCTGTGGAGGACGGTCAAGATGAAGATGACTGACAATCACAACCAGGGGAACATCACTGGAGGAGGGCCGCCCCCCAGACCGGTACAATACCATCCCTGGGAGGAGAAGGTGATGTCCACGCTGGCGGTGGAGGGACTACACGGACTACCAGGACTCCCAGACCCTGGTGAGTACACAAACAACTCACCTCACATGGGGGGGATGCCATACACAATCAATCATGCATGCCACCCCCCCCAAGCCACCACCGGACACAACAACACTCCACAAACACACACATGCCACTAGCGCCTCCATGCCCCATGCATCAATCAGGGCCATGTCAAGTCACAGGCCACACAAAACAACAACACAACACAGGATGTGGCCGATGCTGGGAGTGGGGGCATCAAAACTAACATTGAGCAACTCACAAGCACACAACAATGCCCTCAGCCCATATGGCCCAGGGCACAGCCATACAAACTGTGTGTACCCACACAGTGCTGTCTTGCCTGCAAATGGTGGCTGCCATGCAGGATGACATGGGTCTGAAGGCACAATTTGCACATAACAGCAGACAATGAAGATGCATCGCTCTGATAGAGTCTCAGCACACACCGCCACAGCAGCAGCCTACACTCAGACACACTGCCCAATGGGTGCCCGGAGAACAGGAACTAACTCACATGAACAAGCCAATGGCCATTCAAAGACCGGCTAACTGTGTGTGCCCAGGAAGCTGGCCTGAGGTGACAGAGGGTGACAAATAGAGGGAGGGAGAGGGGGAATGAGAGGGAAGGAGACAGAGGGGGACACAGGGAGACAGACAGAGGGAGGGAGTAGGGTGACAGAGGGAGACCGACAGAGGGAGGAGGGTGACAGAGGGAGGGAGGAAGGGAGACACAGGGAGACTAAATCACCCTTGGGTGGTGTGGCCATGTCCACTCGTCAGCCGGTGGACTGTGTGCATGCAGACAAGGTCTGGCAGTGCCTCAACCCCCCCCCCTACCGTAGATGAAGACCGGTCCATGTGTCAATCTGTGCACGAGTCCATCCGTGCTGCAGGCACAGACCTAACCACACACCCAGTATACCCACCCACTGTGTCGGTAAGAACCCTGTCACAAATGCTTCAGTCACCTACCTGCAACATCAAATTGCCTTGGCAAAACACCATTTGGCCACGTACAGTGCAACACGTAAGGCGCCTCTGCATGGCTCGCTACGCCCGCACACCACACTGCTGACTGTGTACCCAAATAGATGCATCAACCAAGATTGTGTCACACATGCGTAAATCCCTGACAGCTGTGGCCAAGGGACATACCCATGCACAAGTGCACTGTGAGAGGAATGCAAGACAGATCCAACTACCCAGAGGAAGAGTGCCAAATCAGAAATGCATGAAACATGGATGCCACATGTAACACTGTTAACATTGTCTCTCTCACACACAGGTCAACGTCGGCGATCACCCCCCAACACTGGGGGGGAAGTCTCACAGGACCAGGCTCTGCGGGATGAGGACCCCATCGCCAGCGACGACTCTCACCACTCCGTGGATGACCCAGACCAACCTGGCCCCTCTGGTGTCCAACCACCTGCAGCACCTGCGTCAGGTACAACTGTGCCAACCACCACCCCCATTCCTGCCACATCCCAGGAGACGTCCAGGAGCCCTGCCCACACACGACCACCCAGCCAGTCTGCCCAGGAGGGACACGGTCCTCCGGGCACCCAGGAGGAGGCAGGCGGCAACGCAGATGCCATCCCTCAGGGGTCCCGGAGACCTGATGCGCCCACAACGGCAGGCCAGGTGCACGTGGGCAGGGGTGGCGGGAGTGGAGGACGGCGGAGGCGCGAACCTGACCAGGGAGCTCAGGACCCGGTAGTGTCCCAGGTCAGCAACATCCTGGATACATACCGGCGTGACACCAGGGGCATGGACCAGATTGCGTCCACCCTCAATGACATCAAGGGGACCCTCCAGGAGATGAAGACCCTGCAGGCCCAGCAACATGCCTGTCAACTGCAACACCAAGGAAGGATGGAGGATAGACAGGCTGAGCTCGTGGCGGTGCAAACCCAAATGACCGGTGTACTCCGTCGGATTGCCGACAACATGGGCAACCCTCCCTGTGGCACCAGGCGAAGGCCATTACCAGACACAGGGAGGGATCAGGAGGAGGAGGATTCATCCGACGGAGCGTCACAGACATCGTCACGGCCTGCTTCCGAGGGTCCCCGCAGGAAGGTGGGTCGTCCACGAAAAAGACTGTGAGAGTCAGCAGAACATCACCATCTCCCAGATCACCTGGCCTGGCACCTGGCCCTCTGGCCCAATAGCAGCACATGACATTCTCTGCCACATGGACTTGCTGGTCACTGTCTGACCTATGTTGACGAAGACTGTGGCATGGACTCTGACATTTTGCTACGGCAAGGATACCAACTCCCCCAGTGAACTTTGGATTCTACACTCCCGCTGTGCACCTCTTGTCATCCCCACAAACCCGTACCCCACCACAAATAAACTAATCACACTTACAAGATGATGCCATGATTCTGCATTATTACAATACATGTGTGTGTCGTAAAGTCAAAGCATGCCTGATCACAGAATTAACTCCAACCATCCAAACCGTGGGGTCGCAGTCTTGCACAGGACACACATGGGTCCCAATGTATCATCTGATACAGACATGGAGTACCATACTCACCTGTGCTGGGCCCAACCAGCTGAGTGGTTCCCGCACAACTGTGGCTACAGACACATTCAGGGGAGCAACAGTCATGCGCAGAGGTCAGGGATCATGTGGAGTGACCTGGCTTGCCTCTCCCAGGTATGTTTAGACATGTGTCCCTACCATGTCCTGCATGCTTGCGTCAGGCGGATGTTGAGAATGGTGGCTAGGCCAAGGTTGGATGCATGGAGATGCCAGAATGCAGTTTTGGATCACAGTGCCACATGGTTGTGTTGGGGTTGTGGGCTGCATCATGAGTGTGGGCGTGGATCGAGAAGGTCATCCTGCAGCTGGCTGTGAATCATTCCCCCCATCCCGTTTGGACGTTGATGTGGCCTGGTTGCCCGATGCAGTAGCAGAGCTGTGCAGATGCACTCCGGATATGGACAAGTATCATGGGAGTCGTAAGGCACATGTTCGTAGACTGCAGGGTAGGATTCCACACGGATGTTGTAGTTGCCCTGGGGGATGGTCTCTCTTGCCTTGAGGTGGATGGAACTGTGCATCTTGTGCATAATACAGTTTCCACTCCCTGACAAACCGCTAGCATCTTGTCACTCTACACATAGACACATATGCACCACCTCTGAAAACTATCCTAGACATGCCGCACGCACAGTGGCAACAGGCCACCATTGACAGGGAAGAGGCACCTTGGAGACAGAGGGACACATTTATTAGTCATGTGTGTTGGAATGACAATGATACTCTGTCAACACATACACAGGTCATGTGGATGAACATGTGGGAGCAACACTGGCACCCCCCATTGCAACACAGATGCTGGTATTCCATTGAACTGGCACACAAGTGACGGATAACAGCTAAACACCCCCTGCTGCCACGGAGAGGCTGCTATACACCATTGAGGCCCTGATGGGGCAATCACACACCATGTCAACCCGGTGCAACCTGTATGTTTCCGAGGCCAGTGTTACACACATTGATGGCCTCATCACAATCCCCAATCCCCTGACACATGACAGTCACCAAGTCTGACCATGGCTCCAGGTGAAGCCTGCCCCATGTCATGTTCCCCATGTAGGATCCACATGTATGCAAATTGACCACACATGAACCGGAGAAGTGCACACAGACTACAAACAATTTACACACCCAAAACGCCGTGAGGCATCCCTTACCCTAAGGAGATTTCCAAACTTGCCCGTGCATGTGACGCAGAATCAGCACATGTTGCTGTGTTCATGAGGAGTAGCAGGAGCACAACAATGCCACCAGCAGACAGCATGCCCATGGACCTGTGGAAGAGAGACACACAAGGAGTCAGCCCAAAGGAGCACATCCGCAAGCATGTACTCAACACGTATCATGTTGTCAACATGACAGGTGACAATGATGACTCTCTGACAACATCCTTCCATTGCACCATCACTCGAGTGACACTTCAATACACACCACTGACTCACTTGGCAGACATGCAGATGGACACACACATTGCAACACATGCCACACATGGCCCAATGCGTGCACACTCAGACACTGGAACTCACCACTAAGCAAAGAAGTTGCGTATGAGCCGACTCCGCATGTCCTCCACAGCCTCCTCCTCCTCCACATCACTTGCCCCGTCACCAAGGCCTTCATCCTCCACGGGTGGATGGTCCTGGTCATCTTGATCCAGTATGAGTGGAACAGCTTCCTCCACTGCCATGTTGTGCAGCATGCAGCAGACGATGATGATCTTGCACACCTTCACCGGGGCATATGGGAGTGCTCCGCCGGTCTTGTGGAGGCACCGGAATCGGCTCTTCAGAAGTCCAAACGTCCTCTCAATGACTCTCTTGGTCCGCCCATGGGCGTTGTTGTAGCGGTGCTCGGCAGCCGTGCTGGGGTTGCGGACAGGCGTCATCAGCCATGGCATGTTGGGATAGCCAGCGTCCCCTACAAGGAAACATCATGGACAGAAGTGTGTCAGCACAGGCAGTGAGATTGGAAGATGACGCCAAACACTGAACTGCCAGAGTCTACCCACCAACAATACATGCTCGCTCGTTCCGCAGCTGCAGCATCATTTCAGGCAGCCTGCTACGCCTCATGATGAAGGCATCATGTGCTGATCCTGGAAAGCGAACACAGACATGTGAAATCACCATGTTGGACAGACACACCACAAGGGCATTGATGGAGTGATAATGTTTGCGATTCCTATACACCACCTCCTGTGCCTGTGGTGGTACCAACGCAACATGTGTCCCATCTATGGACCCAATGACATGGGGCATCCCTCCCAGGGCATAGAACTCACGCTTGACATCTGTCAACTGCTCACGAATTGGGAATTTAATGTACTCATCCAGGTGAACCAACATGGCCTCTAAGAAATCATGCAGAACACGGCTGAACATCGTCTGGGACATGCCCCCGACGTCAGCAATGGTATGTTGGAACGTACCCGTGGCAAGGAAATGTAGGGCTGCCATCACCTTCAACTTGGGTGTCAGTGCACTGGGATACCTGTGGCGCGGGAGGAGTTGTGCTTCCAGCCGGCCAGTCAACTCATCAATCAACCGTTGGCTGAATCTGTAGCGGCGTATACAGTCCCGTTCATGCAGGGCAGCCATGTCTGGCATACGTCGAGGGAGAGGCGGAGCCCTGCAGTGAAATGGAAGGAACACCGAAGAGTGAGCACTGTACAACGACATTGTCAATGCACTGAGCACATGTTACACAGCCAATACACAAATGCCACATTCTGAGTCAGGTCTGTGCCACATTTCCTGGACACGTACGCCAGTCAGGTGACACTCCTACCAAGGGACAGCCACTAACGGAGTGGGGCAAGCTCACGATGACATGGCATGAGACTAGCTGTGGGCCAGTGTAAGTGAACATGCACATGCATCACAGGATTCACAGGCATCCACACATGTGCAGAAGTAGTATGCGTATGGTACAGACAGGTTGGTGGATGCGATATGCACTGGTCACATGTCATAGGAAAAGGACAGGCCACACACATTGCCTTGGAGGAGTACATGTCGAGACAGAACATACATAGAGAGCATGTGGATATGTACTTGTTTTGATACTCCGTGTAGTTGCATACATACACACCTCATGGCAGATCACATATGTGGGCTGGTGTGCGGAACAGTGTGCCATGGCCATCTACACACAGACACATGTTGGCAGCAGCAACTGCTGATGCATTGGACCACACACCTACAGCAAAATCATGGAAACACATGCCACACACATGACATGGTTGCAGTGTGCAACGCAGCCATACACATGTCATGTGTAATATTCCGTGTACCTGGCATCAGGGGACAGGTGCGGGTGTCCGTGACTGGGACATGCAAGTGACTCATGGCTCCACTAGTGTGTACGACATGCACACATGTCAAAGGAGTGCAGGGGATGTGTGGTACAATGCGCACCATCACACACGACATGTGTACACAGCTCATCGTACATATGCTTTGCCCACACCTCAGGGGTAAAGTGCCACATCACATCCTGACACACCTGTGTCACACACATGTGGTATTGCACAGACAATGCATTGGTGTCCACCCTTGGCAAAATCTGACCGCTCCCTTCCTGTCTGTGTGCCGCCTGTCACCACTGACAGGTGTGAAACGCACCGTACATACGCTCTGAGTGCGTGTATAGGGTCCCTGGGCCAATATGGGCGCTGGCGTATGCATACGCCACAGTAGTACGGACTGTACACGCGCTTGTACGGTCCGGATCACAATATGGGCGCTGGCGTATGCGTACGCCACAGTAGTACGGACTGTACACGCGCTTGTACGGTCCGGATCACAATATGGGCGCTGGCGTATGCGTACGCCACAGTAGTACGGACCGTACAAGCGCTTGTACGGTCCGTACTACTGTGGCGTACGCATACGCCAGCGCCCATATTGTGATCCGGACCGTACAAGCGCTTGTACGGTCCGTACTACTGTGGCGTACGCATACACCAGCGCCCATGTTGTGATCCGGACCGTACAAGCGCTTGTACGGTCCGTACTACTGTGGCGTACGCATACTCCAGCGCCCATGTTGTGATCCGGACCGTACAAGCGCTTGTACGGTCCGTACTACTGTGGCGTACGCATACGCCAGCGCCCATGTTGTGATCCGGACCGTACAAGCGCTTGTACGGTCCGTACTACTGTGGCGTACGCATTCGCCAGCGCACATATTGTGATCCGGACCGGACAAGCGCGTGTACAGTCCGTACTACTGTGGCGTACGCATACGCCAGCGCCCATATTGTGATCCGGACCGTACAAGCGCGTGTACGGTCCGTATCACTGCTTGTGGGGTGCCCTAGGGCGTGGAACGCACCGTACCTGTGTGTAAATGTATGAAAACACATAGGGGACACATGAGGGACAAGTATAAGGGCCTAAATGCATGATGGTTGCCATGGAGACTGAGTTAGATTTTTGAATTTGAGCACCAGGTGCCCAGCAGAAGTCAGTTTGAAAGAATCTACATTGTTGCAAAGTGGATGTTGACTTGACATCATCATCAAAACTGAAACCATGCAAAGCCACACACTGGGGTAGGTTTGAAGGGATTGGATGAAACGTAGGATGCAAATGTGACTGACCAATCAATCTGTACTCCTGTACATGAACAGGCCAGCCAGGCATATATAAGGCAGCCAGGTCCCATGAGAGAGCACTTGCCTGCACATCCATTCATCCATGACCACTGCTGCTGATAGTGATTCCTCTGGCACCATGTCCAGGACTGTGGAGAGGTCACAGCCATTCACCCAGGAGGAGAACCTTGCCCTGATAGATGTGATCCTCCCACAGTTCCAGAGCCTGTATGGTCGACCAGGGGTTCAGGTGAGTGCAGACTCCACTAGCTTAGACTGTGCCCCTTTTGTGTGACAGTGACTTCTGGCATTGTGTCCATGTGTGACAGACATGCACTGTTGTTTAGAGTGGGTCCCAGGGTGTGGAAGGCCTCATGTCACCCATGCAGAGCATGCTGTGTTTCCTGTGTGCACTCCTCACTTGCATAGTGCCTACTGTGACAATGAATGCATGGTGCATGCCACATTCTGCCTGCATACTCCTCCTGGGGATGTTGTTTCCACAGTCCTGATGTGATCCTGTGTTCCCCCCAGTGTGACAGGTGTCAGTACCCATGGATGTGTGTTTGTTCAGTGTACCTGTGCTGTGAGTGTCCAAAGGCCGTGTTCGTCCCCTGCACATTGGTGTGTGTGTAAGTCCCCTGTCATGTGGGTGAGTGCATATGGGGAGTGTTGCACACAAGCAGCATGAGGGATGGATATAGCCTGGCCATCCGATGTGAGCAGGGAGCAGTGCTGTGTGCATGCCGTGCTGAGCCAGCCCCACACCTGTGACACCCCCGGCTACTGGCACATGGGCAGAGTGAGGTGTGTACCCGCAGTTGGCAATGCCATGTGATTGTCCTGTACCTGTGTGTGTCTGTGTACTCTGCTGAGGTAGCATCAGTGTGCTGGGGCAGGTGACTGCTGTGAGGTGCTGTACATAATCCTGGTGTAGCCTGTGAGGCACAGTGTGATCCCTGGTCAGTGAGTGTGTGGTACCCCTCATGCCACCCGTGTACTTTCAATGGCACGTAGTGCATTTGGCCTTCCACAGTGGATAATGTCCCTATGACAAAGGTGCAATTAGTTGCATGCATACCATGGCCTGTTCATAAAGAGGATTGTTCTATATGTGTGTCTCTGTGTCTTTGCTCATGTTGATTAATGTATTCTCACTTTTGCATCCTCACAGGTAGGCGCCATTTCCAAGGGGGTGATCTGGAGGGAAGCCGTCAGTGCCGTGAGGGGTACAGAGGGTCGGAGGCGGAGCCTGTCTCAGGTGAGGAAACGCTGGCAGGACATCCGGTGCTGGACGAGGAGGATTGCACGGCTCCTGCTGGGGGACTCACCTGAGAGCCGTAAGAACCGTGGGCGCCGTCGTCTGACCCACATCCAGAAGCGTGTGCTGGCGGTGGTCTTCCCCGATATGGACAGGCGCCTACAGGAGAAGCAGCAGCAGGAATGGGGTAGGTACATGTGTGTCAGTTGTGTGTCCCCAGCCAATGTAAGTGCGCAGTTGCATGGATACACTGCCAGGGTTTGATTGTGCAGTGCGTCAACTTGTCCCCAAAGTAGCCCGGTGCTGTTCTCACTCCCTCCCTTCCCCTCCTTGCCATGTGTTCCCTGGTCTGTGTGTAGCCACTCTTGCACAAGGTTATTTAGGCAGGCAGTTTATGCTGGTGCCCAATGCTAGCAGCATCATGTGTGGGGGTGATGTGTCACAGGTCTGGGGACCTTGCGTGTGCCATGGCCAATTTCAGTCATTGTGGGGTCCATGTCACTTGGCAATGTTTGTGAATCACGACATAGGGGTGTGTCTCCAAAGTGTACAGCCTTCCAGCATTCATGTCCAATTGTGTGCCCTCTGACATGATGTGCCTGAGTGGGAGGCCTGCTAAGTGCAGGGACGGTTGCTTAATTTGCAGTCATGTCCATCCTGGACCATGGAGGAGTGTGGGCACTACTGTGCCCTGGGGCACCTCTTCCTAGGTATCATGTGCGTCATCCAACAATATGGACATTCACTGTGTCTTCGCCAGGGGTTGGGTAGGGTGGCATTGTACCCTGGGCTCAACTGTTATGACCTACAGGTTGCTACATGTGTCCACTGTACAGGGGGACCCATTTTGCTTGTGCATACTCACAGTGGGCATTACCTGTGTGTGTTGTTAAGACAATCTGATGATGTTTGCTTGTCAATGATGTGTGGACAGGCGCACCAGGGGCAGTGTGTGTACAGTCATGAATTAGTGGAGGCCATGTGTTTTCATCCCAGAGTAAGAGGTGTACATACTTTCTCCGTCTCAATGAGATTGTCTCAGGTGTGGGTGGTTTGTGCGTACAAGGCCTACATGTCAAAAGCTCCATCCTCCTTGCTGGGTTTGGCCTGTGTGTGATGTTTGACTGGACATATGCTCATGGTGCAGTGACCCAGTCATGTTTGGCATGGTTTCATGTATTGCCTTTGCAGCATGTGCCAAGAGTAAATGGATATGATTCCTGCTCATCCCTTTTTGACGACGCAGTGTGGTGCAGATGCTGTGCACATTTGTCCCCAGAGGCTGGCTCCTCTGTAAAATTTGAAGTGAAGTGATTTGCTGTTGTGTCATGCTCTCCATTGTTTCTCAGTGGCATGGTGGGTCGACAAACTGTGTGTACCATGGCCTACATGTGTACATAGTTTTGTAGGTGTAACTCCTGTTGCTTTTCAGGCTATGCAACGTGACCTATGTATATTTGACTCATGTGACATATGTGTACAGGTGTCTGATTATCTCCTGTCTCTTCACCTTGCCCACAGCATCGCCGGGGGACACGGAAGGAGACACTAGCACGGACCGGGAGGAGGGATTGAGCACCAGTGCCAGCAGTGCTGTCCTGTCTGGCACATGGAGTGGCACGGAGGCCGAGGGGAGTGAGGCAGAGGACCTGTTGACTGCCAACACAGACTATGACGCAGACGGGTCCGAGGATGAGCTCCCAGAGGTGGCGGAGTCTGCCCACCCAGCTGAAGGCAGCCCTCCACATCCCCCCGCCACCTCAGTTTCCATCACCTGCCTCCCACGTGCTCGTGGCCCTTCCCTCCGTGCTCAGTCCCCACATGTCTCCTTCCTGCCAGGCACCGCACCCCCTGCCCCTGTCACCACTGCTGCGGTGAGTGCGGAGTCTGTGGACATCCTGAGGCAGTTGCAGGTTGGTCAGACTGCGATGCTAAATGTCCTCCATGCCCACACCCAGGTGCTGACCCAGATGGAGGCATACATGGAGGGCATGTCGGCTGCGCAGTCTGACCAACGGCAGTTGCTGAGGTCCATAGACTCCACACTGACTGCAGCACTGGATCTCCTGCAGCGCTGCCTACCCCCCCCTACCCCTGCACCATCCACAATTCCCACTCCCGTGCCTGTCCCACGCACATCCAGACGTCAGCGTGCACGCACCCCAACAGACACAGGCACCACACCACCAGGGAAGTCGAAGCGCACACCTCCTGTCACGCACACACAGGGTGAGGAAGGCGCACCCACTGGGTCGGGGGGGAAACGTACAACACGCAGCCACAGTGGGAGTCCGCAGTCCACACAACCCACTCCCTCCAAATCCACTCCCCTTAGCTCTCCTGGCCAACAGTCGGTGACAGCATCATCCACTGCAAGTGTGCCCCCCAGCCCCAGGATGACACCACCCCGCAAGCGGTGGAGGCGGGACCCGGCCAGGGGAGTTGAGTCCCCCACCCTGTCCACACCCTCCCCCAGTGGCGCTGCGACCCATCCCTCTGCCCCCCCCCTCCTTGGGGCCTGTGGTTCGATTGGGTGCGGGGGAGTCGCTGGGGGAACTTGCCGACGTGTGCAGCGCCATTCTGTCCTCCACCTTTGGCGCTGGCACCCCCCTGTGGCAGAATCATCCCTCCCTGCACCCACAACACCTACCCTTGCCCCTCCTGTCCCTGCGGTGCCTGTTTCCACCCTCCCCCCTGATGCCCCCTCTTCTGTGGATGAAATGGACATGTGAACTGTGCAGGCAAGCTAGGGGACACACGTCCCGATGTGTACCCCCCCCGGACTTTGCTGCTGGCCTGGCCCATGGCCCTTGTACATAGTGGACATTTTCTCAGAGATATTTTCCTGCTGAATAAAGCATTTTCTTTTGGTTTTGCACACTGATGCTTTCCTGGACTTGCTGTTGGTGCTGGTGCTCCCTGAGTTGGGGTGGTGATAATGTGTTAGGGGTCTGTGAAATGTTGGAGTGTGCTGCTCATGGGGTGTAGCCTGCCATCTGCGTGCCATCACAAAGGTCTCTGCCAATGGTATTTGGTCATGTTTGCTCTCACTGTATGGTGACATTGTCCCAAGGTGTGTTCCATCCTCTGTGGAGCAGGCCATTTTCCCTGCAGAGTGTCTCCCAAATGCTGTGCTGTGCTGTGTCTACATTTCCTGGATGTGTGAGGTTTGCCTTTCAATATAGCCATGCTGGCTCAGCGATGGCTCCACCTGCATCTGGGGTATCACCCTTGTTGGTCACTGAACTTGTTGATGGGGTATATTGTCCTATGTCTGGGCACTGCTGGGAGGACTCTGCACCCACCCCTCCTGTGTCTGGGCACTGCTGGGAGGACTCTGCACCCACCCCTCCTGTGTCTGGGCACTGCTGGGAGGACTCTGCACCCACCCCTCCTGCGTCTGGCCACTGCTGGGAGGACTCTACACACACCCCTCCTGTCTCAGGGCACTGCTGGGAGTGTTAGGCACCCACCCCTCCTGTCTCTGGGCATTGCTGGGAGGACTCTGCACCCACCCCTCCTGTCTCTGGGCACTGCTGGGAGTGTTAGGCACCCACCCCTCCTGTCTCAGGGCACTGCTGGGAGTGTTAGGCACCCACCCCTCCTGTCTCAGGGCACTGTTGGGAGTGTTAGGCACCCACCCCTCCTGTGTCTGGGCACTGCTGGGAGGACTCTGCACCCACCCCTCCTGCGTCTGGGCACTGCTGGGAGGACTCTGCACCCACCCCTCCTGTCTCTGGGCACTGCTGGGAGGACTCTGCACCCACCCCTCCTGTCTCTGGGCACTGCTGGGAGTGTTAGGCACCCACCCCTCCTGTCTCTGGGAACTGCTGGGAGGACTCTGCACCCACCCCTCCTGTCTCAGGGCACTGCTGGGAGTGTTAGGCACCCACCCCTCCTGTGTCTGGGCACTGCTGGGAGGACTCTGCACCCACCCCTCCTGCGTCTGGCCACTGCTGGGAGGACTCTGCACCCACCCCTCCTGCGTCTGGCCACTGCTGGGAGGACTCTACACACACCCCTCCTGTGTCTGGGCACTGCTGGGAGGACTCTGCACCCACCCCTCCTATGTCTGGGCACTGCTGGGGGTGTTAGGCACACACCATTCTTATTGCAGGTTAGGTGCGTACATACACGGGTGGGGGTTCGGGGCGTACATACACTGCTGGGGTGGGGGATCGGGGAGTACATACACGGGTGGGGGTTCGGTGCGTACATACACGGGTGGGGGTTCGGGGCGTACATACACTGCTGGGGTGGGGGATCGGGGCGTACATACACGGGTGGGGGTTCGGGGCGTACATACACTGCTGGGGTGGGGGTTCGGTGCGTACATACACGGGTGGGGGGTCGGGCGTACATACACTGCTGGGGTGGGGGTTCGGGGCGTACATACACGGGTGGTGGTTCGGTGCGTTCATACACGGGTGGGGGTTCGGGGCGTACATACACTGCTGGGGTGGGGGTTCGGTGCATACATACACGGGTGGGGGGTCGGGGCGTACATACACTGCTGGGGTGGGGGTTCGGGGCGTACATACACGGGTGGTGGTTCGGTGCGTACATACACGGGTGGTGGTTCGGTGCGTACATACACGGGTGGGGGATCGGGGCGTACATACACGGGTGGTGGTTCGGTGCGTACATACACGGGTGGGGGGTCGGGGCGTACATACACTGCTGGGGTGGGGGATCGGGGCGTACATACACGGGTGGTGGTTCGGTGCGTACATACACTGCTGGGGTGGGGGTACGGGCCATACTTCCACGGGTGTGGGTACGGTCCGTACATACACGGGTGGGGGTTCGGGGCGTACATACACTGCTGGGGTGGGGGATCGGGGCGTACATACACGGGTGGGGGTTCGGGGCGTACATACACTGCTGGGGTGGGGGTTCGGTGCATACATACACGGGTGGGGGGTTGGGGCGTACATACACTGCCGGGGTGGGGGTTCGGGGCGTACATACACGGGTGGTGGTTCGGTGCGTTCATACACGGGTGGGGGTTCGGGGCGTACATACACTGCTGGGGTGGGGGTTCGGTGCATACATACACGGGTGGGGGGTCGGGGCGTACATACACTGCTGGGGTGGGGGTTCGGGGCGTACATACACGGGTGGTGGTTCGGTGCATACATACACGGGTAGGGGGTCGGGGTGTACATACACTGCTGGGGTGGGGGTTCGGTGCATACATACACGGGTGGGGGTCGGGGCGTACATACACTGCTGGGGTGGGGGTTCGGGGCGTACATACACGGGTGGGGGTTCGGTGCATACATACACGGGTGGGGGTCGGGGCGTACATACACTGCTGGGGTGGGGGTTCGGGGCGTACATACACGGGTGGTGGTTCGGTGCGTACATACACGGGTGGGGGTTCGGGGCGTACATACACTGCTGGGGTGGGGGTTCGGTGCGTACATACACGGGTGGGGGTTCGGGGCGTACATACACTGCTGGGGTGGGGGTTCGGTGCATACATACACGGGTGGGGGGTTGGGGCGTACATACACTGCCGGGGTGGGGGTTCGGGGCGTACATACACGGGTGGTGGTTCGGTGCGTTCATACACGGGTGGGGGTTCGGGGCGTACATACACTGCTGGGGTGGGGGTTCGGTGCATACATACACGGGTGGGGGGTCGGGGCGTACATACACTGCTGGGGTGGGGGTTCGGGGCGTACATACACGGGTGGTGGTTCGGTGCATACATACACGGGTAGGGGGTCGGGGTGTACATACACTGCTGGGGTGGGGGTTCGGTGCATACATACACGGGTGGGGGTCGGGGCGTACATACACTGCTGGGGTGGGGGTTCGGGGCGTACATACACGGGTGGGGGTTCGGTGCATACATACACGGGTGGGGGTCGGGGCGTACATACACTGCTGGGGTGGGGGATCGGTGCGTACATACACGGGTGGGGGTTCGGGGCGTACATACACTGCTGGGGTGGGGGTTCGGTGCGTACATACACGGGTGGGGGTTCGGGGCGTACATACACTGCTGGGGTGGGGGTTCGGTGCATACATACACGGGTGGGGGGTTGGGGCGTACATACACTGCCGGGGTGGGGGTTCGGGGCGTACATACACGGGTGGTGGTTCGGTGCGTTCATACACGGGTGGGGGTTCGGGGCGTACATACACTGCTGGGGTGGGGGTTCGGTGCATACATACACGGGTGGGGGGTCGGGGCGTACATACACTGCTGGGGTGGGGGTTCGGGGCGTACATACACGGGTGGTGGTTCGGTGCATACATACACGGGTAGGGGGTCGGGGTGTACATACACTGCTGGGGTGGGGGTTCGGTGCATACATACACGGGTGGGGGTCGGGGCGTACATACACTGCTGGGGTGGGGGTTCGGGGCGTACATACACGGGTGGGGGTTCGGTGCATACATACACGGGTGGGGGTCGGGGCGTACATACACTGCTGGGGTGGGGGATCGGGGCGTACATACACGGGTGGGGGTACGGGCCGTACTTCCACGGGTGGGGGTACGGTCCGTACATACCCCTACCCACCCTCTGCGTGCCTGGGTACGGCCCGTACCCATGCCTTTGGTGGGTGGGTACAGTGTGTCCCCCCATTGTTGCGGTGCCGTGGGGTCCGCACCGTACACAGGCCTTGGGGGCGTGGCTACGGGTCGTACCACGCGTACCCCTACATGACCCAGCAATGCTGGTACGAGCCGTACCAAGGCCTTTCTGACGTGGGTACGGGCCGTACCGCCATTGATGGAGTGACGTAGGGGGACGCGTGGTACGTTCCGTACCCACGCTCTTGCGGCCTGGGTAGGGTACGTACCGGTTCGCGTGACCATCCACTTCCGTTGTGACGGACGCTTGCGTTGCTGGCCTCGCCCCCACCCCCTGGAAGTGACCAGGCCCTGATGGTCAGGTATGTCCAGGCCATGTGTGATTTGGTACCATGTGTTGGTGTTGTGTGTCCTGCCCCTGCCCCCCCCTTTGCCCCTGGTTGTTGTGCTGACCTTCTGCGGCGTCTGCGTCGGTTCCTGTACGCCAGGTGGACTGCTAGGAGGGCAGGGATGGCACGTAGGTTCGGGTCCATGTCTGTTCGTCGCGTCCAGCTGCTCCTTGCGTGTGTCGTCCTGATTTCCCGGCAGTTTTTGGCAGCCGGTAAATATTTTCCGTGCGGGATGACGTCGGTTCGAATCGTACTTCCTGGTTCGTGAAACGTAGGCTGGATGCGTACCGACGTCAGGTCGGAGCTTTTCAGGATCGGAATTGTGTTTCGATTCTGTTCGGTCGGTGTTTTGTTCGATTCGTACGGAAATGGTGTTTCCGTAGGAATCGTACTTGCATTTTCGGATGGATTTCGCACCGGGTACGAGTCGGACGGAGAAATGGCTCCGTCCGATGGTTCGTACCCGGTTTTTACCGGATCGGAATTGGCACCATGGTTGGAGTACTTGGATCCCTGAGAGTGCGTGTCTACTTATCCTTGGATGTATATTTGCAATGCCGGTTTGGGTTACCGGCACATCACTCGCCACCTGACAACGGGATAAAACTCAGCACAATCCGCCCTGTTATTGTAATATATATATATATATATATATATATATATATATATATATTCAAGGAAATTCCTTTTTGAGCACCTTCCCTCACCAGGAAAAATGACTCGCACTCCAGGGTCAATGTAAATGATATGTTATTGGCAACGCGTTTCGATCAAAGATTTTCTTCAGAAGCCAAGGTTGGCTTGTGAAGAAGATTTTTCCTGGTGCGGGTAGTGCTCAGAAGGGAATTTGCTTGAATCTACAGCCAGGATCCGACACCCGGAACTCGCACCGACCACGCGTGGAGAGACAGGAGCCGGTTTCTGTCGTAAACTCTCTATATATATAGATAGATAGATAGATAGATAGATAGATAGATAGATAGATAGATAGATAGATAGATAGATAGATAGATAGATAGATAGATAGATAGATAGATAGATAGATAGATAGATAGATAGATAGATAGATAGATAGATAGATAGATAGATAGATATTAAATATTGGCTGTCGCCAGTAGGTTGTTATATTTAGGACCTAGTTTCAATTTTTTGACTTGGCTATAATTTTGGCGGCGTTTGACCAATCTTCATGACATTTTCTGAAACATGCGTTAAAGTAGATTCTGGTTGCCATGGAAAGTTATGGAAAGTTTTGGGGTGATCCGTGCAGTGGGGACCGAGAAATATGGGCATGACAAAAGAGTGCATTTGTAATGTTAATTCCCAGAGGTGCGCATTGTTGAACCTACAGCCCGAACAGCTAGAATTACCCCAAATTTGGCAGAAAGGTAGATGTTGTTATGCAGATTGTGCTTTTTGCTATTTTGTGCAAAGCCGTGCAGTAGTTTTTGAAAAATTGAAGCCGAAAATGATAGATATATCTCTGGTCACAGATATTTCACAATGGTTTCACGATGAATCGCGTATTCGCTAGGCCTGGGCAGTAAATTATGTTCCGCTCGCTGAATTTGCGGAATTTGGGTAATTTCGCGTTCCGCGGAAAATGTGGAATTGCTTACAATTATGCATTCTGGGGCTTTGCGGAATTATTTGCATATTCGCGTTCTCAAAATGCATGTTCGCAAGATATTTCCCCTCGACCACGCAAACAGCGTTCGCGAACAGGAAAAAAAGCATCGCGAACAAGCAATTCCACGCGTTAGCGGAATTTCTGCGTGCTCGTGGAGATTTTTTACCATTTTGCGGAGCTTTGCTTATCGCGACTACGCAAATTCCGCCCACCCCTAGACTCGCACACCAACGGGAATGCTCTGATTGACTGGATGCAACCTGAACAGAAAGTTGCGGCCGCCATTTTATCATCCTGGAATGGTTCCCAGGGATGAACATTTGTTTGAAAGGCCACATAGGGGTCAGGGTGGAGATACTCTGAACCCATGTTAGAGAAATAGGTGTGTTAGTGACACAAGTTATTTTATAGTTATAAAGTACAAATTGATTTCTGTAACTGTGCGTGATATTCACGATGATGCCATGACCGACAGCACAGCCCCTGTGGACCATCGTGGATACATCATGAATATCACAACATCGTCCCAAAAATTGGTCAAAACATAATAATAAAATATGTACACATGCACCACTCACTGTCACATAATCATGCATGCACTCACAAACTCAGTGAGACACTTATACACCCATTCACTTACACACTCACACATGTATACATTCAGTCACATACCCACTCATGCACCCACTTACAGACTCACTCGGAGAGTGACGCACCCATGTACAGACCCACATAAAGACTCATGCACCTACTTAGAGACCTACTCATAGACTCATGTGTACAGTCTCATACCCACTTAGATAAACTTACACCCACTCACACACCCACCTGGGCACTCATGTACCCACTCACAGACCGACTCAGATACTCATGCAGCCACTTACAGACTCACTCGGAGTGTCACACACCCATGTACAGACCCACTCAGAGACTCATGCACTCACTTACAGACCCACTCACACACTCATGTATGTACTCACAGACCCACTGAGATACTCATACACCCACTTATAGATCCACCCCAGTCATACACCCACTCACACACCCATACAGTCACTCCCACACTCAGTCACTGGCTATCTCTGAGACTTATGCACTTAGTCACTCAGTCATGCACTGAGAGACTCACACACTCACCCAAAGACATACTCAGATATACACACACCCACTCACTCACCTAGTCAAGGCTCATGAATCCACTCTCAGACTGACCCAGACACTTGCCCTTTCAGTCACAGACCCACTCAGACACTGATGCAAGCACCCAGTCATTCACCTAATCAGAGACTTATGCTGTTACTCACAGACTCTATGAGACACTCATACACCCACTCACAGATCTACTCAGACACTCATACATTGACTCACGGACTCACTCAGACACTCACAGACACACTCAAAGAATTATGCACTCAGTTAGTTACACACTCCGAGACTCATGTACCGATGCACAGTCGCAATTACAGACCCATGCACCCACTCATACAAGCGCTCAGACACTCATGCTGTCATTCATAGACCCACTGAGAGACTCATGCGCTCACTCACAGTGCCACTCAGACATTCATGCACCCATTCACTTACTCATTCAGCTACCCACTTAGACACTCATGGATCCACTCACAGATGTTATGTTATGTTATGTTAAGGGAACTTATATAGCGCAACGATTACCCGTAGGTGTCCTGGCGCTGATTATTATCCCTAAGTAAAGAGATGGTGAACTGCTATTTCAGGTTAAAAAGCCAGATCTTAAGACTCTTCCTAAAAGTCAGGAGGTCTGGGCCTTTTCTCAGGTGGAGCGGGGGGTCATTCCAAGCCATTGTAGCACACACAACAAAACTTCTTCCACCCCAGGAGGCTTTCCTTATAAGTGGTACAATAACCAGCTTGGCTTCCATGGAGTGCAGCGTCCTTTTAGGCCACTACCATCGAATGTTCTGTTTGAGAAACTCAGGGCCTGTGCCCTGAAGGACCTTGAACACTATACACAAGGCTTTAAAACACACCCGTTTCCTGACTGGCAACCAGTGAAGTTTACTGATTTCCTTGGAAATGGATGCAAATTTGGGTATGCTCAACAGCAGCCTTGCTGCTCAGTTTTGCAGCATTTGGAGTCTGTTCATAAAGCGTTCCTGTAGGCTCAGATAGAGGCCATTACAATAATTGAGCTTAGACAGGCATATGCTTACTGCACAAAGGCACTCATGCACCTACTAAAAGATTGAGTGAGAGACTTATGCAACAAATTATAGACCGATTGTGACACTAATGCACCCACTCATATACTGAGACAATCACACATTTCGACACAGAAGACTTGATAGACTGATGCATCATCTCACAGATCCCCTTAAATACTTAAACAGTGAATGAGAGCCTTAGTGATACAGTGATGCAGGAAGTCATAGATTACACTGAAAATGTTATGCACTGTGTTATAGAGATATTAAGGGAGTTGTACATGCTATTATACAGTAGTTCAGATAGTAATGTGCCTAGTAATTTGATAGTAATGTGTTTAGTGTTTTGGTTATAATTCATTTTGCAGTTCTAAGTTTTGAATAAGGGTGAGTTTAGTTTGCGGAGTTGCACTATGCGGAAATCTGCAAAGTTGCAGAAAAACTCATTGAAATTCTGCAGAGTTCCGCTCTGCCCTAAATTCCACTCAAAGTCTCAAACATGCCTTCAGATCCACACTGCTACTGTGACTTCTTCTCATGTCTGCCGCACTCACACCCGTTCATACCTGAACACTCCTCTGGGATCTCTTCAGTGTGACCTCTCACCTGCATGATTTTTGTGCCATGGGTGGAGCAGTTTGAACCAGACCAGGAGTGGACTTCACGACAACAATTGAGTCCACGAAGCAACATCCCAGCTATCTAGCGCTCTGCCTCCATTTCCCAGCAGGCTCATCTTGCATGCCACGTTCTCGTTCTTCTGACATTTATTTGTCATAGCTCACTTCTGGTTGAAGATGGTGACTTTACACAGCAGGGCAGGCTGAAAAGGTTGCCCGTAACTTAGCAGCAAGGAGGTGTTTTTTGAGCAGTGGCCAGAAAAACATAAACTCTGTGTGAGTAGATTGGACAAGCTCAGCTCCTGAGTCCTGATCGTACCTTTCCTGGACTCCTCCCTCGGCTCTCAACTGGTTCAGCTCCAGGCATGCCCTCCTGCAGAGGGGCCCGGCACAGCAGGCTCTGTGGATGGCTGCTTCCTGGCACCATCCCCTCCTCTGCACTCTCCAGGTGCCCTCTCCCTGCAGCACAACATAGCCTGCGGTCTTCCTGCCCACTCAGCCATCAACATCTTCTGGTGGCCCTGCCTCTCCACTAGCCCTCCCCTTCACTCAGAACTCGGAACTGGTGTCCTGCCACTCCCCTTCCTCCATCCCCTTGCGTCCAGGTGAGAGCACTGCCCAGGCACCAGAGCATTAGGGGTAGGCAGCGGGGGGCAAAGTCCACCATGTGGTGGAATCAGAAGTTTTTTTCCAAAACTCAGCACTCCCTGCCGAGCGCGGAGTTGGCAAGGCTCTGCAAACTTGGCTGGCGTAGCGGAGTTCACCACCCACCCTTAGTTTTGAATGTGGTGGCCACTGAATGCTTGCATTTGGTTTGTCATTTTGCAATGTATTTGAGGAGATAGCAGCTACCGATATCCTTGCAACATCTGGTGTCACCATACAAAGGGAAAATTGGTTTAAATGGTTGTTTTTATGCAAATTCCCTACAAAAAACATAACATTAAACAGTGCAGTAATAAAGCCCAGTGTCCAAAATACTCTGAAATGTGTGCGTATATGTGCCTTGCACCCCCTAAAAAAGGCGTGAATGTCGCGGTTACCAGAGTCATTGTGATTCTCAGTGAAATCGCGAAAATGGACAGTAGGGTTCAAACACAATTTTTTTTTTAAGTTAGTTACAGCAATAATATGTGAACAAATATGTGGTTAAAGCAGTTGTGTGGTTAGTAATGTTTGTATTATAATAGAATTAATTTTTCAAGATACACTTGTGAATGTGGTCGTGGATTATAAAAATATCAAAAACACAATTATTTGACTAGAAAATGAACAAAATTCTAGCCAGGTGGGTGGCTCTGACTTAAATAATGCCTTTAGGTGTATTTTTCAGTATGTGAAATACTTTTGCTGATCACATATTCTCCACAGTAAATGTGAGAATGAGGTGCCAACTCAAAAATTCTTAAAAAGCAAACCAGTTATTAATGTACTTTATGATGAACACATACCAAATCAAAACATGAGTGGTATATAATATAAATATAATATACAATACGAAATTACAGAAAGAAAGCACAAAAATCTTAGAGGCTCACTTAAAAAAAATGGATGTTACAATTAAGAAATAGAATTTAAAAAACCTTAGAAATTCACTGAAAAAACCAAAGGTTACAGGGACATTATAGTTAGGAATTAGCATTTAAAAAACCTTAGAAATTCACTGAAAAAAACAATGGTCACATGGACATTATAGTTTGGAAAAATAATTTTAAAAAGCCTTTGAAATTAATTGAAAGATGCAAAGGTTAAACGGATGTTACAGTTAGGCTGACAAAACCAGAGACATTCAGCAGTTATAGTTAGCTTAGTAACTTGTGCCCCCGTAATGCACTGCTTATGACCCCATATATTACATCACTCCTGACATGGTCAGTGATATTACTGATGACATCACTGATGACCTCTGCCCACTGCACAAGGCCCCATAGAGAAATGGACGTTTCGGAACGCAAATATATGGTCTGGCGGTTCCAATAACCGAAACGGTGACGGTCATAAGCAACTCCAACCGACATCGTGATGAGGGCCTAAGTATTTATGAATGATAAAGTGGAGAAGGGCTGAGTAAACCACCTTCTAGAAAGAGTTTGGGTCTGCATCTCGGTTTACTTTCCGACCACCGCATTACAATGCTGGTGGTCAGAAACTAAACTAGACGGTCATTCCAGCTGGCTTCTGATGGGCTCAAGGACCCCGTCAGCCTGTTGGAGGCCGGCCAGTAATCCCAAAGAGCAATCTTTCTGCTCTTGAAATTACGATGCATGGTTTCCGGCAGGGTTTCCATGCCAGCCTTTCCGACATTGAAACCCTGTCGGAAAGCATGTTTGGGGTTCCCCAGCAGGGCCCCCTTGTGTGTGGGGCCACCGGTTGGGGTCCGAGGGGCGTGCCACTGGGTGCAGGGATTAACACCACCTCCCATTTCCCTATGGCAGCATGCACTACAACTGGTTTAAGACCGTAATACATGCTTCCATAGGGAAATGTCAGAATGCGACCGAAAAGTGTTCAGTCGCATCCTAATCAGGAGGTCGGGACCGGCGACAGGAGATCGGTCAGTCCCAGTTATGAGACAGTGTCGGGCGGACGCTAGTCTGCCTGACATTGTAATAGGCCCCTTGCATACATTTCCGGTTTGTACATGAACATCAACATAGGACTGCATTGTCATATTTGGGCTCCATTGTGAACTTGCCATAGCTTTAAAATTATTATATGCATAATATACATTAGTAAGCATCTGCATTACACTCGACATAGACATAGTGGGACCTGACCTTGTGTGTACTGTCCCTCTTTGAAAGTGCCCAGTATCCCAGGTATGACATGTTTGCTTATCACACAGTTCTGTGCTGCTAAGTGCCGATCGCGTTGTTAGTATGTGCACATGATGAATTCTGGTATCGGTAGTGCGCGTGCCTCTTTCCGTTTGCCCTGCTTTGTAGTGCCTCATATCGGCAGTAAGTAGGATGTGGGTTATTGGGGCAAAGTAATGTTAACAGTGGTCTGCACCCCTTACGTTGCGGACCTTGGATTTCATGTGGCAGTGCAAGCCTACGTCTTCCCGATCTAGTGGGAGGGGTCTGTCTTAGGGTCTTATCGAGGCTTATGGTACACAAATGCGGTCTTATCCAATGCATTGCAGGTCATGTGATAGCCTGTGGTTGCGGCGCAGGACATGGCAATCCCCCGATTAGTGGGATTAGGCATGAGTGTACGCCCATGGTGTTGTGGTACGAGTAGTCATAAGACTGATCTGACATTACAATATGAAAAATGTCTCCCCGATCTAGTGGGAAAAGTGCTTGACACTGGGTCGTACATTTCATTTGACTCCCCTGGTTAGTGGGAATGGTTTTCCGTCCTGGGTTAGACTTAAACGGAATATCTTCTGAATTATTGAAAGATATTGAAAGATATTAGTTGCCAAGTGGCATGTTAGTTTCTGCAGTTAAGCCCTCTGCGCAATGTGATTGTCCTGCTCATCTGTGCCTGAAATCGTATACCCAACTGGGAATGATAAATCCCTGTATTCGCGCAGTGATGTCATGGCAGCCTCGTTGTGACTCCCTGTGGTAGGAGGGACTATGTGGTTGTGGTCCTCTCGTCAGTTACCTAGTGAGGCCAGTATGTGTGTGTTCATGTTCACCTGTCCAGGTGGTGCACCCCTTTCTACCCAAAACAATTTGTGAGTAAATCATACGATAATCAAATTAAAGTACAACTTAAAAATTTTGAGTGAGATCTTAACTGTTCACTGGGATGCAGCTGAAGAAAAGGGTAGGGATCCTTGTGCCCGAGACATAGTCCCTTCCTTTCCTCCTGTGAAGATACAATAACACACAAAAGAAGTTTGTACAGGTATGCAGTGCAGACATATATCAACAAATCATTTACAATGTATGGGTAAAAATGTTTTAGCATTTCCAGGCATGCATACTTCAAGTAAATATTACTGTACTCATAGATAACTCATTGGCCTTAGAGTGATACATTCTATGTGGACTAATCATCCTGTAGGTGTATGGCCATCTCCTCATCCAGGTTATGGCCATTTGGGTATCGAGTCCCCATCCTTATGATGTGTCTCGATTCCCGTTACCTAAGCCTCAATATTCTCTTGCCCCCCCCCTCCTATTGAGAACAACTTGCTAAATCACACAGTAGGAAAGTTTTGTATAGTCTGAGAAATGTTTGCTCTCCAAATGGCGTGCAATAGGGTATTGTCAATCTCTGTTAGTGATGGCCCTCATATGCCCGAGGACTCTGTTTTTCGCCATGTATGTCGTGCTCCCTACATACCTTAGTTTGCAAGGACATCCAAGTACATAAATGACGTAGGTACTGCTGCATGTAAGGAATTGTGTTATGCTTATCATTTTGTTGGTGCTGCTATTCCAAAATTCCTTCTGCATGCGGCTGTTCCCACAGGCCTTACAGTGGCCACACGGGAAAAAGCAGTGGAAATCTATTTTTCTTTCTATTGTGCAATTGGAAAGGTCACTACGTACTAGTAGATCTTTGAAATTGTGCTTCCTTCTGAATGTTATCATTGGGCGTGTAGGTAAAGTATTCCCTATGATAGGGTCGCCTCTGAGTATGTTCCAGTGGTGTGTGATCGTCCTCCGGATTTGGTTAGAATGTCCATTGTAGGTCAAAATGATGCGTGTGTCTGTGTTGTCCTGTTCGTCAGTACTGTTTGTGTCGGGTGGGTTGCCTAGGATGGTGTCTCTGCTGACTGCTTTTGTCCTCTCTACTGCTTTTCTGAGAACCCAAGTGGGGTACCCCCTCTCCTTGAACCTCTGTATCATGGTAGTTTGTTCACTTAGGTATCCTGCCTCTGTGCTGCAATTCCTTTTGGCTCGAAGCAATTCCCCATAGGGGATGCTCCACTTAAGTGTATTCGGGTGGCTACTTAAAGCATGCAGCAACGTGTTGCCTGCTGTACCTTTGCAGAAAAGAGTTGTAACCACCTTGTTGTTCACTATCTCTACCCTCGTGTCAAGGTACTCCGCCTTTTGGTTACTGATGGTGCATGTGAAGGTCAGGTTCTTGGAGTTGTGGTTGAGTTTGTCAATGAAAGTAAGTACTTCCTGTTTGCTGCCTTTCCAGACAACAAACAGGTCGTCGATGTAACGTGGCCAGGCTATGACCCTGGCGAACTTGTCCTGAAGTCTACCCTCCTTTCTGATGTCCTCTTCCCATGCTACCATAAAGAGATTCGCGAAGCTTGGCGCAAAGCTAGTACCCATTGCGGTACCGTGGGACTGCTTAAAGATTTCACCATCGAACATGAAGAAGTTTGTCAGGCAGCACCTAATGATATCTAGTATCATCTGTGTATGGTCCCAGTGTCTTATGTGTCTGCGTTTTAGGAATCTGGCACATGCCTCTATACCTGTGTCGTGATTGATAACTGTGTATAGCGAGTTCACGTCCATGGTTACTAGCAGAAAATGTGTTTTCCATTTTAAATCATGTATTTTGCCCAAAAAGTCATTAGTGTCTTTTACATATGAAGGCAAGGTGACTACAAAATAGGCCTGGACGAAAATTCCGTTCCGCACACGGAAATTGCGATAATTTGACATTTTCGCGTTCCGCGGAGAGTGCGAAAATGTCAAAATTTCCACAATCCGCATGTTACCGGAATTTTTTTCTTTCTCACGCTGTAAAAAAATACATTCTAGCGTGCCTTACCTGAATCCACGCGTTCGCCGACAAGTTTTCCCAATCCAGTCGCGTTCTCCACGAGATGTTGGATTGTTGGCAGCCATTTGCGCTGTCTCGCGACAGTTCGCGCCCGCATTAACTTCATTCGTTGCGCGATCACGTCACTCGTCGCGCGATCATGTCTTTCTTCTCGTGATCATGCACCGCGAGATAAGTGAAAACAAGATGGCTGCGCCCGTGAGCAACCGCATGGGTAAGTTGACGAGCCACGATCATGCAGAAAATATCGCGAACGGGCGGGAAAAAAACGTCTGCGTCTTTGCGATATTTCCGCGTGCTTGCGGAGATTTTTAACATAGATACATTACTGGGAGGACAGGATAATCATTTTTTAGATAGCAGTATTCCTCCCACTCAAGCAACCCCTTGTCTTTCCATTTGCTCAATTTCTCCCAGATGTTGGTGATGCTGTTGTTGTATTCTAGCCTGTTCGATCTCACGTATGTGTTGGTGTCACTTAATTGGCGTACCGCCTCTGCTTCATACATTTCTCTAGATAAAATGACAATGTTTCCCCCTTTATCAGTGGGTTTTATTACAATGTTGTCATCCTTGGCTAGTTCTTGTATGGCTTTTTGCTGGGAAAAAGTTACATTATGTTTAAATTCGTTCATTTACTTTGGCCCATTCTTTTGTCTAAATTCCAGTAACTCATTGCCCACCAGTTCCTGAAATGTATCTATGTTGTCATGATTCATGGTTGGCAAAAACGTGGACTTGGGTTTAAAACCAGAACAGGCCGCAGTGTCATATTTGATTTCCATTTCCTCTAATGTGTGATGAGTGTCACTCCTAGTACTACTTCCTTCTGGGTCATTTTCTAGTTCACGTAGTACTGCCAGAGTGTCAATATCCCCTATGTTAGTTCGTCATTGGACCCTGGTCTTTCTCCTTGGTGAGTTCCCCTACTTCTATCTGGATTTCAACTTGTGCCACTTTCTTAATTTCAATTTCCTACAGAATATAAAAACATCAATTTTGTTGTCTACAAAGTTCATGGGGGTCGCTGGACAGAAAGAGAGCTCAAGGCAGAGGGTTCTATTGACTTTGTTACTGATCTGCTTATCGGCTAAATTAACAATGGTTTGGTGTACAATGCTGTCATCCATTATTGTGTCTTCTTGAAACGTGTCTGTTTTCTTCCCACTTGCTCTGAACCGTTTCCTTTTCTTTCTCCTCTGCCGGTCCCTCTTCCGCCTCTTCCTCTTGTTCCCTTTGTTCTTCCTCTTCCCCTTCCTCTCGACGTCGGGGTATCCTCCCTCTGACTCACGTTGGAAGTTGCTTTTGATGTTTGCTGGCTCCGTCTCATGAGCCGGTATTCGTCTAAAAAAGTTTTGGGGCGGGTTACATCATCTACTTCAGACGTGGAGCTTTCAGAGGTTCGTGGTTGTTTCGATCCTTCCGTGATTTGTGCTGTTGCCTTTGTTGCAGAGCTGGTCTTGTCGTTCTCATAGAGGTGGTCATACTTTCTACTATACGTTAGGATCCTACCCGATTCGTAGTCGCCACAATCTCGGTGGAGTTTTAGCAGTTTCCTTGCTTTTATATTTTCCTCCACCAATTTTAGTCATTTCTTCATTTCCTCCAAGAACATCATAATTATATATATGTATATGTATATATATATATAAATATATGTATATATATACATACACACACATATATATGTATATATATATATATATATATATATATCCTCCAATTCTGTTTCCCCATCAAGGCTGCCTCCTCGTGGCACCTGCCCCAGACAGTACAGACACGGACCGTATTCTTTGTGCAAATATTTATTTAGCTTGTTCGCGTGCTAGTCGTATATATATATATATAAACACCACAGGTTGCCCCAAGTGAGGATATCACACACGAAGAGGTAGCGCACACAGCTACCGGCAGCAGGGTTCTCAGCCAGCCCTCTAGTTCTCACAAAGTGACTGCCATACGCGTTTTGAGGATACTCTCCTCTTGATCACTGGCTCATTCCAATTAGGCAAGGCAAAACGGATTTGAGTGGAAACACCTTTTATTTGAATGTATAGACCCACCCATGTGGGCATAAGCAAAACAGGGCATCATGGTCTTTGTAGTGCAGCTCATTGTCGCAGTGTCAAAGTTCCATACAAAACCCGGTTGGGTACCGTTCTCCCACAAGGAATGTTCACTGAAATAATGTCTACCCCAGTGGGCATGAGGACCGAAGGGGCCGCTTACAACTCTACCAATATCAATCCGGCAGCTAGGCCCCCTTCATTCCAAACAGCGCTCGTCAAATCCGAGCGTCATGGAGCCGCACAGCAGCGGCAGGACATCCTCGCGGCCGGACCAGCCGCTAAATACAAACACCACAGGTTGCCCCAAGTGAAGTTATCACACACGAAGAGGTAGCACTTTGTGAGAACTAGAGGGCTGGCTGAGAACCCTGCTGCCGGTAGCTGTGTGCGCTACCTCTTCGTGTGTGATATCCTCACTTGGGGCAACCTGTTGTGTTTGTATTTAGCGGCTGGTCCGGCCACGAGGATGTCCTGCCGCTGCTGTGCGGCTCCATGACGCTCGGAGCTTAGTGACGGTGACTGCCGGAACCCGACCGCGGAAGGCAGCATTGGCCGGGCGGAGAGATCGCATCATCAGCGGCGGACAGATGGGAGACCTGACCCCGATGGACACACGCCCTGCTCCGGGCTGGCCACGAGAGGATATCGCACGTGGTGTGGCGGCCAGAGTGCGGGGCCCCAAGGCCGCCGCGGAGCCCTGGAGACAGTGAGGGGACCCGGGGCTGCGTGGCGCAGCGGCGACCGACGCTCAAGAGGAGGCAGGCGCGTGGAATCGCCGATGGCAGCCATACCCGGGGCGGACTGCGGCCACGGGAGAGCGTAGACACCGGGGAGGAGCTCATCCGCACAGGAGACGGCGGAAGAAGGGCCGCAACACGGTGCCTCAAGGGGGGCGAGACCCGCTGCGGACCCGTCCGGGACGAGTTGGAGTGGACTGTTGGCGCCCAGAGGAGGTAGAGATCAGACCGTCTACCATTTCCCCCCCCCAGTCTCAATCGGGCAGAGCAGGGGCGCGGTGGGAGCCGAGGGGCACTGACGGGGGACCCACGGCCTACAGATAAGGGGCTCTGGAGTGGAGGAAGCGGCATAGCATCCGGAGTGGCCCAAACGAGAGCCGGGGCAGACTGGCGGCACGAGGAAGGTGGGCAGCACAGAGGGAACAGACCCAGCCACAGCCAGGATCCCCCGAGCGCCGGCTTGGGAGGAGGTAACCGGGTGGGAGCTGGTCACCATCAGGCCCACAGCATATAGAACCTCCGGCGGCCGGGTGGCAGGGCCTGAGGCACGGCACTCTCGCTGGGCAGAGGAGAAGGCCACGAGGAAGGGGGAGCAGTGGTGCGAGGAGAGCGCACAGAGGCGCAGAGCCCGGGCGACGGACCCAGCGGAGGCCCAGCGACACGGACATGGCAGGCAGTAAAGGAGGGAGGAAAGGAGAGCGAACCCTCCCCGAACTATTGGGCCGCCACCTGCAAAGAGTGGACAGGGGGCAGCAGTCGCCCCACGCCTCCAGTGGTGCCCCGGACCCCAACGGGGGAGAACCCCCGCTCACCAGGTCCTTTATGGAGTCCCTCTTCGGATCCCTCAGGGAGGATTTCCAAACCCTGAAGAAAGAAGTGGCCAGCGAAATGCGGGAGATCCGTCGAGAGGTGGACGGCCTGGGTGAACAGGTAGCCACGGCGGAAGAGACAGGCCAACGAAGGGATGAGGAGTTTGAACAGCTCCAACAGGAGGTGCTGAGACTCAGGGACCAGCAGATTGACCTTCAGGCACATGCCGAGGACCTAGAAAATAGGTCTCGGCGAAACAATGTACGGGTTCGCGGAGTCCCATCTGCGGAGGAGGGAACGGACGTAGCAGGTTACCTGAGAGACCTGTTCTGAGAGGTTCTGGGGGAGCCGGAGGAGTTTTTCATCCGAATAGACAGGGTGCACAGAGTAGGGGCACAACGGAGGGCATCCATGCCTCCCCCGGACATTCTGGCTTACCTCCCGGACAACCCACTTAAAGAGCGTATCATGGCGGAAGCGCGGAAGCGGCAGCCCTTGACTTTCCGGGGACGCCCGGGGCCTTATACCAGGACCTGTCGGCTATCACGCTCCAGAAATGGAAGACATTCAAAATAGCTACCGACTTCCTGAGAGAACACCGAACGCCTTACGCCTGGGGCCACCCCTTTAGACTTATCTTCAGGTTGAATGGAACCCTGCACCAACTGCGCTCCCTGCAGGAAACGTGCGGGGTCCTGGGCTTCACAGCTATGGAGGACGACACTGCTTCGCAGCGCCGGGGCGCTCTGGAGGGAACGGATGGCGGCGGGTGACCGGGCGGCGCTCCCGGGATCGACAGGCGCGGCCGGACTCGCCCGCCAGGAGGGCCGCTATGGCCGACGCGGTATTGGAGGTGGCCGAGAACACTGGCTCCAGCGACATTGCGCTGACAGCGTAGGAACACTCCGGGGGGAGAACACAACAGCCGACTTCAGCTTGCAGGTTTGGGGGATGGGGGGGAGGGGGCGGGCGGGGAGAGGAAGGTGGCTGGACGTCCACTGGAGGGCTTTACCAAAGACTTGCCCCTTTGGGGACCGGACTTGGACATTGAGGACTCAGGGTCTGGGGCTGGGGAGGGATGTACAGGGGAGAAGGAACTCGGTGTTGCTGGTTCATTACCAAGGGGGGGGCTGGTGGGTGGTGTGGAGGGGGAGGTGTTCTTGTTGATGTTGGGAGGGGGAAGGGGGGGAGGGAGTTCTCAGAGTGAGGGGTATGGGAGGAAGGGGGTCCGGGGAGGGGGGGTGAATCGTCCAGTGCGGGACCGACATGATGGCCGAGATAGTGACATCACTGATATTGCAGGTGGGCCCCGGAGGGTACAGCGCAGGCGCGCCTTTCTTCCCACATGACACCTACGACCCTTAAAATAGTTACGCTTAATGTGCGGGGCCTCAACAATCCGACTAAACGGCGTGCGGTGCTGTCCCTATTAGAAAGCACTCAGGCAGATATTTGTCTCCTCCAAGAAACGCACCTCCTGCCCCGAGACTGTGCTAGGCTGTGCTCTCCCATGTTCCCCACGCAGTTTTTTTCCTCTTGTAACACTAAAACAGCGGGGGTGGCGATCTTGGTAGCTCGACGCTTTCGAGGGGAAGTTCTCCACAAACAAGCGGAACAGAAGGGTAGACTCTTGGTCTATAGATTTAGGGTTGCAGGTCTCCCCATCACGATTGGTTCCTTATACAGCCCGAACGATCGGCAAGAGCGTTTTCTCAGCGCGGCGCTGGGGGAAGTTACGGCTACCCAAGACCGGCACATTATCTTAGGGGGTGACTTTAATCTAGTCTTTGACTCGACACTTGATAGATCCGCCCAACGTTCGCCGCAGACGGGGGAGTTCTCGGCGGGGTGCAGGGCTCAGCTGGCAGACATGGATTTCTTAGACCTGTGGCGTCACCTGCACCCCGCAGACCGGGACTATTCTTATTACTCACACGAGCATAAAACGTATGCACGGCTAGACCACCTATTGGTCACTGGACCGGTCGGCGCCCTCGCTACCACGGCGGAGATGGGGGTGATCTCCATGTCGGATCACACCCCGGTGTTGGCTACTTGCCGCCGGTTTCCCAGACCCCCCGGGTATGGCGTCTGAGCGACACCTTACTACATAGAAAAGACGTGACCCAGCAGGTGACAGCCGTGATTCAGGAATATCAATCCCACAATGAGAACCTGGCTACCACCAGGGCGACTCAGTGGGCTGCTCTGAAAGCGGTACTACGGGGGGAGTTCATCGCGATCTCAGCGGCAGATAACGCACAACGACAGAGTAAAAGAGAGGAACTCACGCAGAAGGTCCGTGAACTGGAGCACATGCATCGCCGAACGGGGGCCCCCCGGATTTGGCGGCAGCTTCAGGGGGCGAGAAAGACACTGGTGGCTCTAGATATGGATCGTGCAGAATACGCAGCGCTCCGTCTCAAGCACGCCTACTACACAGGGGGAGACAGGTGCGGCCGACTGTTGGCGAGTAGACTCAGAGTGGCGAGACAGAAGCACCTGGTGAAGACGATCACCGACTCCACGGGGTCTGCAGCTACGGAGGACGCCTCTATTGCGGAAACCTTCCGCAAGTACTACGCCGATCTGTACGCCGGGGACCCCCCCGATGCGCCCGCAACGCAAAGGTACCTAGACTCGGTCTCTCTGCCATCACTGACTCCCCTGCAGGCAGAGAGTCTGGACAATGACATTCGGGTAGAAGAGGTGATCTCCGCCATTGCCAAACTCAAGTACGGTAAATCCCCGGGGCCAGACGGCTGCACACCCCTCTTCTATAAAACATTTTGCACCACACTCACACCGATACGAAAGCGCCTTTTTAACACCTTTGCGGAACCGGGGCCGTGCCGCCGGATCTGTTGCGGGCGTCGCTGACGGTCATCCCTAAACCGGGGAAGGACAGATCACACTGTGGCTCTTACAGGCCGATATCTCTCTTGAATGTTGATCTTAAACTGTACACGGGGATTCTGGCAGCCCGCTTGGCTCCCCTCCTGCCGGGGATTATTGACCCGGACCAGGCAGGCTTCGTTCCGGGGAGGCAAACGGTGGACAACACCAAACGGATCACACATATTATAGAGAAAGCGTCACAGATCCGGGGTGTGAGAATGTTGATGGCGGTGGACGCCGAAAAAGCATTTGACCGAGTGCACTGGCCGTACTTAGAGCGGGTGCTGGAGAAGGTAGGGATGAGGGACAAATTGCGCAACATGATATTCAATTGTTACAGATCCCCGACCGCGGTGGTAAGAGTGAACGGATGCAGCTCCGGGAGTTTCAACATCGAAAGAGGCACAAGGCAGGGATGCCCGCTGTCGCCTTTACTTTTCGCCTTATATATGGAGCCATTCGCACAGCGAATAAGAAACAACCCGGAAGTAAAGGGAGTGAAAATGGGTGGTTTTTATCATGCCATTAGCCTCTACGCTGACGATGTGATCTTCTCTCTGGAAGATCCCCTCATAGCCCTGCCGGCCTGTATTGAGGAACTGACTGCCTTCGCGGCGGTCTCGGGATTCAGGATGAATATGGGGAAGTCCGTTGCCCTGGATCTCTCGCTCGCGCCAGTGACCAGAGCACTCCTGCAGCGTCAAGTCCCGATAGTTTGGTCGAGGGACCCAGTACCCTACCTGGGAATTCAGCTGGCCCCCACCCTGCCCGCTATGACGGCAGCCAATTACACTGCTTTAGGCAGAACGATACGGGAGGAACTGACCAGGTGGGACCGCACTACTCTCTCATTGTTGGGCAGAGTGGCGGCCGTTAAAATGACAATCTTACCGCAGGTACTCTATCTGTTTCGGGCACTCCCTCTGCAGCCTCCGGTGGGGTGGATCCGGTGGATGCAATCGGACCTGGGGCGGTTCATTTGGCAGGGTAAGAAGCCCAGAATGAGGCGGGCACTCTCAATGCTGACACCGGAGGCGGGAGGCCTTGGCGTCCCAGACCTCCGCAAATATTTTCAGGCGGCGCAGTTGCGCTACCTCGTGGAATGGAGCAGGTGGGAATCGGACAAGCACTGGCTTTTTCAGGATCAAGCGGTGGCGGGCAGACCGTTGCAGGAGGTGCCGTTTCTGCACAGGGCACACCGCCCCGCTAATCTATATGCCTCCTTTGTCACTAGAGTGCCGTTACGGGTTTGGGACGCCACAAATCTCACACACGGGTTGACCACGTTTCCCTCCCTATTGATGCCCCTGGTGGATAATCCGGACTTCACCTCGGGGATGCAGGGGGGCGCGTTCACTCATTGGCACGCGGCGGGGTGCAGGGCTCTGTGTCATATGTACACTGCAGACGGGATCATTCCCTTCACGAGCTTCCGACAGGACTATGCATTTCCCGAAACTGAGAGAATGCGCTACATGCAAGTCCGCCACTGGGCGACGAGCCCGCAGGTGCAAGAAACAGCTGATAGAAGGCTATTCCCTTACGAGCGCTGGCTCTTGTCGCGCACGTCTGACTCTAAGATCATAAGTGACCTTTATAAATTCATCCAAAGGCCCGCTTCGCACTTCTATCACCCGGGAAGGGAACGTTGGGAGAAAGAACTGGGTAGGTCTCTGACCCACGCAGAATGGGAACAGGTAGCGTACAGAGCGAGACACTCGGCATACCACACAGGCCTAACGGAAACCCTCACAAAAATCTCCACTTATTGGTACTGCACCCCTGACCGCATACATGCAATGGACAGTAGCAAAGAAGCCACCTGCTGGAGGGGTTGTGGGCAGATAGGAACGTTGACCCATATACTGTGGGAATGCCCCCTCATTGACGCTTACTGGAAGGAGGTATTAGACACTGTAGACTCCCACTTCAACATTGAGCTGCCTCGCTTCCCAGCCTACATTCTGCTGGGTCTTCCAAACGCGCTGATGTACCCCCTAAAATCACGCAGAGGTAGGCAGATAGCAATAGCGCTAGGGTCAGCCATTCAGAACATCATCACACATTGGCGAACACCCACAATCCCCACAGTCATCGGATGGCTGCACAGACTATGGCATGTGCTTGGAATGGAGAAAATGTCGTTAGCCGCGGCGGGTGAGGTAGAGCAGTTTAAAGATATCTGGCAGCCGTTCCAGTCTCTGCTAGCCGCGGAATTTAGAGAACTGACCTGTCCAAGATACCTCAGACTCTTGCGGCTTACTGGGCAGGAAGGCTCGGATTCTTGAGCACACCTGGGCTAGGGTGCTAGGGCGGGGACTGTGGGATGAGGTGAGGTCGATCGACATCCGCACTGGACGAGGGAGGAGGGAGGGGGGAGGCAGGGGATTTGGGAGTTGGGGAGGCAGGGAGAGGGGGGGTTGTTGGGGGGGGGTTACTGTTGGGTTGTTTAATATATCTTGGAAAGGATGTGCCCTAAGGGACGGGTCTTAGCTAAGGGACCCGCCACCCTGATCGGGGCCGTTCCAGCTAAGGGAGGACACTCTGTCAGGCATGTATCTGTGGGCAATGTGTATATGACATACTCCTGAAGAAGTAGGGAACTGCGGGGAGTTTCCACAACATAAACCCACTGCATAGAAGGGACCCCCTGGTTCCTTCCAGATCAGACGCGGCCGGCCCCGAGGGGTTGTAGGCGACTTGCTGTGTATCGACTTGACATAACAGCGGAGCCCAGGAAGGTCTTAGGATGCACTGCTTTATAGGTACGATAACCTGCCGGCCCGAGGAGTTGTAGGCTGAAGATGATGATGCCGTAGATGATAATTTTTGTTTTTGTTTTTTTTGATGTTAATAAAAAAGATTTAAACCTAAAAAACAAAAATAAGGACTTATTTTCTGAGTTCTCGAATAGCGACAAAGCACTTTTTAATTATTTGTTATTGTCGTACTTTAATCTCTGGGACCGCGTAGGGAACAGGGCCCTACCCCTGTCTATCTTGGTATTAGCAAACCGCAAATGGTAAATGCAGTATGTACAAGTGCTTTATATATCGTTCTAGCTATGAATGCACTGTGTACACGCTATTCTGCTTCACTACGCGGGTTCCATTTTGGAAGCAGTGGTCATCTTGTCATTGCCCTCACATAGGCTATAATGGAGTAAATACGGGCCTCACAGTACATGGGCTTCTCCTCTGACTTCTCTGTGACCTGGGCAGCTGGCTCTGCTGCCCCGGGTCAAACTGGTCTCACGAGCTCCCCTTCCTCCGTCCACCTGTGATTAGCATCAGGGCTTGACCCGTCATAAAACCCTTTCATTCTACACAATCCTCCGGCTAATCTCTTTCACACCTGCTTGTTCCTGCTTTATGACTTGTTTCCCAAAACAGGAGATGCTCATGTTTATTGGGGGGTCTATTGACATCCGATGTGGGATCTGAACCTTACTGTGTAAATCATTGTGGGCTGGCCGAACTGGAATGTGGGATGGTCATCATGACTCTGCTTTTTCGTTTGTAATGTATACTTGTAATGGCCATATCATAAACCTAGGAATGTATGCTTGAGGCAAGAAAAAGGGTATTTAAGAAGAAGTCCATTCCTATGATTTTCAGCAGTCTCCTGAGAACATACACGCTGATGTACTTCTAGGATACCTGTAATTGGTCTGCAGCCAATAAATGAATCCTTGACTTCACCCAGAAGACTCTGTGTTTCTGTAGGTCTGGAACAGGGTGAACCCAGAAGTCATAGGGTGTGTGCCCCTGCACCGCTGGGTCTAAAATACCCAGTACTTCAGTTTGGCGCCCAACTCGGGACGATTTCAGCGGTACCAGTCCAAGCCAGAGGTTCATGAGGAGCTTCGTGTGGAAATTCCGGAGGAAGGCCGCCACTTCATCGACCCCTGCATGTCGACGTGGTCCGAAAGTCTTTTCTGCGAGGTTCTCCGCGTCCCGACGGCTACGAAGGACTGCTGCCCTGATTAATCGACCTGTTTTGGACCCTTGACGAGTTTGACAGAGCGAAACAATCGAGAGAGTCTTCTGGTGACGCCATCGATCAGCAATATTCAGTTAAGTATAAGTGGAGCGTCTCCCATTTGTTTTGGTATCCTTCGGGATCGTTTGAATTGGTAATTTGGAGTTTGCAAACGCCAAAGCCAGAGGACTCGTGTATTCACGAGAATATCGTAATCGATAATCCTTTGACATTTGGATCTAGACTAGTGAGCAAAGATGCCTGGTTCTGGACTATTTGGTAGATTATTCTGTTTGGGTTGTGGAAAAGATTTCCAGCTGGAGGAATCATGTCCGGTTCCTCCGGTTGGAACTCCAACTTATGAGCTCTATGTAAGTCATGGCGTAGGCCCCATTGCATATAACGAAGTGTGGATCCACTACACTAGGAAAGACGGTGTTTTAAAATGGCCCCAAAATGGTAGTTTCGATACCGATATTTTAGATAATTTGGAAATTAAATTGTTTAAGAAAAAAGCCCGGCCGGCGATATTTGATTCTTTCCGCTTATGGCGAAAGGAAGCCAAACAGAAGGAAATTAAGCTAGCGAAAAAGAATAAAAGAGAGAAAGGTATGACAGTAATGCAAGCAGCTGTGCAATTTAAAGACAATGAGGAGGAGCAGATGAGTGAGCAATTGCACAGGCAGCGCAAGTTAGGGATTGACAAATGTTACCCAGTTTTACCACATTCTAAGCAGAATGAGTTAGAAGAAAAGGAGAAAGATCCCCTGATGTCACATTTGTTGAGTTCGCCACCCCCGTATGCTCAAAAAGCCCATTACACCCACTGAACAGCCTATACCTCTTTCTACTGCCTCCTCTCACTCTTTTCACCCTTTGCCTGAGCACGAACAGACCAGACGATCAGAGTTCGTAAATAACTCGTTTATCCAGCTCTTGCACCAGCACCAACTAGTAATGAATACGACCAATTGCTGGGTGTGTGGGTTAATGCCACATACCATTAACAAGGGTATTCCCTACCTGGTGCTGCCGTATAGTTACAATGGATCGTCATGGGCATTCCAGACCATGTTTCTCTATGCTCTAGATACGTACTCCCCTCGCCAACCGCGTTCCATCAGACCTATCACCAATAATAAGGCTTTGATAAAAGGAGTTGCCGATATGAGTAGGGATATCGATGCATACTCATCCATTCCAAAAGAAGAGTTGAGACCTTATGTAGGATGGAACGCGACGGGGTATAGTATTAGTCTGGGTGAAAGACAGCGAAAAATCTCATCTCCAATCTGGGTCGTACCCCACATGGGTCGGTTCTGCTTACAGGGTAATGGTCAGAATCCTAGAGCTCAACTGGGAAGAAGTGACTGTACTGAAACGTACACTTTCCCGTCACAGTTCTCCCCAGCGTTTTTGGCTGCCAAGGGCACATATTTCATCTGTAATGACCGAGCATATACATGGCTGCCCCCTGATTTCTCGGGCACATGTTATATTGCGAACTTGCTACCGCCGACATTTACTGCTGCCTCTGACTGTCACAAGACCAGAGTTGTGAGAGGTGTGATTAGTAAGGAGGATACTGCCGGTCAGGAAGCGGGAGACTTCTTCTTGGGTTTCCTGCCGTTTTGGGGACCTATGGTGAATAGTAGGAACCTGAGACAGCTGACACGTGTGGTTGAATCCACTGTCAATGTAACGGCTGGTGCCCTTGGTAATCTGACAGCTGAGCTCCAAGCGGATCGCCTTATGACTTTGCAGAACCGCATGGTTCTAGACGTTATTCTTGCAGACCGCGGTGGGGTATGCAAGGTCATCCAATCTAGTTGCTGCATTTTCATACCAGATAATGCTCCAACAGTGTATCAAGCCATCTCCAAACTCCATAAAATATCTGAATCCATACACGTGGATAAGGGAGACTGGTCACTGGTGGGGTGGTTCTGGGAATTGATATCTGCCTGGGGTTGGAAAGTTCTGATGGTCATTGGAATGATCTTAGCCATTCTTTTCCTGTTCTGTCTGTGCATACAGTGTGCTCCTGCGATATGTGGCCTCTGTGCTACCTTATGTGTAAGGAAACCTGTATCGAGGGACGAACTAAGTAATAGGATGATGCTACAGCAACATCTCCATGACTTTGTGAACATTGACCTGGACTCGGATTAAGATGAGTATAGTGATTGCCTATGTAAGGGCAAAAGGAGGGTCTGTCGTACTTTAATCTCTGGGACCGCGTAGGGAACAGGGCCCTACCCCTGTCTATCTTGGTATTAGCAAACCGCAAATGGTAAATGCAGTATGTACAAGTGCTTTATATATCGTTCTAGCTATGAATGCACTGTGTACACGCTATTCTGCTTCACTACGCGGGTTCCATTTTGGAAGCAGTGGCCATCTTGTCATTGCCCTCACATAGGCTATAATGGAGTAAATACGGGCCTCACAGTACATGGGCTTCTCCTCTGACTTCTCTGTGACCTGGGCAGCTGGCTCTGCTGCCCCGGGTCAAACTGGTCTCACGAGCTCCCCTTCCTCCGTCCACCTGTGATTAGCATCAGGGCTTGACCCGTCATAAAACCCTTTCATTCTACACAATCCTCCGGCTAATCTCTTTCACACCTGCTTGTTCCTGCTTTATGACTTGTTTCCCAAAACAGGAGATGCTCATGTTTATTGGGGGGTCTATTGACATTCGATGTGGGATCTGAACCTTACTGTGTAAATCATTGTGGGCTGGCCGAACTGCAATGTGGGATGGTCATCATGACTCTGCTTTTTCGTTTGTAATGTATACTTGTAATGGCCATATCATAAACCTAGGAATGTATGCTTGAGGCAAGAAAAAGGGTATTTAAGATGAAGTCCATTCCTATGATTTTCAGCAGTCTCCTGAGAACATACACGCTGTTGTACTTCTAGGATACCTGTAATTGGTCTGCAGCCAATAAATGAATCCTTGACTTCACCCAGAAGACTCTGTGTTTCTGTAGGTCTGGAACAGGGTGAACCCAGAAGTCATAGGGTGTATGCCCCTGCACCGCTGGGTCTAAAATACCCAGTACTTCATTATCTTTATGTTCTTTTATCCAGTTGACCACTTGATTAAATGTTAATATGTGGGCTACATCTGGGTGATATTTGTGCTACATTTGGGGTCTTTTTTTCTCTGGTGGGCATCTTGGGAGACTTATTTGTTGTGAAGTTTCCTAATTATCTCATTTACTGCAGTCTCCTCGGTAGGAAATGCTTTCAGTTTTTTTTACTTTGATTCCATCAAGAAGGCATTCAGAATCAGATGTGTCACACATTTCCCATAAATTCAGAATGCTCGCAAGAGAGGTCCAAAAAGAGGAGGAAAGGTGCAGAAAGAAGCAGGAGAAGCACAGAAAGAAGCAAGAGTGGTGCAGAAAGAAGCAAGAGAGGTACAGAAAGAAGAGAGTGTGATGCAGAAAGAGGCAAGAGAGGTGCAGGAAGAGGCAAGAGTGGAGTAGAAAACCAAGAGAGGTGCAGATAGAGGTAAGAGAGGCAAAGGAAGAGGCAAGAGAGGTGCAGAAAGAGGCAAGAGAGGTATAGAAAGAGACAAGACTGGTACAGAAAGAGGGAAGATATGTGCATAAAGAGGCAAGAGAGGTGCAGAAAGAGGCAATAGTGGTCCAGAAAGAAGAAGAAAGGTGCAGAAAGAGGCAAGAAAAATGCATAAAAAGGAAGAAAGGTGCAGAAAGAAGCAAGAGAAGCACAGAAAGAAGCAAGAGGGGTGCAGAAAGAAGCAAAAGAGGTACAGAAAGAAGAGAGTGAGATGCAGAAAGAAGCAAGAGAGGTGCAGAAACAGGCAAGAGAAGTACAGAAATAGGCAACACAAGTGCTGAAAGAAGCAACAGACGTGTAGAACAAAGCAAAATAAGTGACGAAAGAGACAAGAGAGTTGCTTAAAGAAAGAAGAGAGGTGCCGAAAAAAGCAAGAGAAGTGCCAAAAGAGAAAAGTGACGTGCAGAAAGAGTCAAGAGAAGTGCAAAAACAGACAAGAGAGTTGCAGAAAGAGGCAAGTAAGGTGCAGAAACAGGCATGCGGGGTACAGAAAGAGGCAAGAGAAATGCAGAAAGAAGCAACAGAGGTGCAGAAGGAGGCAAGATCACTACAGAAAGAGGCAGAGAGTTGCAGAAAGAGGAAAGAGGGGTGCAGAAATACACAAGAGGGGTACAGAAAGAGGCAAGAGATGTGCAGAAAGAAAAAAAAGAGGTGCAGAAATAGGCAAGAGAACTGCAGAAAGAGGCAATAGAGGTACAGAAAGAGGCAAGTGAGGTGCACAAAGAGGTAAGAAGGGTGCGGAAACAGGTAAGAAGGGTGCAGAAAGAAGCAAGAGAGGTACATAAAGAAGCAACAGATGTGCAGAAAGAAGCAACAGAGGTGCAGAAAGGGGCAAGAGGGGTGCAGAAAAAGGCAAGAGAAGTGCAGAAAGTAGCAACAGAGGTGCAGCAAGAGGCAAGAGAAGTGCTGAAAGGGGCAAGAGAGGTACAGAAACAGACAGAAGAGGTGCAGAAAGAGGGAACAGGGGTACAGAAAGAGGCAAGAGAGGTACCGAAAGAAGGAAGAGGGGTGAAGAAAGAAGCAAGTAAGGTGCAGAAAGAGGCAAGAGGGGTACAGAAAGAGGCAAGAGAGGTGCAGACACAGGCAATAGAAGTGCAGAAAGAAGCAACAGAGGTATAGTAAAAAGTAATAGAAGTGATAGAAGAGACAAGAGAGTTGAAGAAAGAAACAAGAGAGGTGCAGAAAAAGCAAGAGAAGTACAGAAAGAGGCACGTGGGGTGCAGAAAGAGGCAGGAGAAGTGCACAAAGAGGCAGGGGAGAAGCAGAAAGAGGCAAGTGAGGTGCAGAAACAGGCAAGAGGGGTGCAGAAATAGCCAAGAGAAGTGCTGAAAGAAGCAACAGTGGTGCTGAAGGAGGCAAGAGAACTGCAGAAAGAGTCAAGAGAGTTGCAAAAACAGGTGAGAGAGGTACAGAAAGAGGCAAGAGTGGTGCAGAAAGAAGTAAGAGAGATGCAGAAAAAAGAAAGAGAAGTGCAGAAAGAACCAATGGAGGTGCAGAAAGAGGCAAGAGAGGGGCAGAAAGAGGCAACAGAAGTGGAGAAACAAGCAAAAGAGGTGCAGAAAGAGGCAAGAGAAATGCAGAAAGAGGCAAGAGAGTTGCAGAAAGAGGAAAGAGGGTTGCAGAAAGAGGCAAGAGGGGTACAGAAAGAAGCAAGAGAGCTGCAGAAAGAGGAAAGTGAGGTGCAGAAACAGGCAAGGGGGTGCAGAAAGAAGCAATAGAGGTACACAAAGAAGCAAGAGAAGTGGAGAAAGAGGGAAGAGGGTTACAGAAAGAGGCAAAATAAGTGCAGAAAGAAGCAACAGAAATGCAGAAAGAGGAAAGAGAAGTGCAGAAAGAGGCAATAGAAGTGCAGAAAGAGGCAAGAGAGGTGCAGAAACAGGCAACAGAGGTACAGAAAGAGAGAAGAGGGTGCAGAAAGAAGCAAGAGAGGTGCAGAAAGAAGCAAGGGAAATGCAGAAAGAAGCAAGTGAGGTGCAGAACAAGGCAAGAAAAGTACAGAAAGAGGCAAGAAGGGTACAGAAAGAGGCAAGAGAGATGCAGAAAGAGGGAAGAGGGTACAGAAAGAGGTAAGAGACATGCAGAAAGAACCAATGGAGGTACAGAAAGAGGCAAGAGAGGCGCAAAAGAAAAAAGCAAGAGAGGTGCAGAAAAAAGCAGGAGAGGTGCAGAAAGAAGGGAGAAGCAGAAAGCGGTAGAGATGTGCAGAAAGAGGCAAGAGTACTGCAGAAAAAGGAAGAAAGGTGCACAAAGAAGCAAGAGAGATGCAGAAAGAGGCAAGAGAGGTACAAAAGAAGAAAGAGTGGTTTGCACACCATTAGTACCAAATTACCACCCACATTTAGGGATAAGTAACAGGTGACCATTCCAGGTTTGCAAAGGGCTTTCCACCATGCTGTTCCATTTGTCGCTGCATTTTCGGTAACGTTTGAGCCGTTTGAGCTAGAAACAAGGTTTTTTTGGTTCAAATCTGGAAAATGTCTAATTAAGCGAAAATCGGTGCAGCCGAACAATTGCATAATTCCAGTGGCCCTGCTCATACCTCAGACTAGGTCCAGAAATGCTCTTCAGCGATTCCCTCTATTTTTGTCTCATTGAGTTGATCATTTTGCTTCTATGGAAACGAGGAAGATTAAACCTGAAGTTACGACTCCACAACACAGACTACCATACCACATAATTACTCTCCATAAAACATAATCCCACTCTACATAATTCCTATACACTAAATACCACATACATTTTATTCACATAATTTCCCTGCACAACATACCACATAATTCCACTACAAAAAACATCAGTAAAAACCTTTTACATTTATAACGCCAATAGCCCTAACTTTTGCAAATGCGAGACCTATTACATTGTAAATGCTTCTTTAACTAGTAGACACTTTTGCAGAGAGGTGGAGAAAGGGGGATGGGTCTCTGACCAGCGCTCAGGAATTCCACAGCGTAGGACATACAGGAGGTACCAAGATGGTTTCTTGGTCCCCAAAGTCCCTCAGGAGTAAAGTTGACTTCATCCCCCAACCAGTAGTTTGCCAGGAGGTGTGTTTGCAGAGTGGGGGAGAAAGGGGGCGTGACCTCCGAAGACCTCTTAGTAATGTCACTGTGTGCGACTTACTGGAGGTAACAAGAGGGGTAGTTGGCCCCCAAGGACATCCTTGGGGCCTACTACCCCTCCTATTATCTCCAGTAAGTCCCACACAGCAGGATTAGTAAGTTCTCATAGCAGGTCACACCCCCTTTCCCCACCACTCTGCAAACGCACTTCCTGACACGCTCGTGGGGATTCAAGTCCCCTTAGCTGCTAGGGGTCCTTAGGGGCCAACTAGCCTACCTGTTACCTCCAGTAAGCCCCACACAGTGGGATTACTGGAGGTGGACACAGGCCATGCCCCCTTTCTCTACCACTCTGCATATGCACCTTCTGGGGTGCTCTTGGTTGGGGGATGAAGTCCCCTTGCCTCCTGAGGATACCTGGGGTCCAACTAGCCCTCCTGTTTCCTCCAATAAGCCCCACACAGCTGGATTGCTGAGAGTGGTGAATTCTAAGGACCATTAGAATTCAAGGGGACTTAATCCCCCAACCCAGAACATGCCAGCAGGTGTGTTTGCAGAGCGGTGCAAGGAGGGAGGGGGGCCTCCGGCAAAATGCCGGCTTCTCTTTCCTGTCTTCTTTCTTGAAGGGGGCTGTGTGGCCCCCCTTCCCTTAATACTTTTTGGGCCATGGGGACCCATTCCCCCAGACCAGACGCATTTAAAAAAACAATAACTAAACTGGTAGGGGGCTGCGCAGCCCCCCTCCCGAGTCTGATTTTGGCCCCGGGGACCTCAATCCCTGGGGCATGACCACTTCTATTTTTTTTAATGGATACATTTAAAGGTGGGGGGCCACACGGACCCCCTCCTGAGGCCATTATCGGTCCCAGGGACCCCATCCCCTGGGGCTTTGCCTCTTTTAAAAAAAAAATATTTTATGGGAGGGGCCGCATGGCCCCCCTTCCCTGGGCCACTTTTGGCGCCGGGGACCTCATCCCCTGGGGCCCAGCCATTTAAAAAAATTAAGTAAAGGGAGGTAGGCCAAGTGGCCTCCCTCCCAGGCCAATTTTGGCCATGGGGACCCCATCATGACCCGGGTATGGCCTCTTTGTTGGGGATCACGGGGGATCCCCAATGCCCCTGCAGTCACTGCCGGCTCCCCGCCTCCTGCAGGAGCCGGCATTGCTTTTGGACAAGGGGAGCTGCTAACATGCAGCTCCCCTTTGCCGAAAAGCAAATCTGCTTTGCTTCATTGAATCAAGAGCAGTTTTTCTGCTCTCGCTTCCATGAAGCAAAGAAGTGTTTTCCATGGCAGGGCGGGAGCAGTGCTCCTGCCCTGCCATAGCAAACTGCAATGTCCTGGGGTGGGCACCCTGGGACATTGGTGGAGCTGGCCCTGGGGGGTGGTGGTCCCCAGGGCCAAAGAGGGTTACAGAAGCATGTCGCGTGGCCCCACTCCCAACTGCATTAAAGCTGCGGTGTCCCCCAGGGCCGGGGGTCTGCTACAGACTCCTGTATTTTAATAACTCTATGGCGGTACCTGGGGCAGCGTGGGGGGGGGGGGCAGGAACCTCCCCACATTTTATTATATAAAACAACGGGGAGGTGGTGGTCGCCGTGGCTTCAGGGGCCTCGCATATTATTAAAAAAGCCCTTATACAACGATTCACATACCCACTTACAAACTTATACATTCAGTAACATACCCACTCATGCACCCACTTACAGACTCACTCAGAAAGTGACATGCCCATGTACAGACCCACATAAAGACTCATGCACCTTCTTAGAAACCTACTCATAGACTCATGGGTACAGTCTCATACCCACTTAGATAATCTAACACCCACTCACAGACCCACCTGGGCACTCATGTATCTACTCACAGACCAACTCAGATACTCATGCAGCCCCTTACAGACTCACTCGGAGAGTCACACACCCATGTACAGACCCACTCAAAGGCTCATGCACTCACTTTCAGATCCACTCACACAGTCATGCACTCACTCACACACACTCATACAGTCGCACCCACACTCAGTCGCTGCCTCTCTCCAAGATTAATACACTCAGTCACTTAGTTATGCACTCAGAAATTCACACACTCTCTCACAGACATACTCAGATATACACACAACCACTCACTCACCTAGTTAAGGCTCATGAATCCACTCTCAGACCCACCCAGCCACTTGCCCTTTCAGTCACAGACCCACTCAGACACTGTTGCATGCACCCAGTCACTCACCTAATCAGAGACTTATGCTGTTACTCACAGACTCTTTGAGACACTCATTCCCCCCTCACAGATCCACTCAGACACTCATACATCAACTCAAGGTCTCACTCAGACACTAACACACCCACACAGTCACTCACACAGCCATTCATAGACGCACTCAGATAATTATGCACTCAGTTACACACTGAGAGACTCTTGTATCAATGCAGAGTCGCAATTACAGACCCATGCACCCACTGACACAACCTCTCAGACACTCACGCTGCAAGTCATAGATCCACTGAGAGACTCATGCACTCACTCACAGTGCCACTCAGACACTCATGCATCCACTCACTGACCCATTCAGATACCCACTTAGACACTCATGTATCCACTCACAGGTCCAGTCAGACAGTTATATACTTACTGCACAAAGACACTCATGCACCTACTAACAGATTGAGTGAGAGACTTACACAACAAATTACAGACCAATTGTGACACTGATGCACCAACACATATACTGAGGCAGTCACACATTTTGATGCAGAAGACTTAATAGACTGATACATCATCTCACAGATCCTCTTAAATCCTTAAACAGTGAATGGGAACTTTAGTAATACAGTGAGGCAGGAAGTCATAGATTACACTGAAAAAGTTGTGCACTGTGTTATAGAGATATTAAGGGAGTTGTACATGCTATTATACAGTCATTTAGATAGTAATGTGTTTAGTGTGTTGGTTATGATTCATTTTGCAGTTATACGTTTTGAATAAGGGTGGGCGGAAATCCGTGGAGTTGCAGAAAAACTCAGTGGATTTCCGCGGACTTCCGGTCTGCCCTACATTCCGCTCTTAGTCTCAAACATGTCTTCAGATCCAAACTACAACTGTGACTTCTTCTCATGTCTGCTGCACTGACACCCGTTCATACCTGAACACTCCTCTGGGTTCTCTTCTGTGTTCTCTTCAGTGTGACCACTCACCTGCATGATTTCTGTGCCTCGGGCGGAGCAGTTTGAACCAGACCAGGATTGGACCTCACGACAACGATGAGTCCACGAAGCAACAGCCCAGCTATCTAGCGCTCTGCCTCCAGTTCCCAGCAGGCACATCTCGCATGCCACGTTCTCGTTATTCTGACATTTATTTGTCATAGCTCACTTCCTGTTGAAGATGGCAACTTCCACAGCAGGGCAGGCTGAAAAGGTTGCCCATAACTTAGCAGCAAGGAGGTTTATTTGAGCAGTGGCCAGAAAAGCATAAACTCTGTGTGAGTAGATTGGGCAAGCTCAGCTCCTTAGTCCTTATCGTAGCTTTCCTGGACTCCTCCCTCAGCTCTCAACCAGTTCAGCTCCAGGCATGCCCTCCTGCAGAGGGGCCTGGCACAGCAGGATCTGTAGATGGCTGCTTCCTGGCACCATACCCTCCTCTGCACTCTCCAGGTACCCTCTCCCTGCAGCACAACATAGCCTGCGGTCTTACTGCCCACTCAGCCATCAACATCTTCTGGCAGCCCTACCTCTCTACTAGCCCCCCTTCACTCAGAACTGATGTCTTGCCACTCCCCTTCCTCCATCCCCAGCAACTAGGTGAGAGCACTGCCCAGGCACAAGAGCATTAGGGGTGGGCAGCGGGGGGCAAAGTTCACTGCGCTGCTGAATCAGAGTTTTTTTTCCAAGCTCCGCACTCCCTGCCGAGCGCAGAGTTTGCAACGCTTGGCAACTTGGCTGGCATAGCATAGTTCACCGCCCACCCTTAGTTTTGAATGTGGTGGCTATTGAATGCTTGCATTTGGTATGTCATTTTGCAATGTATTTGCGGCGATGGCGGCTACCGTACAAATGGAAAATTGGTTTAAATGGTTGGTTTTATGCAAATTCCCTTCAAAAATATAACTTTAAACAGTGCAGTAATAAAGCCCGGTGTCCAAAATAATGTAAAATGTGTGCATATATGTGCTTTGCACTCCCTAAAAAAGGTGCGAGAGTCACGGTTACCGGAGTCATTGCAACTCTCAGTGTAATTGCGAAAATGGACAGAAGGGTTCAAACACAATTTTTTGAAAAGTTAGTTACTGCAATTATATGTGTACAGATATGTGTTTAAAGCAGTGATGTGGTTAGCAATGTGTGTATTGTAATAGTTAATAATGAATTTTTCAAGATACATGTTTGAATGTGGTGGTGGTTGTTGAATGTCTGCTTTTGTTTTGCGATTTCACAACGTGATCACGATCATTGCGACGGCATCGCGGATTATAAAAAATCAAAAACACAATTATTTGACTAGAAATAAACAAATTTCTAGCCTGGTGGGTGGCTTTGACTTAAATAATGCCTTTAAGTATATTTTCAGTATGTGAAATACATTTGCTGATGAAAGATTCTCCACAGTAAATGTGAAAATGTTGTGCCAACTCAAAAATAAATTAAAAATCAAACCAGTTATTAATGTACTTTCTGATAAACACATACCAAATCAAAAAATGACAGGTATATAATATACATATAATATACAATATCAAATTATGGAAAGAAAATACAAAGGCTCACTCAAATAAAATGGATTTTACAATTAAGAAATAGAATTTAAAAAACCTTAGAAACTCCCTAAAAAAACAAAGGTTACAGGGACATTATAGTTAGGAATTAGCATTTAAAAAACCTTTGAAATTCACTGAAAAAAACTAGGGTTACAGGGACATTATGGTTAGGAAATAGAATTTTTTTTAAACCTTAGAAATTTATTGAAAGAAGCAAAGGTTAAAGGGGCTGACATTTCACTCATACAAAGCCAGAGAAATTCAGCAGTTATAGTTAGCTCAGCTAACCATAACTCTTGCCCCCGCAATGCACTGCTTAGGATCTCACATAATACATCACTCATGACATGGTCAGTGATATTACTGATGATATCACTGATGATCTCCGCCCACTGCACAAGCCCCCATAGAAAAATGGAAGTTGCTGAACCGCAAATCTATGGTCGGGCGGTTCCCTCACCGAATCCGTGATGGTCGGAGGCAACTCAGACTGACATCATAATGAGGGCCTAAGTATTTTTGAATGATAAAGTGGAGAAGAGCTGAGTAAACTACCTTCTTGAAAGAGTATTGGTCAGGTTTACATTCCGACAACTGCATTACAATGCTGTCGGTCAGAAACTAAACTGGCTGGTCATTCCAGCTGGCTTTGGATGGGCTCAAGGAGCCCGTGAGCCAGTTGGAGACCAGTCTGTAATCCCAAAGACAAGTCTTTTTGCCCTTGGAATTACGATGCATGGTTTCCGGCAGGGTTTCCATGCCGGCCTTTCCGACATGGAAACCCTGTCGGAAAGCATGTTCGGGCTCTCCTAGCAGGGCCCCCTTGTGTGTGGGGCCTCCGGTTGGGGGCCGAGGGGCCTGTCACTGGGTGCAGAGATTAACACCACTTTCCATTTCCCTATGGCAGCATGTACTACAACCGTTTAAGGCCGTAATACATGCTTCCATAGGGAAATGTCAGAATGCAACCGAAAAGTGTTCAGTCGCATCCTAACCAGGAGGTCGGGACTGCCGACCGGAGATTGGTCAGTCCCAGTTACGAGACGGTGTTGTGCGGACACAAGTCTGCCCAACATTGTAATAGGCCCTTTAGTGTTCACACATAATTTTAGAGAACTCTCATAATGTAGATTATGTGGACAAAATACCAAGCATCTCTTCTCTTTCTTTTATTTTTACCAATTACAGAGGACAACATAAAGGGAGATTGATTGATCTTGGAGTTTATGTTTTTATTTTATATCAAAACTAAGGCCTAAGATTCTGAACACGACAAGAACAGAAACACAACACATAAGGTAAATCACTTAAAAATAGAATATACATTTGAATCTGTGAAATTTATAAGGTTCGCCCCTGACATAGACCCCCAATTTAAAATGAGAAGAGATAATATGAAACATATGGGTTTATAAAAAGATTGCATGGGGCAGATGAATATGAAATAGTATAAACTGTGAATGTTATAGAATAAAGAACATTTTGATTTTTTTCTGTGTAATAGGAACTTGATAAATTACCTGTATGTAAAAATGCTAATTATATGTGTAAATTCTAGTTACATTATGTGATTTCTGTTAAGGCAGGTTTAAATCTGCAAAAGTTGATCTTTAGTGTTGTAAAGAAGAGGAGTTGTATACGTTACAAGTGTATAGTTTATTTTTATTTTTAACAAAAACTGTTATGTATTTTTTCTGTTTGTGACAACCCTGAAAAGGTGTGAGTATGCGTGAAACACATGTTGGCCGTAGGCTGGATTGCTGTATAAACATGAAATATCGAGAGAATAAAAATAAAGAATGACAAATAAACC